>NC_048600.1:5526020-6126020 GCF_003668045.3 Cricetulus griseus | reverse complement strand
TGTTTTGGAATGGTAATGTATATCCTGTGCTCTATATATTGGAAGCTTCCTTTTGGTTTTGGTTTTACAGGGGGATTACAGTTAGGAGATTGTCATGAATCTCAGAGAGACTTTGGACTGTTACAGACTATGAAGACTTTTGAAGTTGGACTGGATGCATTTTTTCTTGCATTATGATATGGCTATATGCCTTTGGGGCCAGGGAGTGGATTGTGGTGGCTTAAAAGAAAATTACCCTCACAAGGCACTATTAGGAGGTGTGGCCTTGTTGGAGTAGGTGTGGTTTTGTTGGAGGAAGAGTGTCACTGTCATGGCAGGCTTTGAGATCTGTTTTCTCAGGCTTCACTTAGTGTGACAGTCAACATCCTGCTGCCTTCTGGTCAAGATATAGCCAGTACTATGTTTGCCTGTGTGTTGCCATGCTCCCCATCATGATGATAATAGACTGAACCTCTGAATCTGTAAGCCACCACCTCAATTAAATGTTTTCTTTGTAAGAGTTGTCATGGTCATAGTGTCTCTTCACAGCAATAAAACAGTAACTAAGGCAGTCCTCCCCCAATATTCCAGTTCATAGTCTGAACTTTATATTTCTCTTAGGATCCAGCTATTTTTAAGAAGAATAAACCCAGAATTAAGCTGAGGCGCTGAATAACTTTTCACAAGTCATGGGGAAAGAATCATTCTGTGACTATTTTTTCTTCATTCAAAGACTTGTCTCCAGGATCTAAGCTCGTCAAAGGAAGAAACTTCAATCTTAGTATATCATCCCCCTCAAAAGGGAGAATGCAGTGACAATTTTAACATCATCCATAGTTTCATGCTTGAAACAGCACCTAAGGTATATTCATGAACCAGAATAGGCCTTATGACTGTTATACAATTCCATTTTGGCATCTAGTCAGCCATGAAAGCAGTTTCATTTTTATGTGAAATATGCCAGATGGCATATGCCCTGCATGGTTAAAGCAAATACTCAGAGCTTAATTCTGCAGCAAGCACTTTACTGGAGAGAACATTTGATCACGTGATTATGTGAGCCCCATGTGCTGTTTTAAAAGCATCCCTGACACACTGCTTTTGTTAGCGCTTTTCCCTTTTAATTGTTGGGGCAAGGAAGGGGTGCGTCTTGTGTGGATTTATGGATACTCTTAGACTATCTATTTTTGTTGTTGATTACCACTAAGCTTATAAAGAAGTCAAGTTTACTGTGAAAGAGAGTAAATCAGTGAGTTTGAGTCCCTACTACCTGGGTAAAGCCAAGCACAAGAGTGTCTATCTGTAATCTCATTGCTTAAATGAGAAGATGAAAGCTCAGAAGCCACCACACCACGCCTGGCATACATACATTAAAATACCAGAAATCCTGTGACAGGTTAGACAAATGGAATAGGCTAAGAAGATATGCATTGGGTCTGACTGTCTCAGAACAGAAAATGAATGCTCCCAGTCACTGAATTACAGAATTCAAGAGCAAGAATGTTCTAATGCTAATTTTTGAGAAATGTGGATTTACTAATGATCTCAACAAGCAAGAACTAAATCCATAGACTACAAGAGAGGCATATGTGTTTGTGAGAGACCCTGAACATGAACAACTTCAATTAAAGTGCACAACTATTTAACACATGCTACCTTCTGAGCCTTCTGCACTGTGAGATGAGGGGTATATGACCTTAAGTCTTGGTTTAAAGAAAAAATAAAGCTTAAATGTGTAAGACAGGATCTGCATGGAAGTACACTGTCAAATTATGGCTAATATTGGAAACTCTAATCACAAAAGTTGCCTAGTATCCCTGTGGAGATAAGTGAGCTCCCTGACAAGCTTCCCTTTGACTACACTTGAGATAGGGTAGCAGGAGGTCTAGTCTTCGTATTTGGATCAAAAGGTATCCTGCTTCTGGGCTGAACTGTGAGCCATCCCACCCTAGCTCACCTGTCTTATGTCTATGACCAATTTTCCCACTAACTGACAAGTCCACATTCATTGTGCCTTTCCATTATCCATTCTTCATAGAAGACTGCAAGCTCCAATTTTCCTAGTCCTTTCTACACTGGTGAAAATAGAACCCAGATCTCTCTCCCCGTGAGTAAAGGAAAGAAAATCTAAAGAAGTCACTGAGAACCTTCTTTGGCTCTTTGTTTTTCTTTCTTTTATTTGATTTGTCCTATTCAGGCTTGTTTGGTTTTATTTAACTTCTTTTTTCTAGATGTCTGCTTTCTAATGAGAGCAAGAAAAGATGTGAGTGAGGGTAGGTGTGAAGGTAGGGAGGATCTGGGAGGATTTGAGGGAGAGGGAACCATAATCAGAATATATTGTAAAAAAAAAAGAAAGAAAACTATTTTCAATAAATGTTTCAATAAAACATAGAGAGAGAGAGAGAGAGAGAGAGAGAGAGAGAGAGAGAGAGAGAGAGAGAGAACATGTAGGACTTAAGAGAGCTTGGAAGCTTGGAAACAGGAGCCACCAACAGGAAAAGTAGTGAAAAGGAAAGAAGACAGATTAACAGAGAAGTAAGTTACCAACGTGGTTGCCCATGGCAGATTTTCTACTCTACCCCAGCAACTAAAGAGCCTACAGAGTAATTACTATTAAGGAAATAATTATAGTGCTAATGGTAGGCAAACACTCACACCCGTAAAATAAAATATAATATTGCAAATGAAGTTATTTATACAAGAACTAACTAACTGGAGAGAACTTCCATATTCAAACTGGAGAATCAAGAGTAACTTGGTTGATGACATGAGCTTGAGTTCAACACTCTTCCTGCTCTTAGACAATGCCTCTGGGACAAACTTGTGTGTCACTGATGTGATGCTCTTCCTGGAGAAGAAAAGGTCAAGCTGGCAGCTAAACTAAACAAACATTTACTGTCTGTCTGATACTATTAATAATTATGATTGATCCTCGATTTATTGTATAAAATACACCGTTTATTTTAATTTTATAGACGGACACTAGATTATAACACAGAACAGCTAGGTCAAGGTTAAGGCAAGGTGGATACTTCACAAGATTCTTATTCTTGCCTATTGAAGAGCCAGTCCTGCCTTTCAGCAGGTCAAACACTTGGGACTTGTTTCTGGTTTATATATAATACATGTCAAAGTAGAAATTGGTGATCCTGTCATTCACGATTCACATAATTAGTCAAAACTGGACACACATAAAATGCATCCCTAACTGAATTTATTATCCTTTCCTGCATCCTTACTATATTAGGCAAACAGATATGGATACCTCTGACTAAGATATGAAAAATGCATATCTAACTTGAGTATGCTAAACTCTGCTAAACCCAAAGTAACTATATCTCCAGGAGACTTGCTTTCGAACCTTCCAAATTTCAGTGCCTGCCCTGCAAATTTGAAATTTAAATTGAATTTGAAATTCTCCTTGGCATCTCAATTATGGGGGTGGGGGGAGATGCTTGCCTTTAAAAGCGTAAAACTCCTCTGTTCTTTTGACACATGACAATTAGAAGGAGTAGAAAGTTGAAGGGGTAACTGGAAAAGTCCATAAATACATGTCTCACAAATGACTAGTTGCTAACACTAAAATGTTGAGATTTTAGAAATATAGACTAGATTAAGATGAGGTTCTGCTTTGTGTAAATTATGCTGCTTGAATTACGTATCTAACTCTGGTTGGACAATTATGCAGAAAGGGTACAGCCCACCACTCACACAAATCTTAGTCTCTCAGGTGTTTAAATGTGATTAACAGATCAATGAGCACAGAGTGATTTCCACATGTCTGGATTCATTTTGCTTAAATGTTAGAAACTAAAGGCAAGTACAGTCCAGTTTAAAGATCCAGTGGAAGTTGGTTGGCAAGGAAAATGCAAAGTATATTTGAATTGCAGAAAGAAACAATAAAACAACAAAACCACCACCACCAAAACTATGAACAAAACCCAAGCAGAAAAGTCAAGGTTATACTGGGAGGCCTCAGTAAGATCTAGGGATATATCTGGGTTCATAAATGCTATTAATGCTTCTCCTTCTCTTTCTCTTCTTTTATGTGTGTGGGGGATGTTTTATTCATATAGATTCCTTCATTCTTGGTTATAGGAAAGATACAAGAAAATGGCCCACACTAAACCAGCCACACAGAATTTCAAAGAGAAGAAAGAAGAACAGAAATGGTGACCAAAAAGACAACTCCAAAGATGTCCTCTTAGCATTCTTCCTAAATGTCACATTAGATAATGAAGATTTACTCTGTATACAGGAAGACAACAGACATGATATCAAGAACAAAGCATTTTCTTAGTCTTCGTCACTTAAGATTTAGAAAGGAAATGAGGACATTTTAAGGTGACCTTGACATTGTCTTATGAGACAGGAAGAGTAGAGAACTGAATAACTGGGACCCTGTTATTCTTGACTAGGTTGACAATTTCAGAAATGCAAATGAAGACTATAGTATGGAGCTTCCTTGATCACCCCACTTAGAAAAACATTATCTGTGACTCCAAATGTGTGCAGGAAGCATCATTTGAGGCAGTCATGTGGCCATTTTTAAATTTTGGTTTATTTTAAGTAGAGAGCAAAAGAGCCCCATTATGAATCTCAGCATAATAAAACTATCTAGTACAGTGTACAACACATACTTCTTCCCAGCTTGGACAGGAATATCTCTCACACAAGTTAGGGTTTTTAATAGTCAGCAGTCTCTGAAAGGATATAAGAAAAAAATTAACTCTGCTTTTCCATTGTAAGAATAATAATAATTCTCAGAGCATAGCAGAATCAGCAATAAATGTTATTACTTTTAAATAAAAACAGATAGTATGCATTGACAGCTTGCATACACAAATACTCCTCCAAAAGTTTTATGTGGATAGGTAGGTCATCTTCATTTCTTACAAAATAATGAGTAAACACTTTGCAAAAAATGTATATATTTTATATATTCTTAGGGTCCTCACAAACCTTATTTATGAAAGCAAGATGCATCTGTTAAAAGTTAGTCCATTTGTTACAAAGAGAAGTTTCTTTGATGAGAGCTAACAGCTCATGAAGTCTCTATAACACAGATGTCTAAACAAGACCTGAAAAAGGATCGCATCAATAAATATGCTAATATGAAGGAGGGAAATTTCATGGGACCCCAACACTAGACAAAGAACTACAGGCAAACAAATGTTGAGAGCAGTAGAAATAGTCCTCCACAATTAGTTATCTAATACTGAGTGGTCAGCCCTCAACATACACGCAGGTGATATTATATGGAAGAGTAGACTGTCTTTGTGTATTTAGGAACATAAATATATACAAATACATATATAAAAAAACAAAGAAAAACCACCAAATTTGAGAAAGAACTGTGAGAGAGGTACATGAGAAGAATTGAAGGGAGGAAAAAAAAGGGGGAAAAGATGTGGTTTTATATTTTAATTTCAGAAATTTTTAAATTAAAAAAAGCAACCCACTCTACTAAATTAACCCAATAGTTAAATACTGAAATAATTCTTTAAAATCCAGTAACGAAAAGATAGAGACTCCAGAACAATACCTCAATACCCATAAATTCTGTTACTAAACACTGTCAATGTGAAGAATAAGGTCACCCCCTGCTCCCTTCAGTACTCTGGAGATTTTGCATATGATGGTGATAATTGAGAGCTTGCAAACAAAACAGGTTCACCAAGTTCATCATGGACTATATGGGCTATCCTTCACAATTAGAATACTTATAACCAACTTTCTACCAGAGAGAGAGAGAGAGAGAGAGAGAGAGAGAGAGAGAGAGAGAATTACATCCTAATAGATACCACTTTCTGTCATGACTTTCTGATGTTTGTGTTAGTTCATCCAATTGAGGAAGTGAGTCTGACTGTTTGGACTCCTTAGAGATGTAAGAACTTAATTTAACAATATTGGTGCTGTACCTATAAAGTCATGTCTTTTGAATGACTCAAAAAATAAATGTTTCAGTTAAATTTGAATGTGATTTGCCTCAAGTTCTTAAGACACATTTTTCCTTCCTGAATTAATAAAACATATGAAATTGGCATAGAAACATATGGTGCCTACTGTGGGAACATTTTATTTAAATGATTGAGAATTCTGCAATCTGATTGCACTTTAAACACATGAAAAGTGCCTCTCATGTTATAAATGTGTAAGTGGCTAGATCTAGTATTTTCCCATGCTGATTTTTCCAATACCTTCAGGGATTAGAATAAATGTTTTATGTTTAATCAGAAGGCATGGTATATGTTGCTTGCTGTCTATTAAGAACCTTTTAAACTATTTCAAAAGTGTCAAGGGAAGTGACAATCTGTATGTAGCCATAAGCAATTGCCCAGCCCCAATTCTGCCATTTCACGTCCATGGGTCTTATTAATTGATTCATTAAGTAATTATCTCTGAAATTTAAAGATTAACACACATGTGGGAAAGGAAAACATATAAATTCTTAAAACCTCCCAGAGCATTTGGGATTTGAAAATACTTATTATAATCTATAAACTTTTTCTCAATATTTTGACCCAGGAATTTTACTTCTTTAATTTACCCTAGAGAAGAATATAAATACTCTGTGCAACTTATGTTTGTCATGGTAGTATTTATACCACTGTGGCTAGCATGGCCCAGCCTGTGATGTAGAAAATAGTAATGTTTTTACAATTGTCCTTGTCCTTACCTGCCACAACCCCACAAGCCTAATTCCAGAGATGTTGCCTTGATCCCTCTTCATTGATCAACAATCTTGGCCTGGTTAAGTCCTACCTTCCTTTTATCATCCCTCCCCTGGCCCTCAACTAGCAGCAACCCTGTGTCTAGTTCTACCTTCTTTATCCCATCTCCCATCCCCTCTCATTTTTCCCCACCCACCTCTACTACCCATAGCTATCTCTGTATCCATAAGCCTAGACCCAGATTAGTCAGGTTAGTCACCTTTGAACCTACTTTCATTATGAGTCACCTTTGATGGGTGAGATGACCCTTTCCTCACCCATTCTTCCTTCTACAAGGGCCACCTTAGCACCTACACACTAAGCAACACATCCATTGATTGGGTGCCAGCTTTCTATGGTCTAGTTAGGTAGATCACCTACCAAATTTTTCCTGGCCTACCTCTGGTAATGAATCTACTCCATTGGCCCAATCAAAGGAAGACCGGATTATCACATCAGACAAACCAAACAGAAAAGTCCACATACACAGATCAAACAGTAAAAAGAAGAACAACATGAATGGTCAATACAAAATTTCTTTCACTGATCCTTAGAAGTATTCCCTAAGGAAAACTACTTAGATGAATCCCAGGACACAGAATTTAAAAGAAAAACATAAATGTTACCAAAGAACTCAAGGAATTTAAAGAAGGCACAAACAAACCCTGCATTGAACTCCAAGAAGATACCAATAGATACTGGAGTGATAACTAAGAAAATACAAACATACAACTGAATGAAATGACAAATATGATTCAAGATTTGAAAACTTTATTCAATCAAGAAATAGAAACATTGGAGAGAACATAATTCTAATACCCAAACCAGCACAAATCTACAACTGTAGACAAATATCCCAGGCCAAAATATATAAAAAGCTTTGATAAAATGCTATAATGCAAACATATATCAAGAAGATCATCTACTGTGATCAAGTTGCTTCACTCCAAAATACAGGCATGATTCAACATTATGTAAGTCAATAATTATAGTGAATTATATGAATGGACTTAAAAGCAAAGATCACATGATAATCTCAATAGATACAAAAAAGCCTATGACAAAAATCTGACATATTTTCATGATAAAAGTCTAAGAGAGACTAGGGATGGAGAAAGCATACCTCATCATAGCAAAAGATGTATATGACAAACCCTCAGCCAAAGTTATCCTAAATGGAGAAAAGCTTGAAGCAAGCCCATTAAAATCAAGGAAAAGAAGGGCTGCCAACTATTCCCACTTCTTTCAATATACTTTTGGAGGTACTGGTTCAAGTAATAAGGAAAGAAAAAAATTAAAGAGGTACAAAGATGAAAAGAAATCAAGTACAGAAAATATGTCCTATATTTCAGAAATCCCCCCCCAATTCTACCATAAAGCTTATAGAAACAATAGACAATATTGACAAAGTGGTGGAGTACAAAATCAACTTAAAAATAAGTAGCCTTTCTATACAGTATCAACAAACACACTAAGAAAGAGATTGTAGACACACTGCTGTTAATGATAGCATCAAAGAAAATAAAATAACTTTTAATAAACACAAACAAGGAGAGAGAAGATCTTCACAATGAAAACTTCAAATCTCTGAAGCAAGAAATTGAAAATGACACTAGAAAATGCAGACATCCCACTCTCATGGATTACTAGAATTACTACTGTGAAAATGGCTATTCTATCAAAAAGTAATTAATAGAATTATCAAAATCCTAACTAAAATATCCACAAGACAAGTCCTTTACAGAAATAGGAAAACAGTCTATTCTGAAACTTACATGTAGACAAAATGACCCTGGTTAGCCAAAGAAACTTTGGACAAAAAGAATACTGAAGAGGCCCAGCGGTAGTGGCAGTGGTGCATGCCTTTAATTCCAGCATTTGGAAGACAGAAGCAGGTGAGCCAACCTGGTCTACAGAGTGAGTTCCAGGACAGGCTCTAATGCTACACAGAGAAACCCTATCTTGAAAGAAAAAAAATACTGAAGGAATTGCTTTGTCAAGTTTCAAGATATATTATAGTAGTGTAGGGGAAGCTGTAGCCACGCCTGCTTAGGGGCTGGCTACAGGTGTGCTTGACCACGAATGTGAGGGCATGGTCAGGGTAATGTAGAGTGAGAGGTGGCCGGGTTCAGTTTCAGTTTCGTTTTTTGGCTGCTGCCTGGCCTGCTGGCTAGGTCGCTCTATAAGTAAGGCTTTTTCCCTATTAAAATCCCTTATATTTCTACCTGGCTCTGTATTGGTAATTTCCCACATTATCTGGTGTCAGAGGCAGGATCTTGTAAACCTAGCTTCCATTTGGGACAGCCTGCAGGTCCCACGGGGACTGTGGCCTAGGCCGGGAAAGCGCCATCTCTCCACAGCTGCTCCAGGCTCACAGTCAACTCACTGCACCACACAAGTGCGTCTGGCTGCTGTTGAGCAGTTCAGAACTGACCACTCAGCTGGGAGATTGCCACAGACCTCCCCACGGTTACTGTTGCAGTTTCTAGCTGCAGGCATCAGACCTGCTCGGACTGTAGCCTACCCACACCCGGAGGCCTCCTGCCCTTAGCCAAGAGGCCTCAGAAGTAGGCCTTGGTTTTCAGCAGGGTCTGCTGCTTCCCCTTGCTGCTGTGTCGGTAAAGCTGCGTCTTTTTCAGTGGTGGTGGACTCAAGGCCGTATACTCTCTAAGATAAGCACAGCCGCTTTTGTGACCTCTCTCCACCACTACCACCATCTTGCCTGACCGACAGCTGCCAAACGCCACGCTGAGTTGCTGAATGCCTGTACCACCTGCTGGTCAAAGAAATTTACTACATCTGGAGTAGAAATGAGATTAAAATTATGGCAGAATATTTATCATTTGCTAAAATTGGTAATATTTTTGGTTATTATGTGAAATCAATGTTTGAGGAGGATGCTAATCTGCCAATTACCTGCCTGTATGCCATAATGGCAGTTAGCTTGCTGGTACAAATAATATTACTAGCCAGAGGGCTCAGGAACAGGGACAAAGATAACCTCACCACCTGCTTGCAGGAAGTAACAGCTTTATGCAATGAGGTTTTGGAGAACAGATTAGTCAGACCACACTTGTGCAGCAAGTGGAACAGAAATTGGATGATAAGCTTGGCTCTGTGTCCAATACAGTAAAGACAGAGTTGTCTGTTACCCAAGATGAAATGCAGCATATTTATGATAAGATAAACACAGAGAGATCCTCCATGTCTGAGGCTTTAGAGGCTAGGCTATCAGAGGACCATGACGAACAAAAGAATATCTGTAGCCAGCTAGAAACTCAGATAGATTCTGTTACCCAGAAACTAGATGCAAAGAGGCAAAATACCCAGGATAGGGTTGAAGAATTGGACAATGCCATTCAATCAATTATTGAAGCATCTAAGGTAGCAGATCACAAATTTGAGTCTAGATTTGAATTCTTTGAAGATAATTTACAGTACAGGGCTGACAGATTAGATAGGGCCATATGGTCGATTGCTGAGGACTCAAAATCAGCAAATCATGACCTTGAATCTAGACTCCAATACCTAGAAGGCAGTTTCCATACCATCCAGATGCTGCCTAAGGACAACCTATTAAAGACCTAGAAAAACATGTAGAGGAGCAGTTAGAGCAATTTACAGATTCACTAATATGCTTGGAATCTTTTAAGATTAAGGAAATTGAAACTTTTCATAAGGATATCATTACTAGGCTTAAAGATCATTGGGATGCCTCATAGGCAGAATCACTCCAATCTGAGGCACCTACTCCACCCAGGTATCGTGACTATTCTTCTAAGGTTGTTACTCATATGTCATTAGTCTACCCAGCTACCATGGTAGAAAAGCCACCTTCTAAGAAACACCCTCAGGGACAGATGGCTTATGTATGGCAACCTATACAGCTGAAGGATCTTAAGAATATTAAAGAATTAGTTGTCTCATATGTTCTTCATAGCCCATATGTAAAACAGCTATTACATTCATGGGCAACCTTTAACAGGGTGACTCCCACAGACTGGGAAAGACTGGTAGCAGCATGAGAATTCATGCCAAATCAGTGGAAGGCATTGGTCAGGGAAGTGGCGAAGCTCCTTGAGCGTCAAGGCATAAAGGAAGGTTTTGAAGCCCCTCTAGATAAGATTCTTGGTGAGGGTATTTATGCTAACCCACAGGTGCAGGCTGAATATGATGACCATATACTGTCCTTATGCAGGAAAGCAGCATTAAATGCCTGGGATAAGGTTTATGAGCCAGGAGAAGGCCTAGAAGCTTATACCAGAATAGAACAGGGACCTACAGAACAGTTCCAGGACTTCTTACAAAGGATAACTAGGGCAGTAGAATTATAGGTAACAGATCCAGAAACAAGACAATCAATTATATATACAATAGCTTATGAAAATACAAACGCAATATACAAAAGAATACTTTTGCCTTTAAAGATCAGATCAGCTCTGCTAGAAGAATGGGTTTTGTAGCCAACATTGACTATAATGTGCAAGATACCTGAGCTTTGGTGGGAGAAGCCATCTTGAAAGGTTTAAAAAGGCAACAGGAGATTAAAAGTTCTAGAGGTGAGGACGCAAGGGCTTGGGAAGGAGAAGCACCTTACAGAGGTCAACATAGGTACCAAGAGGCTACAACTATGAACCAGAACTTTTGGTAGGAAGAGCCTTCCTCAGGAGACCACGAAGGCGCCAGGAACCTAGATGTTTCAGCTGTGGTAGAATGGGACATATCAAGAGAAATTGTAGACAAACAAATTCTAACAATGCCTCATACAGAAGGCCACTGCCTTCTGGATTGTGTAGAAGAGGTGGTAAGGGCATGCACTGGACCAATGAATGTAGATTGACTAGGGTCATGCAAGGAAACCCGTTAAGGCCTCAAAACCCCAAGGGGGGACCTCAAGAAGTCCCCCACATCAAGAAAGGTCCAGTCATTCCCAGTAGCAGTGGGAGACAACCTCTCACAGGAACAATAGATAGTTCTTTCCCTATTGTGAAAAATAATACTGCTCTAGATGGCAGTTTAAATAGTGATGAAGAATCAAATATGACTGGACAAAACGAGAAACGCGTATTTTGGCAAACTTCTATTAATGATAAAAGGCCACAGTTGAAAGTGAAAATAAATAATAAAGTTACTACTGGCTTAGTAGATAATGGGGCAGATGTGACAATTATTACCCAAAAGTCTTTGCCTCAGAAATGACCTCTTAGAGAGGCAAATATACAATTTTTAGGAATTGGAACTCTATCTAGATTTCAACAGAGTGTTAACTCGGGCATCTGAATTGGACCGGAAGGACAGAAAGGGAGACTGAAACCATACATGGCAGATATAGCTATAAATCTCTGGGGTTGTGATCTTTTACAGCAATGTAATATTCAGATTAATATTCCCCCAGTTTGGGAAACAAATTATGTACAGTCTTTAGATAGTAGAAAAGATCTGGTAAGATACTGTGGAAAACAGTTACCAACCGTCCATGCTGTACAGAAACTAGGTACAAATGATGGACCTTCAGACGAGCCCAAGGCCCTGCCATTGAAGTGGCTTACAGATGAACCTGTTTGAGTGGGATAGTGGCCTATGACCTCTGAGAAGCTAGAGGCTTTAGAAAAGTTACTACAGGAACAGCTAGACACTGGACATATAGAGGAATCTACCAGTCCTTGGAATTCTCCTGCATTTGTTATAAAAAAAAAGTCAGTTAAGTGGAGAATGCTGACAGACCTAAGAGCCATAAATAAGGTAATTCAACCAATGGGCTCTCTGCAACCTGGAATGCCTTTACCTTCCTTGATACCTAAGGGATGGCCTATCATAGTTATTGATCTAAAAGACTGTTTTTTCATAAGACCGTTACAGGACAATGATAGAGAAAAATTTACATCTACTGTACCAACTCTTAATAATTCACAGCCAGTTAGGAGATATCAGTGGAGGGTTTTGCCACAAGGAATGCTAAATAGTCCTACTTTGTGTCAGCACTTTGTACAGCAACCTTTGGAAATAATTCTTAAGAAATTTTTACAATATCTTGTTTATCATTACATGGATAACATTCTTTTATCAGATTCCAATAAGGAAACTTTGGAACATATGTTTGAAATGGTGAAGGAAGTTCTGCCTCATTGGGGATTACAGATTCCCCGAGAAAAGATACAAAGAGGAGATTCAATTAACTATTTAGGTTACAAAATAGACTTACAAAGAATCAGACCTCAGAAGGTACAAATTAGGAGAGATCATTATTAAACTCTTAATTTTCTTCAGAAATTATTAGGGGAAATTTCTCAACTACAGACGATTATTGGTGTAGAAGCACATGACTTAAAGCATTTTAAAATGGCTCTTAAAGGTGATAAGGACCTAAACAGTCCAAGAATATTATCTTCTGAGGCAGAAAAGAGTTACAATGGGTAGAAAACAGAATATTGGATGCACATGTAGATCGGATAAACCATGATTTAGACTGTATTCTGGTTATCTTTCCATCCAGAGGATACCCTTCTGGAATTCTGATGCACAGGGAATACACCATATTGAAGTGGATATTTCTGCCACATAAACAGAATAAAAAGTTAAAGACATACATAGAAAAGATTTCTGATTTGATTTTAAAGGGAAAATTAAGACTTCATCAACTAACTGGAAAAGATCCAGCAGAAATTATAGTACCTTTAACTAATGAAGAAATTTCCTCCTTGTGGAAGGACAATGAATATTGGCAAATAGCTCTTAATGACTTTTTGGGAAGAATTAGTAACAACTATCCCAAAACTGACAGAATTAAATTCATAAAAAAGACTATCTGGATTCTTCCACATATTGTAAGACAAACGCCCATTTCTGGAGTTCTTACCTTCTACACTGATGCCAACAAATCATGTAAGGCAGGTTATAAATCAGGTGAGGTAAGTTAAGTAGTTCCAAGAAGCCAAACATGGTGCAAGCCTTTTTATATGAATTGCTTACAATAGGAAATTCATATACACAGTGATTAGTGGTTGCCAGAGGCTTAGAGATAAAAGATGAGGAATAGGAATTGATTTACAAGATTATTCTTTTGTTCTTTCTGGGGGAGATAAAAATGTTCTGAAACACAGTAGTGCATACTGTATAATTTTGTGAATATGACAAAATCAGAAAAGTATATAATTTAATAAAATAAACCTTTAGTATGTGAACTGTAACTCATATTTTTATGAAAATATAATTGATTTTGCTCAGGGTGTGACTAGTATCTCTGCTATACCAGTGAACCAAAGTTTAATACCCCAAGTTGGGACTTCATTGGATGTTCCTAAGGGACCTCAATTTGGTAAACAAAATGAGTTTGCTACCTTAATTTAATAAAAGGAAATAGAAAAGCATCCTGCTTACAGAGTTTAAGAGCATGAGGAACACAAATGCCCAGAGAATAGGGCATTTTGGTATAGTTGAACAGTATCTGATGGAGTGATAGGCAATAATAGGAAAATACAGACAGCACCTTTCAGAATATGATGAGAACAACAATATTTTTCCTTTACACTAAGTTCAGTGCAAGAATAGCATTACTTAACCACCAGGAAAACTTTTGACAGTATCCTGTGCTTTTCTACAATGTTACCTTAAATCTGCAGATCCATTATTACATACACATGGTAACTCTGTATTTAAGACTTCCACCAGGGTTTTTAAGGTCTAGACATATTCTCAAAATGCCCTGGTAAGGAGTGTTCCCTTTTCTCCACATCCTCTCAAGAATAAGTTATCATTGGGGTTTTTGATTTTAGCCATTCTGGCTGGAGTAAGATGGAATCTGAGAGTTGTTTGATTTGCGTTTCCCTGATGGCTAAGGATGTTGAACACTTTCTTATGTGTCTTTCAGCTATTTTAGATTCCTCTATTGAGAATTCTCTATTTAGTTCTGCACCCCACTTTTTAATTGGATTATTTGGTGTTTTGGAAACTAGCTTCTTGAGTTCTTTGTAGAATTTGGAGATCAGCCCTCTGTTGGATATGGGGTTAGTGAATATCTTTTCCCAGTCTGTGTCCTGCAGTTTTGTCTTGCTGACTGTGTCCTTTGCCTTACAGAAGCTTCTCAGTTTCGGGAGGTCCCATTTATTAGTTGTCGATTTCAGTATCTGTGCTACAGGTGTAATGTTCAGGAAGCTGTCTCCTGTAAACTTGTACAGCCACTGTGGAAATCAGTATGATGATTCCTCAGGAAAATGGGAATCAGTCTACCACAGGATCCAGCAATTCCACTCTTAGGCATATACCCAAAAGAAGCACATTCATACACCAAGGACATGTGTTCAACTGTGTTCATTATTTGTAACAGCCAGAACCTGGAAGCAACCTAGATGCCCCTCAACTGAAGAATGAATAGAGAAAATGTGGTACATTTACACAAGAGAGTACTACTCAGCGGAAAAATAAAAATAAAAACAATGGAATCTTGAAATCCTCAGGCAAATGGATGGAACTAGAAGAAACCATTGTGAGTGAGGTAACCAAGTCACAAAAAGACTAACATGGTATGCACTCATTCATGTATGGATTTTACACATAGAGCAAAGGATTACCAGCCTACAATCCATACCACTAAAGAAGCTAGGCAACAAGGAGAGACATACAGGGTCCCCCAGAGAAGGGGAAAGGGACAAGATCTCCTGAGCAAATTGGGAGCATGGGGGAGGGGAGAGAGAGCTAGGAGAATGAGGACAGAAGAGGAGGGGTGAGGAGGACATGAGAGTGTGGGAAGGTTATGTAGGGGACGAATTGAGAAGAGCAAGATAAGAGATACCATCAGAGAGGGAGCCAGTATAGGTTTAAAGTGAAATCAGGCACTAGGGAAATGTCCAGAGATCTACAAGGATGACACCAACTAACCATCTAAGCAACAGTGGAGAGGCTACATTAAATGCCTCGCCCCTGATAATAAGATTGATGACTAACTTATATGCCATCCTATAGCCTTCATCCAGCAGCTGATGGAAGTAGAAGCAGATACCCACAGCTAAACCTTGAACTGAACTGAAATCCACTTGCAGAGAAGGAGGAATGATGAGCAAAGGGGTCCATAGCAGCATGGTGAAACCCACAGAAACACCTAACATGAACAAGGGAAAACTCTTGGTCCCCAGACTGATAGCTGGGAAACCAGCAAGGAACTGATCCAGACTCCATGAATGTGGGTGTCAGTGAGGTGGCCTCAGAAATCTACAGAAAGCCTCTTGTAGTAGATCAGTACTTATCCCTATCATAGGAATGGACTTTGGGAGCCCATTCCACATACACAGATACTCCCTCATCCTAGACACATGGGGGAGGGCCTAGGCCCTATCCCAAAGGATATGACAGACTCTGACAACCCCCCATGGAAGGTCTCACTCTCCCTGGGGAGCAGAAATGGTATGGCATATGTAGGGTGTTAGTTGGTGGGGGGAAGAGAGTAGGGAAGGGAGAGGGAACTGGGATTGACATGTAAAGCAATCTTGTTTCTAATTTAAATAAAAAATGAAGAAAAAATAAATAAAATGATAATATTTTTATTAACCAATTATAACAACCATTTTGTCTCAGGTGGCTATGCTGGAAGCAATGTGGCCTTAGATTGTCATTTAGTTGTTTCTAAGAGAAAAAGACTATCTGGCTTAGTGAAATAAAGGAAATAAAGAAGTAAAATAGGCTATAAAGCACTGTGTCTGAACAGGATAATGTTACTCATTGTTTGGGAAAGAGAGGGAAGTCTGTATATTTACCAAGATGTTAGTGATTGTCACTGGACAATTAGATATCAAACACTTTAATTTTCCTGCTGGTATTTACACTGAAATTTCCATTTTTAACGTGTGACTACTATCAGTATTGAAAACAACTGGACATGACACTTTTTAAAAGCTATCATGCTATTGAAGATGGTGACTTCCTCCTGCACAGTAGGAAAAGGAGGGCTTCTCTGGATGGAGGAGGATGGATGGTTCTGCTCATCTACTAGAGCTCCATGGGAAGCCGCTGGCACCACTTTCTTAAAACTCCCAAATCTCTCACTATAATATTGCAACCTGTTCATGCACCTCAGATGCAACACACTATTAGCCCGTTTTCAGCTTGGAAACACAGTGATGAGACTGGTGAAGTCACACAGACATCGTCTCAGGTGCAATTAAAGTGCGCATCATCAGTCAGTTACCAGTAAAATGCCAATATTTGAATATTCCATTTCTGGTCAAAATACAAATCTACACAAAAAAGAGAACAAAAAAACAATGGAGACACCTCCAAAATAAAAATGTTCCCTGTCACTAACAATGGGATAAATGCAAATAAAAGCTACTTAAATCTTACTCCAACCAGATGGCAATCAACAAATGATAAATCTTAGCACAGATGGGAATGAAAGGAACCCTTATTCACTATTGTAAATTAATGTAGCCACTTTGAAAATCAGTATATATATTATACCATATGGATAGCTCATATATGAACCATCACATATATTCCACATGAACAGCTACATCACTCTACAGTGTTTACTCAAAAGACTCCAGGTCAGCATATCACAGAGACACTAGCACACCAGTGTTTATTACAGAACTATTCACAATGCTTAAGTAGTGGAAACAACCTAGGTGTTCACCAACAATGGTGTGATTAAAGAAACTGTGAAATTGTACATATATATATATATATGTACATATATATATATATATATATATATATATATATATATATATGAGTGTGTATGTGTGTGTGTGTGTGTGTTATATGTATGTGAGCATGTATGAATGATGGGGGACATCCTTCTTGGTATGCTTATCTTAATGATTGTTGAATAAAGTACTGTTGGCCGATAGAAAAGCAAGTTAGGCAGGCCTAAGAGTCAAGGAGGATACTGGGGAATGTAGTAAAGATAAGACTTGTGATCCAGGCAGCAAGTGGCATAGCAGGCAGACTCAGAATATAAGCAGGAAATTGCTCTCTTTCTCTTCCACTACCTCCTGCTCTCTGCTCTGGAGCCACCATGTGATCCCAGGAAGACAGAATGCTTTCTGCCGGCATCTTCCATGAGATAAGTCTTATGATTATGGTTGATAATTAAGACTGAGCTAGCAGATGAGAAATCCTAGTCATTGGCCAACAGCATTGTACCTAATATAAGTCTCGTGTATTGTTTGGGAGCCCAGATGGCTGCGGGGCTCAGATGGCTAGTGGAAAGACATATTGTTACACATGTATGCATATATATATGTATGTATATATATATATATATATATATATATATATATATATATTAGTTTTTTGATCTGTGAAGAAAAATGAAGTTATGCCATTCAAAGGAAGATGGATCCATATGGTGCTAATCAGAATAAGTGAATTACCTGAGTCTCAAAAAAGATAGATATCACATTTTCTCTCATTTGTGGGCCCAGGATTTTGTAGATGCATAGTCATCTAGGTGCAAATGACACCAAAGTAGAAGCCAAGAATTCTGGGAAACAAAGGGAATTAATGGGAATTGGGTGTGGGTAGGAGAAAGAGTAGGGTAGGGAGTGGAAATGTGCACAAAGTTCATGATGTCTTAAAAGCTAATAAATATAAGACCTAGGAATTTTTTTTTCAGTTCATGATGGAGAGGACTGGGTTTAGGACAAACCAACCTACCATGCTATCCAGCATCTCAAAACTAAAATTGTGAGATGTATTCATTTCACCCACCACACAATCACATTCAGCTACCTAACCTTAGTATTGCAGATTGTCTATGCTCTATTATCAAGACCATTTCTGGTCATATTGCCTAAAATTTACAGAGATGATAGATAGATAGATAGATAGATAGATAGATAGATAGATAGATAGACAGATAGATAGATTCCCTTTTACTTATACTTTTAAATTGACCCCAATTAAAACATTTTTCTAGTTTTGTACATTTGTTTACATAGTTCCCTACTCCATAGGATTATATCCACCCACCACATTCTGTGCCCTAATTTTCTCTGAATCTATGTCATACCATAATGTAATCTCTACTTATGCTGATGTATAGGCTATGGAACACAATATGGCGCCTCAATTCTTTCTAGACTCCAAGCTTTAAAACATGTCTTCCAACTTGCTAGAAAAGCAATGCCTACATAATAATGCAGATTCGATCATAACAAAACTCCAATTTATGCATGTAAATTACACTATTCAGTCAACAGGATTTCAAGATAGAAAACAAGATTTAAGAAAGAAGAATGGGCAAGCAAATTCTTCTATCTGCTTAATTACAGCACACTCATAAGATTTCCTTTGGCTGACTCCATCAATTCAGCAATGACTTTCATGCCACTTTGACAGGACAATTTTTTTCTATTTGGCAAAGTAAAAGAGAAAGCAGAGCATCATCAATCCCTTTGATTTGATTCTTTCCTCCTTTATTTCTTAGCTTATTAGATTGCATGCATTTCTGAAAGTCATTGACATACAACTGGATTAAAAACACGGAAACATCAGATGGATGCGGGTTGGGGATAGATGACATGTGACTTTTACATCAGGCTATTAAATTTGATGCTGCTTGTGTAGACAGAGGACTCTTCATCACAGGTATTGCAGGTAGGAGACTAAATTCATTATATTTGTTTCCCAAATATTAACCTGGTTTGAAATGTGAAGGTGGACTACTATTGATAAAATGGTGAGTTGTATGATACTATGGTAACAATAATGAATGAAGATATTAGCCCTGGGCTGAATAGATTTGAGATGAAGATGACAGATTCTTTTTTTTTTTTTTTTTTTTTGGTTTTTCGAGACAGGGTTTCCCTGTGTAGCTTTGGAGGCTGTCCTGGAACTAGCTCTTGTAGACCAGGCTGGCCTCGAACTCACAGAGATCAGCCTGCCTCTGCCTCCCGAGTGCTGGGCATTAAAGGCATGCGCCACCACCGCCCCGCTTCAATTTCGTTTTTCGAGGAAAGCATGTTGATTCCTTGACTGTAAGGAATGTTGTCTTTATATATTGTATAAAACTGGCTTTTAAAGAGTCTTTTTGAAAACAAACACTATGATTTTTTTAAGCTATGTATCCTTTGTGTGTTCTTTTTTGTATGGAAAAGCAGATGAAAACTACAGCTAGCTGCATTCTAGTGCCAAAATAGGAAGTGAACACTGCAGATTGTTCCCCTGACTCTAATCTTCCCATCTGTGAATTTGAAATGACTGACAAAGGGGAGCAGAAAACTTTGATTTAAAAAAATGATTTGTCTTACAAAAGCAATATCAGTGCACCGAAAGGATGCTCTCAAGAACAGTGGGTCAAGTTCCCATTTACTGCCAAATGCTGAATGTTGAGCTGCTAACAGGAAAGTGTTGCTGAGGCTTTTCTGAAATGAAGTGTTCAGAGTGCTTGTCTGTTCCTGCAAAAGCAGTTAATCACAGCACAAGATGACAAACCGCACTGTATATTTAATATTAACTTAACAGTAGTCCCATACTCAGATGTTGCAAAAAGTTCAGTCGATGGATTTTCGGAACAGGTAAGCTACCCAGATTTTCCAACCTTGGAAACCAACCTCCGGGCCTTTGTTTGATTCTCATGATGTGTGGAGGAGATGGTGTTGGTTGCTTGATAACCCCCTTTATTCTGTACAATAATAAATTAAAAGCTGGGGCTGCAAAGATGGCTCAGCAGTTAAGAGGTGACTTCTCTTCCAAAAGACCCTGGTTTGAGTCCCAGCACCAATATGGAAGCTCACAACCACCCATAAATCCAGTTCCAGCAGACTCATTACCATATTCTGCAGGCACCAAGCACACAAGTGGTACACAAACATACATGCTGGCAAATTATCTATCCATCTGTGTGTGTTTATGTGTGCATGTGTATGTGTATGGATATGTGTGTATATGAATACTTTTTAATTAGAATCTGGACATTTTAATTTTCCACCACCTACAATCATATATAAATTGTGTTAGAAACAAAAATTAGGTCAAGGTCCCAGGTCTTCTGGTACGTCATGTCTTGTGTCATGCATTTGGACTATGAATCTGGAGAGAATAAGCTACTTGCAACAGAGTATTCAGTGATATGATGCCCTCATGCAATATGCTCTCTTAAATAACAAGACATCATTACAAACTAACCATGCAACATGGGTAGAGCACAGATTCTAATGAAGAGCCATGCTGCTTTGTGTAAACTGTGGCATAATGAATGAGGGGACCAGAAAGAAAATGAGTCATCTCTGAATACTGGCTGAATGTAGAGACCTACACAGGCAAACCTATGACCTTTCCCACATACGCCGAGGACAGTCATAATCAGTGCCTGAGAATGCTCAATGAAACAAAACATTTAAAGTTATAAACTTAAAATAAATTTTCAAAAATGTCTTAAAATTTGTGAAATTCCTATAGTAAAATAAATCAGTAGATTTAGAAATACATAAAGTCCTAGTTTGTATATGTCAAGCATATTAGGAAGACATAGTCCTTCTTAAATGTTAAATAATGAGTGAAGCTTGCTCATTGAGTCACATATAGAACATATATAACTATTCTGGGCCTTAACTGGGACTGTAAAGGTACTTGCCTTGGTGACATAGTTATTTAAAGAAGACATTTGAAGTATCTGTTGCTCAATGAAACAGCAAATGTCTACAGTGGACTAAATACACCCTTACAAGGAAGTAATTGCTCAAATCATACCACATCTAGGCAGTAGCACCAGGACTTCACCACATGTAATATTTTTGTAAATGTTTTACAGGCTTCATTTACTAGACTCAAGGCAACAATTGAAAAGTAGATGGTATAATTCACGCTACTATCTCCTTCCCTCTTCTTTTCCCCCTTAAAGTCAAGGCTCTATGAGTATCCAAAGGGATCAATTATGGCAGTGGTTGGTCTTAAAGAAGTCTGTGCTGGCAGGCATCCTACATGGTTTCATCCTGTTCATTTCATCCAGGCCACTTTAATTTGGACTTCCTTCTGTTTCCAGACCATAGACATGAATTTATGCTTGTCCTTGGAATACAAATTTCTAAAGTTGTACTATGTCCAGTGGTGACAGGTAAGTGTTATGGATAAATGGGTTGTATTCAAGCAGTCACAGAGAAAATAAACTCATTCAATTGACTTAATTTTACCATTTTGGAAAATTTATCGTGAAGATTACCTACTTGACTTGTTTTCATTGCTTTTGATAAAGGAAACAAACCTCTTTCTAGTACCAAACTTCATACTAATAAAGAAAATATCTAAATGAACTTTATGAGGATGCTATCTCATTAAAAAATGCCAGACACAAGAGAAATACCAGAGACTTGATAAAACAGAACCTTTGTACTCTGTAGTGCTTACTCCAGTATTATGCTAAAGTGTTGCCTCTGTTTTTTAAAAGTGCAACTCATGCAACTAGGTAGAAGAACTCATGCCCACCTCTTCTTCCAATAAGTTCTCAACCCTAAGGGGCCAAGTAAGGTCAGATAGAATCAGACTTTTCTTAGATCTACTGTTCCCTAGAGCACCATCAGTGTTTGGGCTTGTACTTGTGTAGATAGAAGAATGGAGAGTGAAACTCTTAGCACAATCTTAGTCACAAAATATATTAATGAAGACACAGAACAATGAACTAATCAATTCTTAGATACAATGTCTGAGATGAAGCATTATTAAATAACATGATGAATATGTTTGTCCTTTGTTCCAAGATGACTTAACCTCCTAGATTTTAAACATGAGGACAGAATAAGAGCTCACATTCATGATTTGTTCCCACAGATCTGATGAAAAGAAACCAAGAAAATATATGCCCACAAGTTTTAAGGGTTGTTGGTGTGTGTGTGTGTGTGTGTGTGTGTGTGTGTGTGTGTGTGTGTGTGTGTGTTCGAAACAAGGGCTAACATACTCCATCTTTGTCTGGACCTTTCTATGTGTTGGAAAGATACCCTTGAATTTCTGATCCTCTACCCTCCATCTCTCAAGTGCTGAGATTATACTCAGATACCACAATACCCAGTTTATACAGTGCCAGAGATGAAACATGGGACTTTGCATATGCTTAGGAAAGCATTCTACCAACTGAACTACATCTCAAGTCCCTCAAAATTTAAGAAAAATATTCTTCCTGGACAGTCAAGAAATACAGGTGAGGGGAAGACGGAAAGAAATAGAAAATTTTGGTACATAAATGTTCAACAAATGTTAGCGATTTTGCTCTCCTTCTTGATCTATCATTAATACCATGAGTAAATATTATATAAGTTGGTACATAGTGGTAGAGACAAAATTAATAAAGAAAATAAATAGATAAACATGACAAAATTAATAAAGAAAATAGATAAACATGAAGAAAAATTTTAGAAACATACAAAGATTAAGAAGAGAAAGGATGACAGAAATAATCCATAATTAGTAACATTTCATGACTTTATCACCTAGGTAAATATAGATCAGTGTCACCATTGTCCTTTGAGTGATCCAGAAGGACAATCACCATATAAATGGGAGGATTTTTCCAGTAAGGGACAGTACACAGAATTCTACAAAGTGTGTAAAGATTCATCCTGTCACTGTAAATGGGACTCTCCCTGAATCTGTTTCTCATTTCATTCTGGGTTGTGTAGAACACATTTAAGCACAAGACTCCCAGCATGTTGACTCTTTATAAAGACAGATCTCTGCAGGGACTGTGGATGATGAGAAACAGGACCTGAGCACTTTTGATTTCTCAACACTACTCCCTCCATTTGTTGTCATGAACACACAGTGCCCATTTTTCCTATGCTATTTTCACATCCATATCCGCTAGCATGAATAACAGAACAAAACACTTCAAGAAAGCTCTCTTCTAAGGCTTTGGGAAAATGCAAAGCGTAACATTTTTCAAGAACAACTTGGCCTTCATAGAGTTCATTCAAAGTGCTTAACATTTTTTTTTACATTTGTTTCTTAGATTTTTAATCTTTATTTTTGAGCCTTTTTTGTATGCATATAATGTAATATGATCATACCCACCTTTATTTCCCTCCTTAAAATGTGCTCGTAATCCTTCAACATGACCCTCCCAACTTCATCTCTTCTCTATATGTCTTCTCTATTGTTTTTAATAATCTGCTATATCCATTTTAGAGTTGCCTATATATACATGAAGACAGAACAATGAGCTAATCAACTCTTAGATACAATGGCTGAGATTAAGCATCATTAAATAACATGATGAATATATATATATATATATATATATATATATATATATATATATAGTGTGGAGTCACTCACTGGAGCATGGAGAACTTACCAGTGGCCACAGCATCAATAAAGAAAGATTTTCACTCTGCCAGCAACTGTACACTACCAACAGCTCCTTGGTAACAGATGGGACCTAGAGATCATCTACTGAATCCATACCAAGACTTTAGCTAGCTTGATCTAGTGTGTGTTAACACAGCTACAGTAAATTCATGAGTTCAAAGGTCAGCCATATCCAAAGACAGCATCTCACAGCATTGTTCCAATCTTCTGACTCTTACATTCTTTCCATCTCACCTAACACAATGTTCCTTGAGCCATGGTGGTGATGGGTTTAATACATCTGTCCTCAACACTGTGACCAGCTATCCATCTCTCTAGTGACTGCTGTTCACTCAAAAAGAAGTTTCTCTTACCAAGGTTGATAGAAGCCCAAATCTATGGGTATAAACACAGAATAGAATGTGGCAGAATGTGCCATTAGCAGAGTAACTGTCTTATTTTGAGTTTTGTTACTGTGAGTAAACATCATGACCAAAAGTAACTTGTGAGGAAAAATGTGTATCTCATCTTATATCTCCCTAGTGTCAATTCATTATTGGGGAAAGTCAGGGAGGAAACCCAAGGTAGGGACCTTGAGGCAGGAACTGAACCAGAGGCTGCAGGAAAATGATGCTTACTTACCTCTCTTGTTTACTCAGATAGATTTTCTTATATAGTCCATGGCCATTTGCCCATTGGTAGACCCACACACACACACACTGGGCAGGGCCCTCCTACATCAAATAGCAACTAAGATGCCTCACAGACATGGCCATAGGTCATTCTGATCTCCAGAATGATTCAGCTGAGGTCACAGCTTCCCATTTTTTCTGTCAATTAGACAAATGAAGTTAAATATGGTAAAAACAATATTAGGTTTTACCATAGGGCCTGAGACTTTCTCAGCCGTAGGCTTTTGATCAGGAGTACCAGGCAGGCAATTCCCTCCTGGGGAGCAGACTGCAAATCCAACCAGAAAGCAGTTAGTTGCCCATAACAGCTGTGCCATTATTGCACCACTTGGCATATATTTCCTGGTAGGTTGGTATTGTTATAAGTAGGGTCCAGTACTGGGTTAAAAAAATGATAAATTTTCTCTCCCAGTGACTGGTGCAGCACCTTCCCTTGGCACCATGAATGCAGGCCAGCAGAGAGCAAGTATCCTTGTTGGTTTAAGGTTGATTTTTCTATGCCCTAAAAAGTCTGAGGCATCTTCATCAGTAAGATTTAACCTTGTACTTAGAGTGGGTAACCAAGGGAAATGCCAATACCCCATGTTGTTTTAAAGACCTCCAGGACTTCCTTGACAAATAAATCCCTGAGATGTGTCCCATGCCTTGCACTGTGTGTTTTATTTAATGACCCACATATTCTAGAAGAGTCATTGTCCACCCACACAAGGGTAAACATGGCTTAGTAACTAGTGGGATCCATAAAGCTTTTTTATGCATCCTTAGCTTTAGTTAACCCACCTACATCCTTCTCCTCTAGCCCCTGCCTCCAGCCCCACTTAGTCCTTAAACCTGCAGTATATCACCTCTTCTTTCACATCAAGTATGTTCTAGCATCCATCTGTTTTTTTTTTTTTTTAATTGGGATGTGTTATAGTAGACTTCACATCACTTTCCAAAGCTACTTCCTTGGGGTTAGGTCTTTTACCCCAATTTCTTCCATACTCCCTTGTATCTTCTGACTGAAGCCTCTCCATCCCCTGTACTCTACATCTCTATCTTTATTTTAGCTGTAGTCTACCATTCCCTTTCCTTTAATGTGCCCCCACTTCAAAAGGTTCTTTTTTTATTTACTAGATTCCACTTGTATCCTAATATAAACATGAAACACAAAAGACTTGAAACATTTACCAGAGAAAACATATGGCTTTTGTCCTTCTAGGCCTGACTATCTTTACATCATATTATTTTTCCATCTCAATCTGCAAAGTTCACATTTCTTTGCAGCTGAGTAATATTCAATTGTATCTATGCACTGTTTTTCTGATCCATTCATTTGTTGATCTCATCCACTCATTTATGTTGATTTCATTAATTCTAATATTATCAAGACTGTTTGTAAATGTAACTTTTGAATCATTGGTTTCCTCATTTGTACAAGTGTCCGATGGGCCCTCTATCTTCTTTCTTCATAAGTATTTTCATGTAGCAGTAAGAGTTGAACTCATAGAGGCCACAAATGTAATATAAATTATGTGGTAAATTACCATGTGCTGTATAAGCAAGTTCAAGATGGACTCTAGAGTGAGGAAGTCCTTGCTTGACTCCTCCACAACCACATGTCCTGGAGGCAAACCTGCAGCCATGGCCACCCCAATAACTAGCTTTTTAGCAGAGATGAACAATCTACTCTCCATAAATTTCAGGACTGCAAAATTATAAATAAAGTAGCCTTTAGTTCAAGTACAGCATTTTGAGATGATTTGTTACAGAAGAAATAACTGAAACACACACTGACACGTTACTATAATTTCATATTAAAATGTGCATTATTGACTGGAAGCAAAATTAAAAATTGGAAGTCTTGTAAAATGGACCTTTAACTAAAAATCAAGATAATTGAGGAACATATATTTACTGTAATCATCTGGGAAGATTCTAAAATTACCATTTTCATCTATCTAAAATGTGTAGCTATAACCATATAATTCAAACTCTGTGGTCAAAATTGCTTATATATTTAAAATTCTCACATACAGTTATGGACTGTGGTTCTTAGTTCCTTTCATTTAATTGTATCTTTTCCCTTATCTCTAGAGCAACTCAAAATTGTGCCAAAGTAACGTGATGTGAGACACAAAGATCCCTTTCTTATGCCCGATTCATCTGTTCAGAGATAAAAGTCAGTCTGGGTTATTAAAAGGATTTGTGTGTGCTTTACCTCTAGAGAACTGCATTGGGCCATAAAAGCTTCATTATCATAAGCTCCCAGATGAACACAAATACAGAGTGAAATTTAGCAAACTTTTAACTCACATGAGCAGTTGTTAAGTTTTCAGTATAGCGTATTTCTGCACTAGAGATGTAATGGCATTCTATCCCTTTAACCGCATGCCTAGATACTCTGCACAGAAAACCCTGCTATGATCATTAAAATACATGCAGATACCAAATCATTGAATTTCTAACTGCACTCATCCTCATCTGCTGGGGAGGCATGGTGCCACACAGGGGTACCTAGCCAGGATTTTTGAGGCATAGCAATCAACTGAAGATGGGATCTGACATAAACCATGCTGATTGCAACAACTGCTCTGCCCAGCTAGACTTTCTGTTTAGCTCTGGGCAATGGAAAACATTATGGTTGTCATGTGTGGCCATAATCAATTACAAAGGCTTTGTGTTTGGGTCAGCACAATGGAAGTTGTATCTGAAGTTTGCAAATCTCCTGCCATGCAATGTCAACATTCTTATTTGTGATCAATCCTACCTTGACATAGACAGTTGAATTATAAGAGCTTTTTTTCCATAACTAAACTAAAACTGCCTTATACTAGCCCATAAATTGTCCTATTTATTTTCTTGAGTTTATTTGTAACTGAATTTTCTATAGAATCTGTGCCAACAATGTTTCACATCTCCCCTATGTTTTCTGTGCCACTCCCTCCTCTAGTCCCATGGGTTAGCTAGTTTATAGCCAATCATTTTCCTTCATCAAACCAGACTCATATGCCCAGACATTTGAGGTTCCCTCAGTGTGACTGCATCCCAAAACGAATTTACTCTCTTCAATTCACCATTTCCCATTTCAGTGACTGGAGATATGATCCACCAAGAGCTCATAAATCTAGTCCTCACTCTGCACCTCAATGAGCCCTCAAATCCCATCACTCTTGAGCTCCTCAGAAGTCCTGAATTTAGCCCTTCCTTAAAATATCTTTACCACAAATGTGATTTCAGTGCTCATCACATCTCCTGTCAATTATTGAAAAAGAAAGCTTTTTGGACATTACATCATCTAAAATAACAACTGTTAATGATTATTTGATGTCATATTTCTGATACTTCCCAGATTTATATAGTAATTTCATTTAATAGTTCGAAACAGGTTTCATAATCTCCCATCTTGAGATGAAGATATAACAAGAGGAAGATTACATTAGTTGCATAATATATTGGCTACATATGACAGAATCAGAGTGCAAATACAAGAAGTCTGGCCTTTATTTAGTCCATGCTCCAAAGCACTCCACTCTGACATCTTATTGTGGCTTCCACCCATTTAAGGTGACTTCCAATCACTTGACAGACATAAAGTCACACAAACAAGAAAAAGTTGTGAGCCTTACTGCTCACCCTCACACTTTGTTTGTGTAGAACTACTGAGGACTTTCCATTCTCTAACAACAAAAAGAAAACCACCACCATTCCATATTCTACATTCACGTCTTTCGCTTGCACATTCTTCTGTCCAGTGCTCTTCCTATGTCATCAGTTTCCCATTGCTTTTTTAAATCTACTTTTCAGAATCACTACAACTGCTCTAGTGAATAACAAAGCAGACATATGCAGTAAAATTAAGCCCTTTGTGCTCTAGCTCAACCAAGGCTAACTCTGTGAGCTTCAGAGGTTATTCAGCTCCTCAGTGCTGTCAAGAACTCCTCATCTGTTTTCTTATGAAGCCTCTCTACTATAACTACCTGCTGCTAAACCCATCACCATCCAACAAACTTTTGTTCTATTTTGTTTTTCTGAGTCAGGTGCTCATCTATCCCAGGCTGGCTTCACACACTCATCATGTAGCTGAGGATGACACTGAACTTACCTCATCAATTTCTGTTGGATTTGGTGGATTCTGACTTGATTTGGTGATGGTTTGCTATATATATCTATCTCTCATCCATCTATCTCTTTGCTACTGGTGGTTTGGGTCTGGGCAGTGTGTTTTGAGGTTATTTGCCTCTTAAAAAAACTGAAAATAAGTGCTCAGACAGGTATGTAAAAGATGCAAAATAACTGTATTTGGATCAAAGTGATAGTACAGATGATAGATGAAGATACCTTCAAGACTGACAGCAGGTCACATGATTGAGAATACTCAAGGGCCCCAAGTTTCAGTCTGGGGTCTCTTTTTACTGAGGCTAAAATGTAAGGAAGGGCTGGTTACCTAGGAATGGAATTTAGGTGGATTTTATGTTTGTTTGCTTGTTTGTTTGTTTTGCTTTTGCTTGTTTGTTTTTTATTAATAGATTAGGCAATGTATTTATTCCTTTCTTCTGCTGCCTTTTGTTCCTTCCCATGGTGCATCTGGTTTTAATCACATACTAGCCCAATTATTCATAGACACAATATGGAAAATAAGGTATCCTCTAGAAAGTATTGCTAAAAGACAGTTTTTCCTTATTGCACACGTACCCAAATCTAGTTCAGGACAGATCTGTCCTCCTATTCTTCATACCAGGATATGTTGGAAATACACTTGGATGGACACTATCTAAATTTGATTTCTAACAGACATGAGAAAATTGTATATTATTCTTCAGGACTGTTGCATGTACTTGTGATGCAGATAGAGGGTTGAGAGGGTTCTGAAGTTTCTAAGTGAATTGTGTGGAGATGGGTGAGCAGAGCATATGCAGGTCAAGAATCCAAGTGCATTATTGCAAGAGGTTGTGTGTATAACCTAAAACAAATTGAGGTCCCAGGCTACTAAGTTGCTTCCTATGTTTGTCTGACTCAATGTGATATATATTCTTTCACTTAGACATGCCATATACTTAATAAAATCTCACTACAAGCAAAAGTATGATTATCATTCTCCAGACTGTACATAATAGATGTGATCTATTACTCTGAGATGATTGCAAACTCAGTGAATTTTTTTTAAGGAAGACACAAAGAACATTTGCTCCATTTATGGAACATAATGTCAAATTTCTGTCCTAATTACTTTCTAATACTTTAGTATATGTTTTCTACAAACAAAAACATTGTCCAACATGATAACAGGACCAGCAAAATCTGAAAGTTAATATGGATATATTGCTAATATTCAATCCTGAGGCCCTCTAAGAATTTCCAGATGTCTCCAGAATGTGTCCCATTTAGTTGTCCTGTCTCTTTAATCTTCCCATGTTCTGGAACAACACCTCAGCTTTTCTTTTACTTATATGACAGTGACATTTGAAGATTAAAGGACAGCCCTTTTATGAAGGGCCCATAAATTTCTCTGTTGCTTCTCATAATTAGATATCAGCTATGAGTCTTGGCAGAAATTTGATAGAAGTGATGTTGTATTCTTCTCTTATGTGGTCCATGATGTGCTCATCATTTCTCAGGATGCTGACTTTGATACCTGGTAAAAGTGGGGTCTGCCACCAGGCTTTTCAGTTGGAAACTTACTGTATCAAACATTCATATGCATTATGTTGAAAACTATCCTTTGTGAAAAAGCATTCTGAAACCAGAACTATTTTCTTTCTCACAAAGATTTAAAACAATTCATTTATATATTTCTGTATGTTCTCGTCATTTCTTCTGTCCCATGGGTGGTTTATTTTGAGACTCATGTAGATCAATGTTTGGTTAATAAAAGCCAAACTGTCATTTTAATATTCCCTGTCTCCTCTTGTACTTCATTGTGATACCAAAGCTGTTCCAGACCATGTGACATTGTCTTGTCCCAGCTCTAGGATCTGTCATTTCTCCACAGAGACCTTGCTCCTTTTAAATCTTTATGTGCAAAATGATATTTGGAATCCATAACTGTGGGCTCTAGAAATAGTCTTTGCTAACACAGAATATCTATTTCAAGATCTTGTTACTATAGAGAGCTAAGAGGCATACGAACATAAATATGGATTATAAGACAACATTAAGAGTGAATGAAATAAGAAATAAGATAAAAAGTATAAGACTAAATCTTTTCCTCCATTCTGAATACTTAATGCTAAGGCCATTCAGTGAGGCAAACCAAGAGCCACCCTCTTGAGAATTCATTGTCAATGTGAACTAAAGATTCAGCATTTATGGAAAGCTCATCAATGCATGTGGAAAGTATGCCATAAGATCATAGTATGGGCTTATCTATAATAGTGTTATACTGAGAAGTGATTTTGCACAGTTGTCTGAGCCCTCACAGAATAAGCAGTGTCCACTTGGTGAATAATTGACATGAGGCATAGAGACTTGGGTTGAAAAAGGAAGTTACTGATTGAGCACAGCCAACATGGGATATCAGAATCTGATATGGCTGAGAGGATAGCTCTATGATGAAATGTTCTAGAGTGGGATATGGCCAGGGCATCTTCAGTGAGGAGGGGTAAGTAGTGGTAATGGGTAATTGGAAACAAGCAGGAGGATTGGCAAAATGTGAATGAGACACACCCTTCACTGTGCTTGGGCTCCAACATCATATGCCATCCAGTCCTTCATTTGGACATTTCTCTAATCCCATCCCCTGGTTTTAGGACTGAATTACTCAGAGATCTAAAAAGAAAAATAAATTAATGATTCTGTTCTCCATGTTTATCTTACTCATTGTTTTTCTTCCATTTACACTAGTATTTCCTTATAAGTTATGTGTCTACAAATGCCATTTCCATTGTCTGAAACATTATTGTATACATAAGCCACTCCTATTTGCCTTTAGCTCTCATCACTTGCCAAAGTTCCCAGAATATTTATGGCCTCCCCATTCCTAATACAGGAAAGAAACACCACCTCAGTACTTATAGTGCATCTGGTTGAGATGTTTGGCAGTTTGGCCTTTGAAAATAAACCATCCTTGGCTTCCACAGAATGGCAATCATGATACTCTTCCTCTGCTCATTTTTGGAAGACAGACACTGCTTTCTGATCTTCTCACTCTTCAAGCACCCACATCTTAGCTCCAGTTCCCAATTGCCTAGACTCAGGTCCTCAGCTCTTTACTACAGTTTTGAAAAATCTGTCTGCATCTCTGTCAGCCTGTCTTTGAATGTCTACCATATATTCATGTCACTCCTCAATATTTACTAAGTATCTGCCATGCATTATGCACTCGTGTATCCTTTTAGCAATTTCATTAACATCCCCGGAAGGCACCAAAAGCTCTGCATACATAAGATATCATCATCATCATCTTTCCTCCACACCTACGCATAGCTCTTGCCTTTTCCATCTCAGTAAATGCCAGGTCCTTCCTCCCCACTAATAGAAACAGAGATGTCTTCCAACTGTTCATCCTCATAGCCAAATAGTCAATATATCCCGTTTATTGGGCTGATTAAATAGTTCTTAAACCTGCCCATTTGTGCTTATTTCCACTCATAATCTAGATCTGGCCACCACAACCTCAGCCTCCTAAAGGGTTTCCCAATCCTCAGACTTGTCTTTTCAAAACATAAACTTACAGTATAATCCCAGCATAACAGTCAAAATATTCTTTGTAAAATGCAGACCTAATCATATAACTGCCCAGCTTTAAATCAGCCCTGTAGATTCTTTTTCCTTTTGGATACAGGGAAAATCTCAGTCACTTCCATAGCTATAGCTGTCCACAATCAGTCTGTTCTGCTCTTTATCCCTGTTCCTGCTATTTCTGCACACTTAGCCCAACCCATCGGGGTCTGGATTGTCCTCTCCTGCCCATCTCTTGCTACATACACCTTAAAACCCCTCTCCTCATGCTCTTTACCTAAGAGACTTCTCATCCTTGAGACTTCTGTGAGATGGTATTCAAAAGAGCCCTTCCTTGTACATAGATATGGTTATATCAGTTAGATAGTCTGTCCTCATCATGTCATAAATTGTGTATACTCCCCTGAAATACATCTGTAGATCTGTATTCCAAACAGATTGAGTTGTCTATAAAATCAGGGACTCTGTATATTTTATGCCATCTATGCTTCACACGGTGACAAGCACACAGCAGGAACTCAATAAAAAATGTGCTAAATGGTTGAATGAATTACTGCTGTTATAATAACAAACCAGATCCTATTAAGTTTATTCTTTTACAGTCAGAAACACCATGAGCTGACTTGATGTGTTTGCTTGGTACTGAGAGGTTCATATGTGAAGCTACATATGAATTTAGTCATTGAGAGCAGATTTCAGAGAAAGCTCATACTTTCAATGCCAGCTTCTCTTTCCTCATGATGTTGGGCATCCATAACTTTCCCTGTATCTCTTTTCCCCATTTGTATAGACTATGTTGGATATTAAATAGAACAACCCATGTTAATCACCAACTATTTTTTCATAAACAATATGAGAATTAATGCTATTACTACAACATCACCAATGAAAGAGAACTTTGCCAAGACAATCTCTTCTAGGTCACTAGGAATGGATTTGAAATGTAACACATTTCTGAAATACGGAAAGATGGGGAACAATCCTGTGAAGGACGAACTTCACACCTATTTCATTGGATGTGGAATTACACAGAAAACACAATGCTGAGTATCTTTGCGGGAGTTCCTAGAGATGTTTGATAGCAAAGATTACCTACCCAAATTGTGGCACTAAGCCCTGGTCTGGCACTCTAGACTGAATAAAAAATAGGAAAGGAAGAAAGCCAGATGCATGCCAGCATTACATTTCTCTATTCTCTGATCCACCAAGAGGTCAAGAGTCTCAGCCTTATTCTCCTGTGACCATGAAGGCTGCTGCCATGTCTCCTCTACCATGATTGACATCTTCTCCAATTATGAGGGAGAAAATTCCCTCTTCCCCAAAGTTGTGTTTGCTGCAGCCCTCATCACTTCCCAAATTTGCCACAGAAATGAGAAAATTAGCTAATACAAGATCATTTGAGGCCAAGGATACATGACTACTAGACTGAACTTGTACCTGAGCATGTTATAAGCAGTGATTCCATGTGATCCCAATAGGGGCTCAATGGTGTCTGTCTCAAAATTATCCACCATAGAGTATAATTTGTATTAATCAGTCTACAAAGGGGCAACTGCAGGGCCTCTCCATGTTACATGCATGTGATTGCTACTTCAGTCATAAAACCAGAAACAGAATCAAGACTATTTGTTTTTAGTGATTAAAATAAAATGCAGCCAGGCAGTAGTGGCACATGACTTTAATCCCAGCACTCAGGAGGCAGAGATAGGTGGATCTCTGAGTTCAAGACCAGCCTGATCTACAGAGTAAATTCCAGGACAGCTAGGGTTACACAGAGAAACTCTGAGTTAAATGATGATGATGATGATGATGATGATGATGATGATGATGATGATGATGATAGATGATAGATAGATAGATAGATAAAATGTACTTTATAAATTAAAATTAAACATTGTATTTAACCCCACAGTATAACTACGCTAAATTAACAATTTCAGCTGCAAGCATTCTCGCCTACTTCCAGAAAACGTGAGGTTGATAAGCCTGGATGATAAATCAGACAGGAAGCCCTCTATACTAGATCAACACAAAGTTTGTATAAGAGCATTCAAAGTGAGGCACAAAATCAGAACCAGACAAGATAAGCAGAAAGGAGATAATGGCTAGAAACAGTATCACTACATCCTCCTGGGAGGAAAAAGGATGCCTTCAGCCACACAGAAAGAGATTCAACTGCCCTAAAGGTGAAGTATGGTAACCAACTTAATGTTCTACATCTTAGTTTTCTTATCTGTGATTTGAGTTTAAAATATTTATGCCAAGGGTCTTTTGAATATATTAGTCGGTATTTGTAAAATGTTTCCTGATGTGTAACACATACTAAGCCCTTGATAAATGTTAAACTATTACCACATTTACAATTGCCACTAGACCCTAACTTATTCTCCTGCATGTGCTGGAGAGTTAACCTTGCTTGCCTTCGTATTCTGCAGGTATAGCATTAACAAAGCCCATAATGTGGCTCATCTCTATCTGCAGAGAGTAGACCCTTAGGTGAGCAGTTGTAATCTTCTTGATTTTAGGTTCCTTGTTTTTAACAGGACATAAGATCTACATTTCTGGAGTTGTTAAAAAAAAGGTTAACTGAAATAATCTGTGTCACACACATACACACACACACACACACACACACACACACACACACACTGACACAAACACAAACACAAACACCAACAAAGTTCCATGGCATTTCATTGGTTCACATTAAAATAGAAATTTGAACAAAAAGATATAACATTTCAATTTCATCACACACATGAAAATCCCTAGTGAAATGATTTAGTGTTTCTATTCCCAATAAATGAGAGTCTGGTGTTAATTATAAAATATTTTAATATTTAATAACAAAGTGCACATTTCGATAGCATAGAAAAGAAGCCTGGCTTGTTGTTATTTGCCATAAAATATATTCAGCAGAAGAAACTTCCTATGTCTGTTAGAAAATGCTTTTTGCGGTCATTAACCTGCAGAAGTGATAGGAAAGTAACGCAAAAGCATTCAGGTGGTGATGGGCACAGAGCTTTTCTTTGCTCCTGGAGGCTGCATTGATAAATGCAGCAGACAATAGTCCACTGGGGTTCAGTAAATCAGTAATCACAGAGTGCTTGAAACAAATTATAAAGTGTGTTAAAAATTAAAAGCTGAGTTACACTGACCACATTGGACAACAACCCCCAAAAGACACTGAGTAATTAATACTGAGATCTACAAATCTATAAAATCTACAGATGGACAATTTTAAGAGATGTCATATATCATGCTCCCCTTGTTCCTTGTTGACTCTGGCAAAAAATAGTGTGATATTAATAGAAATAATAATAGACTTGAATTCTAGACTCCTGAGTGCAAAACTCAACTCTTCCATTTTCTGTGAGAGAGAATCTGACAATGACAAACCTGCCCAGACCTGTGCTCTTCCTCAGAAGATGGCAATGCATTGACCTTCCCATGCTATGGTGAATGCTGAATAAGCTTCTTCATCAATGAGGCCTCAAGTATATTAATTTCACAGATTGTTGAGTCAAACATTAGTTTTAGCAGCAAATGAATAATAACTGTAACAGTTAATGTTTATTATTTATTTACTGTGTACCAGATGGTAGATTAAATACTTTACATTAATTAACTCAGTTCTTCCTCACAACAAATTTCTAAGATAATTCTACTATCTCCTTTACTATTTTGAGGGTAAGAAGCCTGAAAGAGGTTAAGTGAATTGGCCCACGGTTCTATAAGAATGAAAACATTCAAACTGGGAGAATATGTTTTATTTTTTGTTTTCATCACACCAAAATCTACATCTTTCCTAATTTTAGCTTTTTAAGTGACTTACTAATTTAACATTTTCTTTAGATAAATTCATTTGTGAGACCTAAATGCATAGCACAGATACAAACGAAGCTATCTGCATCCCACTGGAAATGGACATCACTCTCAGGAAGTCCTCAACAGAGCCCAGCACTCAGCAGAACTAAGTACTTCTAAGATGGTCACTTATTCAAATTTCCATTATTGACAGTGTGTGACCCACTGGGAAGGTCCGGGACAAGGAATCATTTGTCAGGTTTCTCAGCCATCAGCATGAATCATGCATTGCAAAACTGTGAGACAGAATATCACCAGAGGCATCTTAAAATTTGTGAAAATAATTATAAGATGGCTTCCTTTAGATAATCATGATAATGTTTTCTCATTATCAAGCCATCCTTATGTAAATAAACAAAATGTATTTAAGAAAATTTTGGAAGTCAGTCACTTAGTTGATTAGTCTTTGGAAAGTATAAAAATACACACAGGTCACCCAGAACCCACACATGTGATTTGGAAAAGATGGGAGACTCTCTAAGAGGAGAAATTGGTACATATCTAAAGAATTTAGTATATGTTATTGACACGTTTAAATCCAAAAACACATGGTTACTGAAAACTAGCAGAACATGCCTTTCAGTGTTTGGTAATGAGTAGGAATGATGTCAGATTATTTCATACAGAGATTCAACATTTCCTAGATTTACAAATAAAAACATAAGGCAACCAGTTAAATTTGAATTTCAAATAAGCAATATTTTCTTTCTATAAATGTCTAGAATATTACAATGATATACCTATAATAAAGAAGTTTTTCTTTATTTTGTTTCATTTCTTTAAAATATTTTAGATTTTGCATGCTAGCTAGTTAAACTGGTTAATAGCAAATAGGGAATAGGATGACTTGATGCTACCTTCATACACAGACTTATGAAATAAATCAGTTCATACAAATTACAAAACACTCAAATCAATTATTCTAACTGAATTATTAAATATAAGACTATTTTTTAAAAGTATGGACAGAGAGAATAACTCGTGGGCCAGAGGATATGTACTGAGAAATTAGCCTTGCAAAAAGAGACAGAAAGCATGAAAGTTTAAAACATAAAATATAGATGAGTATATGATTCATTTGATCTTGGTTCTAAATGGAGCAAATATAAATAATATAAAATTAATGTGTAAAGAGACAATAATTGGCAAGTCTTCATTTGATAAATGAAAGCTATAACCCAGTGAGTTAACGTACATAATCATAAAAAGACAAAACAAAAGAACTCACAAAAATTTGTTCTAAGCATACAACATCACAACCTCAGAACTCCTGGGATACTCATTCATAGCAAAGAAAATATGAAGGTAATATGCAATCTGCTAATGAAGGGAAGCAACTAATAATCATACCATCTATGATGTCTATGGACCACAGCAATGACCAGCATAGCAAGATATCTCTAATGGTGCAATAGTGGCATTCATATCTCTGGAGCAACCAATAGCTGTCAAATTGGACTGACTACATGTGGCTGGCGACACTGTAGGACTGGGAGGAGAACCCAATATGGCAATTGTCTTAAATCAGTACAATTCCTAGCTGGGTTCTAAATACTTATTCCTTTGTACTCACAGTGTAAAGTTTTAGCCTTTGAGTAGGTTCCACCCCTTGTCTTACTTATGGTTTCTATTGCTCTGATAATTCACCATGACCCAAAACAGTTTGAGGAGAAAACAGTTTACATCACTTTACAGCCTTAAATGAAAGGAAGCTGGGGCAGAAACCTGGAGGCAGGAACTGGAGCAGAGACCATGGAGGAGTTCTGCTTATTGACTTTTTCACCATAGCTCCCTCAGCCTGCTTTCTTATACCACCCAGGACCACACTCCAGACATAGCACTGACCTCAGTGGGATGGGCCCTCCCACATCAATCATTAATCAAGAAAATTCTCTACAGGCAGGCAATTTGAGGGAGACATTTTTTTCAGTTGAGGTTTCTCTTCCAAGATAACTCTAGCTTGTGCCAATTTGACAAAACTAGCCAGGATAGGCCCTGCCAAAGCTTCTTCTTGCAGAATTCCTTGATAATAACTGATTCCCTGGTAACTTGGAATTTTAAACAATATGTTCAAAATTATAGTTTGCTATAGGTCAGTAAACCAATAGTAAAACAGTTTCTACTCATCTACATACCCAACCTGTAAACATTGCAATTGTCGATTTTTCTTTTGGTTTTAAAAAGAGAGGTGAGAAGACCTAGTTTGTTGAAAAATATTGCTTTCTCTACTACCAATAAACTTTGATTCTTCATGGCCCATAACTTCCATTTTCCTTTCTTCTTACCACAAGGGCATTGATGTGTTTCCTTCATTGCATGTGAACATGGTTTCTTACCACCATGTAACTGGCATCAAGATTTTGGAACTGGCTCTGAGAGATGGATTTTCCTCCATAGTGAAACCAACACATGCTGGAATACTGAAGAAGGTGAAAGCTTGTAGCCACCAACATATTTTGCTGGGCTTTGGCTATACCTCAGTCTCAATGTCATACAGACATAAAATAACATCTTTCCTACAATAGTAGAGCATCGGTAAATTCAAGGCATTGGTTTACATTGTCAGGTTCAACCTGTGCCTCATAGAGATGATGAGTACTTCATTTAAGTTTTTTCTTCCTCTTAGCTTTATTGTCCTTGCTCTCCTTTTCAGAGTAAGATCTCTCCCATTGTTTGATTCCACACAAACAAATGCTTGAAAGATTTAATTGCTTGCTTTTACAGCTTTGTGTGTCCATGTTTCTGTGCAAGCATGGGTGTGTGTGCTGCACAGTACTTGCGTGGAGTTAAGAGGACAACGAGGTGTCCATCTTCACCTCCACTTTGTTTAAGTTGGGGTCTCTTGTTCATCACTGTGTATGCCAGAGTAGCCCCTGGGTTTCTGGGAACTCTCCTGCCCATAACTCCCATCTCTACACAAGTACTGGGATTTGATGTGTGGACTACCATCTCCATCTTTATGGGTCCTGGGAATCCAAACTCAGTTCCTCGGGCTTTCACAGCTGGCTCTTTACTTACTGAGCTGTCTCCCCTATCCTTGAAACAGTTAGTATACTTCCATCATTGCAATGGAAAAATACCAAGTTCATGTTCATTCACTGATTTTCAGGACTAAGATACAATTAACAAAAGTGCTAACTGGGTTGCTCCCTTCAAGAGATCACAATAATGCTTGCTCTTAGATCCTAACCAGAACAAGAATTATATTTTTTTCTAAATGTTTTCCCTTGAAACTTTCACTTATTTCAGCATTCTCAACTCTAGTCAGCTGTTTGGAGGAGTTGGTGATCGGCAATAGCCACCATGTCATTTGTTTTGGTCAGAAGAATAACTCTCTAATTAGTCTCAGTTGAAAATAGATGTCTTGTAGGGAAGGAAAAAAAACATACACAGCTGTGGACCACTTCTAAACACCCCTGTCTACGATGTGATTGGATGATGCATAAACATGGCTTTCTACAGCAATGATGCTGCTGTTCTTCTAATGAAGCAAGTCTGTGGAAACTGGCTGCAATCCTCAGCCAATGAAGCAACTAGGTAGGACTTCAAAACTGTATCATTCTGGTTGAACTGTTTATGTTGTTAGTAGTGGTGGGTTTTTTAATTTGTTTTGTTTTGCTTTGCTTTTCCATGGTGAAATATTAAGAAAAACAGGTTTTAGTTAAACCTTCTACAATGGTGGTTTTCAAGCCCAGCTGAAGATAATAGCCAAACACTGGTGAGTTCTGAAATCAGTGGAATGGTTTATAGCCCATGCTTTCTTTCTAGGTTTAATGGGATGGAGGAGAATAGAAAAAGGATGAAAAGAACATGTAAGAAAAGAACATGAAGATTTAGACTCAGTTATAGAGAACAGCAAAATGCTTCATTCTTTCATTCAATATGTTAAATAGCTTAACGGACAGTTTAATGCACATACAGATAGAAATAGATCAACTAAAGTCAGAGTCCTTTCTGCTTCTCCATTCCTCAAACACCCCCTCTATTATTGCCGTAAGTTTCAAAATCCTGCAAGGTCTTATTGCATCACACAATTAGAACCAAACTCAAGGTCAAGTTACCCAAGGGAGTTAAATTACAAGTCATTTATCCAATTCAGTGTGCGAAGTTTATTGAATGGAACAAAGAAATTCAGGTATTGGCTTAAAAGAGATGGCAACTACTTAAATATCACACTATGAAAATAATTTTTCACTTGTTTTAAAGAAAATCTTGGTTTCTCTTTTAAACCAGGACTTGGAACTGGAAAGAGGGGCACAACACTGAGGGGCAGAATAAGCAGAAAGTAAGGTAAGCATGGAGGAAGAAAGAAAGAAGGGAGCACAGGGGAAGGGGGAAGAGGTGTGGAGGAAGTTGAGAAGATAGTGAGAGGAAGAGAGGGTAAAGGGAAAGAGGTGAAGGAAATAAGAGATGGGCCTGGAAGAGGGTGGGGAACTGAGGGGGCAGGAAACACAGGAAGTTGGGAGGCATACAAGGTAAAAAGGACAAAGAGGAATAGAAGAGAATGGGGGAAAGAGGAGAAAAAGAGGATGGGAAAATGAGGAGAGAGCCAAGATGGATGCACAGAAGCAATCTTTGTCCAATTCTGCCACAGAGAACTGTCTGGACTGCAAAGATACTATATTTTTAGAAAAACGAGAGGGGGACAATTCTGGAAACAACAAAGAAGTGATTAGAACTCTAAAACAGAATTTAAAAATCAAAGAGGCAGCCTAAAGAAAAGAATAAAGCAACTTGTAACCTTCACCCCGACTCTGTTAACATAAGGTAAATGGAAATTGCCAGGTACCCATTACAAAAACAGAGCAGCAATGCTAACTGTAGCTGGGACCCTCAGTACTTGCAAGCTTTAAATCCAGTGCTGAATGGTCTAAAGTGAATCTTCTACTCCAAAGAAAGTACTAACTTTGGACCTCAATGACATCAAAGCACAGACACCATCTTAGGAGCTGGCAGCCCAGTTTTGTCCCTTCCAAAGCCCCTGGACCTCCTGGTGTCTTATTATACAGAAGAAAACTCACACTTTGCAGCTTCAGGACCAGGGGCTGCAATAGCTACCACCATGATTCCCATCTGTCTTTCCCCATGGAAAGCAGAGAAAATCTCCTCAGACCCTTACTTTCAGATGGCAAATATTATCCTAATACTCTGTTTTCTTGTGCCTGTCACTCCATAACTAGGAAATGTCCTATCAGGACCACAGATCCAGAAATAGCTCCAGTAGCCAAAGTCTAAGTCATTACCTAAATTTCACCAGCATGATCTTGGGATGATCCCTTGGGACTTCCTTGAGATTATAGATGCTACTGTGGATTTCTTGTTGACCTATTCTTTATATACATCTGAGAGGCTGGAGAGCTCTTGACAGAGCCTCACAGCACCAAGAACATGGTAAAATCAGCCACAACCCAGGCAAACATGTGCACTTGACTGGCAGTCTATGGGAGGTCTCTACAACTTTGAAACTACATCTACTGGTGCAAAAACCTTTGTCATCACTCAAGTTTGTTCATACAGACCAAGAGAAGGGCACTTTCACATTAGTTGGTGCTAGACTATCAACAACAAAATCCTTTTCCTCCGCACAGAGCTCCCTGTGGGAACTTAGGGCATTTCCACCCATGGCCTCAAACTCCAGAGCCACAGTGCCAATAGCCTTAGTATTTCTATTTAACCTTCAAAGTGAAGATCTAGTAGAAGTCTTCTCCATGTCCCATACCTTAAAGGGTATGAACATCAGGATCACTAGCCCAAATGGTATCTCTATATGCTCCAGACAATAAAAAGTATTTCCTATATAGCCTACTTTGTGCTACAGATGCTAGTGCCAAAAGTCCTAACACTGTTTATGCTTGTTCTCTAGGGACCTGATGAAGGTTTTATATCAGTTCTGCCAGTCTACAAAAGCAGCTAATTATTGCATGAGCTTCAGAGCCAACTGAAATAACTCCACAGGACGGTTATAAAATCCTATGATTATTGGTGTCACAGACACCAGTACCACATATGCAAGTGGGACATAGAAAATGCCTTGACCGATTCTGTGGTTCCAGAATTGTCTGATGATGTCATAGCCTGAGAACCTCTCCAGTAATCCCAGAAGTCCTTGTTAAGATCTCTTTCACATTAGGTGGCTAAGAAACCATGGCGTCTGTTGACACAACCCTGAATATCATCAACTGTGCTTTGCATGACAGAGCTGGGGGCAGTCCTATCAACATTACACATCAGGGAGACTGGAAGTCCCTCTCTTGAGTCCCAGGGGTATGAGGCTTAACTAGCTCTGGAAAACCTGAAGACATTTCCCTTGGAAGTATCTGCCTGTGGAAAGTCACACAACTATTTTCATGAACTGCTACAGTCTAAACAACTGAGGTACTCAGAGACACTGTTGACATTAAAGAGAAACCAATCACTTTTCTTTGAAATTCTCTGTAACCAAACCCAGAACTCCCCATCCATCTGACATCATACGTCTCATTTTATTAAAAAAATCTTCCTACCAAAGCTACTTCTTACAATTAGAAAGGTGAACACTATAGTAGATACACAGAGATCAAAATAAGGATGCAAGAAATACAAAAGGAAACACATCTCCAGAGGAGAAAAATCACTCTCCAGAAGTAGATTGAAGAAAAACTAGTAAATACCTGATAAATAATTTGGAATAGTGAATCTCAATTATATAACAAAGAGCATGGATAAGGGTTTGGGGAGTTAGCTCAGTGGTAGAGCCCTTGCCTAGCAAACATAAGGCCCTGGGTTCATCCCTCAGGATGAAAACGTGTTGAACTCTGGGTCTCAGCTAGGCAATTCCCTTCACTACAGGTACACTTTTCTTTTTTACTTCATTTTGCTCACCCACGAAGTAAGCGTTATGGTTAGAATTATGTAAAATAAGCATAAACCCCTCAGAGCAGCTCCTGGCACACAGGCATTCAATTTGTGGTAATTGTTTTATCTTTCTGACTCTTCCCTGGATGCTGTGAAGTGACACCTGGCTCTCCTAAATCCAACCATTCCCTTGCCCATCCCCTCCACCTGTCTTTGAGGAGTAACTGGGGACAGAACTAAAGTCTCCTCCTCATGTTCTTCCCCCGTACTATGTTTACTAGATAAAGCAAAATTCAAGAAGTCAATTTACCAAATCACTGAAAACTAGTACAAGAAATATGTGGATTTCTGGATTTTACCTCTCACCATCTTTCTTTGCTTGTTTCCTTTCTTGTCTTTTCAAAACATCTTGGCCACAGTTTCTCCTCCCTCCACTCCTAGTTCTCCCCCACCCCTGTTCCCCTTCCCCCATATCCACTCTTCTTCCATTTCTCTTCAGAAAAGAACAGACCTCCCAGGAATACCCACCAAACAGGGCATAAAAAGACACAACAAAACCCTCCTATCAAGGCTGGGGGAGGCAACCCAGTAGGAGGAAAAGGGTCCCAAACATAGGCAAAAGAGTCAGAGACACCACCCCACTCTATCTGTTATGAGTTCCACAAAAACAAAAAGCTAACAACATAACATATATGCAGAGGACTAGTGCAGACCCATGCAAGCTTCATGATTGTTGCTTCAGTCTCTCTGAGCTCCTATGAACCCTACTTAGTTGATTCTGTGGGCTATGTTCTTGAGGTATTCTGAACCCCTCTGGCTCCTACATTTCTTCCTCATTTTCTTCCATGGGATTCCCTGAGCTCCAAGGAGAGGGATCCGATGGAGACCTCCAATTTGAGCTCTTTCTCTCTCTGCCTAATGTTTGGCTGTGAGTCTCTGCATCTGTTCCCATCAGCTGCCAGTGGTAGCCTCTTTGATGATGATTGGGCTGGGCACCAATCTATGAGTATATAAGGATATCATTAGAAATCATTTTATTATCACCAACAGCTTAACTGAGTTCCTTCATCAATCTGCCAATATCCTGACTAGAAGCTGTTGTATACATGAAAAATTGCACTGCTTCTCAGCCTAATGGCTAATTGTCCTGGGTTAAAACCTTCAACAAGTATCTTCTTGTGATCCCATGACTCTGTCTTGGGGATGTACTCAAGAGACTGGGGTAAAGCATTTACCTAACACCCATAAGGCCCTGGATTCAATTCCAGAACCACAAAAGAAAAAGGAGAAGGAGGAGGAACAAATAAAAAATGAAAAAATGCAGGTCTTGATTCTAGTCCCCAGTTTGTCATGGAGCAGCCAATGACTGAGCAAATCTCCAAGCATCTGTCCACCTCAGTTCCTTCATCAATGAAACGAGGATTGACTAGGTCTGCCCCATGTTCCACGGCAGCAGGATGTTCTCCGATTCTATGAGCCTGTGATTAGGAAATGCTTCAGCCTGGATTCTACTAGGAAACAGATGGCATCCTCAAAGGGAGTAATGAAGGAGAATTTAATACAAGGAATGTATACAGAATGTATTGAAACCACAGAGATAATGCAGAACCTTCGGGTTAATAATAGAGAACCTCATTTACCCATTATATTTCCACAACCCAGAGAGACCTAACAACAGTGGCTAGACTTAGCCAGCCTGAGGAGATAGATGCTGCAGGGTGGCATCTGTGGGGCTATTTCCCGACACCCTCCATCTCACACTTGTGTTCCTCAGTACCAACTAGTGGGGATACACAGGCCTGAAAAAGCTCACTGCTACAACCTGTGCAGGTCAGCACTGTGGGGAATAAAAGAGTTGGAGAAGAAGAGAGGGGAGATTCAGAGAGGATATCACAAGATAATTGGTGCACAGGGATGCTGACTAAAACTATGCAGAATCTGGGCTTGGAGCCTTTTTGTATTACACATGATGAATTGTGGTGATGCAGACAAAAACATTTTGAGAGTCTCGCAGAGCTTGGTTAGTCCCCCGACGTTCTGGCTAAGTCCAAATCATCTGTAGTCCCTTAAAGAAATGACACTATCACCACCAGCTGTATCAAATAAGCCACAGGTTGCAAATTACAAAAACGGTTTACGCTACCAGGGAGTCCTTTTGGAAAATAACTTATGGCAGCATAAAATGTTTAATGTCACCTAATAACCTTTGCATCTTATTTTTTAAAATTCTGTTTATTAGATGATCTGCACAGCATTCTTTTGAGAGCAGTCTAAATTATTATTATCCAATTCTTATGTAGATTTATAATTAATCTAACAACTATGATTTGACCATGAATATGCCTTTGCCATCTGTTATCTTTACCCTGAATTTGATCATGAATAATACATAACCATCTGACAGTTGAACCCAATCCATAACGTAGCCACACAGAATGTAAAGCCATCCATAGGGTGCTCATTTGCATTCTCTGCCTATTTCGTCTAATTCCTACCCAGGGTTTTTCATTGAGTTTCAAGCACCAGGAGAACAATTCACCTACAGACTTGGCCATATGGGATGCAGTGCATATTCTCCAGTGTCCTGGGTCTAATCCTAATTGTCACCAGCAAAGCCAAAATGTGTCACTCCAAACATGGGCAGGGATGCTCTTGGACATTCATAAAATGCTTAATGGAGCATTCAGGATGCTGTTGCTGACAGTGTACGTTTTAATTAGACTTCTAAGTGCACATCTATTTTTCCCACTAGACCAGCCCTTCATGTGGGTGAAAGAGGCAGCCCATCCCCCTGGCTATTGGTGTCATACAGGGGCTAGGAACCATGACCTTCATAACAGATGTGGAGGGTAAGTATTTAAAAGCATAAGCCAAAGATAATTCCCCTCCTGACCTTGACCTCATCACCCTGTCCTTTCCCACTGTTACTCCTATACCTTTCCTCTTAGGAATTGATATCCATTTTTTTCTTCAATTAGGCCCTTCTGATTGGTGGAGTGTTGGTATTGCTATTTGATGTGTTCCATATCTAGATATACTATAATTCAAATGTTTATGAAATGCAAAGCTTGCCAAAATGAAAAGCATTTCTGGGCCCAATTTGGCTGACAGACTAGCAGGCTATAAACTTTGCCTTCTATGGATTATTGATTTATTTCTTCCCATCAAACAGGACCCTAGGTCATTATGAAAAGTGAAGCCATTCACAGCCATGATGCCTTTACTTAGCAATTAATTCCCAGAAAAGTTCTTACTATAAATAAAACAGAGGAGGTTGGAGGGTGATTCAGAGTGTAGAGATATCTGAATTAAGTTTTTTAGTTATTGAATTGGAAGTGAGGGTAAGGCCACTGAACTTTATATTTGAAAAGAATGCTCTCCAAAATTAAAAGTGAGCACAAGCATGTGTATAAATATGAAAGAGAGAGTTTTGAATGTGTAACAGTCTCTTTCTCAAGTGTGTGCATCAAAATCAGCTTCAGATTTTTCCCCTAATTGTGGTTCTATGAAGCATATCTTAAAATTCTACTCAAATTAAATCACCTTATTGTAGTCAAGACCAGTGGTTTTCAACCTTCCTAATATTTTAATACAGTTCTTCATGCTGTGGTGACCCCAAACCATAAAAAATTTTGTTACTACTTCATAACTTTAATTTTGATATTGTTATGATTTATAATGTAAATATTTTTGGAGATACAGATTTGTCGAAAGGGTTAAGATCCACGGGTTGAGAAATGCTGTCATTTTTGAAAAGCTACTATTGTTGGTTCTGTAGCTGTTTTCTTTGTTTGGTTGGGGTTTTGTTCATTTGTTTGTTTTTCTTGTGCATAGTTTCCCCTACTCTACGCTTTGGCTACATCATTTTATCCACATCTAACTAATGTAGGGACAAACTAACTCAAGATCCCTGGCAAACAAGTCGTCCAGGGGCCCACAAAGCTGACTGCTTTGGACAGGATGCCATAAGCCAAACTGGCCATATTCACAGTCCTGGGCACTCTGAATGTGAGATGTAGATGTTTAGCAGTTAAAGATAAGTGAAGAAGCTGGGATGCTCTGAGAAGAAAGCAAATGGAAGCTCAGAGCTGACAAAGCTATGGGGAACAAAGACAAGCTGAAGCCAACAGAGTTTGAGTCACCCTGTCTGACTTGGGGTTTATTGCTGTGAGTAGACACCATGACCATGGAAAATCTTATAAAGAACATTTAATTGGGGCTGGCTTACAGTTCAGAGGTTTAGTCCATCATTGTCATGGCAGAAGCATAGCAGCATGCAGGCAAACATGCCAAATATGTTGCTAGAGAAGGAACTGAGAGTTCTACATCCAGATCCTTGGGCAGCAAGCAAGCCAGATCTGGCTTGAGCTTCTGAGACCTCAAAGCCCACCCCCTGTGACAGATTTCCCTCAACAAGACCACACCCCCAATAATGCCACTCCCTATGAGCCTATGGAGTCCATTTTCATTCAAACCACCACACCCCAAAGTGAATGGTCAGAAGAACAGCAGATAAATTGTGCCCAGTGGGGCAACAAAATGGCCATGTCTAAATAACCCATGCTTTGAATGACTGAAACCTTGAGCCCTGGTTAAATTACAACCTGCATACATATTCTATTTCTAACTCTTAACAATATTTAAGTCTGTAGTTCTGTACAAAACAACTACTTAATCATATAATTTGGGGGGGGCAGGGAAGAATGTTAAAAGTCTTTAAAAGGAGTGAAATCTATTTTTTCATTAAATTAAATCTTGTTATTGACTAACGGCTATACAGCTGTGATTCTTGTATTTGTTTTGTTCTCACTGTCTGGAATCCATTCTTTGTCCTTTGCTGGTCTTGAAAGTACTGCAAACTTGGAGCACTTTTTGACTTTTGAAAAAGACATTTCTTCATTAAGTAGCTACTGTGCAATGCAAGGCATTTAGCATCCTAGTCCAAACAATGCCTAAAGCAACCCTCCCTCTCCCCTCCACTGTGGTGTTTAAAATTAAATCCAGTTCCTCCTATCTTCCAGCAAAAGATGCAACTTCTTTTTTTCTCTGTAGCTAAATAAAACTCTGTTCATAAGGTTGCAACATCTAGGACGATTCCTTAACTTGACTTTTGTAAATAGCATTACATGGATGTGCAGTGACAACATTGTGCTATATTGCCTTATAGTCCTTGGCTATGTGCTGAGAAGGCAGGTATCTTAGCTAGGGCTTCTATTGTTGAAAAAAAAACCATGACCAAAAGGCAAGTTAGGGAAGAAAGGATTTATTTGGCTTACACTTTCATAGTACTGTTGATCATAGAAAGAAAAAGGACAGGAACTCAAACTAGGTACGAACATGGAACAGGAGCTGATGTAGAGGCCATGAAGGGGTGCTTCTTACTGGCTTGTTTTTAATGGTTTTCTCAGCCTGCTTTCGTATAGAACCCAGGATAGCCAGTCCAGGGATGGCTCCATCCACAATGGGCGAGGCCCGTTATGGAAATGCCTTACAGCAAGATCTTATGGAGATATCTTCTCAATTGAGGTCTCCTCTCAGATAATTCTAGTTTGTATGTCAAATTGACATAGCCAGCATAGAATGTATATGGGTCTAATGAAAATTATAATTTTAGTGTCTTGGCTGGGCATTGGTGGCACATGCTTTTAATCCCAGCACTCGGGAGGCAGAGGCAGGCAGATCTCTGTGAGTTCGAGGCCAGCCTGGTCTACAGAGCGAGTGCCAGGAAAGGCTCCAAAGCTACACAGAGAAACCCTGTATCAAAAAAACAAAAAAAATAATAATAATTTTAGCATCTTAAAGAACTTCTATATTGACTTACATGGGTCTGAACCATGAGTCAGAAAAACAAATCTTCCATATTTTCTCTCATTTGTGTGTCTTATATTTTATAGATGCATAAGGCCATTTATTCATATATATGATCGATAGATGAAGATAGATAGATGATAAGTAGAGATAGATAAATAGATGGATAGATAGATAGATAGATAGATAGATAGATAGATAGATAGATAGATAGATAGATAGACAGACAGGCAGATAATTGGGAGGACAAAAGAGCAGAGAGACTAGAGGAAAGAGGAGACCAGTGGGAGGACAGAAGAGTAAAGGAAAATAAAAGGAGGACCTGGGGGTTATTAGTATGGTCTAATGACATTTTATAACTGAAATAAGCTGTCTCTATACAGCACAATACTATGTACAATTAATATACACTAATTTTTTTAAGGAACACACACCCAGAGACATATAGCCATACATCTCTGTATGACCTAAGGGTAGGTACTCATCCCAGTTAAGAACTATTGATCCAAACCTCTGCTTTGTTCAAGGACAGCTCAACTCCTTCTGTTTAACTCTTTGATTATTCCAGATTACATTGAGTTTTATACCTTATTTGAATTCAAACTGCACTTCAAGCCAATAATATACCACTGGCTACATAGCCACATGTTAATTTCTTCATCTGTATTGGTTTGCCTTCAGCTTGCTCAGAATTTTTAAGAGTTGCAACATGAAGTCTACAGACTCTATGAAGCTTCTTGTTTCACACCTCTGATCTAACATAATGCTGAGGACTTAATGCCTTCTAATGGGCTCTTGTCAATCTACTGCCTGCCTTATTCTTTGGCAATGCTTCCTACTACTACTACTTCTCCATCATCATTCCTGACAGGTTTCCCTCCAGCAACTAGTGAAAGCTCCTTAGAGTTCTCTTAACACACACTCCTGCTCCATTATTATACTTAAACTGATCCTGTACAGTTTTTACATATAATGCCCTTCAATCAGCTTCCTTGTAAGTAAAATCCTATCTGTTCTTCAAAGTCCACCCTCTCTGGTGAATTACTTCCATCTTTCTAGTATATTTATGCTTTTATTGGTTAAATTTTACTGTTTACCTGGTTCTTGCTTTTAAAAGAGCAAGAACTATGTCTACGACATTTTGTTAAATTCCAGCATGAAGATCTGTTCACAGGATACACTGGAACACATACTATCTAATTACACTATACTTTCAAAACTCAAAATCATGAACCACACCAAGGGAAATGGAGAAAAAATGCCCATTATATAGGGATAGTCATTTCTTTTTCCTTCATGATATCTTCTCATTTTTGCTAAAAAAAATTCCAGGAAATATGTACATGGCTCACTACTAATGAAAGCTTGATTCTAGCTTACATATTTATAGTATCATTAAAGAGAATGAAACCATAAAGTGTGTTTTACTTCATTGCTTTTGTTCCCTCTTATATTCATGCCTTCAATATATTTTGCACACTCAGATGAGAGGCAAAAGAAAAATATAGTCTATACTCTATTAGAAGAGGTTGTTTTCAGATCTACCTAGCACATCTATTAAATCCTATGGACAAAGCATTGATATCTATAATAATGATGAAATAATAATTTAAAATAATAATTAAAATCATGTACGCACCAGGCACAATGGTTCACACTTTTATTCCTAGAACTGGGAAGGCAGAGGCAAGAGGATCTACATAACTAATTTCAGACCAGCTAGGGCTATACACAGAGACCCTGTCAACTAACAGGAATATAAACTCTCACATGTGAATTCACAAGACACTTGTTCAACAATACAGGACTGGTAACAGGAGCGTGGTAATCATCTGTGGCCTCTGTCAGTTCCATAATGACTAACAGAGTCCTGGCTGGTAAAGGAAGGACCATGTTGAATAATGGACCAAAGACCTAATTCCATCTAAGCTCTTCTGGGGATGCTCAGGAAGTGAAACACACTGCTTCTTCTTCAGTGAGGTCACAAGACCAAGGACTCCTGAGCTGGTGGGCATGATTGTGAACTCCTGTGTACTCTAAGAAACCAGGAAGTCACAGCCTTAGCCTAAAGAGGGACTGAGTAAGAAAGGAAAGGATAAAGTCAGCTCACAATATGAACTGCTGTTCCTTTCATTTCTACTGTTTCCTTATATTTCTATTAACAGAAATGAAGGTGTCATCAATCAAATCAGACATTGAGTATGTCACCAATGTCATTGCTGTTTCACTGTGTAATACCTATAAATGACTACAAAATGCACGGAATGCAGAAATCTACTAGAAAATGTCTGCCTTCGACAATACTCTAATAAAATTGTTACCTTTTTAAATTAATTCTTCAAGAACTTATATAATGTATTTGATCATCTATCCTCCTAATTCTTCTCAGACCCACTTCCCTTCCTGGCTGTCCACAGTAATCCCATCATATCTAATTAATATTGTCTTTATGCTCTTGGGTAAACATGTGACCACGGATTGAAGAGTGGTTGACCTACCAGGGACAATACTCTTAAAGAGAAATAACTCTCCCTCTCCCTGCTGCTGTCAATAGCCAATAGATCCTTCACTAAGGGTGGAACTTCATGCTCACCTCACCTCTCCATGCTAAAATTTTATCTGACTTGAACTTTCATAGGTCTTATGCTTGCTGACACAACCATTGCGAGTTCATAAGTGCAACTGCCCTGTTGTGTCTAAAAAAGCACTGTTTCACTGTAGTCATCTACCACCTCTGGCTCTTACAATCTGTCTGTCCCTTCTACATGCTTCTGAGCCTTGGGAAGAAAGGATACTACATAGAGGTCATCAATGTGTTAACTGTCATCTACTGAAGAAAGAACCTTTTCCACTGAGGGCTGAGAGATGTATTAATCATCTATAAGGTTCATTGGCTTCTTTGTCTAAGCTGTTTTATATATGGGATATGAGAAGTATTAGGTAAGGGGATACTTTTTATAATTTGAAAAATAAAAAATAATATTGCATTCCAATGTTGTGGTATGAAATAGAGATAATAAATTGATGTATCACTCTTACCACAGAGATGAAAATATTTTTTAAAATGGTCAGTATTATTATGTGCATCAAGAGTTAAAGAATAGAATATCACAGCCATTTGAGTCCTTTCTCCAAGATAGCACAAGTAAAATTATAAGCAACTGGTGCATTTTGCCTCTGGCTCTCTTCTGTACTTAGGATCTACACTTTTCAGAAATCTAAGGGTATAAACTACAGTTTTGCCCCAAGGGATATTTTTAAATGAGCTATTGCCATCCACTCACTTGGCTACTTAAAATACCCCTCTCCAGGCTAGTAAAGTGGTTCAGCAGGTAAAGTCACTTGCTGCAAAACAAGAAGAACTGCTGATCCCAAGAACTATCTAGAAAGGTGTGTGTGTGTGTGTGTGTGTGTGTGTGTGTGTGTGTGTGTGTGTGTGTGTGTGTAAATACAGTACACCTAGTATGTGGGACATACATAATGGCATTTGCTTATGACATCTACACCAGAATGGATTGAAGGTTATAAGTCATTCATTTTGACGAAGGTACTACTATCTGTTGCTGATGAAATCTTTAGCTGCCCAAGCCTTCTTTCTTCTTTTGCAAAATGAGTTGGCAAATTGGGATGTTGTATAATATCTCTATTACCTTTGTTTTCCTCCCTTGGGCTAATCACGACATTTATACTTCCTGCTTTTGTTTTGATTGGGACTATTAACACTGAAAGAAAATTAGCTATATGGACAAATTTTCAAAATTAGTAGTTCCTTATAGTCTTCCCTGAGATTCCTCTTATGTTAACATTTTACACAGCTATAACACATTTATCAAAAGTAATAAATTAGCATTGATTCATTGCTATTAACAAATCTACAGATTTTTTTCAATCTGATAGCTAATTTTGTGTGCCAACTTGACTGGTGAAGAGATGCTGAGGTAGCTGGTAAAGAATTGCTTCTGGACCCGGACACTGAGTGAAGAAGATTATCCTAACAGTGTGAGTAGGCATTACCCAGCCCACTGATGACCTGAATAACTCGGTACAGGAACAGGAAGCTTGCTTCTGTCTCAATTGAGACTCCTGCCTCCCCCAATTTCTTTTAATTACCATGAATTTATATTAGGATTAGGACATTGCACTCCAACCCTCTACATAAGGGGAGTGGAGTTCTTATGCTATAAAGCTTTGGTTGGGATCTACCTATTCATTCCCTGGTTCTTGAATATTCAGTATCCAAATGAATTATACTAATTTATTCTAATCAACAGCTTATAAAATGATAGGACCTCGTGGTTCCCAAAATACCATGAGCCAATTTCGATTTTAACAGTCCAAATATCATATTGAGTCTGCTTTGCTAGAAAACCTTGATTAATACATTCTGATTGGTCCATTTCTTTCACCACTTGAATTGTTCTGTCCCAGGATCTCGTCCAAGAGAGTACATAACATTTAACCATCATGTATTCCTTCCTCTCCTGTGTCTGTGTGTTCCTCTGTCTTGCCTTACTTTCCCAACACTGACACTTCTGTGAAGTACAAGTTATGTGTAGAATGTCCCTCAGTTGGGGTTTATCTCACATTTATGAAGATTTCTTTGATTGGTATTGTGGGATTAAAGGACATTCTAGTAAGAAGTCTTTAGTCACTGAAGGCATCCCTCAAGAGGACTGTAGAGCCTATTCTCTCCCATTCCTCTCAATCGTTTTTTGGCTGATAGGTGAGCCATTTGCTCTGCCACACCTTCCTTGCTGGGATATGTTGCTGAGTTAAGAACCAAAAACAACAGCCAAATGATGACAATCTGAAACCTCAAAAGTTGTGAGTCAAATAAAACCTTAACTCTTTATATTTTGATATATTTCAGGTATTTGATACAGTAGCAGAAAACTGAGTAACCCACAGCACCAACTATAATCTCTATAATCAAACACTAGAAGACAAAAAGCAATGCTGCAGAGTGGATTTGTTGTTTAAGGTGACATTATGTTTCAGATAGTATATGATATGGAGAAAATAGGTATGTGTTCACAAAACTCTGTTTAACTGTTTAGTTTTTCCTCCTTGATTCACATGGAAATCAAATTTGCCAACCCATTATTGTTGGAAGGGACCACAAATTTCAGACATGCCTTATACAAATGCCTATGTGAAACTTCCTATGTGCTTTCCTCTTCTTCCTGGAGTTAGGAGTTGTGTGGAAGCCTCTGAGTTCTTCTACCACAGGCACATGAAGTACAGCCACCCACTGCTGCCCCTTGCTGAACTATGAAATGAATGAGAAACTAATGTCTCTTGTGTTAAGCTACTAATAGTGAATGTTTTGCTCATTACAACCATCAGCTTCTCCTGATGAAAACAGACAGCAATTGCAAAAGAGATGGAGTTAATTATTTGTATTAAGTTGCTCTTGTAGGACCCAGCACAGTCCTGTGTGCAGATGGATGGAACCCAAATGGCCTTGTAGATGGAGAGAAAATGAATAAATACTGGGTGGTTACAGAGAGAAATCCGAAGGGAAAACAGAGTGGAAACTCTCACCTGGCTTTCTACAAAGTTTCCCTAGTTTATGTACACCTCAACAAACTGGGGGAGGAAGACACATTTCCAGTGAGAAAGACAGATGTAATGGGCTTGCAAATACCAGAGGCCAAGTGAAAGTTCTTCAGATGGTTCTGCCTCACAATTTTGAGCCAATATAAGGGCAATTATTTCGAGTATTCTGGAGCATGGTGTACATTAGCAACAGAGAAACCCATCTGCCTCAGCTCCATCTTTATCAGCTGAACGCTAGATGGGAAATGAAACAGAACTAAATGGTAAAAAGTAAATAGGAGTACTTGACCAGGTGTCTAGACTTGTCTAAGTAGTTTCCTACCTGGTAATTGTAAAAGAATGAATCCTAACAGATCTGTCACTTATCAAGAATCAGTGCATTCCCACTGCAATGTAAAGCCATCCTGCTGTTTTAACACTAGGAACCCAATTTTGGAGATCAGCTTTGGCCCTTAAGGTCTCCCTGAGTGTACTATTTTTCATCCTTTCACTATATACTGAGACATATTCATGGGAAATCTATTTGGGTGACATTTCATGTGCAGATGTACCCAAGGTTGGGCCCTGCTTCTCTGACTCCTAGTCCTCTCTGGGTTGTAAAAAGGACACAAGTTTCCCACTGTGGCCAAAAGATCCCATGGTCAATTTCCTTGGCAAGAGACTATAATTCACCAACAACAATAAAAAATAATAATTTATAATTCCAGCTGCAATCTCACATCTAGTATCATCGCCTCTTGCAAACATTAAGAGATGACTTTTCTGTAGGATGGAAGAAGTGTTGACACGTTCTCAGGAAGAGTCACGTACAGAAGTTAGTGGCTTCCTACTGCCTCTGTTCTAGGTGATTAGGTCAGAAAGGTGGATGAGTGCAATAAGTGGGAATAGTAAGCTGTGTCCACAGTCCTAGCTTCTCAGGACGTTGAGATGGGAGAATCATTTGATGCCAAGAGTTTGAACCCAGCCTGGACAGCATAGCACAGCAAACACCATCTCATAAAATCAAAAGAATATAAATAAGCTATCTTAGTCTGAAGCACAGATGACTTTTAAAAATATTATAGAATTGGCAAATACAGTTGCATAAGACTGCACAAAATGTCAAAAAAATGACAGACATTTATGATCCTCCATGGGAGGCCTCACCCCCCCACGAGGAGTGGATGTAGGTAGGAGGGGGAAATGGTGGGAAGAATGGGAGGAGGAGAGGGAGAGGTACCTGGGACTGGTATGTAAACTGAGACTTTTTAAATTTAAATAAAAATTAATTAAAAATGACTTGCTGACATTGAAGGGGTCTTCTGAATTCAAGAATGTCCTTGCTACTATTTATTTATTTGAGGTTTTCTGTGGCAAGGTCTTGTGTATCCAAGGCTAACTTTGAACTTCAGGTCCCCCTCCAATCTCCTCTCGAGTACTAGGATTTCAGGCACACACTATCTACCAGGTTCTCACAGTTGTTTTAAGTAGGAAAAGGCAAGAGTCAACATATATTTTCATGAATAAATATTATACTACATGACATAAGTCAGGAAGAAGCCCATGAAAGGTAATCTGATCACCAATTCATTAATAACTGCTGTGCACTAATTCTTGTGTGGCTGACCCCATGTGAACTCTCCATGAGCACAACATAGTGAAGTTAGCTACTGACTCACTACAATAAGCTGTGAAGGGAATCTAATGAATTAACCTGACTTGTGTCCCCTAACTCCTAATATTTAGGGCTGGGTTCTAACACCTGGAAGGATATTAAAACAGACATGTGTGACATTCACCTCAGATTTTCCCTGAGGAAATCAGTCTTTTATGTTCTCTGCAACAGTGACTGGGGTGGCTCAACAAAAACAACCCTTGGAATATATTTTTGCACAAGCTAATTATGCCCCTTGTTTGTGGGGCCTGCTGTTTTCTCTTTAGTCCTTCTGTATGCTTTGTGTTTTGCCTGGTGCAAGGACTGCTCCTACTTCAGCATAAGGTCCCCTCATTCCCATTCATATAGGAAGCCATTAGTGCAGCAGTGTAAGGACTTTAATGTGGGTTTAGTGTCACCCAGGGATTAAACGTTTGGCTGTCTATGCAGGGTGGTGATACACTTTATCTTTCAAATTGGGACACTTTTCAGTGTAGCATTATTGATTGCTCCTTGACAGCATGCATAAACTTGAACTGTCTTGGACAAAGCAGAGCATATAGCACAGTTGGGAATTGAAAATGCAACTGTATGTGACTCCAGTCTTACAAAAATCTTCCACAAGACATTCATTTCTTTCAAGGGACTTACAGAATGTGCTCATTTACATTACATCAGCCAAAGACAGTATGGCATGGTAGTCAAGCACAAGGGCTCAGCCTTTCTCTATTCTTCCATCCCTTGCTCCTTGGCTTTGAATGATGGTTTATTTCCCAGCTGTGGAACCAAATCTCAGAGATTTAACTCCAAGGTGTGTGAGTTTGGAAAGTCACTTAAGCTTTTGTTTCTCAGCTTCCTCATCTATAAATAATAATTGTTTTAAATGGCTCATAAGGCCATAGGATAACAGACTTAACGGCTATAAACAAATTATCAGAGAGTCAGGCACATCACAGGTAGTGAGTTATATGTCAGCCAAGCTAGCAACAGCTTTTTCTCCTTGAGCAAGTCATTGGGACTTCTAGAGTCCAGTCTGGCCTAATTGTCAATTCTTGGCCATCTGGCTCATCTTGTCACACACCTTTCTGTCTAAGTAGTCTGCATTTATGTGACTGGTTACTTTGGGCTCCTGAAAATGCCTAGGCATTTGGTCTCTCCATTATTCTTCATACAGGGATTTCTTTTATTGCGTTTATAAGTTGCCTCCAGCCAAATCCCTTTTCACAATTCAGAGTCACTTCCATGAAATAGAGTGCTAAGGAGCATGCCAAAATGGATGTACAGCTTCACTCTTGCTGATGTATTGCTCTGTCTCCATCTCTTTTGGGGGGGATTTCATGTCAGGCATTCGTTTTGACAATGTTACAGCCTGAAGGTTACAAAGTGATGCAATCCATCATTAGAATCATCATTAGTATCTTCTGTTAGAGTATGTACAGCTCTCTCTCTCTCTCACTCTCTCTCTCACTCTCTCTCTGACGTTTTAATAAATTGTGTACAAAAATATGTCATGGAGTCACGTGTGTGTGTGTGTGTGTGTGTGTGTGTGTGTGTGTGTGTGTGTGTGTGGGTGTGTGTGTGTGTGCTTGTCACACAGTGATGACTAGCACATCAGTCTTTGGATACAGGAATATTGATCAAAAAGTTTATGTATTAATCTCCATGGCATTATTATTACCTTATTTAAGTAAAAGTTTCTCCTGTAAATTGCATAATATTTTTTCCTTTTTATCCTGGAAACTATTCTTTTTGGGGGGGTTCAAGACAGGGTTTCTCTGTGTAATTTTGGAGCCTAACCTGGCACTAGCTCTGTAGAGCAGGCTGGCCTCGAACTCACAGAGATTTGCCTACCTCTGCCTCCGAGTGCTCCGGAAATTATTCTTAATTCACTAAGAGCTGTGGCCTAGTATCCACTTATCTGGGTTTAAATGCATTAAACATAATTTCCCCTTTACCCTTGCTTTGGTGATCTCATATAGTATGGTAATTCTTGATTGTTAATAATCTAGTGTTTTTAGAGCATTGACTCTTCATACATTAATAAAACTAATTAGCTCCTTTGTGAAAGCTTATTTCTCCTATTTCTCCTTCCGTAATTAAGTGCAATGGATTGAATATATTCTCTTGAATCCATATATTGACATTCTTATCACAAGAATGATGGTGTTTGGAGAATTTGGAACACTATTGGTGTCCTGATGAAGGGGCACCAGAGAGTTTGTAATTCTTCCACTGTATAAGAGTGCAACACAAGACTATAGTAGCTGCATCCCAGAAGAGGATCCTCATTAGAACCTGATCATGCTAGCATCTGGATCTGGGACTTCCAGCCTAATTACAATACATGTGCTGCCACTGATGAGGAGGAGGAGGATGAAGAGGGGGAAGAGGATGCTAGTCAATGGTAGTTGGTTACAGAACCCTGGAAAGACTAAGGTGTTGACCTTCCTTTCTGGCAGAGCACATCTCCTAGGAGTGTTTCAAAGAGAATTTTAGAGCAGAAAATTTTTTTCTTAAAATTGTAGTTCTGGGAGTGTCTTTATGAAAATGATAATTCATCTGGATATGAAATGCTAATATCAACATTTTTTTTCTTTAAAAATTTGAAGACATTACCCATTGTCACTCAGAGACCTGATATACATGTGGCATTATCTTAGGTTCTTTATTTTACCTAGAAATGTGTAAATTTTCTTAGTCTCTCTGCTCATAAATTTCATTATTATCTATCCAGATATTCATTTTCTTATCTGTCCACTGAGTACTCAAGTTGGCTTTTTAGTCTGAGTTCATCTAGCTTTCTTTGATCCTTAAAACTTCTGATTAATATTTTGTTTGCTTCCATTTCACTTTCTGAGAATTCTAATTTCAAGACTGATTTTTGACACCACTGCTTCTCTTCATGGCTCAGCACTTCTCATTGAAGATGTCTTCCTAATGTACTGCCCTCCTCATGTCTTCAGAAAGCTTTTATTACAAGTTCCTTTATTAATTTGTACTGAAGCTGTGCATTCTGCTCTTCCTACTGTCGTGGTCATTGTCACACATTTCTAATCTCAAACTTGCACTTTCATACCACAATTTTGCATTAATTTTTTTCTTTTTACTACTGCAGAATTATAAAGATTCTCTTATCACATAAAATCATTTTACATGCATATTCTGTTTCATTGGCTCTGCTTCCACTAAAAGAGTTTATAATTTTAGTTCTGATTTTCAGTTTATGTTCCTCAACTATTTAATATTTTCTCCTGTGGAGCAGATCATTTATTCATTTGAAGCAATGACTTTGGCCCTAACTGAAGTTCCTTAAGGAGCAGAAGAGATAGAGGGAAATGCCAGGAGGGCTGTGTATTTGAATACTGTAGTTAGAACTCACACTTCCTGCCCTTTACTCAACATTCCCTACTGCTCTGTATCTTTCTTATCTTATGGAGCCTATTCTCTAGACACAGCATCCAGATAGCATCTCCCTTCTTTCCTGGTTGCCTGCTGCAGGAGGATGGAGCAGGAAGAGAGAACATACCAGCTGTCCCTCCTGCCTTTGCCATCAGGTCTGGAAACTGGAAAGTTACTGGCAAGTTCCTAGTCACATGAGCTGTCTCAGGTAGGTTGATCTAATGCTGGGATTCCCCACATTTACCCCAGTTTCAGGCTCTCTAAGGGCAATGGACAGGAAAAAGTAGAAACCTTTCTTACAAATAGAGCTGTGTGAGTCACCAGCCCATTCTTCCTTCAACTTCCTGCTTCTTGGAAAGCTCTCAATCAATACCAACAGCACCCCCACCCCTCCTTTCTCTCTTTCAGTATTGTCCTACCTCTGAGACCCTCAATGACTCTGTCTTCATGTCAGCTCAAGTGTGGCTGGCTTAGGCAAGTCCACAGGACACCAGAGTCTACACATAGATAAATGATCTGCTATTGCTCTCTACTTTTTGAAAAGGAAACTAGAGTTTTCATTTGTGGAAAGGCCCCCAAGTTGAGTAGTCCATGTTCAGTTCCATGACATCTCCAGGTTTGGTTACAACAGCTTATGGGGACTCACCAAATTATCCAAAACTAAGTGACAGTTTCAGGGAGTTCATTTCTCTCCAAACAATCAAGTGCTGACTCTATCTTCAAGTTTAACAAAGCATCAATAAGTTATTCGGGGGGGGGGGATAAAAACACTATAGAACGAAATCTCATGGTTGTTATAATATCTAAAAGAAGCAGTTTCTAGACACACCTGCCTCAAACAAATAGAGCATCCTGCATCTCATCCAGTGACTATCCATGCCATACCCACATTTTGGATTTTTTAGATTATTTGAGAACTCTAAACTTCAGTAAATGAAATTACATGTTATGTTTTAACCTCAAACAGGATATAAGTGCTTGCAAAATCATACACACACACACACACACACACACACACACACACACACACACCAGAAACATTTCTCCCTTTAAAATAGAGCCTCTTGCTTCAACAAAACTACCAAAGGAAGTCAGGTAATAATAATAATAATAATAATAATAATAATAATAATAATAATAGTAGTAGTAGTAGTAGTAGTAGTAGTAGTAGTAATGAAATCTAGAAGTTGCTTCTTCTTGGGAGCTATAAGCAGGAACATTTAGTTCTTTACACATACACACCCATGCATGTACGCACACATGCACATGGGCATGCACACACACACACACACACACACACATCTCACCAGAAATTGTATTTTCCCACCCTGAAGGTGTGAATTATGCATGATTGTTAGTTGTGATGAGGTTAGAATGTTTTGCATATGTTGAGTATTTCTTGGTTTCAATGTAAGTTTTCAAAAGAATCACCAAACAAATCTTGTTAAAAATGGCCCAATCCTTGTTAACTGTATCACCAGGCTTTCCTTCATGTTACAAACCCTTATTTGTATTTTAGTGTGGTTCATAGTATAGGAACACTGATAATTTACTGGAAGAATTTTCATTTATGCATAGTTTGAGGTACCCTGTTCTAGATACATCTCTAAAGTAAGCAAATGCAGCTCCCTGTCTCTTTTCCTGACAAACCATTGTCCTTCCACCTCAACATCGTGAGATCCAGCCACTATGACTGACTGACTGCAATCAACAATGAAGAAGAGTACAATTTGTGGGTCCTGTTTCTGTCATTCACACTGATTATCAGAACTGACAGAAATGCACAGCGATTGACAATCTGATACGTTCTATAACATTACAGTCAAAGCTTAGGACAAGCTTGCAGAAGAGAGTGAAAATACCCCACAAATAATAGCTGACACTTACAGTAGGTTATTTTTCTGGTAATGGTACTACTTCACAGATTATTTTCAAATAACCCATACCCAAAGAGTTATCATCATCATCTGCATACATAAGGAAAATGAGCACAAAATAATTATTTTTGATATAGTCAGAGCATCAGTTTGTAAGAAGTCAGGACTTGACTATGAATTTTGATTCTAGAATTGATGTTTTGACATTACATTACATTGCTCCCAGACCAGAACTTCACATCATCATGAGAGCACCAGAGCTACCACAAGTCTTGGATCTTAGCTTTGTCTGTTATAATGAGATGCAATAGACTGACCGGATTCAACAAACACTGATTTCTCTGAGTTATGGATACAGGACAATACAACATCAAGGAATTGCCACAGTCAGCATCTGGTTATGGGTTACTTACTGTCTGATGCAGAGAAAGCTGAATCCTGCCCCTTCATATGGCATAGAAATGTGGAAAGCAAATGTTCTCTTGACTATTCTAACAAGGTCACTAATCCCATCTATAAGGGCTCTGCTCTCAGGTCACAATCACCTACTAAAGGTCCCATATCCCCAATGCCATCACATTTTGTGGGTAAGCATCAAAATAAGAATGCTGGAGTGATGAAGCTTGATCAAGAAACAAAGTCTATAGGATCAAATTAACAGAATTCTAACTAGTAGGAAGCACATATGAGCATGCATTTGGCCTATGGAAAGTTATTATTCTTGAGTGACTGGCTTGCCCACATAGAGAGAGTTTCAGAAATAATGAAAATATTCTGAAATATTCTGTGAGGGCTGCAATGCCAGATAGGTAATTGGAAATTAGCAGACTTGAAGGTCATGGAAAATGGATAATTCTTTTCATAATCAGCTTTGGACCCCACTTCACTATCCCTGCTAACACATTGATCTTAAGGAAGTGGAAAGGGAGGAAACCAGAGGAAGCAGGGCTTGGTTGAAGCCCATTAAGGAAGGGCTATTTCCTCCTGGTAAAGGATGGCTATTTTATAGACTTTTTAAAGATTTATTTTTATTTTATGTGTATAAGTGTTTTGTCTGTGCACCACATGTGTGCCTTGTGCCTACATAAGCCAGAAGAGAGTGTTGAATTTCCCAGAAACAAAGTTACAGATGTTTGTGAGCTGCCTTGTGGTTGATAAGAATTAAACTGGGGTCTTCCAAAAGAACAGCAAGAGCTCTTAATCACTAAGCCATGTCTCCAGATCCTCAGATTTATTTTGTTTATTCTTTAATTATTTTTATTCTGTTATGTTACATGAATTTTGGGTCTAAATAAAAGTATCTGTGTTCTACCTTTATCTCTTGGTATAGACATGACATTGTAAACTTCCCAAAGGATCCTAAGGTTACCACCTACCAGAGAGGCTGATGGGGGATGTCCTGCATGTATGCTGTGAATTTATGTTTCTCTTATTGGTTTAATAAAATGCTGATTGGCCAGTAGCCAGGCAGGCAGTATAGGTGGGACTACCAAACAAGAGAATGCTGAGAAGAGAAAGGCAGAAAGAGAGCCATTGGGGAGACTATGTAGATAGGATGCCCAGCGTGCTCCAATAAGTCAAAACCACATGGAGATGCACAGATTAATAGAAATTAGTTAACAATTAAGATAATCTAGCCAATAAGAAGCCTAATGCATCGACCAAGAAGTTTATAATTAATATAAGCCTCTGTGTGTTTATTTGGGTCCAGCTGCAGGACCAGGCAGAACAGAAACTCCTTCAACAGAATGAGGGTTTCATCCAAATGGGTCTGTCAACTAACTGAGCAGAAAACTGTCCCTCTGGAAAGCTGCCTGCTTGGAAACTTTAGGAAATAATATAAAACCCACCTCAGAAACATAAACCAACACAGGGATCTCCCTGTCATTGTCCACTCTGTCTCCAAGAGAGGTCTTTCGTCAGCCAAAGGCCATTCATACCCGTCCAGTGTATGGTCCCTACAGTGGGTCTTTTGTCATTGTCCATCCTCACCCTGTGGTTTCCCCTACAGTGGTCCCTTTGACATTGCCCACTCTCAGACCCTGTTACTCCATGATAAATGGCCTATTTTCTATACTATGTTCTTCATGCCTCATATAAATTCAATAAACAAAGAACACAAGATGCAAAGTTTCAGGGAGATGAAAGAAAGATCTTGTGACATATTTTAGTGTTCTGTCCAGTTGTCATGTGATGTTCCTCATCTTCATTGTAAGTGGTAAGCTTCACTCCTTTAGGTTGAGACCATGATATTTAGTACCTTTCTGTTTTCAAGTTCCCTTAGTGTATGTACTGCTGCTTGCTTGAGGATACAGGATATTCTATTTTGTTCTTTTCAGAAATACATTTCTCCAGATATATCTATACTAACCTAAATTAGAGCTTGTTGTTGTTTTGCAAAATGGGTGGTTATGCTGGGGTAATGTGTTCTGGGTATCCCTACTGACTTTGGACAAGGCAATATGTTTTATATGTTGGTTAATGATGCAATACTGGGCCTCAAATTTTAGGTTCCTCTGTCTTTTAAAAAATATGTGTGAGTGTGTATGTGTTTGTTTGTGTGTGTGTGTGTGTGTGTGTGTTGAGAGAGAGAGAGAGAGAGAGAGAGAGAGAGAGAGAGAGAGAGAGGTGTTATTGTTATTTCTCTAATTGGTACAGATATACGGCTAAGTATACATCTGTGTAAACATAGATTCCAGAAGAGGGTACAAGCTCCCTTGGGGATGAAGTTATGGGCATTTGTAGGATGATCAGGGCCATTATATGGATGCTGGGACCCGAACTCCAGTCCTCATGATTGAGCATCAAGCATTCTTAACTGCTGAACCATCTCTTCAGTGCCAGATCTAGTAGAGGCACAATTTTGCAATAATGTATTAAACTGGTCCTAAGGGATGCATGGTTTGGGGTATTTTCTGTTTGTTTGTTTGTTTGTTTGTTTGTTTTATTTTGCTTGCTTCCTTGTTTTGTCTTCCTTCTGGTCTCCCTAGACCCTTTTGGGAAGGAAATGTATGCTGTATCTGAGAAAGGCAATTACACACTTCCAAAAATGATAAATCTTGATCTCTAGCCAAGCAATTCTAGAATTGATCCTTATTCCCAATAAGTGTATAGATCTTTTTTCCCACTAGCCTACGTTCCCACTACCCAAAGCATCCCAACAATCAGGCAGTTGGTGCTACTCCTGATTCACAAGAAGCTGATTCACATGAATCTTCACCCTTGCCAGCCAAGAACAAGAGTCCCAATTCACAAAAGAAGTTTCCCAATCAGTCTTATATAATATAATAATATAATATTGCCAATACAGTCTCCTGAGTAAAAGGAATCCAAGCTAATCATTTGAGTTTTTTTTCCAATTTCTTTTCTTTCTAGAAAACTCTTGATTCCTGCAGATTTACTTACCAGATATATACAATTCCGGTTCTCCCCTCCTGCAAAAAGCAATGAAGTTAACCTGGCCTTATTAAAACAAAACTATTGTGCAACTGAAGTTAGTACAAGCCAGAAAGAATGACTGGTATCTGTCAACTTTTGAGCAGGGACCTAGTTGAAACCCAGGGTTTTTTTTTTCCTTTTAGAGCCCATTATGGTTATTTAAAAGTGCATCCTAGCCAAATCCTTCCTCCTCAAGAGACAAAAGTCCTTCTCTGGGATGGATTTCTGAAAAGGAACACAACCGTACGCAGGTTATGGTTACTGATGATATATTTATAAATGAGAACAACTCACGTGAGAAGCCGATAACCAGATTGGCACTCCTAGAAGTCCAGTCTCACCGCACTCCTAGACCCTACCAGAACCCCCAAAAAGACCTAGTGCCTATCCTCCTCACTCTTAATCCTACCCCTCTATGTACCTGTGACCACGCCTGTTTGGCATTGTCAGGGGTACAGGTATCCAGGATCTCTCCCTACAGATTTCTTATTTAATCAGCTTCTGATATCAGAAGAAAGTTATCAAAGTTGTCACTGAGACTCAAGACTCCCATTGGGGACCTACTACGTAGGGCAAATTGTTTACTGTGGCAGAAAAAATAGAGGTGCTGAAAGAATTTATACTGCCAGACAACGCACACACAAAGGACATACTGAAGCCTTGGAGCCTTTGAAGTGACTGGAGATTTCCTTCCCACTCCTCTGATGTAGGAAATAGACTAGCAAATTAATGCTTTATATCTGGGCAGAAAAGTCATTGGAGGAAAAATTGTCCAAATATTGGGCATCCCCTAAGTCTCATTGCCCCCAGTGTGGCCAGGGAGAGCACAAGAGGGCATACTACCATAAGAATGAAAAGATACCAGAATAGATTCTCAAATGCCATCCCTGCCTGGGTTGAGAAAGCCCTTGACTCTGATGTCCACCTCAACCATCACTGCTGATGAGTCAGAGCCTTGGGCAAATCTTAAAATTGCAAATAGGGTTAGGGAACCTGCATTCGACCAACCTAGGTTCTCTGTTCTTTATTGGGTCCAGGTGAGGGTGCGGTGCCCTTTGTCAGCCTAATGTGTTCAATAAGTTTTCAGGTCTAGTCTTTCTGATATGGTTTAATATTTCCATATGCTCATATTATCTTTATTGTCACTTGTCTCATTGCTATGGAAAAATACCCAAGAAATTTAAGGAAGTAAGTTTACTTTGGATGACAGAACCAGGACACAAACCATCATGATAAAGTCAGGGCAACAGGACCTAGAGGTGCCAATCATACCACATCCATGGTCAGGAAGAAGAGAATACAGAATGCTCATGTAAACTGCCTTTCTGTACAGTGCAGGACCCCAGTTCATGGGATGATGTCATCTACAATTTGGGTTTATTTTCTAACCACAATTAATGTAATCTTGAAACTCCCTCACAAGGTTGCCAAGAGATGTGTTTTCATGGTGATTCTATATCCCATCAAGATGGCAGCTGTCCTCCTTAGCTTTAACTGCCTAAGGTTATCTGAGAAAGGAATTGTAATTAAGGCATATGGCCGTGTCTATGAGGAATTGTCTTGACTATTAATTGATATAGGTGGGCCAATCCTTATGTGAGCAGCATCATTCTTTAGGCAGGCAGTTCCTGGGCCATACAAGAAAGTTAGCCAATATTACTAATAGAAACAATCTAATAGCAAACTCTCTGATCATCTGGTATTACAATCTCTCCACTCATGAAGAGGGAAAGACACAATGTTCCCTGTACCTTAGGAGCACGAGTGTTTTGTAGATGTATGCATTGGTGCTGAGCTCTATAATTTCATTTTAATTGATTGTGGGTTTTCTCCAGTGGTCTCTGTTGCAAAAAGAATTTGAAAGATATATGAGAGAGTTTGAAGGGAGGAAAGAGAAGGGAGAAAGGTTATTTTATTATAATTGCAAAAACAACATTAAAAAACAGAAAGCTAGCTAATAATCCCTTTATCATTAGACACAACATGTGAGTTTTCATTCACTCTATGTGTCTCATCTGTATTTACTCAACAGAAAACACAAAGACCAGGAACTGAAAGGAGGCTGGAGCAAGATCCCAGCAATATAATAATTTCATAAAATACCAAGACAGGGACACTCAGACATATCTACTCCATTCACTATGTCCTTAAACCCCTCACCAGTTTCCATGTTTGAATTGGAATTAAATGTGTATTTGCTGCCTAGAGCTAGTTTAAACACAGCCTTGCATCAGTCACAGGTCTAAATCTTAGTTTTCTCTCCCTACAAAACAAAAGTCAATTTGTGTATCAGTTGTTTTTAGCAATGGCAAAATATGAGAGCCCTTTGGAGAGCTTTGGAACAAGAGTTAGTCCTGCAACTTTGTCCTGGAGACTCCAGCCTGACATAGGTTACAATATTGCTACTAGTGATATAATATTATATATTATAATCTTCTAATGTAATCTTCTGGTGATCGGAATGGGGATATGATCAGACAAGAAACAGTTCCCATAGAACAATAGCCTAATTAATTAGCTATATTAAACTTCTCACATACCTCTATACACACATGTTACTGTCAATTCAACAGTTCCTCCCTGCTGGAAACCCTCATCTAATTTTCTAAACCTCTCACCACCCACAATAACCGAGTTTCTTGAGAGAAAGTTTGATCCATATGCTTAAACTGTGCCTCGCTTATTCCCTTCTTCTACCTGATAGAATCCCTGCTAGCAGCAATGGTGCTGCTGAAGAAAAGAAATCTCAACAGGGGAGCTTTAAGTCAAAGAAATGAAGAAAATTTGAATTTCCTTCTGGTTTGATTATATCCTCAGATTGGGAGATCTATAAATGTTTCCAGGTCTGCATGCTCCAAAATACTTCTTACAGTTCATTTGCATAATCCTGCCTTTAGTACTATGTGGGTAGTGGATCAAAGACATGGTCCTCCCTCCTGCAACTCTCACCATCCCATCTGGAGAAGAGCTGCCTTGACATATTCCAGGAGCAAAGAGACACTTTGTGGTAAACCTAAACCAGTACTGGAAATGTCTTCCTCTATAGATATGGGATTCTAATTCAAAGATGATGCAGCCACTTTTTCTCAGAATCAATTTATTTGTAGACTAAACTACTCTGTCCCAGGCTAAGCAGTTCCCTTTGAATCTATTTTGCCAGCAAGAAGACATAGAACAGAGGTTGGGAAGATGGCTCAGTGGTTAAGAGCACTGGCTGCTCTTCCAAAGAATTCAGGTTCAATTCCCAGCACCTACATGATGGTTCACAACTGTCTGTAACTCCAGTTCCAGGGGATCCTTCACTCTCTTCTGCATTTCACAGGCATTGGTGGTATACAGGTATCCACTTTGGCAAAATACCCATACACTTAAAAAATAAAAAGAATATTAAAAAGCCTTTAAAGGATAAAAGTGTGTATTATCTGGGCCTTTCTGGTGATTTTTGACTCCACTGTAATCCTTAGTCTCATTTCTGAAAGAGTCCTTAGGGAGTTTCTTAAAATATTTCCAATAATAAACAATTCTCATGTGATATTCACATTTATCATATTTCTGCACTTGGTGAAGAAATAAACAAGTACCTAGATTTTGAAAAGACATTTTAAAATCTTAAATATGCAATTGCATAAATATTAGCATGCTCTTCTATATATTGCATGTCAAGAATCCTTCTGAATACTGCACTGGCTCTGGCTTTGAAGAGCTTAGGGCAGGAGTAGGAAGGCTGCTTGGCTGTAACAATGGTCCAATGGAGCTGGGATGGTATCTTGGACTACAGTTGTTGCTCTATGGAGATTTTGAAAAGTCCTGAAACTGGGACTCAGTTTGGGAAATATTACTAGGACTTCTTACAGAATTAATATGGATCCTCAGAGGAAAGCAGAGGTTGAGGATAATTGCTAGATCTTAGTCCCCTTAGATCTCAGCCCCTGAGTTATGGTTTTGCCATTTAAGGAGAGGAAGAAAAAGAGGACGAAGAAGAAGAAGAAGAAGAAGAAGAAGAAGAAGAAGAAGAAGAAGAAGAAGAAGAAGAAGAAGAAGAAGAAGAAGAAGAAGAGAAGAAGAAGAAGAAGAAGAAGAAGAAGAAGAAGAAGAAGAAGAAGAAGAAGAAGAAGACCCGAATGTCATTCCTATATACCAATGAAAAGACAGAAAGAACTGTGATCTACTCTAGCAAAATTAGAAAGGTACAGATTTAGCAAGGGGCTACTTCAAAATGTAAGCCAGAGAGCAAAGTCACCTAGTGTCAACCTTGGCTTCCAGATACATGTACACATACTTGCAAATGCACCCCATCTATATGTATGTGGATATGGACACACAAAAATAAAAAAAATAATAAATCATGGACACAGGGCACTAAAATTTTTTCAATTACCAGGAACCTACCATCATATAATGGATATTGAAGACATAGCAAAGTAAATTTTCCACTTTCTTTTATTATACATTATTTCTTAGCTTCTTTGCTTTTTCTTTCTCTATTTTTATGTGTATAAAATACAGAAAAACCACTTGATCATCTCACTAGACACTGAAAAAGCCTGTGACAAAATCCAACACCCCTTCACGATAAAGGACTTAAAGGGATCAGCAATAACAGGAACATACCTAAACATAATAAAAGCAATATAAGCAATATACAGCAAGCCAACAGCCAACATCAAAATAAATGGAGAGGAAACTCAATCTGTTTCCCCTAAAATCAGGAACAAGACAAGGATGTCCATTCTCTCCATACATCCTCAATATTTTCCTTTAAGTTCTAGCTAGATCAGTAAGACAACAAAAAGAGATCAAGAAGATACAAATTATAAAGGAAGAAGTCAAACTTTCACTATTTGCAGATTATATGACAGTCTACATAAGTGACCCAAAAACCTCTACCAAGAAACTCCTACAGCTGATAAACACCTTCAGCAAAGTGTCAGGATACAAGATTAACTCAAAAAAACATCAGTACCCCTACTATATACAGATGAAAATGCGCAGAAAAAGAAATCAGAGAAACATCACCCTTTACAATATCCACAAGCAACATAAAATAGCTTGGGATAACACTAATCAAAAAAGTGAAAGACCTGTATCATAAGAATTTTGAGTCATTAAATAAAGAAATTAAAGAAGATATCAGAAAATGGAAGGATCTCCCATGTTCTTGGATAGGTAGGATTAACATAGTAAAAACAGCGATCTTGCCAAAATCAATCTACAGATTCAATGCAATCCCCATCAAAACTCCAGCACAATTTTTCACAGACCTTGAAAAAATTCTCAACTTTATATAAAAAAACAAAAGACCCAGGATAGCCAAAACAACCCTGTACAATAAAGGAACTTCCAGAGGCATCACCACCCATGATTTCAAAATCTATTATAGAGCTATAGTCTATAGTCTGAAAACAGCTTGGTGTTGGCACAAAAGTAGACAGGTGGATCAATGGAATCCAGTTGAAAACCCTGATATTAACCCGAACAACTATGATCACCTAATTTTTGACAAGGAAGCTAAAGCTATACAATGGAATAAAGAAAGCATCTTCAAAAAATGGTGCTGGCATAACTGGATGCTGACATGCAGAAAACTTCAGATAGATCCATGTCTATCACCATGCACTAAACGTAAGTCCAAATGGATCAAAGACCTCAACATAAACCCAGCAACACTGAAACAATTAGAAGAGAAAGTAGGAAATACCCTTCAACAAATTGGTACAGAAGACTGCTTCCTGAACATTACAGCTGTAGCACAGACATTAAGGTAGACAACTAATAAATGAGACCTCCTGGAACTGAGAAGCTTCTGTAAGGCAAAGGACAAAGTCAACAAGACAAAATGGCAGCCCACAGATTGGGAAAAGATATTCCCCAACCCCACAACCGACAGAGGGCTGATCTCCAAAATATACAAAGAGCTCAAGAATCTAGTCTCCAAAACACCAAATAATCCAATGAAAAAGTGGGGTACCGAACTAAATAGACAGTTCTCAATAGAGGAATCTAAAATGGCTGAAATATACTTAAGAAAGTGATCAACATCCTTAGCCATCAGGGAAATGCAAATCAAAACAACTCTGAGATACCTCTTAGACCTGTCAGAATGGTTAAAATCAAAAACACCAATGACAGTTTATGCTGGAGAGGATGTGGAGAAAAGTGAACACTCCTCCACTATTGGTGAGAGTGCCAACTTGTACAGCCACTTTGGAAATCAGTATGTCAATTGCTCATGAAAATGGGAATCAGTCAACAACAAGATCCAGCAACTCCACTCTTAGGCATATACCCAAAAGAAGCACATTCCTACAACTAGGACATCTGTTCAACGATGTTCATAGCAGCATTATTTGTTATAGCCAGAACCTGGAAACAACCTAGATGCCCCTCAACTGAAGAATGGATAGAAAAAATGTGGTACATTTAAACAATGGAGTACTACTCAGATGATAAAAATAATCAAATCTTGAAATTTGAATTCAAATGGATAGAACTGGGAGAAACCATTCTGAGCTAGGTAACCCAGTCACAAAAAGACTAACATGGTATGTACTAACTCATATATGGATTTTAGACATAGACCAAAGGATTACCAGCTTACAATCCACACTGCCAGAGAAGCTAGGAAACAAGGAGGACTCTAAGAGAGACATAATGGTCCCCCAGAGAAGGGGAAAGGGACAAGATCTCCTGAGAAAATTGGTTGAATGGGGGGAGGGGAGAGGGAACTAGGAGAATGAGAAGGGGAGAAGAGGAGGGATGAGGAAGACATGAAGGAACAAGAAGGTTGAGTTGGGGGAAGAATAGAGGAGAGCAAGATAGGAGGTACCATAATAGAGGGAGATACTATAGGTTTAAAGAGAAATCGGGCACTAGGGAAATGTCTGGAGATCTACAAAGATGAAGGCAACTAACAATCTAAGCAACAGAGGAGAGGCTACCTTAAATGCCCTCTCCTGATAATGAGATTGATGACTAATTCATATGCCATTGTATAGCCTTCATCCAGCAGCTGGTGGAAGTAGAAGAAGATACCCACAGCTAAACACTGAACTGAACTGGAATCCAGTTGCAGAGGAGGAGGAGTGATGAGCAAAGGGGTCAATACCAGGCTGGTGAAACCCACAGAAACAGCTGACCTGAACAAGGCAGAGCTCTTGGTCCCCAGACTGATAGCTGGGAAACCAGCATGTGACTGATCCAGACCCCCTGAATGTGGGTGTCAGTGAGGAGACCTCAGAAATCTATGGGGCCTTTTGTAGTAGATCAGTACTTATCCATAGCATAGGAATTGACTTTAAGAGCCCATTCCACATAGAGGGATACTCTCTGAGCCTAGACATACTGGGGTGGGCCTAGGCCCTATCCCAGAGGATATGCCAGACTCTGAAGACCCCCTATGGAAGGCCTCAGCCTCCCTGGGGAGCAGAAAGGGAATAGGATAGATAGGGTGTTAGCTGGGGTGGGGGGAGGGGAGGTGGGGAGGTAGAGGTAACTGGGATTGACATGTAAAACAATCTTGTTTCTAATTCAAATGAAAATATGGAGGGAAAAAATAGAACCAGACTCTACATTCTGGAGTCCTAGGAATTTGAAGACTCATCTATTAGAGTATTATTGCTTTCATTGAGTTTTGTTTCAGAGGGGTGAGGACTTGTAGAGCAGCATATACTGTAACTGTGGGCATCCCTAGCTGCATTCAGCCTGCTGGAAATCTCACTTGGTATTTTGACTTTCCTTTTCCTATACTGGGAAGAGATGTGACAATAAGATTAATGTGTGGAACTTCATCCATACATGATGGTCATCATCTGCTGCTGTGCATGATTGTTCAGTTTGAAGTCAAACCTGTCTTGAGTACCACTTCAGCAAACGAAGTTTCCCTGAATGAGTTTAATATCATCAAAATACACTAAATGTAATAAGGATACAGATTTGAGGAAAATTAAGTTCATGTAAGTACTATATATAAATTGTGTGATGCATTGTAAAAATATCCATATATACATACATGCATACGTGCACTGAGTCGTGATATGAAATATATTTCTTACTGTGAGTCACAGTCAACAATGTTTAAAAGCAACAGCCTCACCATTCTGACAGCTAGTAAATTCCAACTTCTGAAAAGAAATGGAATCCAGAAATGATCTCTTCCTTCTTTTCCTGTTGGTCTGTGTCCCCATCTGTCTACTGAACATCCCACTAACTCCAAAATTCAACCTTCTTAAAACATCTACCACCTTCACTCCTACATAGAGCCTCTCCCCAACATGACCATGTCTCAAATAACTCATATGCAAACCTTCAGAGTTAGTCAGCTGTCAGCATGTCTCTGTGATCCTTCTCGCCCACATTGGTTCCTATGTTGTTCATCTAAATGCTACCACTTCAGTTTTCCCCAGTACAGCTGTCATCCTGCATGAACATAGACAGTGCTCTTGATAAAATACTGACTCTTTACTGAAGATTATTCACTGAAGACACCCAATGTGTAATGATAAACAGGATAAGAGCTTGATCTTTCTGCCTCCATTTTGGACCTGTCTACTATTTCTGTCACCTTGGATTCCAGGAGCAACAGGTCTGGTGGATAAACATACATTAGAGAGAAGAGTTCAAATTCTCTCTCATGGGGCAGCTTCCATATGGCAGACAAAGTCTTGACTGACAAACCTGAGATAGCAAAAAGCCAGACCATAGTTCACTGAAGATTGGTTAGCTTTTTGCATGTCCTTTCCATCCCTCCATAGATAATATAGGAGCCCATGTCAGCATCCCTAAAGACAGAGTGAGTAATGCTAGTCCACTGGTATTCCCAGTAGAGCTGCACTGAGGAAAGTGCTTTGTTATTTTGCACCACTAATTATTCTGTGTGTTTGGAGAGCAAGTATCTGAACTTAATTGGTTGGGACTTCAAAATTTGGGCTTTGGGCTTAAAACTGTATAAGTACATGGGTGCCAGGTTGTAGTGATGTTTTGCTTGTAATCTAACAAATAAAGCTTGCCTGAAGATCAGAATGCAGAGCTAAGCCACAAGTTAACAACACATGTAATTAAGAACTAAGCCACTAGTTATCCACACACCTAAGCCACTAGTTAGCCACAGAGGACAGGTAGTGGTGGCTGCTACACTTTTAATCCCAGCACTCAGGAAACAGAGGCAGATGGGTCTCTGAGAATTCAAGGCCACCCTGGGCTACATGAAAGTGATTCAGTCTAAAAGAGAAACAAAGTTCACACTTTTAATTTCAGTACTTGGGATGACAGGCCTTTAATCCCGGCACTAGAAAAGAATATAAGGCAAGAGCTCAGTGCAGTCTAAGAGATTAGCCTGAGGTTTTTGATGGAGAGCATTTCAGTCTGCAGTCTCACTGGGGACAGGTCACCCCAGCCTTTGTAGAGGTGAGAACTCTCTAATGGTTAGAGAACTCTCCATTTGGTTGCCTTGCTTTTCTCATCTTCAGGCAATTGTTAGATTCCAAACAATATATCACTATGCCAGGTATCCCAAACTATAATCTTCTAACATCACAGCTCATATAACCACAGACAACTAAATATTCTATGCCACCATATTTATATGAGATGTACTGATCAAACACATTCATTAATTTTCTCAAAGCATATTAAATAGTGACCAAACTCAGCTTTTATTTGATGCAGAATTGTTATTAGAGCTCCTAGACCTTGTACTATGTCTCAGTGGTCATTGCTGGCAAATAAAAAAGTCTGAGGATGAATAATAAACAGAAAACACAGCCATTAAATAATCAGCCTATGAAGTGAGAGTGAGGAAATTCTCTTTATGAATTAATAACTATTTTAGTCATTTCTTCATGTTATCCAGAACTCCAAATTTTAAGATAGCTATAAAAGGTCAGATAATAATATATTTCTAGGCACCTAGATGAATGCTAGTGAATCAGTGCAAAATAAATAGCACAGCATTAAAAATAAATGAACATATTCATTTGTATAAACAAATAAAATGACTTTTGGTCCACAACATTAGCACTATATAGATTTTCATTAAATTATTTAACTTAAATCATGGTTGGTTCTAATGAAGGATGCAAAATCAGGGGTTTTATGTAACCAGATAAGTTAGACTAAAACATCTGGCTTAAGCTGCATCTTCTGCATTTCTCATAAATATGTTCAAATTATGAGGCTATGATTGACAGGATGGCCAAATATTACTCTACTCCCTCAGAAAAAGCACACATTAAACAATAATGGAGAAATAATCTCAATGTGCCAACTCTACATGAAAACTAAGCTGAAATCAAACCTGACAGCTCAGTCCCCAAATGCACATTCCATCTAATGGAGAAGAATGTCAACAGAAAATAATTACCCATTACTCTCACCCTGACTTCAGTGAAATTAACATGAAAATGTTTCAAGTAGTTGTTAGAGGAAATTCCAACACCCAGGCTAATCTTATCTTTAATTATAAAAAGACAGTACACACATTCTGAACATGTATCTTCAATTGAACATTAGTGTAGGAAACATTTTCCATCATGGGAGAAAATGTCTGCTTTTCAGAACAATGGCACCAGGTGCTAACAAATGAAGCTCTGTTTTTAATGGGAATTTAATTCTGCTCACAAAGGAATGTGCACAAGGGAAACAAAGATAAAAGTACATCATAGTTGTAGCATATAAAATTACATAGGAATATTTGTATAAAAAAGAATTCTAATTTTAAAAATATGTCCTAAAAGGATGCTTAATGTTTACATAGCATTTTGCAGTTTGGGAAGCATTTCTGAAGAAGGCATTGCCAACTCTCTTAGTTGCAATTTCTATTGCTATTACAAAACACCAAGACCAAAGAGCTACTTGGGAAGGAAGGAGTATATTTCAGTCAGGTCATACTCCATCACTGAAGGAAGTCAGGGAAGGAACTCAAGGCAAAAACCTGGAGGCAGGAATTAATGTAGTGGCCATAGCAGTGCTGCTTGACTGGGTTGTTCCCTGTGGCTTGCTCAGCCTGTTTCCTATAAACTCCAGGGTACCTTCCCAAGAATAGCACCACCCATAATGGGACTGGCCCTTCCAAATCAGTCACTAAGAAAAGGCCTGACAGGCTTGCATACAGGCTAACTGATGGGGGCATTTTCTCACATGAGGTTCTCCTTTCAAATGACCCTTTCCCCATCAAGCTGACAAAAAAACTAGCCAATACAACCCCATTCTCTATACTTTTTGTTGGTGGTTGGCTGGATATTGCTTTTCACACCTAGAAGCCTTTTATATTGATGTGGTATGATATTATGATGCCAGAAAATGCTGTAGAAACATATTAGTGGAAAATGTTAAAATAATATGTCATAAGTGGGAGCTGCTTCGCCCCTGCATTGGGCCCAACTTCCGTCTGTCCACTCTGGGAAATCCGGCCCTGGGATCTGCAGGCAAACTGAATCGGTCCCTGGGGACCCAGGGACACTGACTGCTGAGATCACTGGGCTATGCCGGACCCCACAGAGTACAGAGGTGAGCTGCTTTGGCCCCTGCCTTGGGCCCAACTTCCACCTGACCACTCTGGGAACTCCTGCCCAAGGGTCTGCAGGCAGGCAGTCTTAGGCACCTGAGGACCAAGCAACCCAGAGTCTGCTGACATCTCTGCACCAGTCCTGTTCTCACCCACCTGGAGAGCAAGTGCCTCAGACCTGCCTGCACCCACCTTGAGACCCAGCAAGAGTATCAGAGCCAATTGCACCCACCTGAAGAGAACACTGGACCCATAAACACCAGGAAAGGAAGTGACACCACCTGCACCCACGGGAAGAAGAGATGGGAAGATGACAATATAAGAAAACATCCAACAACAGGAAAACCAATATGACACAGCCAGAGTCTAGGGACTCTACACCAGCAAGAAAAGAACATCCCAACACAGATGAAGCAGAAGAGAGCAACCTTAAAAACAACTTAGATAATCCCATTTTACGAAAACCCAAAAGAGAAAGTAGGGTAAATCCACATACAATACCACTACCAACAACAAATCAAAAACAAACAAGAATAAACCTCAATGGTCCTTAATTTCCCTCAATATTAATGGTATTAACTAACCTATAAAAAGACACAGGCTAACAGATTGGATATGAAGACAGAATCCATCCTTCTGCTGCATACAAGAAACACACCTCAAATTCAAAGACAGGCTTTACCTCAGAGTAAAGGGTTAGGATAAAATATTCCAATCAAATGGACACAAGAAACGAGTTGGGGTAGATATCCTAGTATCTAACAAGATAGACTTAAAACTAAAATCAATCAAAAGAGATGGAGAAGGTCATTTCATATTCATCACAGGAAAAATGCATCAGGAAAAAGTCTCAATTCTCAATATCAATGCTCCAAAATACAAAGGCATCAACATTGATAAAAGAAACATTATTAAAATTCAAATCACAAATAAGACCTCACACAGTTATAGTGGGAGACTTCAAAAGCCCACTCCCACCACTGGACAGGACCACCAGAGAGAAACTTAACAAAGGGACAAAGGAACTAACAGAAGTTATGACAAAATTGGGATTAACAGACATCTATAGATCTTTCCATCCAAACACAAAAGAATATACCTTCTTTTCAGCATCACATGGAACCTTCTCAAAAATCAACCACGTACTTGGCAACATACCAAACCTCAACAGGTACAAAAAATTGGAATAACCCCATGTGTCTTATCAGACCACCATGCTTTAAATTTAGAATTCAAAAACAACACAAATTGCAGAAAGCCTACCAACTCATGGAAACTGAACAACATGCAATTGCACCAGTCTTGGGTCAAGGAAGAAATAAAGAAAGAAATTAAAGACTTCCTAGAATTCAATGAAAATGAAGACACAACATACCCAAACATATGGGACACTTTGAAAGCAGTACTAAGAGGAAAGTTCATAGCTCTAAGTGCTCGCATGAAGAAACTAGAGAATACTCAACCCCGAGAGTTGACATCACAGCTGAAAGCTCTAGAAGAAATGGAAGCAAATTCACCCCAGAGGAGTAGTTCGCAGGAAATAATCAAACTGAGGGCAGAAATCAACAAAGTCGAAACAAAGAAAACAATTCAAAGAATCAATGTAACAAAGAGTTGGTTCTTCGAGAAAATCAACAAGATACACAAACCTTTATCCAAACTAACCAAAAGGCAGAGATAGAACATGCAAATCAACAAAATCATAAATGAAAAGGAGGAAAATGGACACTGAGGAAATCCAGAGAATCTTCAGGTCATACTTTGAAAACATGTACTTGAAAAAATTAGAAAATTTAAAGGAAATGGACAATTTTCTAGACAAATATCACTTACCAAAATTGAATCAAGAACAGATAAGCAACTTAAAAAGACCTATAACCTCTAAGGAAATAGAAGCAGTCATCAAAAGTCTCACAACCAAAAAGAGCCCAGGGCTAGATGGCTTCAGTGCAGAATTCTACCAGAAATTCAAAGAAGAGCTAATACCAATACTCCTCAAATTGTTCCACACAATAGAAGCAAAAGGTTCGTTGCCAAACTCTTTTTATGAGGCTACAATTACCTTGGTACCCAAGCCACATAAAGACACAACTAAGAAAGAGAACTATGGACCAATATCCCTCATGAACATAGATACAAAAATACTCAATAAAATACTGGCAAACCGAATCCAAGAACATATCAGAAAAATCATCCACCGTGATCAAGTAGGCTTCATCCCTGGGATGCAGGGTTGGTTCAACATTCGAAAATCTGTCAATATAATCCAACATATAAACCAACTTAAGAAGAAAAACCACATGATCATCTCACTACATGCTAAAACAGCCTTTGACAAAATCCAACATCCCTTCATGATAAAGGTCCTGGAGAGATCAGGAATGACAAGAACATACTTGAACATAACAAAAACAATATACAGTAAGCCAACATCTATCATCAAAATAATGGAGAGAAATTCAAAGCTATTCCTCTAAAATCAGGAAAAGACAAGGCTGTCCACTCTCTCCATATCTCTTCAATATCGTCCTTGAAGTTCTAGCTAGAGCAGCAATAAGACAACAAAAGGAGATCAAGGGACTACAAATTGGAAAGGAAGAAGTCAAGCTTTCACTGTTTGCAGATGATAGGATAGTCTACATAAGTGACCCGAAGAACTCTACCAGGGAACTCCTATAGCTGATAAACACCTTCAGCAAAGTGTCAGGATACAAGATTAACTAAAAAAAAATCAGTAGCCGTACTATATATGGATGATAAATGTGCTGAGAAACAAATCAGAGAAACATCACCCTTTACAATTGCCACAAACAACATAAAATACCTCGGGGTAATACTAACCAAATAAGTGAAAGACCTGTATCATAAGAATTTTGAGTCATTAAATAAAGAAATTAAAGATACCAGAAAATGGAAGGATCTCCCATGCTCTTGGATAGGTAGGATTAACATAATAAAAATGGCAATCTTGCCAAAAGCAATCTACAGATTCAATACAATCCCCATCAAAACCCCAGCACAATTCTTCACAGACCTTGAAAAAAAATCTCAACTTTATATAGAAAAACAAAAGACCCAGGATAGCCAAAACAACCCTGTACAATGAAAGAACTTCTGGAGGCATCACCACCCATGATTTCAAAATCTATTATAGAGCTATAGTCTTGAAAACAGCTTGGTATTGGCACAAAAACGACAGCCTACAGACCGGGAAAAGATATTCACCAATCCCACATCTGACAGAGGGCTGATCTCCAAAATATACAAAGAACTCAAGAAGGTAGTCCCCCAAACACCAAACAACCCAATTAAAAAGTGGGGTACAGAACTAAATAGACAATTCTCAATAGAGGAATCTAAAATGGCTGAAAGACACATGAGAAAGTGTTCAACACCCTTAGTCATCAGGGAAATGCAAATCAAAACAACTCTGAGATACCTCTTACACCTGTCAGAATGGTTAAAATCAAAAACACCAATGACAGTTTATGCTGGAGAGGATGTGGAGAATGGGGAACACTTCTCCGCTGCTGGTGGGAGTGCCAACTTGTACAGCCACTTTGGAAATCAGTATGTCAATTGCTCATGAGGTACCATAATAGAGGGAGATACTATAGGTTTAAAGAGAAATCAGACACTAGGGAAATGTCTGGAGATCTACAAAGATGAAGACAACTAACAATCTAAGCAACAGAGGAGAGGCTACCTTAAGTGCCCTCCCCTAATAATGAGATTGATGACTAACTTATATGCCATCCTAGAGCCTTCATCCAACAGCTGGTGGAAGTAGAAGCAGACACCCACAGCTAAACCTTGAACTGAACTGAAATCCAGATGCAGAGAAGGAGGACTGATAAGCAAAGGGGTCCATACCAGGCTGGTGAAACCCACAGGAAAAGCTGACCTGAACAAGGGAGAGCTCTTGGTCCCCAGATTGATAGCTGGGAAACCACCATGGGACTGATATAGACCCCCTGAATGTGGGTGTCAGTGAGGCAAACTTGGAAATCTATGGGGCCTCTTGTACTGAATCAGTACTTATTACTACCATAGGAATGGTGTTTAGGAGCCCATTCCACATGGAGGGATACTCTCTGAGCCTAGACACAAGGGTGTTGGCCTAGGCCCTATCCCTAAAATATGACAGACTTTGAAGACTCCCTATGAAGGCCTCACTTTTCCTGGGGTGTAGAATGGGTATGGGATAGGTAGGGCATTAGTTGTGGGGGAAGGGGAATAGGGGAGGGAGAGGGACTTGAGATTGACATGTAAAATAATTTTCTTTCTAAAAAAAGAAAATTAAAAAATATGTCATAAACGAGTTTAATATTTAATAGACTAGGTATGGCACATTAGAGTGGCCCGAAACTTTTTAATTTAATCTTTCTTATACTTTCTACATATCTTACATAAACCCAATAACTAGGTAGACACGGGTAGTTGGAAAGGATTCTGTTGTTCAATAGTAACTCCTTAGTAGGAGGATTATTTTGTCCTCCTGCTAGCTGCCAAATAATCACACAGAGACTTATTAATTATGAAAGCTCAGCCAATACCTCAGGCTTGTTCCTAACTAGTTCTTATAACTTATATTAACCCATATCTTTTAATCTACATTCTTCCTTTTAGGTAGCTGTGAGGAGGACAGTGTTTTTCTGTGTCGCTTGGACCCTGTCCTGGCACTCACTCTGTAGACCAGGCTAGCCTTGAACTCACAAAGATCTGCCTGCCTCAGCCTCCCAAGTGCTGGGATTAAAGGTTTGTGCCACCACAACCACCTGGCAATCTATCCTGCTTCTCCTCCCTCTGGTTGGAGACTCTGCCCTTCTTCCCAGCATCCTCTGTGTCTAGCTGTCCAGCTTATACCTCCTGCCTAGCTAATGGCCATTAAGCATTTTATTAAACCAATAAGAAGGCACCTTGGCAAAGACACATCTTCACAGTGTTTAGAAAGATTATCCCACAACACTCCTTTACACAGGGCAAGTTCAGTAATTTCTCATCCCACTCCCTGTGTGTGTAACCAGTCCTCAGGAGACAGCACAGTGCCATGTTCCAATGTCCTGACTAGACCCAGGCTGTGGGGTTGAGACTTAGTTCTACCACTTAGTAACCATGTTTCTTCAGTCAAGTTACTTCACCTCTCCCCATAGAAGTAAGACAGAGGCTAAGAACACCCCCACTCCCACCCACCTTCAAGGATATCTGTGAGGGTTTAATATGATAATGCACATAAAACTTTTAGTAGCTGGCAGGTAGTACATAATCATTGGGGTTTTTTTTCCTAAGTTCAATGTCAAATCTACTAATATTACCATAAACTATAATTTATAAAGCTACAGGAGTCTCTTTTATAGCATTTTGTTCCTTGTAAGGTCCAATTATGTCGGGTACAGTTGGATAACCCAGGAATTCCCCGTTTTAAGGTCAGTTGCTTAGAACTTTAATTTGTGTTGGCATGTAAGGGGATGCAAGCACAGGTTCTGGGAACATGGACATCTTTAGCACCAGTGGAGAAAGGAGAGAGAGAAAACAGTATACTTAGCCTATTGCAAATACAGATTACTCTGTAGTGAGAAAAACAATAGAAATTTATAGATTTACTCACTCGTAAAACCTTCATCTAACCAGTGACTTTTTTGTGTTCTGCAAATTTTAACAAATGCTTTTTCCTCAAGACCTTTTATTTTGAGGGGAAAATGTCATTATTAAAACAATACATTACTGACCTAATTGGAATAAGACATCATTAAATACCATATGCAATAAATATGTTACTGCACAATGGCTAGTGTACAGATGGAATCTCCGTAGGTGTAGTCCCCTGTCTCACCCTGCTCTTGTGTCTACAGCGGCACAGAGAGGAATGTGTGGGCGGCTGTACAGTGGGCTCATGTGAAGCATTGTTCACACATTCACTTATGGAATATTTTTAATACCCTGTTAAGCGAGGATTAATGTCCTACTGAATTTAAATAGAATTTTAAGTCATTTCTCTTGTGTTGTACAGCTAATTAAGTGGCAGAATTTGAACTATTGGCAAAATAAAAACAAAAACATAACAAGTCTTAGTAAATATAATAATGTAGGTATAAAGAACCTATGCTGTCTATGGTAATGAAAGATGGTATAGCTGGAAGTTAAATGACATGTAGAGAGAGGCTCTTCAAAGATTAAAAAGGAAGTTATCATATGAAATACTAATCCCACTTCTTGGAATTTTTAAGTACATCTGTACTCTTAAGTTCTTAGCAACTTTATTCACTGTAGCTGAGATATGGAAACAGTCCAAATGCTCACTAAGTATCCAGATGAATATAAGATCCATACAAATGGATACCAACAATGGGGTGTATGGGACAGGGATGAGATTCAGCAACATACTTACATGACCTGAGTTTAATCCCCAGAACCCATGTTTAAAAAAACAAAACAAAGCAAAACAAACAAACAAATAATTAAAAACTGGTGTGTGGCATGTGCCCATCCTCCCAGCGTTAGAGAAGCAGAGACAGGCAGCTCCTTGGCTCACTGGGTGGCCAGCCAAGTTGACTTGGTGACCTCTAGGCCAGTGAGCCTCAATAAGGCCCTGTCTCAAACAAGGTGGACACCATCTGACGTTGATCTCTGAGTTACATACCCAAATACATGCACAAACTCATTAAGGCAGAGAATACAATGGTGATTCCAAGTGGCAAAGGAAGATGTCATTTTCAGTTAAGACAAATTTTTAGTGTTACAGGATGAATACATTCTAGTGTCTGTTCCACAGCATATTGCCTTTGTAATACCCTATGATTTGATGAAATTTTTGCACCTTCCATTGATATGTGGCAGTGTATAGTTTTCATGTAATTAAAGAAGTAAGCATACCAAAAGGATCCAAAACGAGATCTTGATGGTTGGTCTTCACTGTCACCATGACTAGGTTTATAGTCATCCAGAAGATACTGTGCTAGTGCCAGTTTTATTGCTGTGATAAAACACTTAGGCCCAAAGCAACTTAAGGAAGTAAGGGATTGGTTAAGTTTACAGTTTACAGTCTATCAGTTAGATAAAAGCGAAGTCAGAAACTCAAGCAGCTAATTATATCAGACCCACAGTCAAGAGCAGAGAGAAACAAAGGCACTCACACTGCCTGTTTAAACAAATACATTTGACACAGAACTACCGCCAACAGAAGAACTCACTCCTCACACCAAAAAAAACTGGCAGGAACCATAGAAGATACCACATGCAGGCTTGCAGGTAGGCTTTTGTTGAGCTAGCTCTACCACTTGTATAAGGAATGTGCCACCCACGATGGGATGGGTCCTTCTACATCAATCAACAGTCAAGACAATCTCTCGTAGATATGTCTAATGGCCTAAGTGACATAAGCAATTCTTCAACTGAGATTTTCTTCTCAGATTCTCAGTTGAATGAAGTTGACAGCTAAAGACAAGCAGGACTAAGGCCTCTGGGCATGTCTGTGAGAGATTTAATTGAGGTGGAAGAACCCACTCTTAATCTGTACAAAGCCATTCCATGGCCTGAGGTCCCAGACTAAATAAAAAGGAAGTGAGTTTCCAGGCTATGGATGCATTGTGACCTCATGTTCTTAGAGCCCCCTCGACTGTAAGCCAAAACAAATACTTCTTCCATGAGTTGCTTTTTTACAAGTATTTTGCCATAGCAATGAGAAAACTAATTAATACAGTGATACTTCTATCTCTCACTTTGTTTATGGTTATGCTTTGATGGACATTAACATATGCTCAAACTCACCAAATTGGACACATTAAATAAAATCAACTTCTAAATATCAACTATACCTCAGTAAAGCCATTTTTACTAAACATGATAGGTATTTCACCAGAAACATCTTTCTACAATGACTCCCATATCCATTGACATATGATCCTCCAAAATAAAATGAAAAATAAACACTGGGCTCTATATAAATGTGGTAGGAAGGAAGATTCAGGAATTCCCAGATTTCCCATTAACTAAAGGGCCACAATGTCTGTCTTTCCTCACCACCTTATCCTACTGCTATACAATCTTAGAAAGTATTTGTTCTCCTTTTTACTTTCTTTTTATTTATTCTATGTGTCTTTTACATCATGTGTCTTGATCCCATTCATTTCCCCATCCCTTCTCATTCACCCACCAACCCTGTACCCACCCCCAAAATAAAACAAAATTTAAGGGAAAACAATAAAAATTTCATCATGGAAGCTGCAGTGTGACACAGTGAGTCACTCAGTAAACCCCTTTCTCCATATATCTTTACTTGCAAGTGTTCATTGCAAAGAGTCATTGGTCTAGTTCAAGGTCTCTGGTTTCTACTACACTATCAATGCTGGGCCCTCACTGGGACTCTTCTTGGATATCCTGTCATTGTCCTGTGTTGTGGAGATCCTGCAACTATGTGTCTGTGGGTCAGGTTCCTTCATGGGCTTCAGCAGATCACAGAAGGGGTGGATGTTGGGACAGATCAAGTCATATCCTTGGATCTGGACCTGCACAGCTGAAGGTTTGGTTCCCTGGCCAGTTCTCCCCCGTCCTCACTACCAGGCTGAGCTCTCTAGCATTACCCCAGCTAATTCACCTCTTGCAGCCATGAGAGAGGGGTGCAGCCAGTTCTCCTGTTTTCACACCCTGAGCATCTGCTCCCCCAAACTGACACGAGATTTAACATTTTTTTTTCTATTCCATTAACAGTATAACTCTTTTTTACATTGTCCCAGTGACAAATGGAAATAGATTAGGGATTCTAAAACTAGGATTGATTGGTAAAGGACTCTTTAAATGAAGAGGTTTTTGTTTGTTTGTTTCTTTGTTTGTTATGACCACCAGAAAAAAATTTGTTCTTTCTTACTAATTCATATAAATTAGGGCAATATTTTTAAAATTATTTTAAAATAATAATAAAAGTTGAGGTTCTTCTAATAGCTCTTAGTGTTTGGGACAATTACTGCAAAATTGGGACACACTCATTTACTGCTGGTATCATTGGAAATCAGTACACCCTAGAAAAACAGCAAGTTGTCATGAATTATGATCCAGGAAAGAAATGCTTCTCCTGGGAATTAAGATAAACAAATTATCCAATAGTAAAAAAAATTATGTGCATAAGATATTCACTTTAAAACACCTAGAAAATCCTTAAACACAAAACAGCAAAGTAATTTTATAAATCACAGACCATCAAATTGATGGAAATTGTTGCTGCTGTTAAAATGGTGATTATAAAGTTAATATGGAAATATGAGCACTGTTTATGTTTTACAGCTTAAATGAAAACTAAAATATGCGTTGGTGTAGAAATACATTATATTTCCTCGATTCTAAAAGGTATGTTGATTCTATTTGGTATGTCAACAGCTATGAAGTGAGGATATATGTTACAATCAACATAGCTTCAGATTTTAATTAGAAGCACTCGGTACTAAATAAAATAATGATGCATCTTAGTTCAAATTAAATATGGTGCTAGATGGAAGAAGCAAATATAAAACTATGGTTAAAATAGAAGGATTCTTTTTCCTCTGCCATTGTTAAAGAGTCACACATATTACAGTAATAACGTTAGATAGAGTTAAATGCCTTTGACAGGTGATGGAAAATTCTAGAGTTCTGTGCATCTGTAAAGAATTGTTATGCTCAGTGAGAACACCATTTTTCAAGATGAGGAAGAGATAGGAAGGAATTCCAAAGAAAAGAATCTATTTTTAGCAATGCAGAGGAACTAAGCTGAGAGACCCCTCAACATGTTTCCTAATCAACCCCGTGACTTGTAGAATACAACTTTCTTTTGTGTTTTACTTCAGAAGCATCAGGAATTCTGCATCTTGGGATAAAATTTTAAAACTGAAAATCCTTTCTTCTCCTCTTTCATGAAAGAGGTTCCATGTGAAGGCATAATTGAGTTTGGCAAAGAAATTTTAAGGTAAGGAGATAGATAGATAGATACATACATACATACATACATACATACATACATACATACATACATACATACAAACATACATACATACATAGATACATAAATACATAGATAGATACATTGATACATAGATATAGAGATGTGCCCAAAACCCAGCAACAACAAACCAATGTGGTAAGTTCTTTTGTGCTTGGAAAAAATATTTAGTTTTCAAAGAGCAAGAGAGTTAAGCCTGCAAATGTGGGATGGTGTACATGTTAACATCCAGAAACTAATAGATGGCGGCATGTTTAAATCATATTATAAACACTCTGAGAATTTTTTGATGAAGTATAGAAATAAAAGGAATGATATACAAATGGATTTTTTCTTTTAGGTTTTCTATAAAAGCTGAAAAAAATGAGATTTATTTTTTATCTAAAAAAAGGTCAAGAGTAGATGCAACACACAAAGAGTAGGCTAAGTGGGAAAAACACTAAAATTGGATGCAAAACAAAACCTCCAGAAGCTGTAATCAAGAACTGTCAATCCTAAGTAAATCCAGCATCCTGCATCCTTTACAGGAGGGTGATGGCTCCTGGCTAGTCTCTTCTTCTCCCTTCCTTCTTCCTCCGTCACAATTTTTCAAAAGAACCTATCAACCATTTTTTTGTCTCCATCCCTGCTTAAAAAGAAGATGCAGGTACTCTATTCTAAGGGTAATGACAGGACACCAGAGACCTATCACCAATAGAGGTGATTCTTGGCCATTAGAATTAATCCAATGAGTCAAGATCAGGCAAAAGAGTTAGGGACAACCACATCCCCACTGTTAGGAGTCTCATAAGAACAACAAGCTACATAACCTCAATGTATATTTAGAGGACCTAGCTCAGACTCATACAGGCTCTGTGACTGTCAATTCAGTCTGTTTGGTTTGGTTTGTTCTTATTTTTGTTTGCTTGCTTGCTGACTGTGTTTTGTTTTCTTTGGTGGGGGCTGCTGCAGGGGTGAGTGGAGGATATGAGGGTACCAAAAGGTGAGCAGAATTGGGGTACATGATGTGAAACTCTCAAAGAATCAATAAAGAAGTTAAATTTTAAAAATAAAAAAACAATCATCAAAAATACCCACCAAGCTGCACAACCATAATATATGCAGAGGACCTAGCTGAGACCGATACAGGCTCTATGGTTATCACTTCAATCTCTATGAGCCCTGCTTAATTGATTCTTTGGGTTGTGTTCTTGCAGTATCCTCCACCTCTCTGGCTCTTACAATCCTTCCTCCCCTCTTCTGTGGGACTCTCTGAGCTCTCTCTAATGTTTGGCTGTGATCTACATCTGTTCCTATCAGTTGCTGGATAAAACCTTCCTGATGATGTTTTGGTGAGGCTATGGTCTGTGAGTTTGGCAGAATATCATTAGGATTCACTTCAATGAGATCTTTTTTGTTTTTCCTGCTGGTTATCTTTGGCTGTATCCTAGGTCTCTGGGCTGTCTACCCTCTGGTTCCTGGTCCTCCAGGCAGTATCAGGTGTGGGCTCCCTCTCATGTTTTGGGAATCAAGTTGGATCAGTCATTGGTTGGCCAATCCCACAAGGTCTGCACCACCATTTCCCCAGAACATCTTTCAGCCAAGACAAATTGTAGGTGAAATGTTTTGTGGCTGGGTTAATGTCCCAGTCCCACCATTGGAAGCTTTGTGTGGTTACAGAAGATGGCCGGTTCAGGCTCTATATCCCCCATTATAGGAGTCTTTGCTAGGGTCACCCGTGTAGATTCCAGGGAGTTTCCATTACAGTGGATTTCCACAGTGCCTCCCAATTCCAATTCCAGTCATCTCTCCCACTACTCTGTCCCTCCATCCCTTCCGTACCCCTCCTGTTCCCATCCCTACCTGTCCCAGTCCACATGTGAAATAACTTCGAGTCTTTGAAGAAAGAAATTGAAGAAGATATCAGAAGATGGAAATATCTGCCATGCTCATGGATCAGCAGAATTAGCAAAGTTTTTTTAAAAAAAAAAGCTATCTTAACCAAAACAATCTACAGATTCAATTCAATCCCCATCAAAATTCCAATACAATTCTTCACATACCTTGAAAGAACTTCATATGGAAAAACAAAAAACCTAGGATAGCTAAAACGATCCTCTACAGTACAAGAACTTCCAAAGGTATTACCATCCCTGATTTCAAGCTGTGCTACAGAGCTACAGTAGTAAAAACTGCATGGCACTAGCATAAAAACAGATAGGTTGCTCAATGAAATTGAATCCAAGACCCACACATAAATCTACACACCTATGGACACCTTTTTTTCTTTTATAAAGAATCCAGAAATACACAATGGAAAAAAAGAAAGCATCTTCAACAAATGGTACTGGTCTAACTGGAGGTCTGCAAATAGATCAACATCTATCACCTGGAACAAAACTTGGGTACAAGTGGGTTAAAGACCTCAACATAAACCAGATACACTGAACCTGATTGACGAGAAAATGGGGAATAGCCTTGAACTCATTGGTACAGGAGATAACTTCCTGAACAAAACACAATAGCACAGGCACTAAGACTGACAATTAATAATTGGGACCTCATGAAACTGAACACCTTCTGTAAGGCAAAGGACACTGTTGATAGGGCAAAATGGCAGCTTACAGAATTGGAAAACATCTTCACCAACCCCACACTCAAGAAACTAGACATTGACAAACCAAATAATCCAATTTATAAATGAGATACAGATATAAACAGCATTCTCGACAGAGGAATCTCAAATGGCTGAGAAACAAATGTTCAACATCCTTAGTCATCAGGGAAATGAAAATCTAAACAACTTTGAGATTCCATCTTAGACCTGTCAGAATGGCTAAAATCAAAAACACAAGTGACAGCTCATACAGGAGAGGATGTGGAGCAAGAGGAACACTCCTCCACTGCTGGTGGGAGTGAAAAGTTGTACAGTCACTTTGGAAATCAATATGGTGCCTCAGAAAACTGGGCATCAATCTGCCTCAAGACCCAGCTTTACTTTATCCTGGGCAAATACCCAAAGGATGTTCCATCTTACCACAAGAATACTTGTTCACCTATGTTCATAGCAGCTTTATTCATAATAGCCAAACATTGGAAGCAACCTAGATGCCCCTCAACAGGGATATGGTACATTTACATAGTAGAGTATTACTCTGCTGTTAAAAAAAAATGACATCATGAAATTCACAGGCAAATAAATGGATGGAGCTAGAAAAAAATCCTGAGTGAGGTTGCCCAGACCCAGAAAGACAAACATGGTATGTACTCACTTATAAATGGATTTTAGCTGTGAGGTAAATGATAATCATGCTGCAATCCACAGACCCAGAGAGGCTAAATAACAAGGAGAACTCGGAGGGTTGCCCACTCTCACTGGGAATGGGAAATAGATGCATCGTTAGTGATTACCAAATACTCTCCTCTAAAGAGTAATGAACTTGGGTCTCACTTTCAAGTGCTGGTTTAACTCATGTCATTTAAACAAATGAGTATTATGACAGGGATTAGAACAATATTTTCAGGGAATTGGGTGAGGTTGGTGTTTTGATGAAGAAAAGGATAGTACCGGGTAACATGAATCAAATAACAATAACAGATCCTAGACTAATAAGAATAATCCTGGTGAGCACAGGACAAAGGTAAGCATGGATTAGGATTTCCCCCATAGTTCCAAAGTCTGTTTGAAGAGGGGGCTATTTGTGAAACATCTTTTGATAAACAGGTTTGGGTTTTTTGGTTCTTGCTTTATTGGGTTTTTTTAGGGGGTTAGTTTTCTTAGTATTGTATATTTGATCTCGAATCAAGTTGATCCCTCAGAAAAGTATAGAGTTGCCCCATATTTTGTCAGCCCTTGAGATGGGAGGTACGAAGTAATGCCACTGTCACTCTTAAGGAATGAAGCTGACATCTCACAGCTGTATGTGGTGTTATTAAGAACATCACAGCTGCCATGGGGGAATTTCCATGGAAAACTTTAGCTTAAACTTTAACCAAGTTAAGCATTTGTTTCTCACCAAAATTGGTATAATTATTCTCCCTGGATACTAAAACTATGTCCCAAACCAATTTTTGTTTTCATGCTAGCTGCCAGGAAACCTGGAGCCCTGTTTCTTGATCATTTCTAATAACTGTGAAGACCCACACAATGTGAAAATATGTGGTTCTCACCTTCCTCCCATCACCCATCTTAATATCCCTCTCCTAAAACTTACAGCTTTGCTCTACAGTGCATTGTAGGGCAAGGCTAGGGATTGATAAATAAGTTGATAATAGTCCACCTTATGGAGTTGGCAAGAAAGCTCAGTGGAGTAGGAAAAGGCACCTGCTTTTGAAACTGACAATCTGAGTTTGATACCACAAACCTACACAGTAAAAGGGGGACAGACTCCTGCACAGTTGTTCTCTGAACACCACACAATTGATTCTTCTCTCTCTCTCTCTCTCTCTCTCTCTCTCTCTCTCTCTCTCTGTGTGTGTGTGTGTGTGTGTGTGTGTGTGTCTCGCTCCGTCTCTCTCTCTGTCTCTCTCTGTGTCTCTCTCTGTGTCTCTCTCTCTGCCTCTCTCTTCCTCTATCTCTGTCTCTCTCTCCGTCTCTCTCTGTCTCTGTCTCTGTCTCTGTCTCTCTCTCTCCTTCTCTCTCTCTCTCTCTCTCTCTCTCTCTCTCACACACACACACACACACACACACCGGGGGGGGGGTGTAGGGGGAGCAGACTTAGTTTGCTTTCTGTTGTTGTGACAAAACATGGACTAAAACCAACTTGGAGAGGAAATAAACGCTATTGTCTTACAACTTCCAGGTTTCAGCATTATCACTGAAGGAAGGCAAGAAGTCAGGGCAAGAACTGAAGGCAGGATCGGGAGAAACCATGGAGGAACACCTTTTTTTGTTGTTGTTTTTGTTTTTGTTTTTCGAGACAGGGTTTCTCTGTGTAGCTTTTGGAGCCTATCCTGGCACTCGCTCTGGAGACCAGGCTGGCCTCGAACTCACAGAGATCTGCCTGCCTCTGCTTCCTGAGTGCTGGGATTAAAGGCATGCACCATCAACACCTGGCCCAAGGAGGAACACTTCTTAAAGGTTTACTCCCATGGCTTGCTTAGTGTGCTTTCCTTTACAACCCAGGAACACCTGATAAGAGTAGTACCACCCACAGTGGGCTGCTTCCCTCCACATCAGTTATTAATCAAGAAAACACCATGTAGACATGCCCACATGGCAATCTAATGGAGGTAATTCATCAACTGAGGTTGCTTTGTGCTGAGTAACATTCCAGTTTATGTCAAGTTGGCAAAAATCTAAGCAATGCAAGCATAGATAATAGATAAATAGATGGTAGATAGATAGATAGATAGATATAGAGATAGAGAGATTGTAGATAGATAAAATAAATGATAAAAGTTGTAAAATCCCAACTTAGAAATATTTCAGGTGAATACAAGTGGTCTGGGCTTCCAGTTTAGTGTTTTTACATAATTCCTGAGTATGCAAATAAGTCAAGCTCTGTTTCTTGCGCCTTCTTTTATGCTATTTTCCTTCTGTTTGTTTGTTTTGTTCAATTCTGATGTGTTTGCATTTTATTTATTTTCTTACATTTTATTTTATTATTATCCCTTACAAACCTGTTTGTTTTCTAATGAGAGAAAGAAAAGGGATGGATCCAGGTAAGATGGGAAGGGAGGTGGGAAGGAGCTTGGAGAAGGAGAGGGAGGGTAATTGTAATCAGGACATATTATGTGAGGAAAAATGGATTTTCAATAAAAGGAAAAAAATCATCCTGGTGGTAATTTTTTGTGTCAACCACATGTTGAAATGAGAATATTTCACAATAATTCACAATAAATAGTTACTAATTTCAGAAAAAAGAAGGCTGAAACATTGAGGAAGAGGGGAGGAATGAAGGGAGGGATGGAGGAAGGAAGCAAAGAAGAAAGGAGGGAAGGAGGAAGACAAACATACACAGAAAGAGAGAGAGAGAAAGAGAGAGAGAGGAAAGAAGGAAGGAAGGAAGGAAGGAAGAGAGAGAGAGAGAGAGAGAGAGAGAGAGAGAGAGAGAGGGTAAGAGAGAGAAAGTTAGTCTCCACAGAGCTGCCCAATGTTACCAGGAGGAGCTCTGTAGGGTTTCCTCTGGTCTAAAATGGGAAACTGGCCAGCAAAAGAAATCATTTCTTCCCAAGAGAAAAGGCAGTATTGTATATAGTGAGGTTCTTGGAGTTGTTCAGCTCTGATCTTACCAAAGCATTAATATATTCTTGCCAAGCAATTAACACATTCTCATTAACATTTTCTAGTGTCCAGATCACTAGAATGCTTTTGAATCTCACCCTATTCTAGGACAGTTCTCACCTGGAACATATGTCTTAAATTATAAAGTAGCTTTCTTAGTTTATAAAACAAGTGAAAAGCTGAGGATTGAATATGGGTCAGTTAATAATTGACTGGTGCCAATTTCCCCATGATAATTTGGTTAAATTATAATAATTTATCAAATACTAATTAGTTAATTAACTTTTATGCATGAGCTAATATATGAGACACATTATGAATGGGTTGTGAGTCTGACATTTGGGGAACATATAACAAAATGAGGAAAGTGAATGCAGTTCCCAAAAGGAATGCTGAGATAGGAGAACTAGTCTTCCCTTGGGAAGAATATGACAATTGGTACCCAGTGCGAAATGGTCTGCCTTGAAAATATACATACAAGTACCAGACTGAGAAAGGAATATTTATGTAGATAGAAGTGTGGGGGGATATTTATGTAGATAGGAGTGTGTGTGTGTGTGTGTGTGTGTGTGTGTGTGTGTGTGTGTGTGTCACAGCAATGAATAAAAAACGGCCACAAATTTGAAAAAGAACAGGAAGAGATACATAGGAGTATTTGGATGGAGAAAAAGGAGAGAAGAAATTATGTAGTTATAGTCTTAAAAATAAAAATTATTTTAAAATGTTATGTAAAGCAATAGAAGCAGAAAAGACATTGCCAAACTCTTTTTATGAGGCTACAATCACTTTGACATCCAAGACCAAAAGGTACAACTAAAAAAGAGAACTACAGACCAATATCCCTCATGAACATCGATGCAAAAATACTCAACAAAATATGGGCAAATTGAATCCAAGAACACATCAGAAAAATCATCCACTATGATCTCGTAGGCTTCAAGTAGGATAGTTCAACGTACAAAAATCCATCAATGTAATCTACCAAATAAACAAACTGAAAAAGAAAAAGCACATGATCATCTCACTAGATGCTGAAAAAGCCTTTGACAAAATCCAACATCCCTTCATGATAAAGGTCCTGGAGAGAACAGGAACATACCTAAACATGATAAAAGGAATATACACCAAACCAACAGCCAACATCAAAATAAATGGAGAGAAAATCAAAGTGATTCCTCTAAAATCAGAACAAGACAAGGCTGCCCACTCTCTCCATATCTCTTCAATATTGTCCTTGAAGTTCTAGCTAGAGCAATAAGACAACAAAAGGAGATCAAAGGGATACAAATTAGAAAGGGAGAAGTCAAACTTTCACTATTTGCAGATGATATGATAGTCTACATAAGTGACCCAAAAAACTCTACCAGGGAACTCCTACAGCTGATAAACACCTTCAGCAAAGTAGCAGGATACAAAATTAACTCAAAAAAATCAGTAGCCCTACTATATACAGATGATAAATGCAATGAGAAAGAAATCAGAGAGACATTACCCTTCACAATAACCACAATAAAACATAAAATATGTTGGGGTAACACTAACAAAAAAGTGAAAAACATGTACAATAAGAACTTTGAGTCTTTAAAGAAAGAAATTAAAGAAGATACCAGAAAATGGAAAGATCTCCCATGCTCTTGGATAGGTAGAATCAACATAGTAAAAATGGCAATCTTGCCAAAAGTAATCTACAGATTCTACAAAATCCCCATCAAAATCCCAACACAGTTCTTCACAGACCTTGAAAGAATAATACTCAATTTTATATGTAAAAACAAAAAAACCAGGATAGCCAAAACAACACTGTACAATAAAGGAGCTTCTGGTGGTATCACCATCCCTTACTTCAAGCTCTATTATAGAGCCATAGTTCTGAAAAGTATGTGTATTAGCACAAAAATAGACAGATAGACCAATGGAATCAAATTGAAAACCCTGATATTAACCCACACACCTACAAACACCTTATTTTTGACAAAGATGCTAAATCTATACAAAGGAAGAAAGATAGCATCTTCAACAAATGGCACTGGCACAACTGGATTTGGACATTGCAGATAGATCCATATCTATCACCATGCACAAAACTTAAGTGCAAACAGATCAAAGATCTCAACATAAAACCAGCCACACTGAATCTTCTAGAAGAGAAAGTGGGAGATACCCTTGAATTAATAGGCACAGGAGCCACTTCCTGAACATTACACCTGTAGCACAAACATTGAAATTTGCAATGAATAAATGGGACCTCCTGAAACTGAGAAGCTTCTGTAAGGCAAAGGACACAGTCAGTAAGACAAATCGACAGCCCACAGAATGGGAAAAGATCTTCACCCGACATTGACAGAGGGCTGATTTCCAAAATATACAATGAACTCAAGAAGCACCCACCAAAACACCAATGACAATCTATGCTGGAGAGGATGTGGAGAAAAAGGAAAACTCCTCCATTGCTGGTGGGAGTGTGAACTTGTAAAACCACTTTGGAAATTAGTATGGTGGTTGCTCAGAAAAATGGGAATCAGTCTACCTCAAGATCCAGCAATTCCTCTCTTGAGCATATACCCAAATAATGCATGTCCATACAACAAGGACATCTGTTCAACCATGTTCATAGCAGCATTGTTTGTAATAGCCAGAAACTGGAAACAACCTAGATGCCCCTCAACTGAAGAATGGATAGAGAAAATGTGGTACATTTATACAATGGAGCAGCAAAAAGCAATGGAATCTTGAAATTTGCAGGCAAATGGATGGAACTAGAAGAATCCATCCTGAGTGAGATAACCCAGTCACAAAAAGACAAACATGGTATGTACTCACTCATATATGAATTTTAGACATAGGGCAAAGGATTACCAGCCTACAGTCCACTTCACCAAAGGAACTAGGAAACAAGAAGAACTCTAAGGGAAAAATGTATGGACCCCAGGAATGGGAAGGAGCAGGAACTCCTGAGCTAATTGGGAGAATGAGGGTAGGGGAGAGGGAGCTGCCACAATGAGAGGAGGAGAAGAGGAGGGGAGAGAAGGAAATGGAGTAGCAGAAATGTTGAGTTGGGGGAAGAATGGAGGAGAGCAGGATGAGAGATACCATATCAGAAGGAGCTATTATAGGTCCGAGAGATCTGGCACTGGGGAGATTTCCAGAGATCTACAAGAATAACACCAACTAACAATCCAGGCAATGGTGGAGAGGATAACCTAAATGCCCTTCCCCTACAATGAAACTGATACCTACTTTTTATGCCATCCTAGAGCCCTCATCCAGTGACTGATGGAAACAGAGGCAGACACCCACAGATATACACTGAACTGAACGCTGGAACTTAGTTGCAGAGAGGGAAAAATGAAAATCAAAGGTGTTGGTACCAGGCTGGTGAAACCCACAGAACAAGGGGGAGAACATGGACTCCAGACTGCTGTCTTGGAGGCCAGCATGGGATTGATCCAGACCCCTGAACATGGATGTCCATGAGGAGGCCTCTGCACTCTAGGGGGCCTCAGGTAGTGGATTAGTATTTTTCCCTGGTATAAGAAGGGACTTTGAGAGCCCATCCCATGTCTCGGCCTGGACACATGGGGGAGGGCCTAGACCTGGCCGAGAATGATGTGGTAGACTTTGGGGACCCTACCCAACCTGGGGAGTGGAGGGTGGATGGGGTGGGGGACAGGTGGGAAATTGGGTGGGAGGGTTGAGTGGGAGGGGAAGGAGAGGGAGGAGGGATTGTCATGTGAAGCAAGCTTGTTCCTAATTTGAACTATATAAAATTTTTTTTAATGTTACATGAAAAGCTCATTCTTTAAACGTTATGCCAGAAGAACAGAAGCCATCAAGGAGCTTAAACAGAGAGTCATCAACGCAAGCGACCTGCATGCTGGACCCAGTTCGGTGGCAGTGGGTTCTGAACACCGAACACCCAGAGACAGCCCGGCCTCCATCCACCAGCCCAGGTAGGCCAGGGGCTGTTTCTGGCTCCTGCTCGTTGTTGCTGCTCAGTCTTCTGATGCAAGCGACCTGCATGCTGTACGGAGTTCAGCAGCGGGATCCGACACCCCGAGGCCCGGTGACAGCTCTGCCTCCAACTGCCAGCCCTGCAGGACCCGGAACGCCCAAACACTGCCTACACCTAGGTAACAGTGACACCTCCATCCACAAGAAGAGGACCCACATCAGAGTATTAGATCTGTTTGCATCTACCAGAAGGGAACGGTGGTCCCACACCCACCAGGAGAATAAGAAACACTTGATACACCCACCAGAAGAAAGGATGAGAAGAGGACAAGGTAAAAACATATCCAACAACAGAAAACCCAATATGACACCACCGGAGACTAGGAACCATACACCAGTAAGACCTCAACATCACAATGCAGATGAACCAGAAGAGAATGACCTTAAAAAAATCTTCAGGAAAATGATAGAGGACCTTAAAGAGGCCCTCAAATGGGACATGAGAATATCCCTTAAAGAAATTGAATACAAAACAAACCAAAAATGCAAGATATCAACAAATCTCTCAAGGGAACAGTTCAAGACCTAAAAACTGAAATAGAGACAATAAAAAAAGTACAATCTGAGGGAATGCTGGAAATAGAAAAGCTGGGTAAACGATCAGGAACTACAGATGTAAGCATAACCAACAGAATACAAGAGATGGAAGAGAGAATCTCAGGAGTTGAAGACACACTAGCAGAAATAGATTCATCAACCAAAGAAAATCTTAAGTCCAACAAATCCCTAACACAAAATATCCAGGAAATATGGGACACCATAAAAAGACCAAACCTAAGAATAAAAGGTGTAGAAGAAGGTGAAGAAACACTGCTCAAAGGTACAGAAAACATATTCAACCAAATCAAAGAAGAAAATTTTCTCAACCTAAAGAATGACATGCCAATGAAAATACAAGAAGCCTACAGAACACCCAAAAGACTGAACCAAAAAAAAAAAGGTAACCTCGCCACATAATAATCAAAACACCAAACATACACAACAAAGAGAAAATATTAAGAGCAGCAAAGGAAAAAGGTCAAGTAACCTATAAAGTCAAACCTGACAGAATCACACCCGACTTTTTCTTGGAAACTCTGAAAGCCAGAAGGTCCTGGATCGATATTCTACCTACACTAAGAGACCATGGATGACAACCCAGACTACTATACCCAGCAAAGCTTTCAATCATTATAGATGGAGAAAACAAGATATTCCATGACAAAAGCAGATTCAAACAATACATATCCACCAATCCAGCCCTACAAAAAGTACTGGAAGTTAAACTGCAAACCAGGGAAGTTAACTACAACCAGAAAAACATAGGCAATAGATAATCCCAACTTACCAACAGTCAAAAGAAAAAAGGGATAGAATCCCACACATAATCTTGCCACCATCACCAAATCAAAAACAAACAAGAATGAAAAATAATCAATGGTCATTAATATCCATCAACATTAATGGTCTTAACTCCCCTATAAAAAGACACAGATTAGCAGAATGGATAAGAAGACAGAATCCTTCCTTCTGCTGCATACAAGAAACTCACCTCAACCTCAAAGACAGATGGTACCTAAGAATTAAAGGTTGGGGAAAGATCTTCCAATCAAATGGACCCAAGAAACAAGCGGGGGTAGCAATCCTAATATCCAATAAATTGGACTTTAAACTAAAATCAGTCAAAAGAGATGAAGAAGGTCATTTCCTACTCATCACAGGAGAAATCCATCAGGATGAAGTCTCAATTCTGAACATTTATGCCCCAAATACAAAGGCAACCACATTTGCAAAAGAAACTTTACTAAAACTCAAATCACACATAAAACCGCACACACTTCTAGTGGGAGATTTCAACACCCCACTCTCAACACTGGACAGGAACCCCAGACAGAAACTTAACAAAGAAACAAAAGAACTAATAGAAGTTATGGCACAATTGGACTTAACAGATATCTATAGAACATTCCACCCAAATACAAAACAATTTAACCTTCTTCTCAATGCCACATGGAACCTTCTCTAAAATTGACCACATACTTGGCAACATAGCATACCTCAACAAGTACAAAAAACTTGAAATAACCCCCTGTGTCTAATTAGACCACCATGCTTTAAAATTAGAATTCAACAACAACAAGAACTACAGAAAACCTACAAACTCATGGAAATTAAGTAATGCCCAATTGCACAATTCACGGGTGCAAGAAGAAATAAAAAAAGAAATTAAAGATTTCCTAGAATTCAATGACAATGCAGACATAATATATCCAAACCTATGGGATACTCTGAAAGCAGTGCTAAGAGGAAAGTTCATAGCCCTATATGCCCACGTGAAGAAACAGGAGAATAATCACACTAGAGAATTAACAGCACAACTGAAAGCTTTAGAAAACAAAGAAGCCAATACACCCCGGAGGACAGATGCCAGGAAATAATCAAATGGAGGGCTGAAATCAATAAAATGGAAATTAGGAGAACAATACAAATAATCAATATAACAAAAAGTTGGTTCTTCGAGAAAATCAACAAGATAGACAAACCTTTATCCAAACTTAGCAACCAACAAAGAGTGAACATGCAAATTATTAAAATCAGGAATGAAAAGGGGGTCATAACAACAGACACAGAGGAAATCCAGAGAATCATCAGTTCATATTTTGAAAACCTATATTCCTCAAAATTGGAAAATCTAAAGGAAATGGACAATTTTCTGGACATATTTCACTTTCCAAAATTAAGTCAAGAATAGATAAGCATCTTAAATAGACCTATAACCTCTAATGAAATTGAAGCAGTCATTAGAAGTCTCCCAACCAAAAAAAGCCCAGGGCCAGATGGCTTCAGTGCAGAATTCTACCAGAAATTCAAAGTACAGCTAATACCAATTCTCCTCAAAGTATTCCACACAATAGAAGCAGAAGGGTCATTACCAAACACCTTTTTATGAGGCCACAATAACCATGATACCCAAGCCACACAAAGACACAACAGAGGAAAAGAACTACAGACCAATATCCTTCATGAACATTGATGCAAAAATTATCAATAAAATACTGGCAAATCGAATCCAAGAACACATCAGAGAAATCATCCACTATGATCAAGTAGGCTTCATCCCAGGGATGCAAGGATGGTTCAACATATGAAAATCCATCAATGTAATCCACCATATAAACAGACTGAGGAAAAAAATCACATGATCATCTCACTAGATGCTGAAAAAGCCTTTGACAAAATCCAACATCCCTTCATGATAAAGGTCCTGGAGAAATCAGGGATAACAGGAACATACCTCAACATAATAAAAGCAATATACAGCAAGCCAACAGCCAACATCAATTAAATGGAGAGAAACTCAATGCAATTCCTCTAAAATCAGGTACAAGACAAGGCTGTCCACTCTCTCCATACCTCTTCAATATTGTCCTTGAAGTTCTAGCTAGAGTAGCAATAAGACAACAGAAGTAAATCAAGGGAATACAAATCGGAAAGGAAGAAGTCAAACTTTCACTATTTGCAGATGATATGCTAGTCTACATAAGTGACCCGAAAAACTCAACCAGGGAACTCCTACAGCTAATAAACACCTTCAGCAAATTGGCAGGATACAAGATTAACTCAAAAAAAAAAAAAACTGTATCCCTACTATATACGGATGACACATTGGTGGAGAAAGAAATCAGAGAAGCATGACCCTTTACAATTGCCATAAACAACATAAAATACCTTGGAGTAACACTAACCAAAAAAGTGAAAGACATGTACAATAAGAATTTTGAGTCTATAAAGAAAGAAATTAAAGAAGATACCCGAAAATGGAAAGATCTCCCATGCTCTTGGATAGGCAGGATCAACATAGTAAAAATGCCAATCTTGCCAAAAGCAATCTACAGATTCAATGCAATCCCCATTAAATTCCCAACACATTTCTTCACTGACCTTGAAAGAACAATTCTCAACTTTATATGCAGAAACAAAAGACCCAGGATAGCCAAAACAACCCTGTACAAAAGAGGAACTTCTGGAGGCATCATCATCCCTGACTTTAAGCTCTATTACAGAGCTATAGTCCTGAAAACAGCTTGGTATTAGCACAAAAATAGACAGGTAAACCAATGGAATAGAGTTGAAAACCATGAAATTAACCCACACACCTACAAACACCTGATTTTTGACAAACAATCCAAATATATACGATGGAACAAAGAGAACATCTTCAACAAACGGTGCTGGCATAACTGGATGCAAACATGTAGAAGACTACAGATAGACCCAAGTCTTTTGCTCTGCACAAAACTTAAGTCAAAATGGATCAAACACCTCAACATAAACCCAGACACACTGAACCTACTAGAAGATAAAAGTGGGAAATACCATTAAATTAATCTGTACAGTAGACCACTTCCTGAACATAACACCAGTAGCACAGACACTGAGATCAACAATTAATAAATGGGACCTCCTGAAACTGAGAAGCTTCTGTAAGGCAAAGGACATAGTCAGCAAGACAAAACGACAGCCCACAGACTGGGAAAAGTTATTCACCAACCTTACTACTGACAGAGGGCTGATCTCCAAAATATACATGAACTCAAGAAGCTATTCTTGAAACACCAAACAATCCAATTAAAAAATGGGGTACAGAACTAAATGGACAATTCTCAATAGATGAATCTAAAATGGCCGAAAGACACAAAAGAAAGTGTTCAACATCCTTAGCCATCAGGGAAATGCAAATCAAAACAACTCTGAGATACCATCTTACTCCTGTCAGAATGGCTAAAATAAAAAATACCAATGACAGTCTATGCTGGAGAGGATGTGGAGAAAGAGGAACACTCCTCCACTGCTGGTGGGAGTGCCAACTTGTACAGCCACTTTGGAAATCAGTATGGTGACTCCTCAAAAAAATGGGAATGAGTCTACCACAGGATCCAGCAATTCCACTCCTAGGCATGTACCCAAAAGAAGCACATTCATATAACAAGGACATATGTTCAACCATGTTCATAGCAGCATTATTTGTAATAGCCAGTAACTGGAAGCAGCCTAGATACCCTCAACTGAAGAATGGATAGAGAAAATGTGGTACATTTACACAATGGAGTACTACTCAGCAGAAAAAAAAATGGAATCTTGAAATTTGCAGGAAAATGGATGGAACTGGAAGAAACCATTCTGAGCAAGGTAACCCAATCACAAAAAGACAAACATGATATGTACTCACTCATATGTGGAACTGCTTTATGATGCATAGTAGTGACCATGCTTTATCAGAGCTGTTTTTAATGATGTTGCTCACAATGGTTTCTTTCCAGATGATGATTGAGAAGCTAATTAAAAAAATGGTGCCAGGTACCACAAGAGTAACAGAACTGTGCTGTTTTTCTGGGATTTTGTTTTTTACTTTTTTTTTAAATGGAGAGTGCTGGATGTCTCTACAATTTTGTTCAAATGACTGCAGAACCTAGAAAAGCTGTTGCTGCTATTGATGTATAACATACTGCCATTATTGATATATATTCTATATATATATATAAATATATATATATATATATATATATATATATATAATTTGAATTTTTGGAAACTTTAGCTGTGCTATCAACTTTGGAAAAAAGTATCCCATTTTACCGTGTTGAGTTGGCATTGTACAGAAATGAACAGCCATATTGGTCTAGAAATGTTGAACTTAATTTTTTTCCATTTGTACAGGGGTAGCACACTGTATTAAATATGTAAGCTCTTAAAAAAAAAAGAAGGGATTTTGAGAGTCCATCCCATGTGAAATGATGCTCTCTTGACCTGGACACATGGGGAAGGACCTAGGCCTGGCCCAGGATGATGTGGCAGACTTTGGGGAGCCCCTTTTGAGGGCCTTACCCTGCCTGGGGAGTGGAGGGGGGATGGCTAGGGGCAGGTGGGATGTTGGAGGGGAGGGGAGGGAGAGGGAGAAGGGATTGACATCTGAAGCAAGCTTGTTCCTAATTTGAACTAATAAAATAAAATAAAAAAATAAAAAAGAAGTTTAAACAGAAACAATTTTGCAATAACCCTTACAATGATTAGCAAGACATGATGCTAGGTACTCTGAACATGAAAAGTGCAAAGTTAATGTGGAGAAAGAAAGGCCTCGAGGGCTCAACACCCTGTGGAACAATGGGAAGTCGCTTTACAGAAGAATTTTAGCTTGTGTAATAAGGTCTGATGCTATGTGTTGAAAAGTGTTAAAAAGTTTTGAAGTTTCCTACATAACTCAGAATTAGCGAGGGAATTAGAATTCTGTCAGCAGTCCCCTTTGGAAGAAAAAAGATGAATGGGCACAGAAAGACTTCCTTGAAGGGTGAGTGAGACAGTGGGCTAGTTTCTGACATGGGAAGCATTTGTTCAATGCCTAACTGTATTGCTGATGTTGATTTTGGAAGAATCATGTGTACTATATCCACAATCACAAGCAAAAACAAAACTAATAACCCTTGAAATCATTTAGTGATGAGACGCAGCTCTACTGATGCTCACCCACAGCCTCCCACAGTGCACACATCTATGATCACACAATGGTTTATCTCAATCACTTTATATTTTATAGAAATCAAAGACTGTTTCCTGCAGTGTCTTTGAAGTTTTCTTTTTCCTTTTATTCTTTTGGTTTTGCCCTGGCAATCAAAGTAGCAAGGAGTCCATCTTTCTGAGCATTATTGAATGGAAATATTTACTTCTGAAAATGTTGGCTGCTTTCAAAACTATAGATGTATGGTATCTCCTCTACGTTATAAAGTGCCTTTCCCTGATGGCTGAATACCTGAGCCTCAGAAAACTCTTTCACAAAAGAGGTGTCCTTCACAATCAAAACCAGTCTGGAATTCAGACCACAAATAAGAAATAATAATTTATTTCCTGATTTTCCTTAGGTCATCAAAAATGATTCTATTGAAAATATAATTAGCTAAATTATCATGTATATCCAATTCGGTGAACTCTTAGCTAACTTTCTGTGCATTGCTTTAAGTATTTTACAGATCCAAATTTATCAGGATGTAGAAGGGATTGTTTCTAGATGCTATTGCCTGTTTATAGTCCTATATTACACACCTTTGCCTCATCTTAGATTACAGCACCATAATTGTGCCAAAAGTGCTTTATGTTCAATTCTGTTGAAACCATTTAGCTCAGGCTTCCCCCTCATCGCCTTACACACAGGAAGGGAGATTCGTCTTCAAATATTTTCAGTTGGTAAGTAAAGGGAATTTACTTTATTCTTGATCTATCAAAAACTTAAAATTCCTCTCTCCTCCTTTCCTCTCTTCTTTTTCCTCTCCTCTTCTTCCTCTCTTCCTCCATCTCCATTGCCCTCCACCTCTCTCCCCTCTTCTTTCTCCTTCTTGGAAGCAATTATTACTGGTGCCATTTAACCTTCTAGTCCATTTTGACACATGTATACATATAGATATATCCAGAAATAGTAAACCCAATCATGTCTCTCTCTTGCTTTTCCATGTTAAATAAATTTCACTATTCTCACTAACAGCCTGTCTTGGGAGCTATCCATTTGTGGTAGAAGGCTAGGTATGTTTCTCTTTGTCCCTGGTCTTGTTTCTCTGTATTTTCACCATAATATTTATTCCTTGTAAATTTTTCCTTTTTTCCCATGTAAATTATTTCAATTTTTCCTTTCACAAACAGTTCTGTATAAAAAGAAGCCTTGCCCTGGCCTGCTTGCTTGCTCAGTTTCTTTGGAGATTTAGAAAAACAAAAAATAAAACAAAATACAAATCCTCTTTTTCTTTAGAGCATGCATGTAAAAGTAGCAATATGAGCTTTCTTGGGAATTTTGACACAGATGGCATACTCCCTACAGTGGCCACATCATGCACAATTTCAGTCTTTTTCTTTGTTTCCTCTACAAGTAGTTGGCATTTGTAGCTAGCTCTTATTCCAAGTGTCTTGCCAAGATTTCTTGTAAGGAAACCCAAGTGGAGCTCTCCCCTCTGTGACTTGCTGAGGGCCACCTTGCCCACAGAGATAATGGCTCTCTGCCGCCATTCTTGTCTTGGTAGGAACTTTGTTCTGGGGTTGTTCTTCATTCTCACAGGTTAAGAGATGCCAGCATCCTAAAGCCCTGTACAACACACCACATTTAACAAACCTTTATGCGTTACATAATGGTACAAAGCAGCATCTGCCACAGGTGTGGGCCATCAGAACACAGCTGTCTACCAAAGAGTCTCAGTCAATGACTAAAACAGAGGCTGGGGAGATAGTTTGGTCTGTGAAATGCTATAATTGTAAGCACAACAACCTTAGTTTCATCCTTAGAACCCACATTTAAATTAAAAAATAATAAATAAAATCCCAGTATGGTAATATCCACTTGTAATCCTGGCACTGGGGAGGTAGAGACAGGCCAATTCTGATGTTTGTTATGAGGCCAGCCTAGCCAGCTTGGCAAGTTCCTGTCAAATGAGTGAACCTGTCTCAAAAAACAAGGTGGATAATGCCTGAATGATTATATCCAAGGTTGGCCTAACATCACACACATGCACACATACAAAGAAGAAGAAAATAGCAATTTCTGTTAAAAGTTGAGTTATAATATTTCAAGGAAATAAAAGCACTAGAAGCCCTTAGTTTATCATGAGGAGTCTTCCAATAACCCCCTTTCCATCTTTTCTCTCATATCTTACAATATCCCTTTGCCCATCACCCTACAGGAAAAGATGCCCAGGTAAACACTTCTCCTGTTGAATCATTTCGATGAGGTAAAAACCAATGCCAAAGGCTTGTTCTATGTCCTGATGCTTCATTGTTCTTGTTCTCCTCCATGCTGTCCTGATTTGTCCCTAAACTGTCCCTCAGAGAGTCATGTATTGAACCAAAGTACATTAATGTTCAGAGAAGGAGCTCTTTGTAAAGGCAATAGGTCATGAGAGTTTGATCTCATCAATAGAACAATCTATTGATAGATGTATAATCTGATGGCATTATTGAAAGATGAGGGAAATCTTAGGAAGTGAAGCCTGATTGTAGAAAGTAATCACTGTGGATATGCCCTGGATGTGTGTTATCTTGTACCAGGCCCCTTCCATCCTAAGTCTCTCCTTCTGTCTTCTGTCTTCCACAAGGCAAGTCTCCTTGCTAAACCAGATGCTTCCCACCATAGAGTTTTGCTTCAACATGCACAAGCACAGAGCAACAGAGCCAGGTGACCATGCACTCAACTCATAAGCCAAGACAATATTTCCTTCTTTTAAATTGTTTTCTCAGGACTTTGTCACATTAATGAAACCAGACTAACACATATCTTGGCCTTGTCTGAGCTAGGTCTCTGTCCTCTCACATGTACACACACACACACACACACACACACACACACACACACACACCACTTATACAATCATCACCTGTCTCAAGTCGCTCCTTTCATTTCATTAGCACCTCACATGGGAGGGAAAGACACACAGAGGCTGCAAAGCTGAGCCCCAGACTCCATCACTGTCTTTGCCTGATCAGTTTGCTCTTTCTTGACTTTAGCCAGCTATTCTACTTATTCTTTGCTGTTGTCAGTTTACCCATCTGATTGAAGACTCTTACAAGGGAAGGAGAATGCACTAGAAAAATCCCTACCGAATGCTCCATTCTCTCATCACTCACAACCATGGTATTCCATATGTCCACACATTCCTCCAGGAACTAGGATAGGTCTCTAAGAAACACACACACACACACACACAAAGACACAGATTCCACCATAGAAACAACATAAGAAGATAGAAACACTGGTTATGAAAACAACAGGGGGGACATTATAACTTATGCAGATTATGACCAATTTATAATAAAATATTATTAAGACCATAACACAAATGCCAAAATGTCCCCCAAGGAAGAAGTAGAGCATAATAAGTAAGACCAAAACAAAAATCACAAGATATGGGATTGTATTTGCAGAGACATGAGCAGGAAACTTGTGGCATATTCGAGGACCATCCTTACACTGCTGAAGCAATGACTACCAGGAAAGGAGTGGAATTGTATTTCTTCAGTGGGTCTAGTAGACCAATTCTAGTTCATAATAGACACAGAGAATACAGCACCACTAACAGAAGCTTTTCAGAGCCTCCTTCACTGAAAGGACATAGGTTGGTGTGAGTCATACCAGCAGGCTCAACATCAGAGACAGAACAGCAATAACACCATAAGACCTTGGCGAACATCCTAATAAAGAAATGTGGCCTGGGATTTGCTCTGTGTAATCAAAGATTAGACCACAAGCAATTAATTCTATTCCTTGAGCCATTTCTACTAGACAAAAAACAAGGCAAGTTCACCCAGCAAAAAAGTAAAGAACACTGAAGATTACTTTTTCCAAGAATCATAAACTGACATCCAGGAAAACATTCTTGCCATCTCTCACCACACCTCACAAAATGCTATTTCCTCATCATGTCTTCAGTATTTCTAGTAACTATGGTAGCACATCACTTTACTCACTACAGGCAACTGATAACAATTATTTCTCCCAGTACTTATCAAAGAGAAATAAATATAGTTCTATACAAAAAGCTCCATACAAACTTGCAAGAACTATGACTTATAATTGTGAAAACTGGTAAACTTCCTATCATTTAATAAAAAGCTAATACTATTATGTTCATAAAATGATGTACTACTTGACAGTCAATGGGAACAAAATATTGAGATGTATAATAAATTGGATAGGTCACAGGAGCATTGTGCTGTGAAGATGGAAAGCCAGACTCAAATCATAGTGTGTCTGTCTGTATATGAGTGTGTGTGTGTGTGTGTGTGTGTGTGTGTGTGTGTGTGTATCTGTGTGTGGGGGGGTGGGTGTGTGATGTAGAATTCATACATGTGAGCTCCGAAAAGACAAATTATAGCTCTGCATGATGTGAGTTTGTTTGAGACAGATACTGAAATGGAACTGCTACTCCCACAGATGGAGGGAGTAAAGAATTTGTCAGATTGGCCATGCCAAGGCACGTTGTCATTCCATGACAAAGCAGGGAGAGGTTGCACAGCTGATGCTTACAGAAAAACAAATGTATCAAAGGTACCTGCCTTAGGAGAGAGAACCAATCAAGGCGTACCATTTTCTGTGAAGAGACTCAGTATTCAACCAGACTTTAAATGCAGGATGTTCACAGAAGTAAAAGCATCAGGAACAACCTAAGCTGAAGGAAGGGCAGAAGATAGAGAGCTGGGGACACCCTATGGTGAGGATTTTCACGTGCCTTTGACCTTTCACACTGTACCCAAGCAGCAGCAGCCAAAGCATGCTCAGTGGTGTCTCTGGCACAAATCAGGAAGAACATGAAATCTGCCAGGCTGTGGGAAAAGTTAGGCTATAGAAGCATAACATCCAGAGTGGCTCTATAATCCCTGTCTACTGACATTCATTACCAGATAATGTAACACATCCTTTGAGTGGAAGCATAAAAATGTAGCACGAATGATGCAATGTCACATGACAAAAGGCTCTAGCTGACTAGCATGCTGTAGTGTTTTCCTTCCTTGCTGGTTTCCTAAGTATTGCTTCCTAATAAGGCAAAGTATTGCAGCATCCCAAGTGAGCTATAAAATGACCTTTGCCACATTTGAGCCTCCACATGAGACCACAGCTCAGGCCAGCACCTTCATGGAAACCTCATAGGGGACCCAACTAAACCTTGGACAGACTTTTGACCCCAAAAAGCTGTGCAATAATGGACATGTGTTTTTGAAGTTGCTAAATACATCTTAATTTTGCACACAGCATAGAAAAAATTGTGCAAATTCCAGTGTGCTTGAATCCTGTGTGTGGAAAGAGAAAGATCCAGAACTAGGCCTAGTCCTTCAGCCCCATGACACTACATCACTGTAAGGTCTCCTTATTTTGTAAGGAAGAGTCCATAGTTTAAAAACAGGTTAACCAACAAAACATATGGGATTCCAGCATTTAATCTATCCAGAAGAATAAATCAAGTAAACTAAAGAAGGTTTAAAGGGCTGCAGGACCAAGTATGAGTTCATCTTACAAGCAAGAAAGACTCCAGCTACTAGTTTCTCCCTGCTGTGATTCTTCTACTGCCCAGACAAGATGGACTCCTGTAGCAGAGTCCTAACTATGAAGACCACAGAGAGCTTAACTAGAACTTTTCACTGTGGGCTACATGGATCCTCAGCAACCAGTCTCGTGGCATTATCTTCTTCACTGTCTACATTCCCATATGTGTTCCTATGCTGCTAGTGTTTATTTTGCTTACTTTTGCCATGGAGGGAGCATTTCACAGGCTGGTCTCTGATATGTGATTTCATCTTGCTTTCACACAGTTAAAGGGTCTCAGCTCAGGTGGCCTTGATCTAAGCAAGTCTGCTGTTCCTTCTAAAAATGCCCAATGGAAGCCATTTTGAGTGCAGTGGATTTCACTGGCTGAACACTCAGCATGGCTTCACAGTTCTTCATCTGCTTATGTGACTTTATCTGATGTGAGCTTCTTCCAGTACTGTCTTTCTGAGCTATGTAGACCTGAACTAACCTGTAATGACTTGCTCTGGATTTACTAGTATTGAAACAAGAGCCTGGTACATGGTATAGCTCAACACACACACACACACACACACACACACACACACACACACACACACACACGCACACACACAATAAATCAACCAATCAATCAATAATGACCCCCAAAACAACATTTGTCTAAAGAAACCAAAGAAAAAGATGAGCGATGAGCTCTGGCCTAAGAGTTAAGAAAGCTAGGTGTGAGCCACTCTTCCTCTCAAGTTGATCAGGGCAGAGAAAACCATGCAAACCTCTGATCCTCAGTAACTCTAGTGACTTCAGAGTCATTTTTTTTAAATTCTAGCATAAATATCATTTTTACTTACATATGTACAGGATATGATATGATAATTTGAATCACAAATACAAATTGGTACAGTTCTATATCAAACATTTTTTTAAGCTTGGATGGGATCATATATCCCACACTGGCTTCAAAGTTGATATATAATCAATGCTGACTTTGAACTTTCCATCTTGGTGCCTCCTCCTCTGAGCAGTGGGATTACAGGTGTGCACTATCATGCCCACTATATGTGGCTCTGGGGGTCAAATGAGGGGCATCACACATGCTAGTCAAGCATTCTGTCAAGTGAGCTATGTCCCTAATATTTTGTAACAATTTTTATTAACATGCAATGGTTATAGTTATACATAACTTGTTGTACAGTAATATTTCAAAGCACACACACAATTTGTAGGATACTATTTTGAGTGTAACCATCATTATCTTCATTAGCTCAACTATGAATGAATATTTAAAAGAGATTCTCAAGTTCAAGCCTATTGGCTATTGATCTTCCCTCATAGAAGGAACTGGTGAACAGTATCATTTGAGAGTCCTGCTGTCCCCTCCTGCACCTTCCATCCAGGTGTATGTGATTTTGGCTTTGGTGTACAAGACCTCATGATCTCAGGAACTAGTATAGCAGATAGTATATAGAAAGTTAACTGAAGGATTGGAGAGATAGCTCAATGGTTAGGAGCACTGGCTCCTCTTCCAGAAGTCTTGAGTTCAATTCCCAGCAACCACATGGTGGCTCACTTCCATATGTAATGAGATCTGGTGCCTTCTTCTGGTCTGCAGGCAGACATGCTGGCAGAACACTGTATGCATCAATAAATCTTTTTTAAAAGAAGTTAACTGAAGAGGGGTGGCTCTTCCATGCAGGAGCAAGTAAGACTTCTCATTGGTTGCCTCTGAGTTAGCCAAGATCCTGTAAGTAATTCCTCCCCAGTCTCTAAAAGTAAGCTCAATAAAATCATTGGTTCAACAGGTAGGATATGAGAAGAATTGTGCTTTGGCCTGTCAATGGTTCTTTATATGGAGTGGGGAGACACTTGTTTGCATCTTTCAATGAAAGTGTTAACACAACACACATAAGCACTCACATACAGGAGTGCACACTGGCAAGCCAGTGACTACTGTATCCCTTTTCTTTCATTACTTCCTGTATGAAGCCATTCCTCTATCAGAATCACCAGGATACAAAAGGTAATTGTGAACTACAGTCACCCCACTGAGCAGGAGAAGACTACAGCTCAGCTTCGAGAGTCTCCGATTCACTGATAGTATCCCCAGCATGATTAGCTTCTTCACTTTGCCCCTTTGAGAAAGCAGTGGTGAGAAAGACCTTTGAAGTCTTACTTCATTTCCTCAGATCACACCAATTTTTTAACAACAACAAAGAAACCTTTTCCAAAGAACTATAGGCTATGTGTAACCCTCTTGAGAGCATATTGGGGCCTAAAGCTAAAAGGTCATACTGTGTACAATGGCCTTCATAGTCATCTGAGAACAATAACTAAAGTATATAGATTACAAAACCGTGATGGCCAGCTGCTGTATCCATGGAAACAGATGTTGGCTTGGCCAAAGTGCTTTATAATGATTATGATTAATCACCCTTGAAATCACTGTTATTTATTGGTGTATAACTGATGGAAGCATGCTGGAATGGCTATAGTGTACAGTTTTACAAATTTCAGTTGTTAGAGCCTAGCACTCTGACTATAAAACAGCAAAAAAATGTTCTTTAAAGAGTACTCATTAAATACTGGTCAAAGAGAACAGAATATAAAAGCCATAGCTTAGAATAACTGTCAATAAAAACACTGTACCGACACAAGTCACTATATTGAAAGTGAATTTCCTTCCATCTTCATGTAAACTTACTGCTAAAAGAACACTTAAAGCCATGGGAGCCCATCCTTGTGAGTTGTTTCCAAATCTGTTTCACAAGTCTACTTCTGTGTATTTAACCCAAAGCCATGGGTCAGGAAAAGGTGTAAATTTACTGACCATTGACCCTTCCTTTAACCAGTCTTCTACCATTATGAAGCTCTGGGCACTTTTTGTAACTTTCATATCAGTGCAATTCTGGTGATCAAACCTAGGGCTTTGCGTATGCTAGAAAGAACTCTACTAGCTGAACTATATTCCTGGCCCCCTCTTATCACTTTGTATTAACACCTAGTAGTTAGTTGTACATTATGTGGTAAGAGCTCACAAGTGTGATTTATTTCACTTTGACCTTGTGTACAGTTGAAATACAACAAATTGAGGAAGAGTCTTCATTCAGATTTTCTTTGAATGAGTTGGGGATGAGGAACTGAAGCAATTGCTCAGCCAATAAATTCCTTTTGCCTTGCAAGCACAAGGATATGAGTTACATTCCCAGGGAGCCAGCCCAAACTACTTAGCAAGTTCCCAATACACTAAGAGACCCTGTCTCAAAAGATGGCAGGTGGCACATGATGAATAAAACCCAAAGTTGCCTTCTGCTTGCCACATTCATATATCTGCATGTACATTTGCTCGAACGTGAGCACATGTGCACACACACACACACACACACACACACACACACACACACACACACACACTTTGAAAGAAGCAAGGCACTACTTTGTGGAATCAGGAAACATCTTGCTTCTTGTCCCTCATCTTCTCCCCTAACCCTCCATCCCTGCCATGATCAATAGACCCAATATACACCTAGAAAAACATGTACCACATCCACTCTTTCTCCCTGGTGCCTGAGACGAAAATACTAAGAGAAGTCCTAGCAGGTGGAATGACCATTGTGGGCTTGTGTGAATTCCTCATGCATGTTATCACAGAACATGTCCACACTTCTCAAATACATACAGTATTGTTTTCAATGACGGTAAAATGCTGGGAGGAAGGGTGAGGCCCTTGGGTGCTGTTGGCACAGGTTTTTCCTAAGCACATCCATGAAGTGATTGTCATATCATTATTGATCATATGCCACACATAAACAGCAGCTCTTGGGCCCTGGGCTATTCTCTTCTAAGAACTCTGTGATTTTTCTGCACAATGTGCTGATTGTCTGTTGGAGTAGGTGCTGACAATGGGCTATGGCAGCCCAGCTAGGACATGTTCCAAGCACTGTGTGTAACACCTGCTACTGATGTGCAAAAGGTTCTGGTACGTGAAAATGGGCACAACGACTGCAGACCTTTGACCCTAATATACTCATCCATCTTGAAAATGGCAGATAATAATTTGTGAAGCCTGATGGATAAGAGAACTTTCCGAAGTTGGAAAGAAATAACACACAAAAATAACTTACAGAATGCATGATTTGTGACTATTTCTCAGTAATCATAACCAGAAGACCCATATGCAATGTGTTATAGAAAGGCAAAATATAGCCATACTTATATCATGAGAGCAAAGAGGAGGCTGCCCCAGGCAGAATAGGAGAATGAGGGTCTTCAATCCAGAGAAACAAGAACTATCTCAAAGAGAGATTTGATCTAATTCTCTGAACCTTTCAGAACTGAAAATCACTGGTCTGGTTTTAAATTGATTCAGAAAGAATATTTCATAATTTAATTTCAAAGCATATTCTAGACCTTCATTATATCACATAGTGCAGAGAAGGGACAATTTGACACTGTCACTCCCAGTGGTTCTCAACTAGCAGTATGATCACCCAGCAGTGTCTAGGAAACAGCTGGCAGTGTCCAGAGATGGATTTTCTTTATCACTGCAATTGATGGAGTCAGTCTGTGCTCCTGGTTTCTGATGGAAGAAGTGAAGGACACTGCTCAGTTCCCTACAAAGGAGAAGACAGCATGGTAGAGTAAAGCATTACCCAGTCCAGAATGTCAGGGCTTCCAAGGTGGAAACACACTGGTCTACACAACCAGTGGTGCTTCATCATTTCTCTTTGGAGCCCTGGAGCAATGGCAAAAGCACTGCAGTTTGAATAATTGGATTAATCGTTAAAAGCATCTGTGTGTGTCATGCCTTGGTCCCAGAATAATACATTAATTTCATTGAAGGATGTTGTTGGCAGTTATTCAGGTGAAATGAACAGACATGGTTAAAGTGCCTACAGTATAAGCAGAGATTGCCGTTAAAGAGCTAGTATTGAAGAAGAGATTGTGAAAGCATTTAATATGTGGTTTTGGTATCAAGAAATTGTTTACATGGAATCTTGACTTTGGACTCTCCAGGTAGTTGTACTGGACCTCATAGTAATAAAACTTGCCCCTGGTTTAGAAGCATGGTTGAAAGAGTCACAAACACTATGCTACATTGTTTCCATTTATCATTTCATCACATTCTCCAAATAACCCCATGAGATTGGAACTATTACCCTCATATTATACATGAAGCATACTTCTAACAGAAGCTGTCAGTCTCCAGAGTGAGTTTGCTAAAGCACTGGGAACATAGCTTTGATAGAAATGCTCCTGGTGCTTTCTATGAATTGATATCATCCCTTCATCATTGGAATTGCTGGTGTCCAAATCTCCCCAACACCACAATTCCTTTTTCTAAGACCAAAAGGAAGGTGATGGGTTCATCATAGTGTAGGCTCTACATTGTGGAGGACAAATGGATTTTCAAATTATCTGTAAAAAAAATAGTATTAAACTGTTTCCTAAGATATTGAGTCTGCAGGGCATTTTATCTTAACCTATACTTTCCAAATGGGGAATAGGTCAAATTGTCATCCTTGTTTCTCCAAAATAAACAAACTTCATCTTGGTTGCAGATATACAGACCACACCTTATGTGCATGTTCTTGACTCATTCTCAACACAGCGCCCTGGTTCTCTGCTGTATGTAGCACAAGAAGCTGAATAGTCGGGATAGAGCTCTGATCTGCTGACCCTTAACCTCATGGAAACACCCAACGAAAATGGAGCCTGGAGACTTAGAAATGTCTGGGTAAGTAAAGCAGGACATATCTTATCTTTGATTTCCACAATTAGTTACCCAAGTTTCCAGTTTATACCTAATCTCACAAAGTGGTACTGTTTGGTTATAGATCTTAAAATAGTTCTACACATGGTTTGCAAAAGGCATGCAGAAAAGTGAAACAATGCTATCACCTATTTCTGAAGTATTGAAATAGCAAACAAAGATGTATTAAACACCAATGTCCTGCTAAGATTTTCTTATCTCAATGACCTATTCCCCCCCCTGAGAGATTTAGTAGGTTCTATCCCAGTGTACAGCATTGAAAATATTTTCACATATTTATACATGAAATAAAATTCATCTTGCTGAGAGACATTAAAAGCAGTTTCCTTTTAAAGCAATGTATCTTTTCCCATGTTCTCCTTTAGCTATCTCAGTTAGGCCGCTCTGCTATACATTGACTTGACTTAGATAAGGAAGGTAGGTCTTTTCAAAATCTAATCCCCTGTCAAAATCACATTCATTCCCTTTCTATGTTTGTGTTATCCTCTGCATTGAAAATCCCCATGTTCTGTGTACAGTGAATACAATAATCCCTGCAGATCCCATTTGAAATCAATCAATTTGTGTATATGTTTATTTTTATACTTTTATCTATTCCTGGAAAGATATGGTGCAGTTTACAATAAGACACATGGAAAATAATACAACTGCAACAGCTAAAATTGGAACAAGAGGAAAAAGTAAAACAAGACTGGAGATGAAATGCATGCAAGCATGAGTCTACTGATGCATACATAGTGCCCCACACATGCAAACAGGTGGGCCATAAAACATGTTCTGGCTGCCAACGTAAGAAGTAAAGCCTTATCAGTTACATAACTCTGCATCCATGGAACACTAACAATTTGTATTTCCTGGGGAAGTCTATTTATTCCTGGTACTGGGACTATACAGGGACATTCCCCAGGATCCCATTAAAGGGTGATGTGGCAAATAATCACCACAGTTTCTTTATTCTTTATGTGAGACCTGTGGGCAGCTTATTACACTGACTATTGATACTTGCTAAGGGCACACTCACAAATACCAATCAGGAGAAGATGTCCTTTGCAAAAGAGAAGGGAGATAGCAGAAATGCCCAACATAGCAACAGCAAGTCTTCCAGCCACCACTGATCAGCTGTGCTCAGACTCACCTTTTTTAATAGCTAGAGAAAATTTTTTAAAAATAAAAATCTCTCCAAATATTGTTGCAGATAGCTTTTAATGAATTTTGTGAATGACAAGCTTGTGGGTCAATGTTACAATTGCACAAACAACAACTATTGCTGTGCCATTGACCTCATTGTTCAATGCCTAGGCAGACTCCAGAGATCATCGAGGAGTCAAGATATTTTGCAAAATCTAGTTAAGTACAGAAAAGTATATATCTAATGGACAGCTTATCCACCACCTTACCTCACTTGAATAGATAAAATAATGGCAAGAAATATTAATTTAATATAATTTAATATTAGAAATATTAAAATTAATTTTTGTTAATTGATTTACATGTACTATATTTTGATAGTGGTTCCCCCAAGTCCTCTCATACCACAGCTGATCAGTGGTGGCTCCTCCCCACCCACCCAAATCTATATTCTTTCTTCATCTTTCTCTTTAGAAAACAAATAGGCATCTAAAAGGGGGAAAACTAATAAAATGTTTGAAACATAGAGTCAAGGCCCAAAAATTCTAGCCCATTTTTGGTATGGCAAAATAGCACTAGCCTTCACCAGCAAATACAAGAAGTTACCTGTGCCTGACTACAGCACTAGGTATTCAGAGTTAGAAAGATCCTGTGTCTCGCTTTCTAGGCATATTAATCTACAAATGTGAAGTCTCATATCCTAGTACAAGATCCTGTCTCAAAAAATAAAGTAGAAATCTCTAAATGACACCTAAGGTTGACTTTTGACTTACACACACACACACACACACACACACACACACACACACACACACACACGCACCAATGTATAAGAACACACACATGAACACATGTGTAAACACTATGACATTAACATCAAGGAAATAGCAGGAAGTTTATGAGGTTGTTTGTTATTTATCAGCCAACTAAACATGAAGGACATCTATGACAAACAATAACTTGTCAGGAAACAGAAAGAATAAAGACAAAAACAACACAAGACATATCAGTGGCTTTTCTTTAGGACAATAATTGGCCAGTGGGTCAGAGACCTTTTAAAGCCACTCCTTATCTGAAAAATAGTGCCATAATATTCATGTCAGAAAGAATGGCTTTGTTATTCTTCTCAGTGCCAGCAGAAGCAGGGGTTGAAGTCAGCTCAACGAGATCATTAAGAGCCAAGTTTTAGAAAACACAAAGTTACACACAATCCTTTGTAACCCCAAAGGCAATAGACTGCCGTGGCAAAAGACTGTTTCAATTGGCTCTGGTCCAAGCAAAATCACAACAGGGTCACTTCTGTATAAATATCTGTACCTAGGGCTCCAACTAACTTGAGCTCACTCTTTTAAATCAGCCAAACTTTGAACATAGGGATAAAGATGAAGGGACTGCTCATAACTGCAGCAGCAATGTGATGTTTCACCCAGGGTTTCCTAAACAACCACAGAGGATATAAGCAAGCTGGGATTGGGGGAAGATGACTCTTCCAGTGAAACTAAGGCTTTAGGAATTTTTTTATTATTTATTTTAGGATAATTGCTTAATAAAAAAAGTCTGCAGCATGGAATAGGTGTGTTTTTCCTTCTATAATGTAGAACAATTCACATTATTCATCCAGTGGAGGTAGAGTTCTGACTGTAGTATCAATGAGAATGGGAAATGGAGTTGAGAAGGGTTTCTTTCCATAGAAGAGGGAATAGAATGAGAGAGAGAAATGGGAGTAAAAAATGGCTCATCGTTTAAATATATGAAGCTGTCAATGAGTAAAATTAATAAAACTATTAAAATGTAAGCAGTAAGAAAGTTGGTGAGGAGGGTCTCTAAATGGGTTTGGATGTTCAAGGAATGTAAATTCACACTGTCTCAATCAACAGCCCCATTCAGACTTTGACATCTAGACTTAGGGTAATTTTTTAAAAGATAATATCAAATTTCAAGTAATTTCTAATTGTATATGCTTCCAAGTGGTCCTGTAAAGTTGTTATTTATTTCATGTGCTACCTCATTAACCTCATTATAGATGGCTAAAGTTTTTCCACTCTCTTTGGATACATGAAAAAGTAGCCTCTGAAGAGTTTCATCATTGGCTGATTAGGTCACCCCACCCATTTGAAAACCACTTTCAACCTGCATGAATTCTATAGTGCTACTCTACAAAAGCAACTTGATCATGCTTGTGGAGATTCTGCTTACAGATGAGGTCATCTGAGATGCAGAGTTTAGGACTTCTCTACATCTCTTTTTGAGGATGCAATTCAATCCGTAACACAATGTTCTCTGGCTTATTCTGCAAGGCTGAGGAAGATTCTTCACAACAGGCTACTTAAGTTGTAGACACTTCACCTACCCAACATCAAGTGCTCCTAGGCTATAGAACAAGAGCCTAGGAGCCTCTTGTTCTAGAGCCTCTGACCCTCTGCCTCTAACGACAACAAAAGCCAACTCTGTCATTCCTCTAGGCGTCTGTCTGTTCTCTACAGAAAGAAGGCCATGTGGGCCTGTGATTGACAGCACAGAACCTGACTCTATGAGATCGGGGCCATCACCACTACCTATGGCCTAGATCATAGAGCCAGCACAGCCATGTACCACGGTGGTTCTCAACCTTCCTAATGCTGCAACCCTTTAATACAATTTCTCATGTTGTGGTGACCTTCAACCACAAAATTGTTTTCATTGCTTCTTCATAACTGTGGTTTTACTACTGTTATGAATTGTAATGGAAATACCTGTGCTTTCTGATGGTCTTAGGTAACCCCCGGGAAAGGATTGTTCCACCTTCAAAAGGGTTGCAACCCCCAGATTGAGAACCACTAAACTAACAGTTGAGTTGTGAGACTAGTGCCACTGCCTAGGAGCTGGGTCCTGGGTCACGAACCCCTGTCTGAAGCCAGATTATGGGACCAGCATCCATGTTCTGAATCATGGAGCCAGTCCAAATTCCAGCACAACTCCCTGTGAGCTGCAGGATACTCAACAAGTCTTTTATGGTCTCTCTAATCTTCGGTTAACTCATCTGCAAAATAAAGATTATAATGGTGTTTGCTTCAAACAGGGGTGTTGCAGGATTTAAATGATTCAGATATGTAAACCCTTATGCCAGGGCTAGTATTCTATTTCAAATAAAGAATTTATTTGTAACAGTGAATATCATGTTCACTCTCTCAACAGGAGATTGCTGCTCGGGAAACAGGAATATTTCTCCTAGATAATCCTTTAATGGCTCTTATTTCATATTCTTTCAAGCCTGTTATGATTATTTTTTCTAATATCCTTCAAAATCATAACCAAACAGATTTGCAGGCTACTTTCAACTTTCTCTGACCATCACCTCCTTTTGCCCAATGGGAGCAACATATCAACATTAGGCAATTGCTTCATTACCGGCATCATCATCTCAAGATAGCCTGTTTTCCCAGATTGCCATGAGCAAATACTTCAAAGCATGAGCAATGGCTTCCATTTCTTTGACATTTTGCAAATTTTACAGCAGTGTGATACACGAGAGCAGGTACTGGATAAATTCTAAATAATTGAAAGCCAGCTACAAACTAAACTTTGAACACTAAAAACAGGGTCTTTTGTTGCAGGCAAATTTGCATATCTAAGGTTCCTATTTTTTTTTCTGAACCATTGTTGTTCACAACTGTTTGAAAAACTCAAGGAAGAGCACAAAGTATAAAACCCGAGGAAAGATTATGGCACAGAAGGATTGGCTTTGAGCCTAACATTGCTTTATCGTGGTCCTGGCAAGTAATCAATAGGAAATTCTGTTGCACAGACATAAATCATAATTGAGTTTTCATTAGACCTGTGCCAGATCTGTGCCTGTAAAAGTTCCAGGATTCTGGTGCCAAGGTGCCTTATCAGTCCATATGCAAATACATCTTTTGATGAAATCAAAGAACAGTAGAATTCAGATGAGAATGCAGCTTTGTGCAGCCAAAGCCAGGTAGACAATTAACTCTTCCCATGGCCAGTGAGTGAGGAATAACTGCAAAGGGAGGCTTCACTCATAGCGTGTCCTCTACTGACACTCATGAAGATGAGTCTCCCTAGTAAGCTATGTTCCAAGACCACTCCCCCAAATTCTTGGAAACTTTTTCTAAACTGTATTCTAAGACCATCCAGCAATTAAAGAAAAACTGTGTGCATAGCTTTTCTCTGTCAAAGGTGGAAAAATGTCATCAAACACCATCTTCTGGGAATGTTAGCAAAGAGGACAAAATTTGGAGGCTTTGATCTTTTCCTCAAAGAAAACCCATCAGAAGTCCAGTTCTGTTCAGATTTAATAATTTAGTCCTGTGCTTACTTATTCTGCAGAAGATGCAGAGCTCTGCTGGTAATTTTGTAAGGACCCAGACACTTAAAGTGATTTGAATATTTATTAAAATGCTTCATTTTTTTTAAAAAAATCAATCACCAGACCAGATTTCAGTCTGCTGGGGACTGGATTATTTGGAAGAAGATTTTATCGGAATAATTTCCTTGACATTTCAGGCCTCTTTTATCATACAACAGAGAGACAGAGAAAGACAGGGGGACAACATAGTGAGAAAGAGACACAGAGAGACAGGGACACAGAAAAAGAGAGAAAATTCAGGCCAGAATGAATGCGCTACTAACACCAGGTAGACTTTTAATTCTTCTACCAGCCAGTGAGTGAGGAGTGACTGAAAAGGAAAGCAGCTCACACACACAAGAAAGAGATTCTCTTTGCCTGCATTTTCCAATCTCAATAGTTCAGTTTTAAAGTATATGAAAAGGGCTAAATCTTGGTAGTTTGGTCTATGCAGAGGTGCTGTTGTAGACTAGGAACTTTAAGCTGGGGGGCCTTAAGAAAGATCTTTAGGTAATTGAGAATGCGTGTGTTTGAGAGAGAGTGTGAGTGCATCATGCATGTGTGTGTATACTCATGCGCTTTTGCAAGTGTGTACATACACACACATGTACACAGATGCATATGAAAACAATGGTAGACCGCAGCTGCCATTCCTCAGGTACCATTCACCCTGGACTCACCTTGTGTTTTGAGATCACTCATTGCCTTGGAGCTCACCAACTAACTAGGCTAGGCTGGCTGGCCAACAAGCCTCAGAGATCTGCCTATCTGCTTCTCCCCACCACTGGGATTACAAGTACACCTGACTTTTTTTTTTTTTTTTTTTTTTGGTTTTTCGAGACAGGGTTTCTCTGTGGCTTTGGAGGCTGTCCTGGAACTAGCTCTTGTAGACCAGGCTGGTCTCGAACTCACAGAGATCCCCCTGCCTCTGCCTCCCGTGTGCTGGGACTAAAGGCGTGCGCCACCAACACTACTTTGGGTATCTGTTATAGTCTAACACATCACCACACAAGGCACTCTGCATATGTGCTATTTAAATTCTAATTAATCAAATATAACTAAAGTTCAAAAACACCTCATTTCCTCTACTGTTCTAGCTGGATTTCCCATTTTCAATATAATACATGGCGACTGTCTGTAGCATCCCACATCAGTCCACATATGTCTCAGACAGGACCATTCTTTGTACTGTAGAAAATGGACCCCTTCCCCTCTCACTTAATGTCTTTTAGATATGCTTGATTTCACTATGGGCACAAGTCATCAAATAGCAAAATCCGTGTGTTTCCTGCTGAGCCGAAACGTGTTAGAAAAGAACTAATGGGCTCTGACTTGGCCAGCAAGCTTCAAGTGGATTACAGGAGTGATATATAAAATTTGCTGTGGGTATTTTTGCCCACACACTGACACATTTGAAATTTTCCATTTATTATAAAGCATTTACTATTAGTGATCTGCAGTGTATAAAATATAAGTACCAAAATAAAACAGAATTTCTTTCTGATTACTCTCCACTCTCTTTATCTTTCTCCAACCCTCATTAACTCTACTCCCTATAAGTCCCTTGCCCATGATCACACCTATGTGTGCATCTGTGGGTATGTATGTGTGCACGTGTGTGTCCCACTGAATCTTAGTTTAGCTATGGCAGTCCTATGGCCATGAGTGTGGAGCTAGCCACTGGAGCCTGAGGAGCTCACTAGTGGGTACACAACTAAAAGCACTGACTCCTCTTCTCCCAGCATCCATCAAGAGCCAATAGTTGTCCAGGAAGGGGCAGGGTCACACAAGCCCCTTCTCTATGCATGACTGACTACTGACAGCCTTGGTGCAGGCAATCACAGAAGTTATGAGATTTAGATGCTTGGTTGCCATTGTAAGAGTCGGTCTTTATTGGCATTCATTATTTTCCTGGCACTGTACTAAGTTATTTTTACATGTTTATCCAAGTTTCCTGTAACAAAGTTATTACTGGTATCTCTGTTTCACAGATGGGCAATGCTGATCTAGTCACATATCTGGTACATGGCAGGGCTGGACTCAATACCTTGCCTGAGGCTCTAACCCAGGCTCTAACCCAGGTTCTAACGCATTCCTCCAAACTTCATCCTTGCCGTGCAAATCATGGAACACACCCCTAAACAGTTCATCCAATTTTATAGTCAGTTCAACTTCCAAAATTAGGAATCCTTCATATTCTTGATGGAGAAGCATGGGTCCGTGAAAAATACCAAACACCTTTAAGCATTACTGCCCACAAGCAATTGTCTCCATCTCTGTACACTCCCACATCAGCTAGTTCTGGCCTTTTCCTGGTTGGAGTTTTTGTTGCTCTGTCCCTCAAGATGTATGTCTGAATCTCTGGACATTGAACCAATGTTTGTGTCATGTTCCTAATAAATAGCATGACCTGAAAAGGTCATTTGCTAAGTATGATTTATTTATCATTAATTTCACTATCATTTATGATGGCTGCTGCTGCTAGGGATGATACAGACTATTAACAAGGGTTTCTCAAATAAAGGGTTCTATCGTATTCTTTTCCTAAACATTTATTTTTGTAACTTTTAATTATGTTGGAAGGTATGTGCGCATGAGTGCAGGTGCTCTCAGGTCCAGAACAGGGTATTAGATGTACAGGGTACAGGTGCCTTATATGGATACTGGGAACTGAAATCGCATCCTCTGCAGGAGCAGTACTTGCTGTTAACTACTAATCCATCCTTTCAGACCTCCTACAGTGTTCTTATGTATCTAATGTATTGCTCCATTATTTGTAACAGGATAAATACTTTTTTAAAGAATTTAAGTTAGCTTATTGAAAGGGGAATTCATGTGCCAGTTAAACAACTTAGAAAGAAAATGCTTGAGGCTTTCAGAAACACTTAACAAAGACAACAAATTTCAACTGCATATTATAGAGCCATTTTTTTAGCTATAGAGATTTTGAAATTTCAGCACAAAAGGAAATTTTCAGTGGCAGAGGAGTGTGGAGCAATGATTACAGTTTCAAATATTCTATTCTCTAGTTTAATAGATAACTTATAAATCATAGTCATGCATGTGCGTAGCCCTGTATCACTAATTTCTTTTTTACACAGACTTAATTTAAATAGAACTTAATTTACGTAGACAACACAGTCATATAGTTTGTTTTAATTAAACTTGTTCATAAACGGCTTCATACATGTTTATAGTGTATACTGACCATACACTTCTCCCACTTTTTCCCATCTCCCTATGATCCCCATCCAACTTCCCCACTCTCTGCAAATCACTCTCATACTCATATGTATTTGTCTTGTTTTGTGAGCCACTGAATTTAATCAGGTCCATGTGTGTGACCATGAGTATGGGGCTATCTATTGGAGCCCAGTGGACTCAGCGGTGGGTACATAAATAACAACAATGCTTTCCCCCTCTCCTGGAATTTATTAGTAAGTCAGCAGCAAAAGATAAGGCTCCATGAGCTCCAATCCTTTCTTGATTGATTGCTGATACATTTTAAGTGTATGGTCTTGTATGGGCCCACTGCAGATGACAGAGTTGTGAACTAATTGCAATGGTTATATCAACTCTAGAAGACAACATTTTACAACATTTCATGCTATCTTCGGGCTCTTGTATACTCTCTAACCCCTCTTCCTTCTTGCTTCCTTAGCCTTGGAGGAGGTGGTGTAAGCGTCTTGTTTATGGCTGAGCCTACAACCACCACTAATGCTCAGCTTCTTGGGTAGTCAGGAGTTTCTGCATTCACTCTATAAGGAGAGACATCTCCAACTCAGGTTAGGAGCAGCTCTTGTCTATGGATACAAGCATAAATATTTAGCAGGCAGTTTAATGCTACATTAATTTAGTTAAACAACAATAATAAGTTCTTAACTCAGATCTACAATCTCCCCAGACTTAGGCTGTAACCTGAGGGTTAGAGTTCCAATGAGTCTCCTGCCTAAGGGTAGGACTAAAATCCAGTCAGGGGGTTATTAGTTACTCTCACAAAAGTTAAGCCACTAGGTGGGCACAAACAACCCAGTTCAAAAATGGGGTGCAGAAATAAACTGAAAGCTCAGATAACAAGAAAACAATTAAAAAGGGTTCAATATCCCTAGCCAATAGGAAAAGCATATTAAAACTACTTTAAGATGCCACCTCACCCAAGTCAAATTGGCCATCAAGAAGAATACCAATAAAAACAAATTGCTGTGAACTGGCTTTTAGGACCTCATTCCCTATGGTGGGAAACCTTGTTCAGCCTTGATACAGTGGGTAGGGGCTTGGCTCTGCCTCAATTTTGTATGTCAGACTTTGTTGACTCCCCATGGGAGGACTTAACCCCTTTGAGGAGTGGGTGGGAGGGTGAGGGAAGGGGAACTGAGGTTGGTATGTAAAATAAAAAAAATTAGGTAAAAATGGTAAAATATATATATATATATACTTTTACATAATAAGTGTTTCCTAAGTCAAAAGCCAAATTGCTGATGTGGATATGGAAAAAGGGGGAACCCTTATCACTGTTGCTGTGACGTGAACCAGTGCAGTCACTTTGGAAAACGATTGAGATTTCTCAAAAGAAAATACCATTGACCCCAGCTATCCCACTCCTGGGCATTTAGCTGAAGGGTTTGAAATCACACGACATTGACACTTGCGCACCCACGCTCATTGACGCCTTACCCACAGTAGCTATGGAACTGACACACCGAGATAACCAGCAATTGGTGAATAGATACTGATGTCTAGTCCATGTCACAAGGCAATTCTATTTAGCTGAAAATAAAACCAAAATCGTCAAGTTTTCTGGAAAATAGAACTAGAAAAGAATTTTACAGAGTGAGGTAACCATGGCCCAGAGGAACAAATACAGCATATTGTCTCTCATTTGCAAATCCCAGCTTCAAGTCTTTAGTTCTATTTAATGTAGGATCTGGGAAAACGAGCAAGGGAGCATGGGAGAGATGACTTATAACAGAGAGATAGTGGAATTTAGGTTAAAAAAAAAGGAAGAGTGCAAACACTGTGGGCGGGAAGCTTAAATCAGGAAGAAGCCAAAGGAACTTGAAAGATGCAGGTGGGCATGGCAGGAAGAGGTAATCAGGACAATGGAGACATAGAGACAGCTGCCCTGAACAAGCGGGAGTTCAGGGACCCCAGACTGATGGCTGAGAGGCCAGCATGGGACTGATCCAGATCCCCTGAGTGTGGGTGTCAGTGAGGAGGCCTCAGCAATCTATGGGGCCTCGGGTAGTAAACCAGTATTTATCCCTGGCACACAAATGGACTTTGGGAGCCCATTCCACATGGAGGGATGCTCTCTCAGTCTGGACACATGGGGGAGGGCCTAGGCCCTGCCTGGGATGATATGACAGACTTTGGAGAGCCTCACCCTCCTGGGGAGCAGAGGGCGGATAGGGTTGAGACTAGAGGGATTGATGGGGGACAGGGGAGGAGGGAAGGGAGATGGAGCTGGCATTGACATGTAAAGCAAGCTTGTTGCTAATTTAAAAACTATATAATATATATCATATAATTTAAAAACTATATATAAAAACTATATATATTTATATATATGAAGGACAGCATATATGCATATATATAATGAACAGCAAAATTTTTCTGAATGATATGAGGCAATAAGTGCTGGAGCAAAAACCATAGAGGCAATGGAGCTCAAAAGCAAAGGTGAGAAGCAGCCATTTGGTGAACAAAATACACTTTGTGTGAAAGGTCATACTGTTCTCACTAATTCCAAGATGTTTCATTATGAAGGATTACGAACTAAAATGCCTATAGGGAATAGATAGATAATTCAATGAGTGAAAATATTGATAGTACAAAACATAACAATTCATTTGAAATGATTGGCAGAAGAAGATATGTGTAGGAGGTTGTCTTGTATGGTTTGGCAAACTATTCCAATTCCTACCTGGTATCACACCATTGTGAGATTTTTTTTAATTGGCACAATAAATAAATTCTTGTTCTAGGATTTCATCTCCCAGGGCCAATTAAGCTTCCTAATTTATCTTGAAGTTAAGAACAAGGTAATCTTGATCTGGAATGGCAACACAAGCAATAACCATAATGTTCTCTCCACTGAGACAGGGTTTCTCTGTGAAAAAGTCCTGGTGTCCTGGAACTTACTCTGTAGAGAAGGCTGGCTTCGAACTCACAGAGATCTGCCTGCCTCTGCTTCCCAAGTGCTAGGATTAAAGGCCTGCACCACCATCCCCTGAACAAAATTGTTTAATTTTTAAGACATCTCTGAAAGTAGTTCTGAGAGCACACAGCAACTGAACATTCATTTATTGGGAAAATATTCATAAGAAGAATGAGTCTGTAATGTTTGAGCCACAGCATGTTCCTCTCCTACATCAGGCTGACATGCTCTAAGCTCCACTCAAGGTATATGTAGCCAAGAATTCGGGGTTCCATCTCTGTCCCATTAGCCCTAAGTCTAAGGTAATAGTGTCTCCTCTTAAAGAAGTGGACATCAGCTTTTCCATATTCCCTAGCTCTGCTGTACATCTCTCTTCTAGGCAAAAGAAGTTGAGATATCTGAGAATAACTTCCTCTACCCAACCCCTACTCATATGATAAAAAGTCTACCCTGGGCATGGAGTGATAAAGGTAACAGTCCTTGAACAGTCTCACCTAAGTTCATTTATAGTTCAGATTTTCCATGCCAAGAGCAGAGGTGACCCCCATTCCAGTCCAACATCCCTCCTCCAAAGCAGAGGCATCATGCAGAGAAGAACAGGCCACTGTCCTCACCTACATTTCTACAATCAGTTTCCCTTGGTGATGGGGACTCCTCAAGAAGAGAGACTCTTGTACATACCACTAGAAAATGACTTCATTTGGAGCAGAACATAGACAACTTCAAGTCCAAAGACAACGTAAAAACAATGGAGATTCCTGTTATAATCTATTAAGAGGAGAATGGTATTTTTATAAAAGCAGTAAGTTAAATAAAATTACCTAGAAGTTTAATAGTGATAAACAGGTATTTTTTTTTAAAAAAAAAAAAAAGCCTTCCTAAAAACTGTTCCCAAAGACTTACTTACTCCTACAAAGGGTACCAAAGTTCTTTTAATGTAATTTGCAAATAATCCCCAGCCACTTAATGGTCAAATATAATAGAGCAATAAGTTGGCAATTAGTTCAGCATAGTAGTTTATGATGAGAGTAGACACAGAAAGACAGAAACTCCATTGTATGATCAGGGAAAGAGGAAGTCAGACTGGTGCAGACATTTTCTTTCTTCTTTTCAAACAGTAAAGAAGTTATACACCAAGAGATAAAGAGACTTCACTAAAATAGACTGGAAAATTCACTGTGCATATAAAAACAACAACATTAATAATGGTAAAAATAATTAATAATAACAATAATAAATAATAATGAGAAAGCCTGGAGAGGGAATAGACTCAGGATACAGAATCACCACAGTGTATGACCTAAAATTTCCCACTTTCAATTTAAAAATGTAAAAACAGAGAAGAATGAAAATGTGACCCATAAAAAGAAAATAAAATCATACAACAGTCATTGCTTTTCAGAGTACAAAGATGTTGAAGTTAGAATGTGCTGCCTCCAAAATGTTATTTCATATATGTTCAAAAATAAAAGTCACACTTAAAGAAGTTGTGTTGACAAATTCCCATCAAAATAGAACATTAATAGAGATAAGAATTGAGACAGTAAAATGAAATCAAATAGAATTCTGGAAATGAAAACTAAAACAAAATGAAAATTTTATTGGACACAGTTAATAGGTAATTTTAGGTACAAAAAACTAAGTCATCCCAAAGATAAATCAGCAATATCTAAGATGTCTGAAAAACAGGTAAATTTTGTGTGATTCTCCTAGGTCCACTAACATATGATTAATAAAGTTATCAGAATGTAATGACACAAAAACTAATACATGATTTTAAGTAATTGCTGAAAATTTAAACGTCGATAGAAAATATTAATCTAAATATCAAAGAAACCAAATTAATTCCAAGCATAAATTCATATAAAATCAGAACTAAAGTCCAAGAGACAATAATGAAATCAAGAGAAAAGAAAGAAACCCCATTCAAGGAACCCTCAATAAATTAAAGAGCTGAATTATAAACAGAAACCATAAAAGCTGAAAAAGTCATATACATATATAAGTAGAGAAATGACAACATTGGTCAAGAGTCCCATTTCTATGAAGGCTTTCCCTTGAAGAGCAGGAGTTGGTCAAGAAACAGTTCTGTCACTGTAGCTTCATTATTATATTGATGAATTTCATCAAGAAAAATAACAAAACATTAATACTGGACAGAATTGAAACTATTTCTGTTCACAGATGATATGATTTTTCTGTGGTTTGGATATAAAATGTTTCCCAAATGCTTATTTTTTAAAGGTTTGATCCCCATGGAGTTGGGGTTTGGGGAATATGATTGGATCAATAGGACACTAAACGTAATTGAAGAGTACTCTCTCTCTCTCTCTCTCTCTCTCTCTGTCTCTCTCTCTCTCTCTCTGTCTCTCTCTATCTCTCTCTCTGTCTCTCTCTATCTCTCTGACTCTCTGTCTCTCTCTATCTCTTTCACCCTCTCCACTACTCCCCTCTCTTCTCTCTCTCTTTCTTCTCCTTCCCCTGACTCCTTCTCCGCAATCCGTATCTCTCCCACACACACCCCCAGTTTCTGGCTGCCATGAAGCCAGCTGTCATCTGTGACTCCTTCTCTGCCATGATGCTCAGCTTCACTCAGACCCAGAATGGAGACAAATCATACACAGAGACCTCTAAAACCATGAGACAAAACAAATCTTCCCTCATATAAGGTGTTTATCTCATAGTGTTTTCTCACAAAATTTTGTATGCAGAAAATCCTAATAGTCCCCTAAAATTACCTTTTAACACAAAGAATAAATAAAAAGAAAGTTTAAAAAAATGTTCAGAAAGGTTCCAGGATATAACATCAATAAACAAAAATCAGTTTTATTACCTTTAAAAGGGATGAAAGAATGTGAAAAATTAAGAACATAATCCCACTTAAAAGAATAACAAAATTAAATAATAAATTTAATAAAAAGAAGTACTCTGACAAATACAAAATTATATTTAATGAAAAAATTTTATAAACCTAAATAATTAAAATATATCTCATTTCTATAAAAGATTTATTATTAGAGTAACAATATTCTTTATATTTACCTGCAGAATGATTAGCACAGTCAACATAATCACTATTGAAATCCTTATTTTGTAGGGTGAAAAAGTTCATGTGTTTCATAAAATAACAATATGATATTAAAATCCACACAGGAATTTAAAACCTTGAGAATAGCCAAACTGATCTTAAAAAGTAGAATAAACTTGGAGAATATGTATTTCTTGATTTTAGACTTACTACAAAGCTAATGTAATAGCAAACATGTACAATGTGGTGATTTCTCAGAAAACTGGAAATCAATCTACTTCAAGACTCAACATTACCACTCTTGGGCATAAACTCAAAGGATGTTCCATCCTACCACAAGGACACTTGTTCAGCTGTGTTCATGGAAGCATTATTCATAATAGCAAGAACCCAGAAACAACCTAGATGCCCTTCAACCAAAGAATGGATAAGGAAAATTCAGTACATTTAGACAATGGACTGAGTCATGAATCTTAAAGACCCAGCCCCATGATCCACCTCTGCTGGCCTGCACCCATCCCAAAGGTGTCAAAGCCTCCCAACACAGAGACACCAGTTGGGGACCAAGTTTCCAACTCATGAGCCTACAGGGGGCATTTTATATTCAAACCATAACACCTATGTTTGTTTTCAGACTGAACCAATAGCCCTCCTGGATTTGCCCTCCAGATTCAGACTATAGTTATGTGCCAGCTCTCCTGCATCTACCACTAGCTAAACTTGTATTTCTGAACCTCCTTCAATGTGCAAGCCAATTTCTCCCTAATAATTATGTTTCTCTGAAGAACACTATTACTTCTGCTTCTCTGGAGAACACTTGGCTAACACAAATTTTTAATGTCTTGCTTTTCTTCCAGACTACAAAATCTACAATAATCTGTGAAAGATTATTGCTGTCCAGCCTTTGATTATATTAAGGGTGTAATTATTTCTTGTAACATAGTATCATATGAACTTAAAATATTTCTTCATTAAAGTAACATTTATACTATCCCTTAATTTTTATTAACTGTATTTTGGTTTTTGTAACAGTTTTAATCCAGGAATCTTATATAATAGTAATGGTTCAATTTTCCCAAACTTTGAAAAAATCTGGTGAAAAAACCCAAACCACAAAACAGAACATTTATCTCCCTGCTAGTTTATAATGCTTCTGTGTGTGTGTGTGTGTGTGTGTGTGTGTGTGTGTGTGTATGTTTACATGCACATGTGTTCGTAAGCCTATGGATATCAGAGACCAAAGATCAACCTCAGGTGTCACTCCTTAAGTGCCACTAACCTTGTTTTGTTGTTTTTGTTTTTGAAACAGGGTCTCTCAATGGACGACAACTCACCAAGTAGGCCAAGCTTGTCTTGACAAGCCCGGAGAATCATCCTAGGTCCCTCTTCGAAGCACTGTTGTAAATGTGAACCACTAGTCAAAGCCTTTTATTAAAAAATGTGTTCTAATACTGAACTTGAGTCCTCATAATGGCCTATACCAGTGGTTCTCAACCTGTGGGTCTCAAATCTTTTGGGAATAATGTATCACATATCTTGTATATCAGATATTTATGTTGCAATTCATAACAGTGGCAAAATGGCAGTTATGAAGTAGCAATGAGGAAAGTTAAGAGTGTCCGGTCTAATCCATCTCTCTGTCCCTGCTTTGGGTGATCATGAAGCCTTTTTGTGCCCTGAAATCAATTGGATGAATGCGATGATTTATGCTACCTCTCCTCACTACCATGACTTTGATGATAATCAAATCAAACAAGGAGAGATTACAAAGAAAGATCATGTATAATAGGGATATCCTTTCACTGTGTTTAAGTTGGCCCATGCTATTCATATTTTAGTGTGAACTGAAATCACTCTAGTAATAGTACAGAGAAAAATAAAAAAGCTGACCTAAAATACATTCTACACATTAGAATAAAGTTTGAAATTATATAACACAAAAAATCACTAGATCATTTTCTGCTTCTTTGAACATTACAGTATAATGCAGAATGAGAATTAAACTTGTTATGTGCACAGAGCAGATGGGCTATTAAATTAATTTAATGTAACCAAGGCTGATAAGAGGTAGCATTGTTTATTGACATAAAAAGCCTCTCCACTCTTACGATATCATTTACAGTTGCCCAAAAACTTCAAAGCCCAATGCCAGGTCAAAGATCCTAGTTATTATTTATAGATTGATTAGGAGGAGAAAAAAAGGTATTTATGTACAAATAAGAATACAGACTAGAAGAATTCGAAGGTGTTTGTTTCACTCAGTGTTTCAATACCATGTCGTTAGGGACTGAAACGTATGTCAATTGACAACTTGGAGATGTTCCAGTGGAAAGCAGTGAACTGATTAGAGTTGGAAAATAGGCCCTATAAATCATGACTCTAGGAACTGGAAGTCACTTAACCTGAAAGAAAAAGCCACATGCATGCACTGGATGCCTGTATCTGAAACTCTGAGAGGGCAAGATTTGTTTTGACCCATCCTTAGCTGTGCAAGCACAAAGATATCCAAAAAAAAAAAAAAAAAAAAAAAAAAAAAAAAAAAAAAAAAACAAGGATATTCTGGAAGCATTACTGTATTTCTGCAAATATGTAGCTATCTCTCATGTTGAAGGTGCCTAACCGCAGCCCTGGGACAGGCAGGGTGTGTGCCCACTCAACAGGAGACTGAAGGCCAGGCTAAGTGTGACCCCCTAACCTCCAGGATGAGTCAACAGGCAAATAGAAGCACAATGTCTGTAATCAAAGAATGTGTGACATCCCATTAGTAAATCTGAGGACAGATAGGGTGCAATAAGATTTGCTTAGGAGGCTGGGGTAGAGACCTTGTGTTTCAAGGAGGTCTTGATCCTATAAAGGACTTTGCTGGCAGAAGTACGCAGGACTTCACCATTCTCCTTGTCTGAGAAAACAAGGACCGAGAATCCAGACAAGAGGCAGTGAGATGAAGCAACCACTTATCAACTGTAGCCCACTGTGTTTTATCAGATAAATGCATTTTTTTCCATTAGACTCAAAGCTGTTATCAACAGAAAATCCATTGCATTGATTGATTTGATGTGTGGGAGGAGGTAGATGCCATTGTAATCACAAACACACTTATGTAAATGAGCTCTTTGTATACACAAGCAGGGTTAATTTAGACTGCAACTTAACATGTGTAAAGGCTTTCATCTTCACCTATTCTGTTACACACCACATAGTGAAGACAGGAGATCCAAGCTGAAATTTAGTCACTTTAAGTTTCTGTTTTATATTAAAAAAAAAAAAACACCACTGTACTCACACACTGCCAGGAAGTAATTTTTGTTCATCTTATTGCCATCTCACATGGTCCCTTTCCTTGCATCTTATGTAGAATGGTTTCACAAACTTTGAATAATTCTAGAAACTGTTTTTTTAGATCTTACTTTATTACACATAGAAGCTGGGAAGCAAAGCTTCTTGTTGGGGGTCTAGACAAATACCAGGAGGAAAAAATAAACAGAACTCAGTGTTTTACTGGGGTAGGGAGTTGATAATTAACGTCTGTCATTGTCCTGTGTCTCTGTGATCTGAGTCTGCTTATTAAAGGACTTCTGAATTCCAGATTGTAAGAACCTGGAATGACTTGTCTCAATGCCCTGTCTCATTAATTGACTGAAATGAAGAAAAAAAAAAATCTCTTTCTCTTTGAAGGTGAAGTGGGGAAACTTCACAGAAGATAAATATTGAGGGCTCATGGGACAATTCTTCAAAGGATCATGTGACATTTCTTAGAAGGTTTTCAGGCAATCTCCCAGTTAAGGAAATTGCATCAGAAAACCTTAGACCTTTGCTATCATCTGACCACACTTTCCAAACGTTATCCTTTTATCTTACCACATGACTGGGAATCACCTAAAAATTCAATATTAGAAGATGAATGCTCCTGGATCCACATCCCCCGTGTTCTAATTGTAATTGTATCCAATTTGTCTCCAGCAGCCAAATGACACAAAAGCTGCCCTTTTACCCTACTGGCTTTGCCTCCTCTCCTTGCACAGAGAGCTCTAATAAATAAAGAGAGTGCAATCATGCCTGGGGGTCCCCATCTGCTTGTGATTACCTCTGTGCACTTGCCCACAGGAAGACACTGGGAAGTCACTGGAAAGGAGGGCAATTTTCTTAGCCACCCATTTAGGAGAATGTCAGCTGCCCCCCTATGATTTACAACATGAACACTGGGATCTCAAAAAAAAAAAAAAGCTGCTGGTCGACCCCACTTTGGAAACTTGTGAGTTATTTTTATAGAAAGAGTGCGTGCATCTAAAAGCAAATCTTCAGCACTAGGTCTGAACAATTCTCCGAGTGTCACGCTAACCTAAGAATGGAGAAATTCAATCCCATCATATTAATGAACACTGATCTGTTCTGACACCACTGAGAAGAAAGTTTGAGTTCAGAGACTGGGATAAATGTCCAGGGGCATCCAACAAGCCAGTTTCTGCAGAGAAGAACAGCCCAGGAAAAAGCTCGTCTCGCCTAAAGATGCCAGTGTTTTCTCAGAGGACATAAGCTCAAAGCCCAAGGAAAAGGGACCAGGTTAAAACTGCAGAAAGTGCATTTGATCGAATTAGCTCGAAAAGTAGATCCTGTGGGTAAAAGAGGTCATGGAGGAAAGAAAGAGCAATGCAAATGGGGATGTTCAGGAGGAGTCACAGCAGGATTGCAGATGTCCTTAGTATGTCTTATGTTAAAGACTGGATTTACTCAAAGTGATTTACCGAGGCTGATGCACTTGGTACGGAAGCATCCCATAGTTGTCACACACATTACACTCTTTCCAGCTACTTCGACACTGTAGTCACTAGTGTACATTCAAGTTTTACTTTTTGGTTTCTCTTTATTGATAAGACCCTGGCTAAAACAAAGATGAAAAATTGTCAAGAAAGCTCCGGACAAAATAAAATAACTTTCTTTCAACTGCATAGTGATTGCATTCTTAAGAAATACAATGATTATAAAGTGGCACGAAGATTAAAAAACAATCTTGTGGGTTTATACATAGAGTCAGAAAATTATCACTTTTATAAACGCACAGGGACACTCCTCAGAGCTGGTTATGTCTGGCATCTGTTCCAAGCAGAACACTGTCTGTGGGTCCAACAGTTCTACTGCCCACTACCTGTGTGACCATGATTGCTCAGGTGATCTATATGTGCCACAAATTCCTACCCCGGTGTGGGACTGCTGTGTGAGATGGAACACAGCCCTTCACTCTGCTGAACCGCATGCATCGAGCATCCCTGGCCGCAACTTTTTCTGATAGTGGTATGCCCAAGTCACTGACAACCCAACACACATCACATCTGAGAACAACCCATTCACACCTTACACCTCTGATCTCTTTACCATTTATCACTATTGTTATTGTGAAATAATACTTAACATAAGAACAACCTTTTTGTACAGCCACTTTGGAAATCAGTATGGTGACTCCTCAAAAAAAATGGGAATCAGTCTACCACAAGATCCAGCAATTCCACTCTTAGGCATATACCCAAAAGAAGCACATTCATACAACAAGGACATATGTTCAACGATGTTCATAGCAGCACTATTTGTAATAGCCAGAAACTGGAAGCAGCCTAGATGCCTCTCAACCGAAGAATGGATAGAGAAAATATGGTACATTTACACATGGAGTACTACTCAGTGGAAAAAAAACAATGGAATATTGAAATTCGCAGGAAAATTAATGGATCTGGAAGAAACCATTCTGAGCAAGGTAACCCAATCACAAAAAGACAAACATTGTATGTACTCACTCATGTGCAGATTTTAGACATTGAGTAAGGATTCCAGCCTACAAGCCACACTGCCAAAGAAGCTAATAAACAAGGAGGTCCCTAAGAGAGACATACATGGTCCCCTGGAGAAGAGGAGAGGTTCAAGATCTGCTGAGCAAATTGGGAGCACAGGAAGAGGGGAGAGGGAGCTAGGAGAATGAGAGGGGAGAAGAGGAGGGATGCCGAGGACATGAGGGAGCAGAAAGGTTGAGTCAGGGGAAGAATAGAAGATAACAAGAATGGAGATATCATAATAGAGGGAGACATTTTTGGTTTACAGAGGGAAATGTCTGGAGATCTACAAAGATGACAGCAGCTAACTATCTCAGCAACGGAGGAGAGGCTACCTTAAATGCCCTCCCCTGATTATGAGACTGATGACTGACTTATATGCCTTCATCCAGCAGCTGGTGGAAATAGAAGCAGACACCCATAAATAATCACCAAACTAAACTGGAACCCAGACGCAGAGAAGGACCCGTGAAGAGCACAGCGGTCCAGATGAGGTTGGTGAAACCCACAGAAACAGCTGACCTGAACATATGGGAACACTTTCTCCCCAGTCTGATAGCTGGGATACCAGCATGGGACTGATCCAGACCCCAGGAACATGGGTTTTAGTGAGGAAACCTCAGAAATCTATGGGACCTCCTGTAGAAGCCCAGTATTTATCCCTAGCATAGGTGTGGACTTTGGGAGCCCATTCCATATAGAGGAATACTCCCTGAGCCAAGACACACGGGGTGGGCCTAGGCCCTATCCCAAAGGATATGAAAGACTCTGATGACACCCTATGGAAGGCATCACCATCCAGGGGGAGCAGAAAGGATGTGTGACAGATAAGGTTTTAGTTAGGGGGGTAGGGCAGGACAGGTGGGAGAAGGGAACTGGGATTGTCATGTAAAACAATCCTGTTTCTAATTCAAATAAAAAAGTTGGAAAAAAAGAACTACCTTTTTGATTTTTTTAAATATCTTTGTTTCCTTGTTGATTTTTTGACAACTTCATGTATTATATTTTTGTTTTTTTAATTAAAATACAGTTACATCTTTTTCTCACCTTTTCTTTCTTCCCTCCAAGACTTTCCATATTCCTCACCTTTGCTCTCTACCTCAAATTCATGATTTTGTTTTCTTTGTTATTGTTTTACACACACACACACACACACACACACACACACACACACACACACACACCATAGATGAACAACTTGTTCATCTTGTGCCTGTTACGTGTATGTCTATGATTTCAGGGCTGGCCAAATTGTATTGGATAACCAATTAGGAAACTCATCTCTGGGGAAAACTATCTCTCCCACTCTCAGCATTCCTTAGTTGCCTATAGTTCTTTAAGGATGGGGTCACTGTGTTTTGATTATATTTGTCCTCTTCCCATTTTCTCTCAGAATTATTCCCATTCCATACTCACACAGTTTTGTGTCCCCACTCATTTTTTATCTTAGAAACAATATTATTTTACATATCAATCCCCCTATTTCCTTCACCTTCCCATCATCACATGCCCCCAAGTGACCCCCACAACCCACCCCCCCACCCAGTCCTAAGGAGAGTGAGGCCCTCCACAGGGGATAATCAAAGTCTGTCACATCATTTGGGGGAGGGCCTGGGTCCTCCTCCATGTATCTGGGCTGTAGTAGTACCCCTCCATAGGGAATGGGCTCCCAAAGTCCATTTGTGCACTAGGGATAAACACTGGCTCCACTGTTAGAGGTCCCAAGACTGTCCAGGCCTCCTAGATGGCACCCACATTCAGAAGGCTTGGTTCAGTCCACTGCTGGTTCCCCAGCTTTACGACGAGGGTCTCTGTGCTCTCACTAGGTCAGGTCAATTCTTCCTGTGGGTTTCTCCAACATGGTCTTGGCTTCTTTGCTCATCCCTCCTCCCTCTCTACTACTGGATTCCAGGAATGTGGCTTAGTGTTTAGCTGTGGGTGCCTGCTTCTACTTCGATTCAGCAACTGGATGAAGGCTCTAGGATGGCAACCAAGGTAGTCATCAATCTCTTATATCAGAAGGGCGTCAAAGGCAGCCTCTCCACTACTGCCTAGGTTCTCAGTTGGGGTCACCCCCATGGATCCCTGAACATTTCCCTAGTGCAAGACATCTCTCTAAACCTATACTGGCTCCCTCTATCAAGGTATCTCCTTTCTTGCTCTCCTCTATTCTTCCCCTGTCTCATTCTTCCTGATCCTCTTGTCCTCCCCACTCCTCTTCTCCCCCTCTCTTTTTCCTACCTCCCTTCTCTCTCTCTCCCAGTGCTCCCAATTTGCTCAGGGGTTATTGTCCCTTTCCCTTTCTTCAAGGGACCATGTTTTTTTTCTCTTGGGGTCCTCCTTGTTTCCTAGTTTCTCTGGTGGTGTGGATTGTAGCCTGGTAGTCCCTTGTTCTATGTCTGATATCCATATATGAGTGAGTACATACCATGTTTGTCTTTTTGTGACTGGGTTACCTCACTCAGGATGATTTCTTCTAGTCCCATCCATTTGAATGCAAATTTCAAGATTTAATTGTTTTTATCCACTGAGTAATACTCCATTGTGTAAATGTACCACATTTTCTCCATCCATTCTTCCATTGAGGGACATCTAGGTTACTTCCAATTTCTGGCTATTAAAAACAATGCTGTGATGAACATAGTTGAATATATGTCCTTGTTGTATGAATGTGTATTATTTGGGTATATGCCCAAGAGAGGAATTGCTGGATGTTGAGGTAGACTGATTCCCAGTTTCCTAAGAAACCCCCATACTGATTTCCAAAGTAATCATACAAGTTGGCACTCCCACCAGAAATGGAGGAGTGTTCCTCTTTCTCCACATCCAGTCCAGCATAGACTGTCATTGGTGTTTTTGATTTTACCATTCTGGTAAGATGGTATCTCAGAGTTGTATTGATTTGCATTTCCCTGATGGCTAAGGATATTGAGCACTTTCTTTAGTGTCTTTCAGCCATTTTAGATTCCTCTATTGAGAATTCTCTAATTAGTTCTGTACCCCACTTTTTAATTGGATTGTTTGGTGTTTTGGTGGCTAGTTTCTTAAGTTCATTGTATATTTTGGAAATCAGCCCTCTGTCAGATGTGGGGTTGGTGAAGATCTTTTCCCATCCTGTGAGCTGCCATTTTGTCTTCTTGACTGTGTGCTTTGCCTTACAGAAGCTTCTCAGTTTCAGAAGGTCCCATTTATTAATTGTCAAACTCAGTGTCTGTACTCGGTGTGTTATGTTCAGGAAGCAGTCTCCTGTGGGGTGTTGGATTTTGCCAAAGGATTTTTTATCATCTAGTGAGATGATCATGTAATTTTTCTTTTTAAGTTTGTTTATATGGTAGATTACATAAATGGATTTTCATATGTTGAACCTTCCCTGCATCCCTGGGATGATGCCTACTTGATCATGGTGGGTGATTTTTCTGATGTGTTCTTGGATTTGATTTGTGAGTATTTTGTTGAGTATTTTTGTATCAATGTTCATGAGGGATATTGATCTGTAGTTCTGTTTTTTAGTTGTGTCTCTGTGTGGCTTGAGTACCAAGGTAATTGTAGCCCCATAAAAAGAGTCTGACAATGACCCTTCTGCTTTTATTGTGTGGAACAGTTTGAGGAGAACTGGTATTAGTTCTTCTTTGAATTTCTGGTAGAATTCTGCAATGAAACCATCTGGCCCTGGGATTTTTTTTTTTTTTTGGCTGAGAGACTTTTGATGACTGCTTCTATTTCATTAGGGTTATAGATCTGTTTACATTGCTTACTGATTTTTATTTAATTTTGGCAAGTGATATCTATCCAGAAAACTGTCCATTTCCCTTAAATTTTCAATTGTGGGGGCTGATAAAATAAAAAAAATAATTTAAACAGATAATCAGGGTATTTTTCCTCCACTTTTTTATTTAAATTAGAAACAAGAACTGGGATTGACATGCAAATTTTTGGATTTTGTGGAGTACAGGTTTTCAAAGTATGACCTGAAGATTCTCTGGATTTTCTCAGTGTCCATTGTTATGTCCTCCTTTTCATTTCTGACTTTGTTAATTTGCATATTCTATCTCTGCTTTTTGTTTTGCTTAGATAAAGGTTTGTCTATCTTCTTGATTTTCTCAAAGAACAAACTCTTCGTTACACTGATTCTTTGTATTGTTTTCCTACTTTCTACTTTATTGATTCAGCCTTCAATTTGATTATTTCAAGGCATATACTCCTCTGGGGTGAATTTGCTTCTTTTTTGTTCTAGAGCTTTCAGTTGTGCTGTTAATTCTCTAGTGTGACAGTTCTCCAGTTTCTTCATGTGGGCACTTACTGCTATGAACTTTCCTCTTAGTACTGCTTTCAAAGTGTCCTATAAGTTTGGGTATATTGCGTCTTCATTTTCATTGAATTCTAGGAAGTCTTTAATTTCTTTATTTCTTCCTTGACCCAGAAATGCTACAATTGTGCATTGTTCAATTTCCATGAGTATATAGGGTTTCTGCAATTTGTGTTGTTAAATTCTAACTTTAAACCATGGTGATTCGAAAGGATACAGGGTACTATTCCAATTTTTTGTACCTGTTGAGGTTTGCTATATTGCCAAGTATATGGTTGATTTTAGAAAAGGTTCCATGTGGCACTGAGAAGAAGGTATATTCTTTTGTGTTTGGAGGGAATTTTCTTTAGATATCTGTTAAACCCAATTGGGACATCACTTCTGTTAGTTCCTTTGTTTCTTTGTTAAATTTCTGTCTGGTGGTGCTGTCTGTTGGTGAGAGTGGGGTGTTGAAGTCTCCCACTATAAGTGTGTAAGGTTTTATGTGTGATATGAGCTTTAGTAATATTTCTTTTATGAATGTGGATGCCTTCTCATTTGGGGCATAGATGTTGAGAATTGAGACTTCATCTTGATGGACTTTTCCTGTGATGAGTATGAATGCCCTTCTTCATCTCTTTTGATTGATTTTAGTTTGAAGTCGAATTTCTTAGATATTAGCATTGCTACACCAGCTTGTTTCTTGGGTCCATTTGATTAGATAATCCCAACCCTTTACTCTGGGGTAAAGTCTGTCTTTGAGGTTGAGATGTGTTTCCTGTATGCAGCAGACGGATGGATTCTGTCTTCACATCCATTCTGTTAGCCTGTGTCATTTTATATAGGCAAGTTATAACCATTGACATTGAGGGATATTAATGACCCTTGATCATTAATTCTTGTTTGTTTTGGATTTAGTGGTGGTGGTGGTGTTGTGTGGGGATCACCCCTCCTTTTTCTTTTGGTGTTTGGTAAAGTGGGATTATCTGTTGCCTATGTTTTTGTGGGTATAGGTATCTTACTTGGGTTGGAGTTTTCCTTCCAGTACTTTCTGTAGGTATGGATTTGTGGATATGTATTGTTTAAATCTGGTTTTGTCATGGAATATCTTATTTTCTCCATCTATAGTGATTGAAAGTTTTTCTGGGTATAGAAGTTTGGGCTTGCATCCATGTTCCCTGAGCATTTGTAGAACATCTATCCAGAACCTTCTGGCTTTCAGAGTTTCCATTGAGAAGTGGGGTGTAATTCTGATAGGTCTGCCTTTGTATGTTCCTTGGCCTTTTTCCTTTGCCGCTCTTAATATTTTTCTTTATTCTGTACGTTTGTTGTTTTGATTATTATATGGTGAGGGGACTTCTTTTAGTGGTTCAGTCTATTTGGTGTTGTGTAAGCTTCTTGTACTTTCATAGGCATATCCTTCTGTAGGTTGGGGAAGTTTTCTTCTATGATTTTGTTGAATATGTTTTCTGTACCCTTGAGCTTTATTTCTTTGCCTCCTTCTACACCTATTATTCTTAGGTTTGGCCTTTTCACAGTGTCCCATATTTCCTGGATATTTTTTGTTAGGGACTTTCTGGACTTGAGATTTTCTTTGGTTGATAGCTCTATTTCCTCTAGTGAGTCTTCAACAGCTGAGAGTCTCTCTTCCATCTGTTGTATTCTATTGGTTGCACTTACATCTGTAGTTCCTGATCATTTACCCAGCTTTTCTATTTCCAGAATCCCCTTATTTTGTGTTTTCTTTATTGTTTCTATTTCAGCTCTCAATCCTGAACTGTATGAATTGTTTCCTTCACTTGTTTGATTGTTTTTTTTTTTCTTGACTTTCTTTGCATTCTTAAGGGATTTGTTTATTTCTTGAATTTTTTGGTTTTTCTTTTCCTCCATTGCCTGTATTTTTTGTTTGTTTTTCTTCTGTTTCTCTAAGGGATTTTCTTGTTGCCTCTCTGAGGGTCTCTAATATCTTCATAAAGTTGTTTTTAAGGTCCTTCTCTTCTGCTTCATCAGCGTTGGGATGTTCAGGTCTTTCTGATGTAGAGTCCATAGATTCTGGAGGTGTCATATGGGTCTTTCTGTTGTTGAGTGTGTTCTTATACTGTCATTTTCCCATCCCTTCTTTCATTGGGTACAAGTTGGGTCTTTCCCTCTCCTCTTGTCTCCTGGTGGTGTAGGTGGGCCAAGTCTTCAGTGTCTGCAACTCTGGATGGTGCTGCCTCTTCTGGTGTTCTCCTCACTCAAGTGGAGTGCAGAGGGCAAAGGGGGGCAAGAATGAGATGTGGCCAGACTCTGGGTGGTCCATCCTGGTAGGGTCAGTCCACTACACTTGGGTCAGACCCAGGAAGTTTTAAGGCGGGGAGACAGTGGGAGTTTGGCCCAAGCAGATCCCACACTCACCTCAAGAAGAGGGTGGAGGGCCCCCACTCATCTTTTTTTAATCCAGCGAATCCAAATTCTTTCTGCCTATAGACTCTTGGATATGTGATCATCCACTGAAGAGTGTTCCACCTGCCAAGGACCACACCTTTAAAGAAAAGTAACTCTCCCTCCTGGTCAACTACCAACTACCTATAGTTTTGCAGCTAGACTTTGCACGCACCTCCACACTTTAGTGTTGGTATTTGTCTCATTCAAGTTTCCACAACTATTGAGAGTTCATATATGCAACTCCCCTACTGTTTCTGGAAAGCAGTGAATAGTTGTGGCAGAGTGTACAAGACCTATGGAAACTTAAATGAGAGTTCATATATGCAACTCCCCTACTGTTTCTGGAAAGCAGTGAATAGTTGTGGCAGAGTGTACAAGACCTATGGAAACTTAAATGAGAGTTCATATATGCAACTCCCCTACTGTTTCTGGAAAGCAGTGTTTTCTTGTAGTCATCCAACATCTCTGGTCCTTGTGATCTTTTGGCCCCCACTTCTGCAGTAATACTTTAACCTTTGGAAATATGTATGTGATGTAGATGTCTCATATAGGCCTGAGAGCTCCACAGTAACTTATCCTCTACATCTCAACCATCAGTTGGTAAATGTGTTAGTCACCATCTACTGCCAAAAGAAGCTTCTCTGATGAATGTCTGTGAAATGCACTAATATATGGATATAATGAGAAGTTGTTAGGATATGGTTAATACTATAGTAGTAGTAAGTTCTTCTCTAGGGCTCATGACCTGTCTAGCAACAGGTTGTTGGCTCCAATAAGTATTCAGGCATGGGTTTTATATTGTGGAGCAGCCCAAAAGTGGTTGGTTACTTCCATGGCATTCATGCCACTATTGCAACAGTAGGCACTTGCCATGGAGGTCATTAGTTTAGCATACAGGGTTCATTGATGTACAATATTGATGACTGGTTCCTTCTCCAGTAGGATGCTTTGTACATTCTATCACTATAAATGCTACCATTAAGGATGACACTTCCAGGCCAAAACTAACTTGATTCCCTGTCTTCTATTACTCAAATATGTCTTTGGCATTAAAATCCTATTGTCAAATTTTAGAGGGTAAATAAGAGCAATGGCAATAGTCTATATTACTTGAGAGTTTGAAGCATAATGCAGTATTACTATGTAGATGCTGTACATGAGTTCTATGTTACTAATTCATCTCATCTACTCCATCTCATATCTCTCTTGGTCCAGCTGTTCAAACAACGGTATTCTATAAACAGTCTGTGTGGTCTCCTTCTTCAAGAGGCATTGCAAGATATCATTTGTCTGCACAGAACACCATTAGTTTTAATACCTCCAATCTCCTTTGTTCTCTTCAAACCCCTGTTCATGTCATTTTATCAGGATTTTCTCCAGCCACACTGTCTAGGAAAAAGTCCTACACCATAGCAACACTCCTTCCCTTATTTTTATCTTGCTTTCTGGATGCAATGTTTAGCATCTAGTGAAACAAAATTTATGTATCTAATTTTCTGTGTCCCCCTTTAATAATATTTGAATAAAGCTTAAGACTGTTTTTTTTTCACTATTATATATAGTGTTTAAAACAGAGCCCAGTAATTTTCTGTACAATGAATGAGCACAATCTCACACATAGTAGCACATACTTAGTAATGCCTTTTTTCCTGTTTACCAAGTCAAAGGAATGCAATCATTTCCCCTCCCCTGCCCATCTCCTTATTACCGTTGTGTACCCAACAAAGGAAAAACATGCAAGTCCTGCATTAGATCACATCAACATGTATTATATGAGGAGATGACTACATAGTACTTCTAAAGTAAGTTCCCATCAATTACACTTAAAGTGGGCATTTGGTTTAGAAATTAAAGGATAGGAACTACTGTGGCATGACAGGGTCTCTTGACCTGCAGTCTTATGGTCAATCCGAGCCACCATGTTGAAAAATAGAGAAAATAAAAACAACATGATATTAATAGAATGGAATTCAAAACCATATTTGCCTGACTCCAAAATCTATGGCCATTTTACCACATTGTTAGAATGAAACAATGAGCTATGTTGAGCACAAATACAATTTCTTAGAATTTGAGCACCATTTTACCACTTTCTAGAGAAATATGCTGGTTGATATCCAAGAATAGTTATTTCATGTCATTATGAATAACATCTAGAAAACCCTGAAGAATAAAGTCAACATTTTATCAATTTTGTATGAATTATGAAGAATTTGGGCTTACTTGTGGTAAACTTTTGTTCATTTAAAATCAGTATATTAATGGATAGCATCTAATCTGTTTTAATGAATTGCTTTGTTGGTATTATTGACAGTTCATACTCTGCCTACTTAATTACTGTGTCTTCAAAAGGATCAATCTCCTTTATCTTGCCAAGGCAAAGGCAATATGATAAAAAAAAAACAGTTTCTGAAAACTCTTGCTTGTTAGAGCTTGGCAGTAGAAAGCACTGCATACTCAACACTGAGTTGGAACCTTAGTGGTCTGGTCAGAATACAAGTGGGCCATTATGCCAACAGCCATTTATCCAGATTTGGGATAGTGTTTTATAAAAAGATATGCATCACTCCTGCATGTAGAATTTTGTTTGTTGTCCGCATTACTATAGAATCATCACAATGTGAACATGTTTTGTTAATTCCAACTTACAAACCAAAGACTGAAAGCCTTAACCAAATTCTGATAAGAAGGTAGTTGTTGTTGGTTGCCTTTTATTCTTTTGCTCTTTGGGGGGGGCTGCTACCCAGCTTCCAAATAAATACACACAGAGGCTAATTCTTTCTTATGAATGTCTGGCCTTAGCATGGCTTGTTGATAGCCAGCTTCTCTTAATTTAAATTATCCCATCTATCTTTGCCTCTGAGCTTTTTCCTTTTCTTTTTTCTGTACATCTTACTTTCATTCTTACTCCATGTCTGGCTGTGTGGCTGGTGGCTGGTCCCTAGCATCTTCCTCTCCTTGTTCTTGTTCCTTGATTTTCTTTTGCTTCCTGATACATCTTTTTCTCCTTCTATTTATTCTCTCTGCCTGCCAGACCAACCTTTCCTTTTCCCCTGCTTTGCTATTGGCCATTCAGCTCTTTATTAGACAATCAGGTGTTTTAGACAGGCAAAGTGGCGCAGCTTCACAGAGTTGAACAAATGCAACATAAAAGAATGCAACACATCTTTACATCATTTAACAAAAAATCCACAGCATAAGCAAATGTAACACATCTTAAAATAATATTCCACAACAGATAGCTGGACTCCAACTCAAATCTATATGACTGCCTTATTCTTGACTTCTATAGTGTGCCACAAAATAAAGATATTCCACATTGGAAAGGAAATGGTGTCAAAATTCTGAATGCACTGTCTGTATGCAGAACCCTTAGCTAATATATGGGTAGGAGGCCAGTGTATGGATGTCTGCTGAATAGCAAAAGACAACCCAATGTCCCCAGACTTCAACTAAGTAAGCCAGGATTCAGGGTAAGCTCCAGATTCTCCACAAAAGCTAGAATGTCAAACCAAGAAACTGAAAAGTAAGGGCAAAAAGCAAGTATAAATGAGCACAAGAAGACAGCAGAATGCATGCAGGATACATGAATTTGTTGGGCTCATCTCAGGAACATGGTAATGAGTGATCCATCAGAGCAGTAAACTCACATAATACAACAAACCAGGGACTCAGGTGCTGCTGGGTGGTGCTATGTATGAGAGTCTAAGTGAAGCTAAAGGGGACAGAGGAATTTCAGCCCAGCAAAAATGAACAATCATATTACTGACTTCATATGTTCATTAACATTTGGAGTGTATCCTATGCATGTATTAGTCACGTTGTCAAACTTAGACTTCTAGTATACCAGACAAATTTTAACACTTAATTTTTCCTTTTGCTTGTCCTTCCAAATGTCTACCTTGTTTTAAGTACCATAGCTCTAACTTAAAACTTTGTATATGATAAACACTTACTCTGCTACTGAGTTACAACCAAACCTCCAATTTGCACCTTTCTGCAACTACTCATTTTCTGGAGATAGAGCGCTCTTTGTGCTGTAAGTTGTATAAGTAGTTCTTTTAAAAGAAGATAGGGGTGGGGAGGAAGCAGTCCCAGGCAGGGAATAAGTGACATGAACAAAATCTGTTTGGAGAAAGAGAAGCTCTAGTGGATGAAATATAAAGTGGTAGAGTTTGAGGTGAGTGTGTGTAGGGAATGTCCTTCTGTATATATGTTTCTCTTATTGGCTGATGAATAAAACACTGTTTGGCCAGTAGCCAGGCAGGAAGGATAGGCAAAACTACCAGAACAGGAGAAGGCTGGGGAGAGAGAGGCAGAGAGAGACCTCAAAGAGATGCCATATAGAGACCAGGAAGATAGGACATGCCAGGCATTCTCTGGTAAGATATGGCCATGTAGAAATACATAGATTAGTAGTTATGGGTTAATAATTAAGAGAGAGCTAGCAAGTAAGAAGCCCTAGCCATTGGTCAATAGTTTTATAATTAGTATAGCATCTGTGTGTTTATTTGGGGTGAATCAGCTATGGGACTAGGCTGGAAAGAAACTCCAGCAACAAGTGTAAACGTGGCAAAGTTGGGGACACTTCCAGGTGAGGGACCTGGAGTGGGTAGGATTCTGTATTATACATTACCTCACACTCATTTGACCATTATATTACATTGACACTCTTATATGAGATGAAGTAAAGAGCAGCCTATGATCGTCAGAAGAGATATGCTTTTTTATTATTTTTGTATTAGTTCAAATTAGGAACAAGCATGCTTCACATGTCAATCCCTTCTCCCTCTCACTCCCCTCCCCCCAATCCTCCCTCCAACCCCCTACCTGCCCCTATCCCATCCACCCTCCATTCCCCAGGCAGGGTAGGGCCCTTGACAGTGGCTCCCCAAAGTCCACCACATGATCCTGGGATGGGCCTAGGCCCTCCCCCATGTGTACAGGCTGAGAGTGCATCCCTTCACATGGGAAGGGCTCTCAAAGTCCCTTCTTACACCGGGAAAAATACTAATCCACTACCAGGGGCCCCCTAGAGTGCGAAGGCCACCTAATTGACATCCATGTTCAGGGGTCTGGATCAGTCCTGTGCTGGCCTCCCAGACAGCAGGCTGGGGTCCATGTGATAATCCCCCTTATTCAGGTCAGCTGTTTCTGTGGGTTTCACCAGCCTGGTACCGACCCCTTTGATCTTCATTCTTCCCTCTCTGCAACTAGGTTCCAGAGTTCAGTTCAGTGTATATCTGTGGGTGTCTGCCTCTGCTTCCATCAGCCACTGGATGAGGGCTCTAGGATGGCAGAAAACGTAGTCATCAGTATCATTTTAGGGGAAGGGCATTTAGGTTATCCTCTCCAGCATTGCCTAGATTGTCAGTTCGTGCATCCTTGTAGATCTCTGGAAATCTCCCTAGTGCCAGATCTCTCCTCAGAACTATAATGGCTCCCTCTGATATGGTATCTCTCATCCTGCTCTCTGTAAAGAAAAGGACACAGTCAGTAAGACAAAATGACAGCCCACAGAATGGGAAAAGATCTTCACAAACCCCACATCTGACAGAGAGCTGATTTCCAAAATATACAATGAACTCAAGAAGCTAGCCACCAAAAAACACCAGACGATCCAATTAAAAAGTGGGGTGCAGAACTAAATAGAGAATTCTCAACAGAGGAATATGAAATGGCTGAAAGACAATTAAGAAAGTGCTCAAAATCCTTGGCTGTCAGAGAAATGCAACTCAAAACAACTCTGAGATACCATCTTACACCAGCCAGAAGGGTTAAAATAAAAAAATACCAATGACAATCTATGCTGGAGATGATGTGGAGAAAAAGGAACACTCCTCCATTGCTGGTGGGAGTGCAAACTTGTAAAACCACTTTGGAAATATGGTGGTTTCCAACTGTATGGCAGTTGCTCAGAAAAATGGGAATCAGTCTACCTCAAGATCCAGCAATTCCTCTCTTGGACATATACCCAAATAATGCACATTCATACAACAAGGACATATGTTCAACCATGTTCATAGCAGCATTGTTTGTAATAGTCAGAACCTAGAAGCAACCTAGATGCCCCTCAACTGAAGAATGGATAGAGAAAATGTGGTATATTTATACAATGGAGTACTACTCAGCAGAAAAAAAAAGAATCAGAAGAGATATGCTTTTAAACCCAGTCAATTCTACCTGAAATCACTTCCATAGGTCTGATTTGGGGGGACAAAAACCTGGAAGCATTCTGCAATAATTGGGGTTCTCTAAAGGAACAGAACCTATACGAATTTATTTACTAATTTACTTGTTTGTTTGTTTATCAGCTTTTGTCAAAACAGCAATTCATCTCCTTGAGGCTGGGTGTCTCACTGGTCAGAGTAGCCTCACAATGGCTGCCTCACACTGAAGTTGCTAGAACCCGATAGTTGCTCAGTCCATGTGGTGAGTGTTTCTGCAGTCCCAACCAGTGCTGAGGACCTGCAGGGTTACTAGAGGCAACAAGTCCTCACTTAACAATGGATGCCTGCAGATGCTAGTTCCAACCTCAGCAACAGAACCGAAAGCAGTGGCAACATGATAAAGTGAACTTGGCAGAGAAAGGGAAGGCCAAGAGCAGGAAGAGAGACTAACACTCCTTCTGCCATTCCCTTTTTTATCAGGGCTGCTACCATAACTCACCATCCACATTTGGGGTGTGTCCTGACCCTCAGGATGTCAACCTGGGGCAAGAGAGTCAGGGATAGGGAATGGGAACAAGAGACACATGAAGAACGACCACAAGACAGGATTCTGATCAAGTGGCAAACTTTATTTTTCTCAGGCTAGCTTATATAGTCAGCAGAGCAGGATATGGGGAGGGGTAGAATGGGTTGTATGTGCACCAGGTGTTAGTGTAGGCAGGATATTAGGAAGCCACAAAGACGATGTTTGGCAGGATAAAGAGTTCATGAGTAAGAGGTCCAGGAAGGGTTGCCTAGGTGACTGAGCCTGTGGTTGGAGGACTGGGTCAAGTTGTTTCTTTTCTTGAGCTGAGGTTCTAAGGAGCTGCTATGTAAAGGTTAATATACAACTATGTGGCCAGCCAAGAATGGCCTAGGATCTCATGCTAAGCCCTGAGATCTTTGGCTTCCAACAGGGGTGGGTCTTCCCATATCAGTTAAGACAGTCAGGACAGTTGCTCAGTTGAGACTGTCCTATTCAGATGACTCGAATTTGTGCTCAGTTTACATTAAAACCAACTATCACAGGTTCGCGTCTTCTCTCCAGTCAGAACTTCATTCATAGCTCAATGTCTTCATTCTCTTTGATGTGAAATTTTAGATAATCAGGCATAACCAATATTCACACAGAGCCAAAAATCCTCACCCAAGTTCAAATACTTTCAGAATATTCTTCATTCAGGCTGACCATGTTCTAAACTTGGCCACTCACAGACCTGTGAAGCTTCTCTTCAGTCCTTTCAGTTGCTAGTGTTTGTGGGTTGGCCTTACATGGGGGCTTGGCTCAGGGACAAGCAAGAGTTAAGCCAGACAGTTCTACTTGTGGGACACACAAGAGGTTCTCTCCACCCCCAAACAGTAGTATTTTTTTCTCTATGTATGAACTATCCAAGCTGTTAGAGGTCTTTGGGCCCACAAGGAAAGAAAAAAAAAAAATGCTAGTGTATATGACATACCATTTCAGCCACACACACACACAAAAAAAAAAAAAAGAAAACAAAATAGAGACAACTTTCTCTAAGAAAATGGCATGAGGGGTGGGAGAGAAGGCTCTGTGGTGAAAAACTCTGATTTGTTCTTTCCAGCATCTGGGTTCATTTCCCAGCACCCCGAGTGTGGCCCTCAACTGTCTAACTCCAGTCCTAGGGAATCAGGTGCCCTCTTCTGGCCTCCTTGGCCACTGCATGCATGTGAACTGGAACACCCATAACATAAAATAATTATTTTAAAAATCCCAAAAAGAATAAATTGACTCTAAGCCAATAGCAAAGTGTCATTTTACATAATACAAAGCAATGCATGTGTACGAGACTCCTATATTGTATTGGTAGTAATATGTGAATTACTGCTTTCAGAGAAAATCAGAAATCCATAATATAAGTAACTTTCAAAGAATTACAAATGAATTGATACCTATGTTGTTATTTTGCCATAATTGAAGGAATCCAAACTAATACTTAAATTTCACCATGACTTTTTTTTTTAAATCTCCAATGCAAATTGGAGTTTCCAATATTTTTGCAGAACTCGGCAAAAAGATATTCCCATGTTATTATTCTTGTTCATTTTCAGGGTGCTTGGAATGTTTTATAATGTCATAGATAATTATTCATATCTCCCCTATAATGAAAGGCAGCCTTGATCCTGGAAGTGAGTGGCTACTGGCTGTAAGTCAAGGGTCTGAGATCTCCTCCAGTCTCCTTCATCTGTGACCTTGAACTACTCAATATACTACTCAATATACTAGCCCAAGAATTTCCTCACCTGTAAAATGCAAGAATTGAACTAGATGATCTCTCAGATTCTTTACTCTCAAATTTTATGGTCAAGTCTACTTTTTGACAGCTAAAAAAGATGGGGCTAATTTCAATGCATATTGTCTGTCTGCATATCTAGCATATAACTGATTGCAGATGCCTAGAAGCTAAAACGAAGGGTCAAAGAGGTGCCATCTGCTTCTATTACCAATTACATTGTGAAGCTGCCTCAATTTTTTTAAACATTTAGTGAAAAACAGAAGTTGGCAGGAAGTGTGTTATAAACAATATCACCCCCGCACATTCCTTGAATAATTCATAGCCAGTGTGTGGTAGAAGCATAGTCTCTGAAATGGCATTTTCCCCCCAAATACCTGAATGTTTCACATCAGTAACAAATGATTTAGTTAACATTACTTTGCTAATTACAGTGCTTAGAGATTGAGGTCTCAGATCCAAATGTATTGTATTCTTACCAATTTCTTATGAATTAATTTTTCCGTATTAGATAGGAATGAAATATTTATCACAGTTGGCTGTTCACATAATCACATTTTTCCAGCCTTACTGAAGTATAATTGACAGATAAAATTGTATACATTCAAGGTATACAATATGATGTTCTGATCTATGTACATATTGTGGAATGATCACTGTTGACCTCCCCCAACACATCCATCTACCTATACATTAACATTGGGATCTGTGTGTAAAGCAAACTTAAGCACACTGTCTCAGCAAATTTCAACTACACTGTATTGTGTTATTAATTAAAAATATGCAAAACTTATTCATTCTTAACATTTAAATTTTCATATGCCTTAATCAACACCCTCCCACTCGGCCCACTCTCCTTAGTGACCACTGCTGCCCTCTCTGCTTTTATGAATTCAGCATGGAGCTCACAGGTAAGTGAGATCATACATTCCCATAAGAGATGTTTTTGTTCTGTTTGCTGTCGCCATCTTCTCTTTAACCTGTGATTGGCAGTATTCTTTGACATTATGTCTTATGGAAGATTTAGATGGTACACTCATAACTAACCAGAATTAGCTACCCAGGAGTTCTCACTGCATCCCCCACACCCTTGTACATGTACACTCTCTTCTTCTCCCTTCTCTCCTTCCCTTGTGTTTCCTCTGCCAAATTCTTAAGATCTTCATTCATTCTCATTTCCCATCTGTGCCATTTGAATGTAATGGTCCCCAAAGGGAGTGGCACTAACTGGAGGTGTGACTTTGTTGGAGTAGGTATGGCCTTGTTGGAGGAATTGTGTCACTGGGGAGGCAGGCTTTGAGGTCTCATATATACTCAAGATACTGCCCAGTGTCAGTGTCTCAGACCACTTCCTGTTGCCTGTGAGTCAAGATATAAGAACTCTCAGCTCCTTCTCTAGCACCATGTCCACCTGCATGCTGCCTTGCTTCCTACCATGATGATAATGAACTGAACCCCTGAACTGTAAGCCAGCCCCAATTAAATATTTTCTTTTATAGGAGTTGCCATGGTCATGGTGTCTCTTCACAGAAATAGAAACACCAACTAAGACAGCATTCTATGCTTAATAACAAGAAACTACCTATCAAAATATAATGTGTTGCCGGTAGAAAGCCCCAAATCCACTAAATCCTATTTGCCTTAATATAATACTTAACTAGTTGTAATGCCAGGTCCTCTGGAAAATGGATCTGAGCTTACATTGTTTATATGTTTGCGTGTAAATGAGAGGTGAGTGTAGATATGAGATGTAATCATAGGAAGAACACCAGTGGGGAAGAAACCAGTGTTGAGGAAGTGAGCATGGGCAAGAGCAAAATGCCATAGTGATTCTTGCTGCTGTTTGAGCTAAAAAAAATTTAAAACAGCTTATTATTGGATTTATGTACGATCCCAAGAATTAATGTAGGAAATACATTCAGTATGTCAACCACTATTAAGTTTCTTAAAAAGCATAGCTATTTATGTTTATAATTTTTAGTATAAAACTGATACAAATTTATTTTAAACACCTCAAAGTGAAATTTTTGTGACTATAATGATGCAAACTGTTCTGTTTGGCACAAAAGAACTACTTTTCAGCTTAGACAGTACACAAAAAAACTCTATATTGAAAAGTCAGCCAAAATCCTACATATCTTTCTGCAATACCTTTTATATTCTTAACCTACCAAGATATTATTGAGCCACTCTTAAATGAAGGCTTAAGAGTCACATCCCCATCAACTCCAAACTCTCCACTTACTCTTTTTCAAGAAGCAATACACACGTAATATATTCAATTGCAAAACTGCTCATGCATCCTTTTAAGCATCCTTTTTTCCCTCCTTCTTTTCTTCCTTCTTTCCTTAGAATCTCACTGTGTATCCCTTGAACTCGTGATCCTCCTACCTCATTCTCCAAAGTACTAGGACTACAGGCATGTGCTACCACATGCCATATACAATGCCCAGTTTTCCCTGGTTTATATCTGCATTTCGTATCTAGCTATAGCCACAGAATGAGGAATATCGGATGATATCTGTTTAAAAACCCTTCCAATGAGCTAAGTCTTTAGTATTTTGGTGACCAAAAAAATGAATAATGGATCCATCTCAAGATGATAGTCTTTCATCCAGGTGTTTAGATTTCCTGTATGTCCAACCCTTGTGCTGGAACTATAATACAGTATGAGTATTACAAAATCCAGAACCCAGCTTGACAAACTTCTCAGCAAAATGCCCATTATACTTAATATCATAATTACTCCTTGCTTCATTATTCAACCACATTGTCAATGAAAGAGGCATTAAGGGCATTTTAAAGGGTAAACAACAGGACACAAAACCAAAGGATCAACCACTAAACAGTACCAGTGCATCATACATACAGCTGCCAAAGTTCTGTAAGTAGACTCAAGTCACAGCCTGAAAGGACAGTGATCATCTAACTACATATCCCATCCTACATGTGAGTCATTTTATTAACTTCATTATCTGTAGTTAGTAGGAATTTACACATTAGGAAAATAGTATTAAAGATGGCAAAACGCTAGAGTCTATCCACAAGCAATGGAGCTGCACAGATTCATGTAGTTGTCTGAGCTCGGCCTTGAGTCGCAGGTCTTTCATTTCCTGGCACCTGCAGAAATTTAGTAGCCTATTCCTAACACTGCTCTACATCAAGGTTCTCTGAAGCCATAAACCTTCATCTCCATAAGTCTATCTCAGAATTTCTTGGGTGGAGCTCAGGAGAGGTTTCAGGGGTAGGCAGCCTCTACCTCATAAAACCAAGATTTAAGACCAATAATATTTGCTGCCTTACTGTTCCTTCTGACTTAAACTATCCTGGTGTCTAATTTTATACCACCAAATATTTTCTGCTTTTAATGCCTTTCTAATACAGTCATTTTCATCTTAGTCTTTTAGACACCATCTTCAGTACGAATTATAAACTCGTTATGCTCTATGAATTTGGCTCCTCCTTTGCTGCCTCCAACAGGAAATGTCCTAGAACCATCAACAAGTGACCAAAATATTGAAAAAGATTGCAGATTCAATATGAATTAGAGAAAAGACATAAGCAGAGAAAACTCAGTGTATTGATTGTGTCTATAGAATATTGATTTACTGGCGATTGATTTGTATTTTGAGACAGGATCTTATGCCTTGAATTCTTAATATTCTTGCCTCTATTTCCCAAATGCTGGGATTTCCCACATGAGCCATTTCTAAATGTAGTCATTGCATATCTTTCTTCTTCCTGGATGCTGGAGTTTGTACCCAGAACGAGTGCTCTGCTGTCAAACCTGCATGCACCCCAGGTAATGCACCCAAGTCCTGCATCACCTCTCTTCCTGGCTCATTTTCAGCCCAAGTGTAATCTATCCACATAACGTTTCCTGATCCAACCTCTAGCCCCATGTTTGCTCTGTGTCTCTCCTCTGTCATCTAAACTTCCTTAATCTGTCCTCTGTAATCACTCACACCAAATTGCATTAAAAGTCTATTTATCAGGAGATCTTGTCTATTTTCCCTTCCCAGAGGGATCCTGTATATCTCTCTTAGGGTTCTCCTTGTTACCTAGCTTCTCTGACATCATGGCTGATTATTCTTTGCTTTACATCTAATAACCACTTATGAGTGAGTACATACCATGCTTGTCTTTCTGGGTCTGGATTGTCTCACTCAGGATGGAGATTTCTAGTTCCATGGGAGGGGGGAAGTAAGGGGGATGCCAGTGAGAGTGGAGAATGGGAGCAGAGGAAAACATGAGGTAATGGGAAGGTCAAGATGGGGGAAGAACAGAGAGAGAGAGAGAGAGAGAGAGAGAGAGAGAGAGAGCAATGAAAGATATCTTGATTGAGAGAGCTATTATCGGGCTCTCTAGAAAACTGGCACTAGGGAAATTCCCAGGAATCCACAAGGATGACCCCAACTAAAGCCCAGCATTAGTGTAGAGGGTGCCTGAACTGCCCTTCCCCTGTAATCAGATTGATGACCTCCTTAAGTGTCATCATAGAACCTTCATCTAGAAAGTGACAGAAGCATATTCAGAGAGCAACAGCTAAGCGCTGTGCCAAGCTCTAGGAATCCAGTCGAAGAGAGTGAGGAGTGATAATATGAGCAAAGAGGTCAAGACCATTTTGGGTATACACACAGAGACAGCTGACCTGAGTTAGTGAGAGCTCACTGATTCTGGACTGACATCTGGGAAACATACATGGGACCAAATTAGGCCCTCTGGATGTGGGTGACAGTTGTGTGTCTTGGGCACTCTGTGGGGCCACTGGCAGTGGGACCAGGATTTATCCCTAGTGCTTGTACTGGCTTTTTGGAGCCCATTCCCTACAAATGGGATACCTTGCTCAGCATAAATATAGGGTGGAGGACATTGGTCCTGCCTCAAAGTGATGTGCCAGACTTTGTTAACTCCCCGTGGGAAGCCTTGCACTCTCTGAGGAGTGGATGGGGGAGTTGAGGTGGGGAGAAGGTGGGGAGAGGGGATAGTGGAGGGAGTGGGAACTGGGTTTGGTATGTAAATGAAAGAAGATTGTTTTTAAATTAAAAACATAAAAAGCCTATTTATAAGTCCATCCCTCCTCTCAAAGACACCAACTCTGACCTATCTATACCCTTTGTCACTCACATGCAGCACTTGTGTGTTATAGTTGCTCAAGAAAAGGTTTTGATAATTGAGTCCCAATGAGGCATTCAACATTGTTCTGGGAATTCTGTTAATATTTACATGTTATAGTTTAATATTAGAAATGTTTTTAAATTGTAAATGGCATCACATGTAATTCCATCAAAGATCACATAGCAAGAAAAGATCATAATGGGAATTTATATCCACGTGACAGGAGCTCCGAGGTCAGTGCCCACCCTTGCTTACATAAGTCGTGGACATTAGAAGACGCTTCCTTCATTCATCACTGTTATCTGAAATAAGGCAAATTTTGTTCTCTTCTATAAATTAGTAATAAAACCTCAGTAAGATTTGCTTGCAATCTTAGACATTGCATTTAAGATTCTAACTAAAATCATACCTTTGTGTTAATGATGTCACTTGATGTTCAAGTGACAACAGTGACCTAGGAGTGCCAGTCTAATTCCTGAGGGTAACAGTGAGGAATCGCTTGGGCACTTCATCATCATAAGAGGAGCACTGTGCAGGGAAAGCCCTAACTGATTTCCTTGCTGCTTATAAAAATCTGGGTTTTTGTCAGCTGTTAAAAGGGCCTGGAGAGTATGCAAAAATCTCTCTGGCCCTCATGCATGCCATAATCATGAATTAAGAGATGAAATATACTCTGTACATGCTCCATTACTGGAAAAAAACACCATCCAGTGCATTCTATGTAGGTTTTGGTTTCTTTTTGTTTTGCTTGCCAGGTCTAGGAACAGAGAAGAAATCTGGAATCATTATGTGTCCAGCCACTTAAAGAAAGGTGCAGAAAAGGTAGGGCTCACCCATCCCCCCCAAAAAAAAATCAGATCAGGTTTCAGCACCAGGTGTCCTTTCCAGAAGGTGGCAAAATTAGCAAAAGATGTTGCTGCCAAGGAGTGAACCCCATGTCTGAGGACTTGGAAGGTGACTCGAAGACACATGGTCAGAACATGGGCTTCTAGTCAACCCATTGGTCCAGCTGCATGGTTCCAAGTTGGCGTAAAAGTACAACACACCTGGAAAATTAAGGCAAAATCAAAACACATCTCTTGGTTAAGAGGAAATCAAGCATGATGTTGGCTAAGGAAGGAAGGATACACTGGAGAGCTGCCCAGAGAGAAGTTGCTCTCATGCTGTCTGAGGTCTGACTTCACACTTTTATCCTCTGAGGTGTGTGTCAACTCAGGATATCCAGACCATTCGTTTATCATTAGAAGAGAATCGACTTTATGCACTAGTTTGAATGCTTATCTCCAGAATACTAAGTGGTAAGATAGCATGATCTATTGGGGAGTGAACAGAAGAAGCCATATTTCCACATGGCAAGACAGATTCATCCAAATAAAGACCCACCCCTGTGTTGTTCTTCTGTGAAAGTTTAAAAATTAGAAAAGAAGCAGCAAGCCAGAAACTGGCCCAGTGAAACATGAACGATAGAGTACATTAACCATAGTTATATTTCCGGGCAGGAGAACGAGAGTGGGAGAGACGAGAGAGAAAGACAAGAAAGTAAGAGAGACAGAGAGAGTGAGAGAGCAAGGAGAGAGAGGAAGGCAAGAACAGAGCAGAGCAGAGAGTAAGAGAGAAGAATTAATGGTAGACCACCGGAAATAGAGAAGAGGAAAGGGAAACAAAGGGAGAGCAAGCAGAAAAAGAGACACAAAGGTAGAGAGAGCAAAGAGAGAATGTGGAGACACACGTGTAAAGGGGGAAGCTTGCACATGCATACTGAGTCTTTACACAGCCCTTTAACATGTGACATAGCCATGACATAGTCACACAACACAGGGCCCTTTTGAGCTAAGTGTCTGCCTGAATGCTGATATGCCTGTCCGACCCATTGTCGGAGATAGGGTCAGTATACCAGGTTCCAACAATCTCAACTCTTCTTATTGTTAAAAAGGTGGGGAGTGCCCCAACTCCAGCTATCACCCTCTCCTTGGATCTTTCTGGGCCTACTTCTGGCATACAGGGGACCAGCCCAGACAGGGAGGACCTCCCTGAGTCTGAAAACACCTCATTCTTGGTTCCCCCTCTACCCTCAACCCTCTGCTTGAGTGAGGAGAATACCAGGAGAGGCCAGACCATTCAGAGCTGAAGACACTGAAGTCTTGGCCTACATACACCACCGGGTGACAAGAAGAGATAGAGCAACCCCACCTGCATCCAATGGAAGAAGAGATGGGAAGATGACAGAATAAGAACACACTCAACAACAGGAAGACCCATATGACACCAAAAGAATCTAGGGACTCCACACCAGAAAGACCTGTAAAGCACAACACAGAGGAAGAAGAAGAGATTGATCTTAAAAACAACTTTATGAAGATGATAAGACCCTTAAAGAGGAAATGTGAAAATCCCTTATAGGAATAGAAGAAAAAATCAAGAAATAAATAAATCTCTTAAAGAATCTAAAGAAAGCCAAGAAAAAACAACCAAACAAATGAAGGAAAAAAGGAGACAGTTCAAGTCATGAAAGCTGAAATAGAATTAATAAAGTAAACACAGAATGAGGGGGTGCTGGAAATAGAAGGACTGGATAAACAGTCAAGAACTAAAGATGTAAGTATAACCAATAGAATGCAAGAGATGGAAGAGAGAATCTCAGCTGTTGAAGACTCACTAGAGTATATATCAACCAAAGAAAATCTCAAGTCCAACAAGTCCCTAACACAAAATAACTAGGAAATATAGGACACTGTAAAAAGGCCAAACCTCAGAATAATAAGTATAGAAGAAGGTGAAGAAATATAGCTCAATGTCACAGAAAATATATTCAACAAAATCATAGAAGGAAATTTCCCCAACCTACAGAAGGATATGCCTATGAAAGTACAAGAAGCTTACAGAACACCAAACAGACTGGACCACAAAAAGAAGTCCCCTCGACACATAATAATCAAAACACCAAACCTTCAGAATAAAGAGAAAATATTAAGAGCAGCAAAGGAAAAAAGGCCAAGTAACATATAAAGGCAGACCTATCAGAATTACACCCAACTTTGCAATGGAAACTTTGAAAGCCAGAAGGTCCTGGATAGATATCCTACAAACGCTAAGGGAACATGGATGCCAACCCAGACTACTGTACCCAGAAAAGCTTTTAATCACTATAGATGGAGAAAACAATATATTCCATGGCAAAACCAGATTTAAACAATACATATCCACAAATCCATCCCTACAGAAAGTACTGGAAGTAAAACTCCAACCCAAAGAAAATAACTACACTCACAAAAACATAGGCAATAGATAATCCCAATTTACCAAACACCAAAAGAAGCAGAAGGGGCATTGCCAAATTCTTTTTACGAGGCTACAATCACTTTGATACCCAAGCCACACAAAGATACAACTAAAAAAGAGAACTACAGACCAATATCCCTCATGAACATTGATGCAAAAATACTCAACAAAATACTGATGAATCGAATCCAAGAATACATCAGAAAAATCATCCACCATGATCAAGTGTGCTTCATCCTAGGGATGCAAGGATGGTTCAACCTACAAAAATCCATCAATGTAATCCACCATATAAACAAACTGAAAAAGAAAAACCACATGATCATCTCACTAGATGCTGAAAAAGCCTTTGACAAAATCCAAAATCACTTCGTGATGAAGATCTTGGAGAGAACAGGAATAACAGGAACATACCTAAACATGATAAAAGGAATATACAGCAAACCAACAGTCAACATCAAACTAAATGGAGAGAAACTCAAAGTGATTCCTCTAAAATCAGGTACAAGAGAAGGCTGCCCACTCTCTCCATACCTCTTCAATATTGTCCTTGAAGTTCTAGCTAGAGCAACAAGACAACAAAAAGCGATCAAAGGAATACAAATAGAAAAGGAAGAAGTCAAACTTTCACTATTTGCAGATGATATGATAGTCTACATAAGTGACCAAAAAAACTCTCCCAGGGAGAACCTACCTTCAGCAAAGTGATAAACACCTTCAGCAAAGTGTCAGGATACAAAAGTAACTCAAAAAAATCAGTAGCCCTACTATATACAGATGATAAATGCACTGAGAAAGATATCAGAGAAACATCACCCTTCACAATAGCCACAAACAGCATAAAATATCTTGGGGTAATGCTAACCAAACAAGTGAAAGACCTGTACCATAAGAATTTTGAGTCTTTAAAGAAAGAAATTAAAGAAGATACCAGAAAATGGAAAGATCTCCCATGCTCTTTGATAGGTAGGATCAACATAGTAAAAATGGCAATCTTGCCAAATCAATCTACAGTTTCAACATGATCCCCATCAAAATCCCAACACAGTCCTTCACAGACCTTGAAAGAGCAATACTCAACTTTCTATGGAAAAACAAAAAACCCAGGAGAGCCAAAACAACCCTGTACAATAAAGGAACTTCTGAAGGCATCACCATCCCTGACTTCAAGCTTTATTATAGAGCCATAGTCCTGAAAACAGCTTGGTACTGGCACAAAAGCAGACAGACCAATGGAATCAAATTGAAAACCCTGATATTAACCCACACACTTACGAACACCTGATTTTTGACAAAAAAGCTAAAGTTATACAATGGAATAAAGAAAGCATCTTCAACAAATGGTGTTGGCATAACTGGATTCGGACATGTAGAAGATTGCAGATAGATCCATATCTATCACCATGTACAAAACTTAAGTCCAAGTGCTAGGACTTGGAAGATGGGGCCAGAAAGATCAAGAGTTCAAGATCACTATCCATCGCTACATACTGTATTCAGGGCCAGCCGGTCCTCAGACCTGTCTAAAGCAAGCAAGCAAACATCCAGTGAAGTAAGAAAAATGATGACCAAGTTCCCATGGATTCTGAGTCTTGATCTTACTCTTTTCAATTTATTATTTTCCATACATTTTGACAAGGTGTTGATTCTCATGCAATACTATTAAATACAAGTACTGACCTAAAAAAAATAAAATAAAACTTAAGTTCAAATGGATCAAAGACCTCAACATAAATCAAGCCACACTGAACCTCTTAGAAGAGAAAGTGGAAAATACCCTTGAACGAATCAGTACAGGAGACTGCTTCCTTAACATAACAGCAGTAGCACAGACATTGAGGATGCTCTCTCAGCCTAGACACATGGGGGAGGGCCTAGGCCCTGCCCAGGATGATATGACAGACTTTGGGGATACCACATGGAGGGCCTTACCCTCCCTCGGGAGCAGAGGAGGAATAGGGTGGAGGGTTGGTAGGGGTTGGGGAAGGATGGGAGGGAGAGGGAGAAGGGATTGACTGTGAATCAGGCTTGTTTCTAATTTGAACTACTAAAATAATAATTTCTTGGAAAAAAATTTTTAAAAGGTGGGGAGTTAGGTGGGGAGTTAGGCATGGCAGGTAAGGGAATAAGGGTGTCAAGTTCTCAAGACTGCTTCCTGCTGACCTGAGGGGTGTTGACCATCTTTAGGGGACCTGAGAAAGCTGAGGTGCTGCCACATCCTGGAGTAGCTGGTTGTGTCATCGCAGTCCTGGCTGTATGGAACTCTGGCACCTCTTAGACCTATTTGGATGGGTCCAATTCAGCTCCCTGGAACGTACAAGAATCCTTAGAGTTTGTGAAAACATAAGTATTAGACACATTAGCAGCATATTTATGTTAGAATCGACTTGGCTGAAAGCATTAACATTTTAAAATTGACAGATTTTTTTTAGGACAATGAAAAGCATCTTAATCTTGACCTTGCAGTTATGATCGTATAGTGGCATTGTAGAACTTTATTGATTATGAACAGTAGCATGAGAAAGAGAGAAATCTGGAACATGTTTCATTCTTCTATTGTTGTTGTTGTTGTTGTTGTTACAAATATTTTTAATAGCACGTATTAATTACACAAAGCAATAGGCTTCACTATTACATTTTTGTAGATATGTGTATTAGAGCTCTAGAGAAACAGAACTGATAGAATGAGTATATATTCTAAGGCTGTTTGTTAGACTGTCTTACACAATGAGTCAAGTAGTCCAATAGTGATTGTCTATATGCTGTCCAGAGGCTGAGAAGCAGCAGCTGCCCAAGCCTATGAGGCCAGATGCTGAAGATCCAAGCCTTGTGAACAAGTCTTCAGTCCACACTGGAATACCAGAATCAGGCTTCTGGCAGCTACAGGGCAGATGCACATGCTCCAGCAAGGGTGAGGGCAGGTGAATGAAGCTGCACTGCTTTCTCTTCAGATGGATTTCTATTTGGGGGAAGGATCTATACACACACACACACACACACACACACACACACACACACACACACACAACCTTAATCTTTCTTAGAAACACCCTCACAGACATGCCCAGAGGCACACTGAGTCCAGATTAGATCAATTTGACAATCAACATTAATCACAGCAGATGGTGATCGGCATTAACCATTGCAACCAGGCAGTGGTGGTAAACACCTTTAATCCCAGCCCTCTGGAGGCAGAAGCAGGTGGATCTCTGAGAGTTCAAGACCAGCCTGGTTTACAAAGTGAGTTCCAGAACAGCCTCCAAAGCTACACAGAGAAACCCTATCTCAAAAAAGAAAAAGAAAAAAGAAAAACAATAACAAAAGGATAAATCATTACAACAGGGTGTTAATGATCACAACCCAAAGAACCAGGTGTGGTAGGACACACCTTTAATCCAAAGGCTCCAAAGACCAAGGCGGGGGGAGGGGGGATCTCTGTGAATGAGAGCAGCAAGTCTGGTCTATCTGGTCTACATAGTAAGTCTGTTGGCACTAATAAGTTAGCACAGGCATGGAAAATAGTGTGGATTTTCCTCGTAAAACTAAAAGTAAAGCCACCATATGTGATCCAGCAATCCTGTTCCACTAATCTTCAGTGGAACTACATTTTCACAACTTCCCATGACATTTTAAATGGCCGGTTTGTTTGTAATATATCTTCTATTCCTATCTTGAAAGGAAGGAACACAGACTAAATTTTTTCATTAGCCCACAGACCACAATCCAGAAACAAACCACATCTCAAAAGCTTCAGGGAATGCAACAAAAATCCCTGTAATATGGATTTAGTGCCATTTAAATAATTCCACATTAATAACGTTGATTAATACTGCAATGATAACTAAAACTATACCTCCACTAAAGTAAAGGTTCTTAGTCTAATGTGGCAATTTTCTTTTTCAGAAACCTAGACAAAGATCTAGGACATATGCTTGAAATTAAAGAATCACACTGCTGGAGCTATCCATTGCCTTAAATATGTGAGTTAAAAATTTAAGTGGTATTGACTAGGAAGAACTAAAAACAGAAAACCCTCTATTTTTGCATGGTTAAGGTGTTTCAATTAGCATATGTGCATCACTTTCATTGTCATGTTCCCACATATACATATCATGCACTTGGTTGATATTTATCTCGTTATTATCTCCTCACGTCCCTCTGCCTTCATTTCCCCACATAGACCACCTTCAATTGGGGTGTGTGTCTGTGTGTGTCTGTGTGTCTGTGTGTCTGTATCTGTGTCTGTGTGTCTCTGTGTGTGTGTGTATGTGTGTCTGTATCTGTGTGTGTGTGTGTGTGTGTGTCTGTATCTGTGTGTCTGTGTGTCTGTGTTGGTGTGTGTGTGTGTGTGTGTGTGTGTCTGTCTGTCTGTCTGTCTGTGTGTCTATATCTGTGTCTGTATCTATGTCTGTGTGTCTGTGTGTGTGTATGTGTATGTGAGTGTCTGTGTTGGTGTGTGTGTGTGTGTGTCTGTCTGTCTTTCTATCTGTATCTATATCTGTGTGTGTGTGTGTATGTGTATGTGAGTGTCTGTGTTGGTGTGTGTGTGTGTGTCTGTCTGTCTGTCTGTCTGTATCTATATCTGTGTGTGTGTGTGTATGTGTATGTGAGTGTCTGTATCTGTGTCTGTGTCTGTGTGTCTGTGTGTCTCTATCTGTGTCTGTGTCTGTGTGTCTGTGTGTGTGTGTGTATGTGTATCTGTGTGTCTGTGTTGGGCGTGTGTGTGTGTGTGTGTGTGTGTGTGTGTGTGTGTGTGAGTGTGTGTGTGAGTGTGTGTGTGTGTGTGTGTGTGTGTGCACTCGAGTGTGCGTGCGTGCGTGCGTGCATGCACGCATGCGCACACAGGTGTTTAAAATCTAGAATTCACATATGAGGAGAAATGCCGTATTTTTGAGACAAAAATCTCACTTGTCCTGCTTCTTCCTATTTGAGAAGCAATAATGTATATGATGTTTTCAAATGCAAAACTATTCATGTATTTTTTTTTCTTTCTGTTGCTCAGCTAGGGACTAACTGTATAGATCGGGCTGGCCTCAAACTCAACAATACTTCTGCCCCAACATCCTGAGTGCTGGGGTTGCAGTAACTTACTACCATGTCCAGTCCAAAAAGTTAGAATTTCTTGAACTCAATATCAAATTATTGAATTTCTTACCCAAATTCAATTGAGCAACATAAGGGGAACAAACCGAGATATTCAGAGCATGAAAAGTTCTGTTTTACTGTATTTTTATAATACCACAGATGTCTGTATATATGTATGTGTTTGTGTAGATTCATAAAATAAGGACCATGGAGACAAAACACTAAACTGCTGGCTGCTTGGTGCTAAGGATCAGAGCTGTAAAAGCCAGGCTAAGCTGAAAGAGTCTCTCTTTTTATTCTATCTATTTATCAATGGCATAAGAAACATTTAACAAAACAGTTTAGCCTCAAATTTTATATATACATTAGCTAGGGCCAGCAAGATAGCTCAGCAGGGTAACAGACTTACTATTAAGCTTCATGATCTTAGTTTGATATCTAGAACCCAACCCCTGCAAGTGGCCCTATGATCTCAAACATCACACACACACACACACACACACACACACACACACACACACACGCACGCACGCACACACACACAAAATATATTAAGAAATAAAGATAATTGACTAAATATATGAGGTATATATTAAAACTGGATTTCATCTCACACTTCAACATAAAAATTTTATGCACAAATTACAGAAAAATTAGCTCCCCCAATCAAACCTCATCAAGAAAAGTATATTTGATCCTCAGAAGAACACTTCAAGAGGGAAGAGACTGTTCAATAGAGTATATGTACAGATCATGAATTATGAAATACTTTAATATGAATGAATTTGTGCAGTACTTAAAGCCCAGTCCTTCATCTATAATTCTGTAAGTTAGAAGAATCGTACAATTTGGAAATTGTAGGGAAACTAAAATTGTCTGCACAATCCAGATGCAGAGAGGATGCAGTTGAACACAGTACTTTAGCTTTCTCTGAGAACTGAATGGGACCATCTATGAAATTTGGTGTTAATTTTTTTCTTTTGGGATGTTGAGGATCAAAGCCAAGACTGAGTGATGCTAGGTAAACGCTCTACCATGGAAGTACACCCTGAGATGCTATCTCTATAGTTCTCATGTTGGTGTATGCCCTGACACTGCACATGTGCTGATGCCACATGAGAATTAATATAGAGAGAAATGGAACAATCTGGATGAACTAATGTTTACAAGTGTGTGTCTGTTTTAACAGTAATCTTCTTTATTTTTAGTCAAAGATAACATTACCAAGAAAACAGCCTGTTAGTGTATATAAAGAAGGACTTTTGACCATCTCTCTCTGAACAGCCATTCTTGACATCACACCACAGCAAAATATTGAGATCTGGAATGTTTCCCAGGAAAGTATATTGGAATTTACTCTATTGCCTCATTAAAGTCAGACAACTACAATATACAATGTAAATTACACTTCCATTCAAATTACATGCTTTCTCTTAACTGAGGAAGAATCCTTTACTATTGTAATTTTCATACATCTCTTTATAAGCCCAAAACTGAAAAGAAAAGTTTTTTGAATACTCCCAAATAATATCAGCATGAGATTTTTGCAATATTCCAGCATTGCATTTAATATTCTTATGATAAGAAAAATTTGGACCAAAAGGAAATACCAGAAATACACACACACACACACACACACACACACACACACACACACACACACAGGAATGACCCTATGCAGATGTAGCTAGAAGACAACCATCTGCATGCAAGCCCTAAGGAACAAGTTCAGAAGAAATTTAACCCTGTTGACACCTTATTCTTAACCCTCTAGCCCCCACATTTACAGAAAATAAATTACTGGTATTTGACCCATTTGATCATGACAGTCAAGTTAAATTAGCACAGTCTTAAATGCATGGTACATGTGGCTAGAATTTTAGCCATGTAAAGGGGTGAGTATTACTTTCTATGACCCAACTGTGAATAGGGTTGGGGAGGCTAGTCCTACATTATCTAAGTGAACCCTAAATACTACAGGAGAACCCTTACTTTAAAAATGGAGTTAGGCACAGATGCACAGAATGGAAGACAACATGAAGAGATGGGACTATGTGATAAAGAAAGCCACTAACTGCAAGAAGCCGAAAGAGGCAACGTGGGGAGCCTCTTTCTATACAGTCTGGAGACAAAGCAGATCTGCCTACTTCTGTCCTCCAGAACTGGGACAGAATAGATGTCTGTGACCCAGTGCCATGTGGCCCATGATTTCAGAGGGTAATACATTAGTACCCTTGCCCTAATGGAGAACCGTCCTTGTGACTCTTGGCATTTGCGACTTCTAATCTACTCCATGATTATTTTTGTTTGGTTTGGTTTTGGTGTCTCTCTGTGCTTGTCTGTTTGCTTTGGGGGTTTTGTTACCCTTGAGTTCATCACACTCTTGCCTTAGCCTCCCTAGTACTAATATTACAAGCACACACCACCTCCACCACCTCACCAGGCTCCTTAATTATTATTTATTATTGCATTGGAAACACTTGCTTTTGTATGATACTGTCACTGAAAATGATATTCACTGTCTGCATTCATTCATTTAATGTGAATTTATGAACCTTACATTGAAAGCCAGTGTTTTCAAGCTCACATCGACACCCAAAAATCATCTCTAATTAACAACCACTCAAAAAGGAAAAATGACTGTCTCCCAGGGAGTCTCAATGGGTATACAAATCACACTTAAGGGCAGGTCCCATGCCCAGCAGTATGTGGAAAGCACAAAATGAATTTGAGGGTATTTTTGAAGATTTTTTTTTTTTGTCTCATAGTGCTTTGTTTGGACATTTTGATATCTTACTGATCTTGTGCCTGTGTCTAATGGTTTCTGATTTTGAGTTTTTGTGGGTTTTGTTTGTGTTCCTGTGTATCATTGCATGTGTATGCATTTCTCATGCTCATATTTTAGATTTATTTGGCCTGTTGTTGTTTTAATTTTATTTGTTTGTCCCTTTTGTTTGCCTGTTACTTTTCTTAAGAAAGACAGAAAATGGCATGGAGTTGGAAGGCTTGGGAAGTGGTGAAGGTCTGGTAGGAGATGGGGGAACCTTATCAAAATACATTGTATTAAAATGACTTCATTTTGCCGGGCGTTGGTGGCACACGCCTTTAATCCCAGCACTCGGGAGGCAGAGGCAGGCAGATCTCTGTGAGTTCAAGGTCAGCCTGGTCTCAAGAGCAAGTGCCAGGATAGGCTCCAAAGCTACACAGAGAAACCCTGTCTCGAAAAAAAAAAAAAAAAAAAAAAAAAAAAAAAGACTTCATTTTAAAATAAAAAGAATTAAAGTCAGTGTCTTGTCAGATTTTTCTCTCAGTTCTTCTATTTTCTTAAGTTCTTTCTTCCATTTTTATTTAAATTAGAAACAAGATTGTTTTGCATGTCAATCCCAGTTCCCTCTCCCTCCCCTCCTCCCCTGCCCCCCACCACTCCCTATCCCATACTTTTTCTGCTCCCCAGGGAGGGTGGGGCCTTCCATGGGGGATCTTTAGAGTCTATCCTATCCTTTGGAGCAGGGCCTAGGCCCTCCCCCATGTGTCTAGGCTGAGAAAGTATCCCTGTATGTGGAATGAGCTCCCAAAGTGCATTCCTATGACAGGGATAAATACTGATCTACTGCCAGAGGTCCCATAGATTGCCTAGGCTTCCTCACTGACACCTACATTCAGGGGGTCTGTATCAGTCCCATGCTGATTTCCCAGCTATCGATCCGGGGTCCATGAGGTCCCCCTTGTTCAGGTCAGCTGTTTTTGCAGGTTTTGCCAGCCTGGTCGTGACCCCTTTTTTGCTCAACACTCAACTAGATTGCAGTTCAGTTCAGTGTTTAGCTGTGGGTGTCTGCTTCTACTTCCATCACCTGCTAGATGAAGGCTCTAGGATGGTGTATAAGGTAGTCATCAGTCTCTTTATAGAGGAAGGGCATTTAAAGTAGCCTCTCCACTATTGCTTAGATTGTTAGTTGGTGTCATCCTTGTAGATCTCTGGACATTTCCCTAGTGCCAAATTTCTCTTTAAACCTATAATGGCTCCCTCTATTATGGTATCTCTTGTCTTTCTCTCCTCTATTCTCCCCTGACCCAACTTTCCTGCTCCCTCATGTCCTCCTCTCCCCTCCTCTTTTCCCCTTCTCATTTTCCTAGCTCCCTCTCCCCTCCCACTATGCTCCCAATTAGCTCAGATGTTGTCCCTTTCCCCTTCTCCAGGGGAACACGCATGTCTCTCTTAGGGTCCTCCTTGTTTCCTAGCTTCTGTATTAGTGTGGATTGTAGTCTGGTAATCCTTTGCTGTATGTCTAAAATCCATATACGAGTGAGTACATAGCATGTTTGCCTTTTTGTGACTGGGTTATCTCGCTCAGGATGGTTTCTTCTAGTTCCATCCATTTGCCTGCAAATTTCAAGATTCCATTGTTTTGTTTTGTTTTTTTCCAATGAGTACTACTCCATTGTGTAAATTCACTAAATATAAAAGCCCACACATTAAGGCTAACACATAAATTTTATTTCAATCACTATTAGACAGAAAAAGACACAAATCTTCAGTGTGAACTTCGATGTAGTCTTTTCTTTCTTAACATCATGTTGTTTTGCTTTTCTGTATACCCCATTTGTATGGTTCCCAGAAACACCTAGACAACAACTAGACCATAGTTTTATCTTGATCTTGACCTTAAGGGCAATTCTGTATTGTTTAGATACAGGGGCTCACATAAAGTATAGTTCCTTTCTTCCTGGTGTGCTCACATGAAACTTTGTTCTTCGAAATATAAAGTACTTCGGTTCATTTTATACACTAGAATCCAAGGCAACTGAGTGCTATTGCTAATTTCTGGCTTAAGAACTCTGAAACGCCCCCCCACACACACACACAAAGGAGAAAGAGAGAAAGAACAGAGAGAAAGAGTTTATATATAGGCATTTACTGGTAACACATATAGGAAGAGAAACAAATTTATATTGGGACATTATTTTAATCTTTAATTTTCTTCTTAATAATTTATACTTGTATTCATTTTAATTTTTAAAAAGTGTGTGTGTGTGTGTGTGTGTGTGTGTGTGTGTAAAGTCAGGAAGGACTCTAGGGCAAAACCTGGTGCCACCCTATGGGTCTCACGATTCTATGATCCTGTAATTCATCTGAGGGATCCCTCGTGTCTGCTTCCACTTTGCAATACAGGATTATTAAGTGTTTCTTTTTCAGTCTTTCTGGTAGGTGGGTAAGATACTGCAGTGTGGTTTTAATGAGCATATCCCTAATTGGCATACCTGTAATATACAAGACAAAGTGCTTCTTTGTCAGCTCTTCAGCCTTTCCAGGGAATTGACTGTTCATGTCTTTCATCATGACTGAATTAGACTTTTTGTTTAATGTAGAGTTACAAGAGATCTCTATACACTTTTATTAAATTTATGGTTTGAAAATGTACATGTTTTTTATAACTCATAGTTTGCACTTTCATACTTCTAGTGGGGATTTTTGTAGAGCAAAGCTTTCAGTTTTGATGAGGTCTCTTATCATTTTTTTTTCTTCTTAGATGGTAATTATGCTTTTGGTGCCATCCTAGGAACGCTTCCTTTTTTTGAGACAGGGATTGTCTCTGTAGCCTTGGACTTGCTCTGTAGACCAGGCTGGCCCTGAGCTCATATAGATCTGCCTGGCTATGCCTCCCAAGTGCTGGTATTAGAGGTGTGCGCCACCCTCAAGCTAGGAACTCTTTATAATTATTTTTTTAAACTAGTCAGTAAATAAATTCCTTTTTTTTTACATTCCAACCACAGTTCTCCCTCCCACTCCTCTTCCCACCCCCTCCTCCCATCCCCCATCAACTTTCCTCTAGCCCACCCCAAGTTCACTCCTCCTCACGCTGGGGGCAGAACCCATGGTCTTTCATATGCTAAGCAAACTCTATTCTATTGGATTATTCTCCCCTTTCCATACTATATTCCTTGATTAGAAGATTCCACATACTGAAGATATCAATCCCCAAGAAATGGTTCTATAAGTTCAATGTACTTTATATCAAAATATTAGAAAAGTTTTTCTATAAAATAGATAAGCTTATTCTGAATTTTATGTGCAAAGAGCTATAATGGCTAAGGTTCATTTTTAAAGGAAGTAGAAGGAGTTACCCACATGTCATTAAATCTTACAATAAGGCTACAGAGTTCCATACCATGTTATGTGCAGGCTGATAGGCTCAAGTCAGTTAAATGAGGAGAGGAACTAGGAAAATAGACCCTGACAAATACTGCCAATTGATGAAGCTTCCAAAGCAATTATTACCTTAACATACCTTCATAAAAATTATTACAATTATAAATATAAAATAAAAGACATTATTATTTATAATTGTAATAATTGTCATGAAAATGTTGCAAATATTACATTTAACATATTTTGATGTGTGTGTGTGTGTGTCTTATAGGTAAGGAGATAAAGCTAAAGAAACATATATGCAAGATAAATATGAAGATATATGTAGAAAAATAGTTTTACATTTGAACACAATTTTAACATTTCATTTTTCTTCATAATTTATTTTTAAGAAGTGTGTGTGTGTGTGTGTGCGTGTGTGCGTGCGTGTGTGCGTGCATGTGTGCGTGCGTTCCAGCGCGTTCGCTTGCGTTATACGTGGTCATGTGAGCACAGGTGCCTGCAAAGGTTAAAGACATCAGACCCCCTGGAGCTGGAGATACTGGTGGTTGCTAGTCACCTGACATGGATCCTCTGCAAGGGCAATGGGTGCCATTTTCCCCTTCCCTCTTTTTCAATGTCTCTGACATGGTGCTGGGAAACAAACTAGGATCCTCATCAAAAACAGAAGACACTGGTAAACTGTGAGCCCAAGAATCAGCATTTCTTAACCATCCAACCACCCACTACGCAGAGGGATCTACAGATTCAATCATCCCTACCAAAATACCAAAGGCACTGAGCATAGCACTGGAATAACTTCCTTAAACACACACACGCACGCACGCACGCACGTACGCATGCACGCACACATGCACGCACATGCACTCGCCAAAAAAAAATCGTATTTAAAAGAAAAAAAAGAACAAAGCAAGGAGCATTGTGACACCTAGCTTCAAAGTTAACTACAAAGCTATAGTAAATCCACCATAAAGGAAGGATAAATGTTTCAGGAGGCAAACATGTTCACCCCAATGTAAACACTGTACTATGTATTATGTGTCATCACATCATGAGATATTCTGTTAATCTATATAGTTTCAATGTTCATGTGTCATTAAAAATTAATTTAAAGTGGACATGAGGAGACTGCTCAGTGATTACGAGCACTTGCTACTCTTGCAGAGGCCCCGAGTTCAGTACCCTATATCCATAGTGGCTCACAATTCTATAACTCCGGTCTCAAGAGATCTGACACCATTTTCTGGCTGAGCAGGCACTGTGTGCCCCCAGAACACAGACAAAAGTTATACACATAATATAAAAATTAAACAGAGAAAAGCAAAATTATCTTTTAAAACTACCTTTACTTTTTAAAACATGAGACATTCTGATGTCATAGTACCTTTTCAGACACACAGATGTGGGCCAGGCTTAACATCTTTGGGATGGCTTTTCAACAAATGATGATCAAAATGCCTCAACTGCTTATTTATTCCACTCCTCAACATGATCTGTATGCTAACTTTCCCATTAATTAAAATAAAACTCAGAACTTTGAAAGCCTGAAACCAAGCCTGATATCAGTTTGTTAAACCAATCATTTTCTAATCTCTTGAAGTCTTTTCCAATTCTATGTCTCAAAAAGAGGTCATTATCTAAATTCTGGATGGCACCTGGAGACAGTAGTATTGCCCAAAATGAAATGAGCTCGCTGCAGAAAGTCCACTGACGACATTATGAAAGTTTGAGCTATTTGTAACACTATTTGAAAAGCCACAATTTAAATGAAAAATTAGACTAAGGGTATACCATCAACCAATTTTTGTATGGTGCTGAGTTCTGCCAGCTCAACTTCTACCCTCTCATAAGTAGCTTTAAGAATTAAAAGGTCATCATAAAAGATTTCATACTAATTTTCATGACTCTAACACTCCCTAGAAATACTAAATTCTTTCTTATTTTTCCTGCTGCGGGATCAAGGGTTTTATTATTCCTAGTGAGCTTCCCAGATATGGCAATACCATGTGAATCAATTTAGATTACACATCATCTTTCTACAACTACACTCAAAAGTAGACACCTAATTTTCAGGTAACTTTTTTTTTTCTTTTGGTTTTTCGAGACAGGGTTTCCCTGTGGATTTGGAGGCTGTCCTGGAACTAGCTCTTGTAGACCAGGCTGGTCTCAAACTCACAGAGATCCACCTACCTCTGCCTCCCGAGTGCTGGGATTAAAGGCGTGCGCCGCCGCCGCCGCCGCCGCCGCCGCCACCTGACCAGGTGACTATATTTTAATGAATCACCAGACAGCTCTTATTTGACTCCAGTCTGTATGTTTCAGAGGTGTGCGACATTAACAGAGTCCTGTAAAGAGTCCCACTCTAATCTCAACATTTGTGAAGCTGTGTATATAAAATAACTGATTCAAAAGAACTGTCCACATCAGAACATGGAGCTCTGACCCAGTTTGCTTAGTCATGAGAAGAAAAACATTCAGTGCTTCCAATTTCAATGATAAAAACAATGGAGGACTTCATCTCTTATTTAATTGCTAGTACAAATGTCCACTGTGCATCATTATAATAACCAAATGACTCAGTCAGAATTTCTCAGATTTTTAAATCCATATTACTATCAATAGCTGCATTGCCAATTAAAAAATACAAAAGTGGCCTTTCCTTGTACAGTCATGGTGTGTACAGTTATGGTGTGTACAGTCATGGTGTATACAGTCATGGTGTGTATGGTCATAGTGTGTACGGTCATGGTGTGTACAGTCATGGTGTGTACAGTCATGGTGTGCACAGTCATGGTGTGCACAGTCATGGTATGTACTGTCCTGGTGTGCACAGTCAGTCGTGGTGTGTACAATCAACACCCCAAAACTGGCAAACTTGAGTTGGCATTGCATTTTTTTTTCTCTCTGGGAAAGTGGAATCAGATAAACATCCTGACCAACAGCATTAATTAAATACAAAGATGAAGTTGGGGAAACACATAAATCTGGGGACCAGAATTCATATCCCTAGAACCCATGTAGAAAGCCAGGTTGGCTTAATGACCTTCCTGAAATCTCAGCATTTGGGAGACAGAGACAAGAAATCCCCAGAACAATATAGATATATCAGCTGGGGCTAAAGCTCAGAGAAAACTGTAGTGGATGGGTCAAAAATAATTTTAAAAAAAAACAGAGGACCAAGACACCTGGTGCTATGTAGTGTCCTCTAGACATGACAGGGAAGCTGTACCCACGATCTCATCTACATGCCAGTATGGATAAGGGAAACTCCACAGGTTCTCTCCAGGTTAAGGCCCCTGACAAGTTATCCAAATGAATTGGTCATCCATAAACACATGTACAGATCTAAACAATAAATGGACTCGTTAGGTGGTGTGTGTCTGTGTGTGTGTGTCTGTGTGTGTGTGTGTGTGTGTGTGTGTGTGTGTGTGTGTGTGTCCGTGTCTGTGTGTGTGTCCGTGTCTGTCTGTGTGTGTGTGTGTGTGTGTGTGTGTGTGTCCGTGTCTGTCTGTGTGTGTGTGTGTGTGTGTGTGTGCGTGTGTGTGTGTGAGAGAGAGTCTGTCTGTCTATGGATGGATGGATGGATGGATGGATGGATGGATGGATGGATGGATGGATGTGAAGCAATTAAATCAAAATAAGAAGTAGTCATGAATTTGAGAGAGATTTGTGGGACACAGGAAAAGTTGGGGACAGAAAAGAGAGGTGGAAACACTGGATCAATAGTACTAATATATGAAATCCTCCCAAAATTAAAATAAAAAATTTTAATTCAAAAATTTCCTAGAGTGAGCTAGCAAACCAGACCAGCTGAAGCAGGAACTCCAAGTTCAGCAGGGATGCTTAATACTGAGGAACACCCACTAGTATGTAAGTTGGAAACCAGAGAGGAAGACATTTAATAGCGATCTAGACCTCCATATTCACCACACACATGTACACCCACACACGGGAACACTCAAACACAGATGCACACCACACTCATGGGAAAATTAAATTCTAAAATTAAAAAGAATTCAAATCACCTAAACAGTGAGTCATGACAAAAGGAGAGAATCCAATTAAAGGGAGGGAGGAGGAAATATATGAGCGAGGTCAAGATCATGATGGAGAAATCTACAGAGACAGCTGAACCAAGTTCATGGAAACTCATGAACTCTGGACTGACAGCTGTGAAGACTCTATGGGGCCAAACTAGGTCCTCTGTATGTGGGAGATAGTTGTGAAGCTTGGGCTATCTGAGGGGCTCCTGGCAATAGGTCCAAAATCTATCTCTGGTGCAAAAGCTAGTTTGTTAGAGCCCATTCCCTATGAGGGGTTACCATGCTCAGATTTAACGCAAGGGGGAGGTGCTTGGTGCTGCCCCAACTTAATGTGCCAGACTTTGTGGACTCCCCAGGGAAGTCCTTACCTGTTGGGAGGAATGGATGAGGGTAGAATTGGAGGTAGGCAAGGAGGGGCAGGAGGAGGGGTGGGAGGGAAAACTTTGGTTGGAATGTAAAATTAAATTTAATAATAAAAAAGAATATGAAAAAACTTTTCATTTGAAAAGGTGTTAACAAGTATTCAGCACAGGGATTGACCCTTATGAACTACTCACTTGTTATTTGTTGAGTTGAAAGATTGAATTGCCCAGAAATGCTGTAAGAGTTTAGAGTGATATACTACTTACTTCACTCATTGCTATGACGAAATACCCAACAAAAGTAACTTAAGGAAGGAATTGTTTATTGTTGCTCAAAGTTTGAGGGGACAGTCCATCATAACAAGGAAGACATCATGTCATGAGCTTAAGCCACCTGGCACATGGCATCCACAGTCAGGAAGCAGAGAGAGAAAGAGAGGGAGAATGCTGGATCAGATTGCTTCCTCTTTTTATCTAATCTAAGACCACAAACCCTAGAATGCTCTCATCTGCACTTAAACGGATCTTCCTACTGCAGTGAACCTAATCTAGAAACTCTTTCACAAGTGAGACAGAGTTTTACCTCCTAAGTGATTTTAAATCTTATCAAGTCTACAATCAATATTAACCATCAATTAGGGGAGAAGAGAGGCAGGAGGTCTGGTTTGTTTTATTTCTCTAACAATTCCCCCAAAACATAGTGGAAGAATGTTTTACTCCAAACTGAAAATTAAATTCAACCTTCAACCTGAGTCAAGCAGACCTGGTAAAAATTCAGGTCAAATCGCATGCTGCCTTGGAAAGTCCAGATCCCAGAGAAAGCTATGGCCAACAGTTTGGAGGCTAATTTGGGAGACCTGGAAGGCTGAGTACAAGTTACATTATAAGTCCAGAGGTAAAGTTAAAGAGAGAATTCCACAGTTAACTCTAAAAGTAGAAGATAAAATTTGGGAAGCAAGCCATGGCATGCAGGGAGCAGGGGTACCTGAGCTTCTCAGTGACCAATAGACCTGAGTTTGATATGACTGCTACAAAGGAAGATATATATATATATATATATATATATATATATATATATATATATATATATAATAAAATATGAAATAATCACCAAAATCTGTGATAGAAACCGCATCTATTTCAAAAGGTTTGCCCTGTCCTTCCTGCTTATTACTATTATCACTATTTGTTATCTGTATTTGTTATTTTTATGTGTGTTTGCACATTAAGAACACTTAGCATAACTTTATCCTCATTCCAGTTATTTGAGCATCTTTGTTAGCAAGGTAGCTGTCTGGATCAGGCGTCCCCAGGTTCTTGGTTTCTTGTTTAAGAAATTGAAAAGGAACACAGAAACAGCAAGACACAAAAAGATTTTATTTAAAGAAGACAGTAGAGGGTACACTGAAAGGGAGCAATGGGCCACTTGAACCAGAGTACCAAAGAATACCAGGTTACTGTTTAGGGCTTTCTTTTATACATCTAAGAAGAAGGGCTGGTCGAAAAAGGGCAAGGCGAGAGTGGTTTTCTGGTTTTGATGGATAGACATGGTTTATATTAGCCTCTGTTTGCTGCATATGCCTTTCCCATGATGCATCTGGTTTTAACCATATGCACACTCAATCACACATAGACACGATGGTAAATACAGGATTTTTCCCTCAAGTCACTCAGAGGATACAGTTTGCCTAGCTCACTGCTCATGGACTTAAAACTAGTTCATTCCAGATCCACCCTCAACCTCTAGTTCCCAGATGTTCCCAGACTTGTCTGAATGCTAAGTAACTGCGAAGACAGAGTCACTGAAGGGTGCCTATGAGAGAAGGGATGCATTGATTGTTTGGGGGTGGGGTGCATATGCAGCTCCAAGAAGATGGGGGCCCAGGTTGCTAAGTGCGTTGCTACCAAAGAGATGTGTGGATCAAGCCAAGAAGAGCCTAGATTGCTAAGATTTCCATGGACTTGCTTGCTTCGCGTCAATGGGGTTCTGTCCAACAACATGCTTACAACTGGGTTATGACTTATGCATACAGCTCTTGCAGAACTATGAATTTTTGAGGCTCAGTGTTTTCATGTTGCTAAAGCTTAAGAATAAGGGTTTATTTGTATATATTCCCCTGTGAATTTTCATTTAACATTTATGAAGAGGGGACCAGTAAGACAGTTCAGTGGGTAAAGGGACTTATCGAGAAGCCAGACAACCTGAGTTTAATCCCTGGAACTCACACAGTGGAAAGAGAGAACCCAACTCTCACAAGTTTGCTTCTGACATCCACATGAGGGCTCACTAAAAAAATAAATGTAACTCTTTTTAATTTATGAATTAGCTCATCATTTCTGTGTGGTGATGTCTTATTTGAAATCATCATGATTTGGTGGAACTTGATACTCCAAATATTTTTAGAAACAAAAATGAATACAAAAACTATTTTAGTAAAATAGATAGCATGATAAAATGTCTACAATTTAAACAGAATTTTAGATTGGCATTTTAAACAACTTAATTCTTAGAAAAAGTGTGAAGGGAAATTTTTGAAATTGAATAATGTAAAATGTATCTTTTTAATGGGTAATATAACATATTTTACACATAAAATTTGAAAGTAAAATCAGTACATAATTTTTAAGTTTTTACCCATGTGCCAAGCAAGTACTTAAACTAAAGAAGCAAATTTTGCTAAATTTTTAAATTGTACCATACAGATGAACCACCAAATTAGACAGATGCCAATAATAGATGTATATTTCATATCGTTCCTAAACTAGCATTTATAGTTCTCATTTAAGAAGGAGCATTGTTATGGTTTACTCTGGTATATGGGTTCTCCATATAATTAGTATAAGTATACTCGTAACAACTTAATGAGTAAATTATGAATTCTTGCTTGTAGCTCACGAGCCTCAAAGCCTGCTTCCCAGGGCATTTTGCAGGAGGAGCAGAACACCCATAAATTAAAAGTTCATTGAAGATCACCAGTGTGAGGTGTTATACAAATTAAAATGAGAACTTCTCTGTTCTAGAATGCCATTGCTAGCATATATTCTTAGTTATAAACATGTCCCATTTCCCACATTCCACACTAGTCTCCAAAGCCGCAGCCTTTTTTTTTTTTTTTTTCATGCCAAAGCAGAAATCTGTGAAAGGTGGTGGGGAATAGAGTCTGGAAAACTAGTCCCCCTGCTTAGTCGTGTCAATGACATCATCACATTCTGCCAAGTTCAGTTAGACCAAATTGATCTGTCCTTTGTCCACTCTATGACAACAGCTCCTTGCAAGCAAATCCTGTCAACCAGGCTTACCTCAGACCTCCTTGGAGAGACTAAAGAACACAAAATGAACAAATTATCTGAACTCACAAGAAATTACCAGACAGAAGAGATGGCTTGGCAGGTAAGAGCATTTACTTGTTCTTCCAAGAGACCTAGATTCAGTTTGGTTCCTAGTGCCCACATGAGACATCTCCCAAACGCCTAAAAGTCCAGTTTCAGGAGACACCATGCTCTCTTCTTCACAGGCACCTACATGTACATAACACACATTAATTCATGCAAGCTCACACATATACTCATGAATCCTTAATACATATGTGTGTATGCATACACACACATGTATATGTACATATACATATATATGTATATTAAATTTTGGAAAAGGTACAAAAATTCTTTTACCCTCCTACCCCTCCATTCCATCCCCTGTCACAAAGATAGAAACTGGCTCAGTATGTAAAGTCGCAGCATATTTAATTGCATGTTTCCTTTCCAATGCCTGCTTTGTGTTTTTCCCTTTAGCCCCTCACTTACGGTATCGCCACTAAATGCTATCCTTAATAGTGGTAGAGCACAAACTCTGGTGTCAAATGTCTCTGGGGCACATCTGAAGGTAACAGCCAGCTCTGCTCTGCCCCAGTCCCAGCTCTGGTTAGAAGCGTCTCCATTTTTGAAACAGCTCCTGGTCAGCACCATGCTACGATGAAATAGCTAGGGACTCTGTCTAAAGAGCCTTCCTGTTTTGAGATTAACTTCTATGAAACATTATTTTTAAGCCATTCACAAATCTTGGAGCAGATTTCATTCACCACTCTGAGGGAAAGTTAATGAGTTTCCATTGCTGAGTGTAATTTGGAGTCATTAGGTATCAAAAGGGGGCATAGTGTATTTATTTCCCGCCTGGATATCGTTGCATCCCATTGACCCTCCTTCTAATAAGCATCTCCCCGCTAAGCACAGAGCAGGTATAATGAGCACATTCTTGTGAGACAGCATCCTGTAACCTACAGTTAGGTAGGCAGTGAAAAGCAGGAAATGCCTGTCGATTGCAATTAGCAGGAATCCACTGGGTACTGACAACTTCTCTAAACTATGCTAAACATTTTGAAGCATATAAAGATCTAAAAGATTTGTTGGCCTCCAGTTCCTTGCAGTCTTGTTATAGTAGCTCATAAATCAATTGGAAAACAATACAAGGAGATAGAATGGTTCCTCTAGTCAAGAAGTTACCCCTATGCAGGTGTACGGGCATACACACACACACACACACACACACACACACACACACACTTTACATTTTTGGAATGTGGTGTGAAAGAATTCCAAAACTCTAAGTTCCAAAAATGGCCTCTGCTTTTACAATATACTGAACCTTCAAATTCTTAAGGAAAAAAATGCTTAGTATTCCAAACAATCATCTTCAGTCTTCATTCACACCCTTGGGTAGTTGGCATTTGTCTGCATATGGAGCGAAAGGAAACAGAAACTAGAAACAAAGAATCATAAAATTCAAGCCAAAGGACTTTGAGAAGAGAACTAGCAAAGTCTAAGACATGCGAGATGACCGAAAAACAGAAGGACAATAATATCACATGGTTCATTTTCTGCTCAGAAAAGAAAAAATTAAAAGCATGGAAGTCTTCGTGTTAACCTGGAATGGAAAATTAACCTGGGGACCTACAGAATTGGCTATGGGATTTGTAATTGTAAAATCTCACTTCACCTGTGTGAATTATATCCAGTAAAATCAGACATAATACAAACTGGGTGAACAAATACAGATAAAACATAACCATCATTTAACCTATAAATGTGTACTTCAGTTATAATCGATGATGCCAATATATATGAGCATACAACCAGCTTTAATTATTACACAAAAAAACTGCATGAGAAAACTATTTACAGACATGATATTTTTAATACTAAAACATACCCATATGGAACCCTCTTCTTGAGTTATACAAATAAAATAACAGCAACTGTCACTGACGTGAGCTGAGGAAAAAGAAGAACCCAGAAGCAAAATTTAGTAACTGATGTAATAATACACTAGACTAACAAACCCAGATATATATAGATAAATGATACATACATACATACATACATACATACATACATACATACATACACACATACATATCTCAGTAAACATTCCACTAGCTCTATGACTTGGCCTAATTACAGAAGGCTTACAGGTGAGATAGTTGAAAAGAAGGTCACTAACATGAAGTAACAGGTTTCAAAACCTTAAATCCTTTATATTCGGCCAGGATCCTGAGTCCAACCCATCACACACATCACAGATTTCCACACAGATCAGCAACTTCATTCCCCCAAAGTAACCACAAGTTCTTGGGCACACTCTGTAGAAGACCTTAGTTCATAAGCACAGCAAACAGTAGTATAGACTCGCACCCAGTTTACAGGCAAGGACACTGAGAATCACACAAGCTAAATATGCTTCCTATTCTTCCCTGATGATGAATTTTCAGAGTTACAGAAGAACCTGTGCAGGCTGCAGGGGGAGAAAGACATCAATGGTCTTACCCAGCACTGTGCCCTGTGCACCACAATACTGATCATCAGGCAAGATCTGCCCACAGGCAAAACAGTAATCTTTCTGTTGTGCATGAACTCCCAGCAAGTGTGGTCATCTGTACAAGCACTACACAAGATCAATCCAGCCAAAAGTCTGGCATAAATTGAGCAGATGATCTCCTGGCCCCATCCCATACTGAGGAGCTATTGGCAATGGATAGTTGTTGGGGGAGGGAAACCTTTCTTTATTAAGGATGTGGCATGGGTAGGTTTCCCACACTCCAGTGGATATCCCCACATCCAAGCATATAAGGGCAGTTATAACTGGACTTACAGTACTGAATCTCAGAACCTGGGAAAGTGCATAGGCCCTGTGAGGCACTTGGCCAACCCTACTGTGAAAATGGGCAAAGCTTGAAGGAGACTCTAAGTCATAACCAGAGACACCATGGCCTGAACAGTGTTGTACTGCAGGAGAATGTGGGGCAGGTTTCAGAGCTCCATCATCCTCCAAACCCCAGTGCACTCTCTTCTATTTCCCCTGCAGCAGCTGTAATCTGGAATTTGATTTGCAGTGGGGGGAACAGAAGTAAAATAAATACCAAACAGCAATTGCTGTCATTGCCTTACCCACAGTCATTTTGCTATTAGCTGTTGACAGACAACCATGTAGGGTGACAAGATCTGAGGCCAAATGAGGGATGAGATGTCAGGGTGGGGAGGTTCTTGCCTGTGTGAGGCAGCTTTGACACACATTGCAGACACCTTGGAGACAAGAGAAACCCAAGTGTTGCAAAAGGAGCCAATGAAAAGATCTGAATATGCAGCCTGCCATGTACTATACTCTCACTCATCCCCTTCCTTGCAAACACAAGTTCCTTAAAATTAGTAGTGTAATAGTGTTGGGAATTGCAACAATGAGCATGGTGTCAGGTAAAAGCTGACCATTGCTCTCCGAATGTGAGCCTAGGTGTGAAAGCAGGCTGCCTTCTCTCCCATTCTCCCAGGTCAGAACACTCTATGAAGTGAGTGGTTCTGAGTAGTATCTTAGTCTGGGTTTGGTATTGCTGACCTCAGAGAAGCCACTGCATGTCCTGGAATTGTTCCAAGTACAGGGGTATGGTGTTCTCTCTCTGTCTCTATCTCTCTGTGTGGCTTTGTGTGTGTCTGTCTCTGTCTCCTCTCTCTCTCTCTCTCTCTCTCTCTCTCTCTCTCTCTCTCTCTCTCTCTCTCTCTCTCTCTCGTCTCTCACACACACACACACACACACAGAGAGAGAGAGAGAGAGAGAGAGAGAGAGAGAGAGAGAAGTAGGCTGGTATAGCCCTGGATAAATCCTCTGATTCCTTTATCCTGAACCCCTACATCTGCCTCCCAAATGCATTCACCTCTTCTCTATAGAAAAACAGATAGTATCACCATTATTCCCTTGGCATTAATAATCAATTTGGTATCAGAGTAATGTGCACCCAGAAGCAACTTGACCTATGTCAAAGAGCTTGAATTCTCAGCCTGTATTTATGGCACTTTTAGTTTTGATTGATAGGACATCCTTCAACCATTCTTGAAATGACCTGGCCAGCACTCCTTGACTCCCACAATTTCAATTTCTATTCTCTGTATTAGCACCAAGACATCCTTCTAACTGCTCTGCAGGAAACAGAAACTAAATATTGTTTCTAAGAATTGATCCCTTTTAACCCTGAAGTGGAGAAAAATCAATATTATGCCAGTAAAGGGTGAACCCCCAGTCTAGTATCTATTACATTTTTCCTGGCTGGTCTTCTGGGAGTACTCTTGACAAAAGGAGATAGTATTTTTAAATCAGTAGATAAGTGTAGACAGAGTCGAAGGGAAATAAATGAAGAATAATTGCTTAGGTTCTAAGATTTCTACCACGGGGACAGTCTAAACTGTCTCTAAGCCAAAAGGGTTGCAGCTCCAGATCTAGGGACAGGACAAGAAGAGCACTGAGAGAGGACAGCTGCAGAGTATGCCTTGTAGATGTTCAGAACAAAACAGGATCCTGACTGGTCAATGAGAACTGTCTTTACTACCTGGCACAGCAGAGCTATGTGGTAATGGACATCTCCTCTTCGTCAGCAATCAGAGGGAGGCTTCAGATTACTGTATAATAGAGCAAAGAGATTTGTTGGGATGGGTGCAACAGGAGGTCTCCTTGAAAACCAGGGATGCCTGGGGGACAGGGAGCAGCCTTTGTACTTGGGCCCAGCAAATGGAGATAGATGTGAACAGTGTTGCAATCATGGTTTTGCCCCACTTGGACTAACCTCTGACATGTTTTTTTCCTATTTCCCAGAGGGCTGAAATAGAGAGTTGGTCAAGCATCCAGAACTAGGAAAGTGGGAATCCTAGGACATTTTAGCTTACATTCCCAACGGGTTCACAGGTGTCTAGCCTGTGGATTTATACCATTTGAACTGATAATATACCACAACCCTAAAATTTTAAAAGCAGACTATTAAATTTCAAAATATTTTATCAAGGGACTACTATGAATTACATCTTGGGGCTGAGTTAAGAGACCAAAGTTCTATGTTAAGTTAAATCCCAGACAGATTAAAGATTTAAAATTTTCTTTTAAAAAGTTATGAAAATAGTAGAAAGGTTTTTAGAAAAGACATCAAAGATAGACATAATAATGGAAAAATTAAAAAAGAATGTTTATGTAAAACTATTAAATATTTATGAAAAACAAAATTATGGCAAAGTAAAAATATAAAATATTCATAATTTGCATGACAAATAATTGGAAATAATCAACAGAGAATACCTTCAGAGACACATTAACACAGATATAATTAGGCAATTTACAGAAATGAAAAACAAATGGAAAAATAAAACATTTAATTACTCTGTGTCATTAAATAGCAAAGAAGTGCTCCTGATGGTTGATTGTCTCCCCTCCATCAGTAACTTAAAGACTTAGACACCTGGGTCAGTGTGGTTGAGCATGCCTTTAAACTTAGCAATCAAAAGCAGAGGCAGATAGATCACTCTGAGTTCTAGAGGGGAAAAAAGACAAACTACTTCCTTTGTTCCCTCCATCTGGTATCCCCATCATCTCTAACATGTTGCTTAGAGTTTCACAATCAAGCTGGAAAAGGAAACAGCCTGGGCAACAGTGGTGTAGGTGTCTATGGAGCAGTCTTGGATAGCTTGGCAACAGTGGTGTAGGTGTCTGTGAATGGCTGGGCAACAGTGGTGTAGGTGTCTGTGAAGAAGCTTTGAATGGCTGGGCAACAGTGGTGTAGGTGTCTATGGAGCAGTCTTGGACAGCTTGGCAACAGTGGTGTGTCTGTGGAGCAATCTTGGATGGCTGGCATAATTCCCCTTTGTAAACTATGAACTGTCATAGATGGCAGATGAATAATATCTCAGTAAAGCTCCTATAATTTTAGAAGGAGGAAAGAAATTTTAAAGATTACATAGTTTACAAATGTTAACAGAGCCATTCAAGAAGAAAGGGGTGGTTAAATGCACCATATGTTGCTGCTCTGGGGTCACTGGAAAGAATAGGAGGAAATATCACAACATAGAATAAAGCTAACTAAGAAACTGTTGTTCAGTGTTCAAAGCAGCATTATTTGTAATAGCCAGAACCTAGAAGCAGCCTCAAGAATGGATAGAGAAAATGTGGTACATTTACACAATGGAGGACTGCTCAGCAGAGAAAACAATGGAATCTTGAAATTTGCAGGAAAATGGATGGAACTAAAAGAAACCATTCTGAACAAGGTAACCCAATCACAAAAGACAAACATGGTATGTACTCACTCATATGTGGATTTTAGACATAGAGTAAAGGATTACCGGCCTACAACCTACACTGCCAGAGAAGCTAGTAAACAAGGAGGACCCTAAGAGAGACATACATGGTCCCCTGGAGAAGGTGAAAGGGTCAAGATGCCCTGAGCAAATTGGAAGCAAGGGAGGAGAAGTGAGGGAGCTGGAGAATGAGAGGGGAGATGAGGAGGGATGTAGAGGACATGAGGGAGCAAAAAAGGTTGAGTTGCAGGAAGAATAGAAGAAAACAAGAAAGGAGATACCATAATGGAGGGAGACATTTTAGGTTTACAGAGAAATCAGGCACTAGGGAAAGGTCTGGAGATCTACAAAGATGACACCAGCTAACTATCTCAGCAACAGAGGAGAGGCTACCTTAAATACCCTCCCCTGATAATGAGATTGATGACTGACTTATATGCCATCCTATAGCCTTCATCCAGCAGCTGATGGAAGTAGAAGCAGACACCCACAACTAATCACTGAACTCAACTGGAATCCAGTTGCAGAGAAGGACCAGTGATGAGCAAAGGGGTCCAGACCAGGCTGGTAAAACCCACAGAAACAGCTGACCTGAACAACTGGGAGCAATTGGTGCCCAGACTGATAGCTGGGATACTAGCATGGGACTGATACAGACCCCAGGAATGTGGGTTTCAGTGAAGAGACTTAGGAAATCTACAGAACCTCCTGTAGTAGTTCAGTACTTATCCCTAGCATAGTTGTGGATTTTGGGAGCCCATTCCACATAGAGGGATACTCCCTGAGCCAAGACACACGAGTCCAAAGGATATGATAGACTCTGATAACCCCCTATGGAAGGCCTCACCCTCCCTGGGGAACAGAAAGTATATGTGATACATAGGATTTTAGTTGAGGGAGTTGGTAGGCGAGGGAGGGAGGGAGTGGGAACTGGGATTGACAAGTAAAACAATCTTATTTCTAATTCAAATAAAAAAGAAACCATTGTTAATCCTAGGGGAGGGGTTAGGTAGAATGGTGATATGACTAATGGAAATTCACTAGGAAAGCCTGGGTTAAAGTTGAAAGAATGGCAAACAGTACTCAAAATTTTCCTGCTGAGTTTTACATTGAAACATAACAGATAAAAGAGTACAACACTAAGTAATACAAGAAGCAAATGAATGATATTTTCCCAAGAAAATAGACTAGCAATCTATGCTATGATACAAACATACATAGCAATGTCTTACTGGAGGCTGGCATGATTCTGTGCAAAAGTAGAGTTTTATTCTAGAATCTTAGTGATCTTAGAAAAATTGCTAAAGATATGAGAACTTGACAAGTATAGTGCAATGTTTCAAATCTGAGATGCCCCATCAAACATTCATATGTTGAGAGCTTGGCTCACCAACTTTTGGGAAGTGATTGAATACTGAAGGCTATGTCCTAATCAACAGATAATCTTCTGATGGATTCATGATATGATCATATGATTGTAAGAAGGTGGAAAAGTAGAATGTGGGGAGGGTAAACAGCTATGGTGGCATGCCCTGGAAGGATGCTCATGCCCATTCTCTCTATGCTTCCTGGCCACCATGAGATGATCATCTGGGCTCCCCTAAGCTCCTTCTATCATGGAACTCTATCTTGCCTCAGAGCCCCTAGCAGTAGGGCCAGTCAGACACAGACAAAAAGAAAAAGAAAAAGGCCTCTGAAACTGTGAACAAAAGCCCTTGTCCTTTTAATCCCCCCCATACACCTGTAAGCATTTCAATAATGTCATTGCTAACGGTTTCTGCTAAAATAAGGAGGGGGATATGTTAAGGTAGTACAGGGAATGGGTTAAATTTGACACAAATGTCATTAGAAAAAATAATGAAAGGATAAAGTGGCAAGTACTAAATTTTGGTAGCTTCAAAATCTCTGAAATATCCCACAGATAAAAGGGCAAGGATAAAAGAGCTTGAAAGCAGCAAATGGCGATCCCCTCAGCCTTTCTTCCTTTGATTGCACCCATATGTTCAAGTGGTGGCTAAACAGTCCTCCCTGGGAAATGCATGCATTGTTTTTAGTTATCTGAGTCCTTCAAATATTGCCTTTTCCCTTTCTAATAAAAAGTCTGACTCATCCTCTGAACTATTTCCCACCAGTCATCAAACATGTCACTCAGAGAAATCAATAGATTTAATAGCTTGTACAAAGTTCAACCATTTTTTCATTTGTTCTTATTCCTGTGTATTTTATTCAGAACACCACGCAATCATCTCTGGAAGTACATTTATTGATCTGGCATGTTTTCATACTGCGTAAAAAACATACAAAATTTGTAGCACAACTTATATATTTACCACCCAATTTACCTGATGAATCCAACAAGTTGGAGGGTGGAAAACAGGCAGATGTGTGTACCAAGGAAAAATCCTAGTCAATATGGGAGCAAGATTAGTCCATGTTGGGAGCTTCTAGCCTTGCAAGAGCTACTTGAACTGTAAGTTCTCAGTGGGCAGAAGGGGCAACTGACAAAGTAATGGGGTGTGAAAAGCTATCCCACCCTGGATGTCTTTAGCTAAAGGTAGCTTGAATTTTATATCCATTGCCTGTAGGCTTGAGGTCAAAGAAGGAATTTAATAAAGTATTTCTCTGAAGCCACATGACTGACTGAGCTCCTATGAGTTGAAAATGGTCCTAGCAATAAAAGTACAGTATCCAAAAGCAGCCTGAAAGGTAGGTTGCCTTTTCAGCTGATACCAGTATTTAAAGACTATGACTGGGCAGAAACTCCAGCGACAAGCAGGAAGGCAACAGCATCCCAAAGACAAAGTCATGGCCATGCAAAAGCTTTCACAATGATGACTAGAAGAATGTGCTTAGTTGTGAAAAGACATGCAACCAAAGAATGTGTATTTGTAGGAGTAAGGCCTTAGAAATTAGCAAACAAACTTGTACCATCAAGCAAGTTGGATCTTGGAAAAATCCTAATGAGAATTCATTCACTGGTCAGGGACTGAATAACTTCATCCATTGCTGATAAAAAAAAAAAAAGTCAGAGAAATTTCAGAAGCTCTTGAGTAAGTGGAATCTCCTACCAAGTATGAGACATGCCAGGTCAGGCTGCAAGGCTGGTGTGGGTGGTTCTAATAATTAGTCACTCATGAATTAGACAATTACTGTGTCTACTATGTCTCAGGTTGTGGGACAACTGCTGGTAAAGCAAAGACTTTAAATACAGTGCAGTCTTTAAGTGGTTTACAGCATTCACTAGGAGAGGCAGTCAAGAACCAAAGCTTCATAATTTCAGAAGGGATCGCGTCTTAAATGGAACTGTGCACTTCCTGGGTTTAGGAGGCCATAGCAATTTACAATAGTTAGAAGAGCACAGGTATATATAGTAGACAGAAATGAATAACATTTTCTGGTAAATTTCTCAAACTTCTCCTTTTAAAAAAGATGGAAAAACTTTAAAGAAAATTCACCCTACAAGTAGCTTCATGAAACAAAAAATTTCAAACACGTGTCTGTATTTATCCTGTCTCATTAACTAATCTATCACAGCTCTTATTTCCAAGGCTCCAAACAGCACATCAGTCAAGTGAAAGATGGGATTTTTTTTTTTTTTTGGTTTTGACTGGGGTCTTTATCCTGTGTGTAGACTTATTTACCCTGTGTGATGTTTATTTCTATTAACTGGTTGCTTATTGTGATACTGATTTCCAAATTTCCATGTTTTTCTACTGTTTTATGAAACACACAGTTTTAACTAAGTTAAATTTCTAATGATATCGCAAAATGTCATCTTCCAATCACTCATTTTCATCAGAGTTAGCAAGGATGTCAGATTGCTTGGACCTCACACCTTGTAATAAATTTGTTCTAACCTCTATACTTTTACATCCTATCAGGCATTTTCATCTCTTTTGAAAGCTTTTATTATTCTTTCCCTAAACTTAAAGTTAAACTCGTTTAAACTCTCCCTTTCTTCTGTAACAAGTTTATGACATTCTTATTATTTTCAAAGTGTTGAACATATTTTAAAAAAACCGAGGACAAATATAATTTCTGATTTATAGGCAAAATAAGATGGTCCATGTTTTTCTAGAGAAATGCCATATGTTATCTCCCATTGACAGGAAGTTTCCCCTGGTTGGAATTGGAGCCAACATCTATTCTTCTGACTTGTTGAAAAGCATTGTGCAGAATTTTCACCAACTGTACAATACCTCCTCCTCAATCCTCTCATGCCAAAGCAGAACAGCAGGGTGCCAAATGAGGCAGGTACTAAGGTGTTTGTGAAAAGTAAACAAAAGCATAAAGGAGGTTTCACTTCCTGGAAGCCGAGATAATCATTCATAAAGATGAAAGGCCTCAGGAATGTGAAGTATTGACAATTGTTCCCCTGGCTGGAGTCCTGAGGACTACAGAACCTCTAAGTTCTTTGGGCGATGTCCCAGGGAGGAGCATAAAGGGTTCTCAGAGGAGAGTTTCAGACCTCCAAAGGAAGGCTCTGTTGTTAGGTTTTGGTCGGTTTTAGCAACTGTAGAGGGAAGGAAATAGGAGGCTCATCAAACCCTTTAAAATTTGTAGGTTCTTCTGAATGTACATGATGGTGACTGTTCCTGGCTTTGGCTGTTTAGAATCAACTGTAACAATTCATAGCAACAGACCTTAAGGGATTTGACAACCTTCCTGGGTACCTGGCCTCAATGTTCCACAGCACCTAGAGCATTAACAAAACAGTTCACCTTTACAAAATATAAAACAGAGAAGGTTTGAGGATGCCTAGGCATTTTTTGAACCAATGGATAGGCTGTCTGATACCAGTATGTGCTGGTGGGAGTAAGCTTTCTCCTAAAGGGATGTCAGTAACAGAAATGACTTGAACAAAGGTAAATGCCCAAGGAAATTAAACACACCAAATGGGATTCTTAGGACATCCCACCAGCATCAGGAAAGGCATTAATCCACCACATGGGGCAGTCACATAAAAAGACTGACATCTTCATATGCTTCCATCCGGTTACATTATCAGAGAAGCCTGAGAACTAGGAAGACTGATGGAAGAGAGACTCGGCGATAGACTGCATCCTCCACCTTCTCCACCTATATCTACCAGGGACACAGCTGGACAGAAGATAAAACTGGATTAGAGTAATAGTAAAACTTTAAAATCAAGCACATTGAAGTCTCCAGTGGGCAAGCTGGTATTCTGCAAAATAAAGCAATTTCTTGTTCGGGTCAAGAAGGAGACACCTGTACATGGAAATTTGAAAGTTGTATCAAATGCCTGGTTACTTCTATGAATTTCAGTGATAGCCATTTTCCCTCCTCATTAAGTTATTTATTATTATCTGTCTGGAACTCATCAAAGATTGCTTATATAACTTAGAAAAGAACATGTCAAATAAGGAGTTACTAAAATAAAAATTGATTTTAGTATATGGTTTTAAATCAAAATATTTCAATATCTTTTTTTGGCTTTTCAGAAATGTATTTCACTAGCATATATCCTTTGAAACAGTCACATTAGTAAGGAATATTACATTTTAGAAAGAAACCTAGTGCTTAAAGGAGTAAAATGAAGCAATGAAATAAAGAAGAACACCGCTCTCTGACCACATCCTTGAAACGGCGATGTGTACTCGGGGATAACTATTAGCTTAGCTAGCTTGACTGCAACTAGCATAAGCAAAATTGCAAGTGGAGTGTAAGCATCTTGAATCTCAAGACTACAGATACATTTTCAAGAAGTTCCAAGAAACTAGAAGCAAGGAAGCCCTGTAATCTCTCTCCTGGGGCATCTCAACTTCTCCCTGGATGCTTGTTCCATTCTTGGCTCCCCTCTGCAGACAATCCTGATCTTCTATGGTTTATACTGGCTTGTACGTTTGCTACAACTCCAAGCATGCTGGCTTCTTGACCTCAGGCTCCAAGACTGTCTGGCAACTCTCCTCCATGTTTCTGTTTTAAATAAACAAATGAGAGAAATGTATTTTTTCATGTTTCTGTTCCAAGCCTTGTGACAACAGCCAAGACACCGAAAGGGCTGCACTTGGGTCTTCATCTACTGTCATTTTCTGCCAAGGTGAGACAGAGTGTTTGAAGAAATTGAGTTCCAGTGAATTCTAGTCCTGGCACCCACAGTGGAGAATCATGTGCTATCTGAGACAGAAGGCTTTGGATTTGTTTGTGTCATGAATAGTATACTATTTTTTTAGTTTATTTACAATTAAAGCAGCCCTCCTCATATCCATTTCATAACTTCCCTTTGAGAAGAATTGAAGCCCTTGGTTATTTCTGTCTTTTAGAACATGGAGTCACTGCAACTGTGGAAGGTCTCAAGGCTCACCCACCTGATCTGTTCTCTTACTGGTCTGGGAAAATTAGAGGAAATTTGATTGCTTCCAACTGAAAATTAATTACTTTATACATGGTTGAATGTAAAGTGGAAGCTGTTTCATACAAATAAGCAGAGAGCATCCAGATCACCTGGATAAGAAAGATGCCCCTCCACAGTGAAAACCACTTCCTTGCGGAAGAGAGCTCAGAGCCACAAAGGAAATTCTAGCCAGATGGAAACTCTTTCTGTCGTCTAAACTAACCACATCCTCTTGTTCTTCACTCAGCAGAGATGAAAAATGATCTTTCTAAAAATGAGCCAATAAAAAAGCAGTGACCTCTTATGGAGTGAATTCCAAGTTGGACTCCTTTTGCTAAATGCTGCTGAATGGTGACCTAAAAATGGAGGCCTCCCCAGGCTCAGATCTTCCATTCCTTCAAAGGTGCTTATGAACAACTGCAAGACTCTTGGGAAGAGAGCCCAACTAGCCTTTGCCTTCTAGGTACAGCCCTTCTGTTTCCTATTCCACTTTAACTTACACTTATAAAATGGAATATTAAGGAAAGTATCTGTGGCCCTAGAAATTAAACATTAGGTACTTTTTCCTGTATTCTTTGACTAATTGCCAAAAAAAACAACAACCATAATCTGAGAATGCATTTTTATCCATTCCAGGTTTTGAGGAGGATCTTTTTCTACCAATTTTGTTTAATTAATTAACAATGTCATGTTTATCTCAGAATCATATTTTTCAACTGGTATGCAAAGTGACTATGCCTCAGGAGAGTATGAAAAGCAATATTAAAGGCAATCCTTTTGCAGAGAGAGAGGAAGTTCTTTACACGTAGCTTTTTCCACAGGAAGAACAAGTAGATGAGAGAGAACCACATCAAAGAGATAAGATAGAAACTAGGAGACTTGAAATCAATAACCTAAGTGGAGGGCACAAATTCAATTTTAATCAACTCATAAATGAAATAAACCTAGAAGGCAGATCAACCTCAGGAAGAAGCTGATCAAAACACAAGAGTCTGAGCTCACTACACTTTGTAATAAGGGGGGGGGTGCGTTGCTTTTAGTGCTTAGAACGATTTCTGAAGAAAGTTATTATATAATTTCAAAATGGTTTTTAGACCATGCATTAGAAAGTGATTCTACAAGGTACCCTTCCAGGTCTAAACACTGGAGGGGTGTGGGCTTATCTGGACAAAGGGTGCCATTGATTGTGCCTCTCTACCTCCTATGACTCACAGCCATGTTCTAGGTGCCAATCATTCTTGGGATCCCGCTCCTGCTCCCTCTGGCTGAATTCAGGTCTGTGCCAATGAAACCTTACTTGCATGACACTTGAAGTAAATGCAAGCTCGAAGTGGGAGAATTAGACAACAGTTTCACGAGATGGAAATGACAAAAGCTGAGTGGATTTAACCCAGAACCATTCTGCCTGTGTCAGTCAAAGCTGCACGTCCTCCTGCTAATTCTCTGCTTCACCTTTTCCAGTTACTTGCACTTTTCTGTTCGTTTGACCTTAGCCAGCACACATCTTGTTTGCACGAAACAGGTGCTTATGAAAATAAGAATATCGCCCTTTTTCTAAATAAGAATAGTATCATTAGATACATGTGTTATAGTTCACTTCTCTTTGCCATAAGCACCACAACCAAAATCTGCTTCAGGTTTCTTTAAATGATGGACTATAACGTGCAACCTTAGCAAGAACTCAAGGCAAGAACCAGGAGGCAGAAACTAAAACAGAGACTATGGAGAAATGATGCTTATTGGCTTGCTCTCCATAGCTTGCTTGCTCATCATTGCCTTCTTATACAACCCAGGATTACCTGCCCAGTTGTTAATCAAGAAAATGTCCCCATGTCAATCTGATGGCAGCAAACCCTCAACTCAGCTTAGTTTCTGCCAAGTTGATAATAACTAACCAGCAAAATAGGCCAGTCCATTACAAAAACAGACCATTGCTCTATAGTTTAGATGCCTTCCTACTATTTATTCAGAAGCAATTAGAACATTAAACCATGTGCACAGCTCAACAAGGCTGACTCTTGCTGGGGGGTTTTCCAAAACTGTATTATAACCTAGGGGTATAGTGTCCTTTACACTGGAGTCTCTTTTAGTTGGAGCCCTGCCTACCACATATGCATTGGTGGGTAATTGGGCAACTTGGCAGCATGTTATGTAGCAGCCCCATGTTCTACATCTGGAAAAGCAGCAAATCTATATAGAGCTCTGGTCTCCTGTGCAGGCTCTTCATTAGGGAAAACACATTAGATCTCTATTTGAGCCAGATTTCCACCAACACCAAGCTCTACTCACATGGCAATCACAGTCCTAGGGTAGAGAGTCTCTAGCCCCAGAGCCAAACAAACAGTTGAAACCAAGACTACATAATAAAACAAAAAGAACAGAGGAGACCAAACTTATCTGTCTAGATGGACCAAACAAGCAGGCTTGGAAGTAGATCTAAAGAATGACCACAATTATGAGACCTAGAACTGATGGAGAAATAAAAATGCAGCAAATCAGATGGCTAATCTTAAATCAGTGTAGATGACTAAAGAGCACTGGGGTTTTATCTAAAACTGGGCTCATACCAACCTTCAGTAGCAAGGAACCTAGCAATCCAAGTGTATTTGAAGATCAGAAGTGGCTTGCATAGCACTTCCACCTTCATGGTTAGGACAAAGCTCACCGGAAAAGTGGCCAGGTGGACTAAAATAGCCTAGTACTTTCCTGATATTTGTTCCATGCTCATCCCCACAGCCCACCCTCTGCCAGCCACCCTTGCTCTTCCAGAAAAGGGTTCTAAAGGTGATTCAATTTGTCATAGGAAGGAGATTGATCAATAGATCCCACACATAGATACCCAATGAAACCACCAGGGGTAGTTATTAAAAATGCAAAGTCCTGTGCAAAAGAAAAAAAAAGATTCAGTTGGTAAAGTGCTTGCCACATGAACAAAAGGACTTGATTTTGACTCCCAGAATTCATAAAAATAAAAGCCATATGTGATAGTTCATGCTTATAGTCCCCTATACTGGGGAAGGGGAGACATGAAGAACCCTGAACTCATTGGCCAGCCAACCTACTCCAATCTGAGAGCCTCAGAGCTCAGTAAGTCTCTATTTCAAAAGATAGGATTGACAGCCCCTGAAGGATAACACCTGAGATTGACCTCTGGCCTCCACGCATACACACACATATATATTCACAGATGCATGCACACACACACTAAAACCTCCTGAGACCCACCTTCGTTACTAAGTTACAAACGTGAAGACAAATACACTTGAGATATATATATATATATATATATATATATATATATATATATATATATATTGCCTATTTGAGTTTTGAAGCAACTAGCCTGATACAGAGCCCACGGTGAATGCAAAGGGATTCTGCTTGCACACAATGTGTAGGTTCTCTTCTTGGGTCACTGCGGCTGTTGGCAAGAGACTCAAAGCAGCAGGGTTTTAGAAAGCAAATAGTAAAATTGGCAAAAACATAAGCAAACAGTTCACCAAAAAGTACACCTGACTGTTTAACACATGAAAAGATGTCCTCTTCACTCCTGATCACAGCTATGAAAAACACAGAGATACTATTTCTTGCTGTCAGTTTGGCAAAAGTAAAGTGTCTAACAACACACATCTATGGATAAGACAATGGGAGACACATGTTCATATGTTGCTAGTAGGGATAGCAATTACTGTGTGTTTCCAGGAAGAGAATTTGGCAATGTCTAATGAAACTACATATTCGTTTATATTTTAAGACACTAGTCTTGTTCCTAGCAATTTATACCAAGTATATACTTCCAACCACACTAAAGCACACACATGGTCAAACTCTGATAATTAGAGAATATTGTAGAAGTTAACTAAAAAATATGGTATGGCATATATACCCTGTGAAGTGATGGGCAACAGTGAAGAAGAAATGAGGAAGATCTCTATGAGCAAAGAAGTTGTTTCCAAGAAATATTCAATGACAAGATGACAGGTTTAGAGACTGGATGTAGGATCCTCCCTTTTAAGTAAGAAAGGGGAAATGGTAAAATAAACAATATGTGTAATTACTACAAAATAAAATGAAATTCAAAACTTCATTCATTTCTAGGTCCATTCTACTAAAGACTAATATTTAGGACTAAGTTTTACTTTTTTAATTTTTTTATTAGTTCAAATTAGGAACAAGCTTGTTTAACATATTAATCCCTTCTCCCACTCCCTCCCCTCACTCCCACCTCTCCTCCCCCACTCCTGACCTACTCCCCACCCCATCCAGCCTCCACTCCCCAGGCAGAGTAGGGCCCTCAATGGGGGCTCCCCAAAGTCCACCACATCATCCTAGGCTGGGCCTAGGCCCTACCCCATGTGTCCAGTCCAGAATTCTACCAGAAATTCAAACAAGAGCTAATACCAGTACTCCTCAAATTGTTTCGCACAATAGAAGCAGAAAGGACATTGCCAAACTCTTTTTCTGAGGCTACAATCACTTTGATACCCAAGCCACACAAAGATACAACTAAAAAAGAGAACTATAGACCAATATCCCTCATGAACATCGATGCAAAAATACTCAACAAAATATTGGCAAATCGAATCCAAGAACACATCAGAAAAATCATCCACTATGATTAAGTAGACTTCATCCCTTAATGAAGGGATGCAAGGATGGTTCAACATACGAAAATCCATCAATGTAATCCACCATATAAACAAACTGAAAAAGAAAAACCACATGATCATCTCACTAGATGCTGAAAAAGCCTTTGGCAAAATCCAACATCCCTTCATGATAAAGATCTTGGAGAGAACAGGAATAACATGAACATATCTAAACATGATAAAAGCAATATACACCAAACCAACAGCCAACATCAAACTAAATGGAGAGAAACTCAAAGCGATTTCTCTAAAATCAGGAACAAGACAAGGCTGTCCACTCTCTCCATATCTCTTCAATATTGTACTTGAAGTTCTAGCTAGAGCAATAAGACAAGAAAAGGAGATCAAAGGGATACAAATTGGAAAGGAAGAAGTCAAACTCTCACTATTTGCAGATGATATGATAGTCTACATAGGACTAAGTTTTAAATCAATAGAATGTTTTCAGAAAATAAACAACATATGAAATGATGGGCCAAATTCCATACTGCTGCCAAAGAGCTGAAGTGTATGTATATCTCAGAATCTGTGGAATGGGTGGGGGCTGAGGACTAGAAACTAGACTAGAGAGATGTTTAAGTCATCTTCATAAACATGAGCTGAAAAGACTAACAAAATTGAATATCCAGTGTGTGTGTATGTGTGTGTCTCTGTGTCTGTTTCTGTGTGTGTCTGTGTGTGAATATCTGTGTGTCTGTGTGTGTGTGTGTGTGTGTGTGTGTGTGTGTGTGTGTGTATGTCTTATGTCTGTGTATGTGTCTGTGGTGTATGTGTCTGAGTGTGTTTGTGTGTATGTGTGAGTGTTTGTGTGTGTGTTATGTCTGTGTGTGTGTGTTTGTATATGTGTCTGTGTGTGTGTGTCTGTGTGTGGGTGTATGTCTGTGTGTGTGTGGTGTGTGCCTGTGATGCATGTGTGTATGTCTGTGTGTATGTGTATCTGTGTGTGGTGTGTGTGTATATGTGTCTGTGTATGTGTCTGTGTGTGTGAGGTGTATGTATATGTGTGTGTGTCTGTCTGTCTGTGTGTGTGTGGTGTATGTCTGTGATATATGTGTGTATGTCTGTGTGTGTGTCTGTGTCTGTGTGTGTGTGTGTGTGTGTGTCTGTGATGTGTGTGTGTGTGTGTGTGTGTGTCTGTGTCTGTGATGTATGGGTGTGTCTGTGGTGTATGTCTGTGATATGTGTGTGTTTGTCTGTGTATGTGTCTGTGTGCGTGTGGTGTGTGTGTGTGTGTGTGTGTGTCTGTGTGTGTGTCTGTGTATGTGTCTGTGTATATGTGTGTCTGTGTATGTGTCTCTCTGTGTGTGTGTATGTGTCTGTGGTGTGTGTGTGTGTCTGTGTATGTGTGTGTGTCTGTGTCTGTGGGGTGTGTGGGATGTATTTGTGTGTGTGTCTGTGTATGTCTGTGTGTCTGTGTCTGTGGGTGTGTGAGATGTGTGTGTGTGTGTCTGTGTATGTGTCTGTGTCTGTGGGGTGTGTGGGATGTGTGTATGTGTGTGTGTGTGTCTGTGCATGTGTGTGTGTCTGTGGGATGTATGTGTATGTGTGTGTGTCTGTATCTGTGTGTGTGTCTGTGGTGTGTGTGTGTGTGTGTGTGTGTGTGTCTGTGTGTGTCTGTGTGTGTGTCTGTCTGTCTGTCTGTGTGTGTGTGTGTGCTCACCCAAATGGACATATATAGAGGATAGATGATGACTTCCTTAATCGGTTATCCACCTTGTTTGTTAAGCCGGGGTCTCTCTGAACCCAGAGAAGTCATTTTATCTAGACTGACTGTACTGTACTGACTGTACTTTGGCTTCACCTACCTCCATACACCAGCACAAGGATGACAGAGGAGAATGGACACTCCTGGCTTTCTCACGAGGATCGTGGGGGCCTGAACTCAGATCCTCATCCTTGTGCAGAAGCCCCTTAACCCCTGAACCATCTCCTCAGCCCAATATTTATAACGTACAGAAGCAGTGACATTCCAGTGGGATAAATTGCCCCAGATGTTACCCACTGACTGGCTGGTGCAGAGGTATCTATCTGACCAGTCTTAACCATTCCTTCAAATATTGTTCTAAATTCACAAGCATTGAGAATACATTTATTTCAGCATTTAACCATGAGTTTGTGAGTCACTGACAGCTCCCGATAGAATATCTAATCTACCGTGTTACTTAAAGACTACAGTTTTCCTTAGAGGTAACAGGTTTCTAAATAAAAATCATTTGTTTCCCTGTATTCCCTTGCAACTCTGTGTAGCCAGGTAATGTAGTTCCATGCAACATCTGTCAGTCTTGTCCCCTGGAACACTGAAGGGAAAGCCAGTGAGAGACCAACTCTCCATAGGCATGGTAAAGGAGGAGGCACACTAAAGATGTGTGAGAATTGGGAAAGAAGCAGGATGCTGGGAGCATCACTGGGCTGATGGACCACTCTTACACTGTCAGACACCAGACCTCGTAGTTGTCAGAACAAGTAATCGTTGTGTGTGCTTTGGCTAGTGCTTGCAAGTTCTCTATTGTTTACTGTAGAATTCACCCAGTAAACTAACCCTAATATTCAGTGATGGCTAAAGTTTCAAGCTTAGGTTACCATTTTCATGTACCCTACTAATAAAGTCATACTGTACATGTTAGTATACATATGATCCAAGAGCTGTCACTGAATTCTTAATGTAAGAGTGGTTAGAACAATACTAGTTAGGAAAAATTAGACATTTATATTGGTTAAGAAAAATGCCCACTCAAAACCTCACCCAAAGGATGTTGTGCCTATATTTCATAAGATGTATTTCTGACTTGTAAAATCTTCTTCATTTAAAAACAAATACAGTGCAGATCACTGAGATAATTCAGTGGATAAAACACATGTTGTCCAAGCTTGAGGACCTGAGTTTGATCCCTGGGTCCCAAATAAATTTGGAAGGAGAAAACTGACTATAAGAAGTTGTTCTCACCATTCTGAGTGAGGTAACTCAGTCACAAAAAGACAAACATGGTATGTACTCACTCATATATGGATTTTAGACACAGAGGAAAGGATTACCATCCACACCAACACAGAAGCTAGGAAATAAGAAGGACCCTAAGAGAGACATGCATGGTCTCCTGGAGAAGGGGAAAGGGACAAGATCTCCTGAGCTAATTAGGAGCATGGGGGAGGAGAAAGGGAGCTAGAAGAAAGAGAAGGGGAGAAGACGAGGGGAGAGGAGGACATGAGAGAACAGGAAGTTTTAGTCAGGGGAAGAATTGAGGAGAGCAAGAAAAGAGATACCACAATAAAGGGAGGTATTATAGGTTTAAAGAGAATTCTGGCACTAGGGAAATATCTATAGATCTACAAGTTTGACCCCAACTATCAATCTAAGCAGTGGTTGAGAGGCTCCTTAAATGCCCTTCTTGGATAATGATATTGATAAATACCTTATATGCCATCCTAGAGCCTTCATCCAGTAGCTGATGGAAGCAGAAGCAGACACCCACAGCTAAACACTGAGCTGAACTCTGGAATCCAGTCGCAGAGAGGGAGGAGTGATGAGCAAAGGGGCCAGGACCAGGCTGGAGAAATAATCCATAGGGACAGCTGACCTGAACAAAGGGGTGCTCATGAACCCCAGACTGATAGCTTGGAAACCAGAATAGGACTGTTCTAGACCCTCTGAGCAAGGATGTCAGTTTGGAGGTCTGGGCAATCTACAGGGCCTCTGGTAGTGAATCAGTATTTATCTCTAGTATACGAATGGACTTTGGGAGTCTTCTCCACATGGAGGGATAGTCTCTCAGCCTAGACACGCAGGGGAGGGTTTAGACCCTGCTTCAAATTATGACAGACTTTTAAGATCCCCATAGAAGGCATCACCCTCCCTGGGGAGCAGAAAAGTATTGGGGTAAGGGGTGGGAGGGCAGGGGAGGAGGGGAGGGAGAGGGAACTGGGATTGACATGTAAAACAAGCTTGTTTCTAATAAAAAAAAAGTTGTTCTCTGCCATTCACACATGCTACATACACACATATACCACCGCATGCACACACAAGTGTGTGCTCGTGTGCTCATGCACAAACACACACACACACACACACACACACACACACACAGACACACACACACCAATAATAAATAAAAACTTAGGTTAAAATGTAAAAGAAATACATTAACCAGTCAAGGCAAATGCTACTATGTAATTACAACCGTGGAAAATAGAAAGTGCAGATAAGTATAACCAGCCATTTTCCTATTTGTTTTTGTTTTGCATATGAGCTTTATTTTGCAAATAAGAAATCATGTAATTTGTGGTACATAGTGTGATAGTTAATATATGCATTGTAGACTGATTAAACTAAATTAGCAAGCCTATCGCCTCTCACATCTTCTAAGTGAAAGCATCTCATAAATACTCCAAGCAATTTTCAAGTATACAATATATTATAGTTACCTATAGACAACTTGTGAGATAACAGATCTTAAGGTACTACTTCTTCCTAACTGAAACTTTGTTCCCGTTAGCCAAACTCTCTTCTTGCCCTCCACTTTCTGGCATGGGTAATTACCCTCAGATCTGTTTCTAGGAGCTTAGCCATTTCAAATTCCATCTATCAGATCATGATGTTTATCTTTGGGGACCTAGCTTATTTCAGTTATTATAAAGTCATCTAGGTGCATCCAAGTTGTTGCCAACAACAATATTTCTTCTTTTTGATGTTGCTAGAATATATTTAATGCATGATACGGGGAGTTTCTTCATGGCATTTTCATACATGCATATAATCTGCTTTATTATGTTCCCTTCCCAAACTGTCCACATTAGACCTTCCTTAACTTCCGTCTGTTCCCCTTCCTCGTCCCTATATTTTTCTTTCTACACTCACACATTTCTCTCTAATTCCATGTATGAGAGAAAATGCTCAACATTTGTCCTAGTCTGTATTATTTTGGTTAATATAGCGATCTCCAGTTCCATGTACTTGCCTGCAGATGGCATTTTATTCTTCTCAATGCCTGGACAGCACTCAGTGCTGTACGCGCACTTCCCCACTTCCCCTCTCATCCATGGATGGGCATAGGCTAACTCCCTGAGAATACTGTTATGAACAGGACAACAGTAAACCCAAGTATACAGATCTCTGTGCTGTGCTGTCTTCAACTCCTTTGCCAATACACCCAGCAGTGGTATAGACAGCTCAGACATACAGTATGTCCCTTGTTCCCTGTAGAAGTGACTGTGAGCTAGAGATTTGGAAAAGGGTAGGGAATAAGCTGCAGGGTTATTCTGATAGGTGTGGTCCTGGGAAGGTTCTAGTAGATACAGTGTATGGGTACTCAATAGAGACAGTTTAGAGCCAAAGTATGAAAGAGATAAGGTGCAGGAGAAGCCCATAGCTGCAAAGAAAAAGTGAAGAAAGTGAAACTAAACCTTCCACCCTACCCTGCTTAGAGAGTCTATGTATACAGAACCTGTTACAGATCTATTATTAGAATTGGAGCCTTTAGATCCTGGGGAAGAGGAGGAGTTAATGTTTCATCTCATGGCACCTGACAATGGTAGCTTTATGTTTCAATTTTTGAGAGGCTTCCAAGCTGATGTCCATAAGATCTGAAATAATTTACATCTGTGCCAGCACTGAGTAAGTCTGCTTTTTCCCTACACCTTCACTGGGATTTTTGGCTACATATGTTGTTGAAAATTGTCATTCTGACTTGCATGAGATGGAATCTCAACTCAATTTTAATTTAAATTTTTTCTGATTTCTGAAGATGTTAACAGTGTGTGTGTGTGTGTGTGTGTGTGTGTGTGTGTGTGTGTGTGTGTGTGTGTGTTGGATTGAACCTAAGGCTTGTGCATGCCAGGAAAGTACACTAGCAACTGAGCTCCTATTAGCCATGTGTATTTCTTCTTTTAAAGAGGGTCTGTTCAGTTCACTGGCTCATTTACTAGGTTATTTTTAGTTTTTAGTTGCTTTTTTTTTAGCTCTTTATATACCCTGAATATTAATCCTCCATTGGCTGAATAGTTAGCTATTTTTTTCTCCAATTCTGTGGATTTTGCTTCATTCTGTTTAAAAGCTATTTCATTTTCCTCCTACTCTTATTTGTCAATTCATGTAATGGTATCACCTGCCTCAATGAACAGCTTCCCCCCAAGCCATAAGCCAAAATGAGCCCTTCCTTAAGTGGTTGTGTCAGGTGCTTGGTCTCATCAATGAGAAAAGTAACTCATGCGAAGTCTGAGGGCTCTTGCTCTCCTACCTTGTCTTCAAGCTCCAGCAGCCTGTCTGTCATTAGATCCTCTCTATCTAGGTAAAACTCCTACTTAAGGACTCTGTTTGACTTTTTGAACAGCTTGCTGACAAATTTCAACTGAGTATTCCTCCAGAATCTCCATCTCATTATTGAATTTCTCTCTCATGCTGTGCATTGTTGTTAACATTCAGCTTTAATTCACTGATTACCAAAATCAGCCTTTTGAATACCTTGTCAGGAATTTTATCCACTCCACCGTCACTGGAATCAGTTACTTTTATAGGAGTTCATGTTAGCTTTTTCTCATATTTCTTATGTCTCTGTGTTGCTGTTTACATATCGAGGGTCAAGTCACTGACTAAGAAGTTTTGATTCCCCATGTTTTTTCAACCAAAATACTAAAAATGTTCCAAGCAGGAGTAGGCCATGGTAGCACTAAGGTATAGTTTCTTGCAACTGAACTCAATAGTTAAAGAGAAACCCACAGGGCAACAAGAACAAGTTATAAATGAAACAACCCTAGAAATACATTACTAGCAAATTAAAACTAATTATGGCAATCACTTGATACTGCAGGAAGAAATGCTAAAAAAAAAAAGCAGGAAGCAAGAAGATATTTATTAATGGAGATAAGAGTGGGAAAAGTAAAATAACAGTAGAGATGCTGCTGCATCTAGAGTCACAAAAGGCCCAGCATTGTCCTAGTTAGAGTTACTATTGCTATGATGAAACACAATGACTGAAAGCAAAATCGGAAGGAAAGGATTTATTTGAACCACATCATAGTCCATCACTGAAGGAAGTCAGGACAGGAACTCAAAGTGGGCAGAAACCTGGAGACAGGCGCTGATGCGGAGATCATGGAGGGTGCTGCTTAGTGGCTTGCTCCTCTTTGTTTGTTTAACCTTCTTTCTTACAGAACCCAGGACCACCAGTTCAGGGTGGCCCTACTCACATTGGGATGGCCCTTCCCCCATCAATCACTGTCGGGGAACCTGTAGCCACGCCTGCTTAGGGGCTGGCTACAGGTCTGCCTGAATTAAGAAAATGCTTGCCTACAGTCCTATCTTATGGAGACATTTTCTCAATTGAGACTCCTTCCTCTCAGATAACTCTAGCCTGTGTCAAGTTGACATAAACTAGCCTGACATAAAACAGGCATGCAAAATGTTAGAGTTGTGAAGTCACAGAAGCTTCTACCATAATCTCAAAGGAAGACCCAAAAAGTCAGGAAATGTATGGCAGGGTTGGAGTCTCTGTAGCTAGTTCATGAGAAATCAGTGCCTGAAGTTGTGAGTAAAGCCATAGCTACAGCAGAGGCCCCTATGAAGCTGGAGATGCCGGGAATGTAGAATGTGTGCTACAGAAAACCACAGGCAGGAAACAGAACCAGTCCAGAAGAGAGACCTTGCGTGATTCAACCAACAGGGGATAGGATAACAAGGTTGCCCAAATCCTTGGGAGCTTAACTTCCTATCACTGTGTGGCCCAGATGCTGCCAAACATGAAGCTATAGGATTTGTTGTTTGCCTGGCTAGGTTTATTCCTCCCTTGCTATTCTCCCCTCCCTTCTCTTACAGACTGACAAGGCTTTCTTTCTCGCTGCCATTGTATGTTAGAAGTATAGAACTTGTTGGGGTTTTTTCTTTTTACAAGATCTCAGTACAGAATTGCCTTAAGAATTTGAACCTCTAGGTGTTAGTTAGACTTACTGAAACTTAAAACCAACACTTAAACCCTCAAAACTGCCTATTCTCCCTTCCTAAGGAACTCATAGCTAGCTTCTCTGATTGACAGCCCCCAATTTTCACTTCCTCTATCTCCATCCAGTTTCATATTGTGTGCACCTGTCAGCATCTCTCACTCAAAGTATTTCCCTTCAAGGTAGACCAGCTCTCCCAGCCAGGGCTAGCTAGATAAGTGAATTACCCTTGCTGTGAGTAACTGGGGACATGACAATATGGGTACTTCTTACTTCAAAAGGCCCAGACTCAGGTAAAAAGCCTCTTAAAATGGCTTCCCACCATTGCACTGCAGCCAAATACACAGAACTTTCTCAGTGACGTGATGCTATGGAGACTCCAGTACCCATGTCTGCTTAGATTGCCATTCTACTCAGTAATGAAACTGTGATAAATAGATTTCTGAGTCTCTGTTCTTTTTCACATTTGTCTCACCCTCTACCCTCCACCAGACTACCACTCCCTTCTTTCTCCTCTCTGAGACTCAGGATTTTCTTATGCTACCTTTTCTTTAAAAAACAAATTGAGATTCTACCTATTCACAGCTGAAACTGTACAGCTCACTCTCTGGAAGTCTCCTCTCTCTTGCCTCAGCCCTGCTCTTGCTGCAACTAGACTATCTGCCTACTGGGACTGCCTTCCTCTTTCTCTTTTCACTTCCAATCTTCTCTGACTTTCTTTTTAAATATGATTCTGCTTGTTCACTTCTGAGAATTCAGTGCCTCCTTGCTATTGGCCCCTCAAACAGATGCTGCTCTTCAGAAGTTCGAAGTCTGTTCCTGGGAGAAGGTATTAGTGACATTGTATGTTCCATTGGTCTACCATCTTCCAAATATCTACTTTGTTTATTTCCTAACCTTTAACAACTGAGCACTGTTCCATTATGCGTATATACTACCTCCCTCACAAATTCATTTACTGGTGAACATTTAGATTGATTCCATTTCCTGGCTATAGTGAATAACGCTGTAAAAATATAAGAGTGCAGCTATCTCTTTGATACAGTGATTCCATTTCCTTTGGATGTACACTTAGTAGGATTTCTAGAAGGCTCCATACTGTTTTCCATATGGCTGCCTAGCTATAATAGGCTTTTAAGGTTTCTTTAAAAATACTTTTACAGGATGATTTAGAGATTTACAACAGCTATCAGTTAATTCTTCATTAAATATTATTAACTTCCTGCATGTGTGCTGTGTGTACACATGTGTGGTGGGTGTGTGTATGGTGTACACATGTGGAAGGGGAAGCAGCCATGGGCATGCAAAAATTCCAGAAGAGGATGCTAGGTAATCTGCTCTACCATTCCCCACCTTATTCCTTTGAGACACGTTCTCTTGTTGAACCTGGACTTGGTGTAGTAGTGGCCAACAGTCTCTAGCAATCTTCCTGTCTCCACTCCTACATTACACTGGAGTTATAGGAATACATAACCACAACTGGAACTCTAAATGGGTACTGGAGTTTTGAACTCAGACCCTCAAGATTGGGCAGCAATCTATCCTACCCACTGAGCTATCTCCCCAGCACCCCAACTTTTAAATTTAAATTTATGAAACTTGGTTGCAACTTAAACATGTTTTTATACATATATAAATAGCAATCTTAACCAATTTACAAGTGGCCAAAATTTTGCTACAGTCTGATTAGATTCTCACACCCAAAAAATCAGGGCATAAAATGTGAAAAGCTTCTACCATGGTCCCAATGTTCATTATGAATTTTGCTTTCTTGAGAAAGTGATTTTTTAAAACGTACCAAATAGACAGCATCCACATCATTTAAAGAGTCCCCTGTGTAGGAGAAGAAGATGTCCTATTTTATGTTTGTTGATGTGAAGGGTATTTGAGAAGGAATGAGAAAATGAGCCCAGGAGATCAATATTCTGAACAATTAAGCTATAAACAAATAAATAACACAGTATAGGGGCTACTTACCGTCATATCACTACAGACAAGACAACAATAAGTTTGGGAGTGAGGCTGACATGATGGATATAGCTGGATGAGCAGTGTGCTGTGCCAGATTTGGAAACAAAGCCCATGTGCTCACTTTTATTGTTTCACCCTGAAAGGGACACACTGTGCTTTCCAGGCGTTAATCCTCTCACCCAGTTACTCATCAATAATTTAGACATTTATATTTATTCTTAAAAGAATGGTATATGCTCATTCTACAAAGGAAAGGAAGAGGGAAACTTAGCTATTGGGGAACCAGTGGTTAAGCGACTTTCTAGTACTCCAAGGAGAAGAACAATTGCAAGGTTTGTCTAGAACCTTACAGACACTATTGGGCTGTTTGCATACCTGTGGCCAATCTGATTATAAGTCAGTGATTAAGAGCTGTGTGCAGCAGAATCCACTCCAAGATATTTGAAATACTCAGTTCCTGTCTGCTCCCCTCTTCAGCCAATTCTAATGAAATTTCTACACATGGGATTCAAACAAATGAAGTTTCTGAATCTCCCCAGATGATGCTGAGATACATGGAAGGTGAGACTGGCTTTAAGCAAATAAGTCTTCTTGGGTTTAGTCCCCAAATTACATCTAGCCAACAACTTCACAAACCACCAAGATTACCTTTTTCTGCCTGGCACAAGGGTCTAAACCAAATTAACATAAAGATCCTTTGACCAGACCAAGACGGCATGGACTCTAAGATGAAAATATAACAGGACTCAGGGGAGAGATGAGCATGGTCCCCTGTCTCAGGCCCAACTTCTGCTTGCCCACTCTAGGATGTCCTGGCCTGGGGACTGCAGGCAGGTCTACTTGTCCCCAGCAGACCAAGCAACTGCAAGGCTGCTGACATGGCTGTGTAAGTCCCCCTCCCACCCACCTCGAGAGGGAGTGTCTCAGACCCGCCCGCACCCCCACCGTAAGACCCATCAGAGTATTGGACCTGCTAGCACCCACCAGAAGAGAACCTTGGACCCATACCCATCAGGAGAGAAAGAGACACCACCTGCACCCACTGGAAGAAGGGATGGGAAGACAACAATATAAGAAAGCATTCAACAACATATAAACAAATATGATGCCATCAGAGTCTAGGGACTCTACACCATCTCAACACATCCCAAGACCTGAACATCCCAACACAGATAAAACAGAAGAGAACGACCAAAAAAAATAAAATAAAAAACTTCATAAAGATGATAAAGACCCTAGAAGAGGAAATAAGAAAATCCTTTAAAGAAATGAAAGAAAAGACAAACCAAAAATTGCAAGAAACAATTCAAGCAATGCCAGCTTTGAAAACTGAAATAGAGAAAATAAAAAATCAGGAACTACAGATGCAAGCATAACAAACAGAATACAAAAGATGGAAGACAGAATCTCAGGCGTTAAAGTTACACTAGGAGAAATAGATTCATTGACCAAAGAAAATCTAAGTCTAACAACAACAATAAATCCAAAATAAACAAGAATTAACACTCAATGGTCCTTAACTTCCCTCAATATTAATGGTCTTAACTTGCCTATAAAAAGACACAGGCTAACAGAATGGATACAAAGACAGAATCCATCCTTCTGCTTCATAAAAGAAACACGCCTTAACTTCAAAGACAGACATTACAGAGTAAAGGGTTGGGATATTTTCCAATCAAATGGACCCAAGAAACAAGCTGCTGTAAAAATCCTAATATCTAACAAATCAGACTTCAAACTAAAATCAATCAAAAGAGATGAACATCATTTCATATTCATCACAGGAAAAATCCATTAGGATGAAGTCTCAATTCTGAACATCTTTGCCCCAAATAAAAAGGCACCCACCTTCATAAAAGAAACATTATTAAAACTCAAATCACACATAAGACCTCACACAGTTATAGTGGGAAACTTCAGCACCCCACTCTCTCCACTAGACAGGACCACCAGACAGAAACTTAACAAAGAAACAAAGGAACTAACAGAAGTTATGACCCAATTCCAAACACAAAAGAATATACATTGTTCTCAGCGCCACATGGAACCTTCTCTAAAATCGATCACATACAAACCTCAATCACATAGCAAACCTCAATAGGTACAAAACAATTGTAGTAACCCCCTGTATCTTATCAGACCACCATGCTTTAAAGTTAGAATTCAACAACAACACAAATTGCAGAAACCCTACAAACTCATGGAAATTCAACAATGTGCAATTGCACCATTCCTGGGTCAAGGAAGAAATTAAAGACTTCCTAGAATTCAATGAGAATAAAGACACAACATACCCAAACTTATGGGACACTCTGAAAGCAGTGCTAAGAAGAAAGTTCATAGCACTAGTGCCCACATAAAGAAACTGGAGATACAGCTGGGCGGTGGTGGTGCACGCCTTTAATCCCAGCACTCAGGAGGCAGAAGCAGGCAGAACTCTGTGAGTTCAAGACCAGCCTGGTCTACAAGAGCTAGTTCCAGAACAATTTCAAAAGCCACAGAGAAACCCTGTCTCAAGACCACCCCCAAAAAAAAAAGAAAAAAGAAAAGAAAGAAAGAAACTGGAAATAGTCACACTAGAGAATTAACAGCAAAACTGAAAGCTCTAGAAAAAAAAGAAGCAAACTCACCGTGGAGGAGTAGAGGCCAAGAAATAATCAAATTAAGGGCTGAAACAAGGGGGAGCTCATGGACCCCAGACTGATAGCTGGGAAACCAGCATGGGACTGATCCAGGCCCCCTAAAAGTGGGTGTCAGTGAGGAAGCCTCAGAAATCTATGGGGCCTCTGGTAGTAGATCAGTATTTATCCCTAGCATACTTATACGAATGGACTTTGGGAGCCCATTCCACATAGAGGGATACTCTCTCAGCCTAGACACATGAGGGAGGGCCTAGGCCCTGCTCCACATGACATGACAGACTTTGAAGATTACCCCATGGAAGGCCTCACCCTCCCTGGGGAACAAAAAGGGGTTGGGATAGGGAGATAGTGGGGGACAGGAAGAGAGGAGAGGGATAGGGAACTGGGATTGACATGTAAAACAATCTTGTTTCTAATTTAAATAAAAAAAAAACTTTGAAAAAAGGAAAAAGTAAAAGAAAGCTTTTAAAGTGAATAGAAGCTTTCACTAACCAAGATTTTCAGCAAACACATTGAGAATGTATTTCCCAGAAAAGATCACCATTTTCATAAACTTCAAAAGTATGTATTAGGAAAACATACATTTTAAGATATGTTTTCCTGTTTGATTTTTTTGGGAAGGTGCAAAAAATCTGGGTGTCATATTATTGTGAAATTCTGGCACTTTTCAAACCTTATACAATGGAATGAGAAGAAACACAACAGATGAAATGATGTTTGTTTCTTACCATTTTTTTATTCTCCAAATCAGGTAATGTTTTCCTTTCCTATGTATAATAAGAACTGATATCCACAAAAGTACAATAGTGGCACTCATAACGTTTGTGGTAATGTTAACCCTGTAATTGGACTCAAAGCCTGTTCAACAGAAGGAAAACCATGCCTGGTACTCGAAACCCACCTGTGGCTAGTGAGGCATGATTCTTAGAAGAAAACCTACTATAGTCACTTTCCTAAACTAGTGTAATTCCTAACTTCATTCTAAATACTTACCCTATACCCACAGATAAGTGAAGCTCACACCACATCAAGAAGCTTCTCTTCACACAGACACATACTATTACAGAAAGTCATGACTTGTCAAAATGCAGAGAACAGCTGATCCTGGGGTACCTAGCCTCATTTGATATATCAGCAACACAACGCCCACACTAAGATTCAGAAAACATCACTGAAAAGAGGACAGAGGATTGTAAGAGCCAGAAAGTCTACAGCAGTATTATGTCTCCTAGCAATGACAGGGAAGGTACATTCATCATCTTAGTTAGGTTTCAATTGCTGTCAAAGAGACACTATGTCCACTCTTATAAAGGAAAACATTTCATTGAGGTGGTGGCTTACAGTTGCAATTATCATCATGGCAGGAAGCATGGCATCTGGGAGTATGGCAGCATGCAGGCAGACACAGTGCTGGACACAGTTCTACATCTATATCCAAAGGCAATAGGAAGTGAACTGAGAAAGTGGGCGTGACTTGAGCACAAATGAGACCTCAAAGCCCACCTCTACAGTGTCACACTTCCTCCAACAAGGACACACCCACTCTAACAAAGCTACACCTCCTAATAGTGCCACTTCCTCTGGGAGCCATTTTTTTTAAACCGCCACACCCATAAAACCTCAACCTTACTGATGCCTAAACAAGACCTTAACGAGGAGGACAACACCAATTGATGTGCTAACACGGAAGAGGAAAGTCTCACAGGGCCCAATTCCTAGACAAAGAGCTCAGACAATTAAGGACCACTAAAAGCAAAACTTAGTCTTCCCTGGGGTTATCCAATACCATGTCATCAGTCCTGAAAACATACACCTCCAAGCAACACTCAATAGAATCATCAGGTGTGTGTGTGTGTGTGTGTGTGTGTGTGTGTGTGTGTGTGTGTGTATGTGTGACAATAATAATTAAAAAGAGGCCATGAATTTGAGAGAGATTGGGGAAGAACATAGGAGGGGGTAGAGGTAAGAAAGGGGGAAGAAATGATATAACTATATTTTAATTTTAAAAATTTCAAGTAAAATAAAATAAGAAAGAATTCATAGAGCAAGTCTTTAGACTATATTAGCACTGCTTTTAAATAACTAAAACCATGGCCATGAGTTAAAAGAGTATATGGGATAAAGGCAGTTTATAAAATAAAACCACAGTTTAAGTGCAATCACAATAGAATATCATGAAAAGTTTATAAAAAGCAAAATATTAATAGTGAAATGGATAGAAAAATGTATACCCAAGGATAACTGGAAAAGGATGTGGGCATCAGATATCAATATTTTCTAAGCATAGCAGCTGCTAAGATACAAACACCTCATGAGAAGCAGCTACCCACTCTCAGAAAGAAAAAAAAAAGGTGTAACCTGTTTTTCATCTATTAGCTCTATTCTGGGGTTAAATAGAAGGGAATGTTTTGACAATATTTATATGAGCAGGATGAAATAATACAGATGAAGCCAGCTTCCAGGGAGATTAGATCCATGGAAAAGAAAACTACAACTAAGAGAGTTGGAGAAGAAAAGCATTAAAAATTAAAGTCTATCAATAACTGAAAGAGAGAATTTTATATCTGAAAAGATTTTTGAGCTATAGAGTATTAACTAGGGACAGCATGTCTGGGGGAAGTAGAAGAGAAAAAGGGAAATGAAAATAGCCAAACAAAAGTCAGCTCATTCGGTTCTATCATTTTAATGAATATAAGTCAAAGAGTAAGGCCACAGACAAAGGTTTATTTCTTCTTTGTTCTTTTGTAGGTTCCCAAGTCTTCAAATATTTGCACAGTGAATAAGACACCCTCTACAGCAGGAAATGGAAACGGCCATTGGAGCCAGCGCATTTGTTATTGTCAACTTGTTTAACCTTTGCTTTCAGACATTTCAAAATATTTGCTTCTAGCATCTTCTGTCCCAAGATGTATTCTGACTCAGCAGCAGGTACTAGGCCAAAGTTTGGTGGGGGCCATATCTTCAACTTCTGCAGTTTCACCTGGCAACAGGCATGTCTAGAGTCACGTGTTTGTCTGGTGAAGGAAGCAGTAAGCAAAACAAAGCTTGCTGTGGTTTTGCAGGTTGCTTTGCCGTGGGGACATGGGAAGCGATGCTAAGTGTTCTGCAAAGCAGGACTAAAATAGCATCTTCTTGTACATACAATAAAATTGTCCACAGTGTCATGTACCCATGCCATTGCTCAGTGTGATGTTACTTTCCTCCTTCTCTCTCTGCCCCAATTTATACATACACATATGTGTATATACATATATATGTATGTACGTATTACATATACTAGGTTTTTGTTTGTTTGCTGTATTCTGGTTGTTGGGTTTTTTCTTAATTTTCCATACAATACATTTTAATCTGTTTTCAAGTCTCCAGTTTCTCTCAGATCCTAACAACCTTTGTACCATTCCTCTCTCCCTCCCAACTTCTCTGACTGTGTACCTAAAAGACCAGAACAAGCAGAGCTTTATACCAGACAAAATCCCAACATAGAAAAGGGGACATAGACATGAATTCTCACTCCTAACCAAGAAGCTACCTACAATTAATACTTTCTGGAGAAAGGAAAATAAGTTTTCTATGGAGGATCACCAAATGGATCAGCCACACTCTAGGATAAGCACTATGCCCAGGAGTAGTTGGCCAAAACAAAACAGATACCAGGCTTTTTGGGGGAAGGGGGTCATTTGGTTTAGATTTTTTGAATCATAAGGATGTGGCTGTTGGTAACAATGTAGAATACCCATGCTATTTGTGTAATTGAAGTATAGCCACCATCATTCTCCATCATTCTTTATTATTTCTACATGGCATGTTCTTTAGAATACCATCCCAAAGATGAAATGGGTTTTAATATTTGACATCAGGAGTATGACTACATATACATTCTAAGAAAAATACACTATTATACATGCATTCAACTTAAACCCAAAGTAAAACTTATAACTAGTATCTGAAATCTTTGATTAGACTTTTTAGAGCATGTGTGTATATATAAAAAGTACAATATGCTATTAAGAATCTGTTTCTGCTATTCTAAAAAGAAAACATTAACTTAAAACTGCATTTAATATTGTCTAGTGGCTAATAACATATATGAAAATTGGTTCTACATTAAGATTATCAATAACCTTTAATTTTGTTGCTGTCAAAATAGAGTCTTGTCAGCTGAACCAAGCTCATAGCAACTCACAAGCTCTAGACAAACAGCTGTGGAGCCTGCATGGGACTGAACTAGGCCCACTGTATGTGGACCACAGTTGCATAGCTTGGTCTGTTTGAGGGGCCCCTGGCAGTAGGACCAAGATCTATTCCTGGTGCACAAGCTAGCTTTTTGGAGCCCATTCCCTATGGTGGGGTGCCTTGCTCAACCTCGATGCAGGGGAGAGGGGGGCGGGCTTTCTTCAGCCTCAACTTAATGTGCCAGGCTTTGTTGACTCCTCATGGGAGGCCTTGCCCTTTATGAGGAGTGGATGGAGGAAGGTGGTTCTGAGGAAGGTAGGGGATTTGGAGTAGGGGTGGGAAGGGGAATGAGGTTAATAATTTTTTTAAAGAAAGATAGGGTCTCCTGAACACAGGAAGGTCTCAAACTCACTGGAGGAGCAGACATTCAAGATCCCTCAGCTACTCTACAAGGTCATCCTGGGCTCCATGAAACAGTCCAAAAAATTCACAAAAACATGAAAGCTGTGAATGTTTATAAAATAGTAAAAACACTGGCAGAGAGCAGATCCCTGTTGAACCTCCCTGACTCTTGTCTTCCATATGGCGAAATATATTTTCTGTCCTTACCTTGAGGTTGTTGGTCAGCCATGGTGCCTGAGGGCAGCTGCTTGCTCCATCCTGTCCACTGTGTAATATGTCAGGAATTGCAAATAGGCGAATGCAGCATGGACAAAATTGGCCTGAGAAACTCATGATCTCTGTACTTGAGCTTGCAGAACTGAGAAACAATGTAGTTATGTGTCATCGGGTCATAAACATCTGTCTGTAAGGAGCGCCCAATAGTCTGAGATCGCATGTCTGATACACACTGCCTCTGACTCAGCCTCTTTGCAAAATGGCCCTTATAGGGAGACTGCCTTCCATTTTCCAGTCAACTGCTTTGTTGTAATAAGGGTCTTTCTCTGTCATTCTCATTCCTTTTAACTAATTATCTTCTGTTGTACAGCAAGCAGATCAAGCCCACGCACAGTAGCACTACTCATTCAGGCTCCTTATGTATTTAATCAACTATTATTTATTAAACTTGTAATATATGCCAGGCACTTTTCTAATCTAGGGAAATGGACATGACAGTGAACTGTGCCTGCTTCCATTAACTTGGATAGAAGTTAGAAAATGAAAAGTTAAGCTGTTGTCAAATCAGGATGTCACAAAACAAAACTGGATTAGTAGGAAAAAGAGACCTCTATGGGGAAGTAGGCATGGAAGGGAGAGACGAAAGGGTGGGAGTGAGAGTAGATAGAACACACTATTTGCTTACACAAAGACAAATTTAATCAATCATGAAAAGAATTTATTTGACCTCCAAGTGTGTGACACTCGATCGCAGTGACAGGACAAGACACTAAGGTATACTCCTTTTGGTTTCTACCTACACCACCAGACATTCCTCCTACTCCTTGCGGGCTTCACCTCTACTACCAATGTTAGGATTTGGGGACTCCCTTTCCTGTCTCATCCAGCTTCAGGGCTTTAGGTAGGCCCTATAGGCCCATGACTCTTATATTTAATTTCTAGACTAGACTTCTGTCCAGTATTCTAGAATCACACTTCCATCAGCATAGCAGAATTCTCCTAGACATCTTATATTTAAGTTATCCTAAAACAAACATCCAATCTCCCTTTCCAATCTGGTCCACTTAGTTTTCCTTATTTGAACTGATAGAGAATCGTCTATGACTCTGCTTTTTAAATCTAACACCAAATCTGCTAGGAAATTCATCAACTCTTCTCTTGGCCTTATGACCTTGTTACAACCTTATTGTCACTCTTATTTAAGTGGCCATCATCTCTGGGCTATGATCTATCCTGCAAATCTATTTTTTAATACCTCCTCCCTTGAACACATAGACCAGAGTCTACTCTATCTCTGCCCAAAAGTCTCCAGTAGTTTCCAGCTCATATAAGAGCTACGGTCCTTGGAACGTTTTGTAAGATTGCATTTGGCCCTCATCTTCATTATTCATCTGGCTTTGACTCCTTTTATTCTTTGCCTACTCTTCAGGTCAGCCCTACTGCCTTCACATGTTTTATCTACCTGCTCAAAAACTCAGTCTTCTCCTTTATGTCTTTGCCCAAATATTCAATGAAATATTCCCTAGCTAAAACGAAGAGCCAGGCATGGTGGTGCTATAGTCCCTACACTTGGAAAGTTCAGGTAGGAGGAAAACAAGTTCAAGGTCAACCTAGAATACATCAGGAGACAGAAGCTGAAAAAAAATTCTCCATTTCTCTCATCGCCTGAATTCCAAATACTTGCTCATTTTTCCCCAAACCACCTATTGTCTCCTTTATACTTTAATTTTTACCTTTATTTTAGGTCTCACACATCTTTTGTCATAATGCACTCCAAAAAACATATTTCTTTGAAAGTTGCTAACTAAATAGTAAGAGCTTAATACTATATTATTAAATACAAACTTGTGTTTGAGTCCTGAAGAGATGACTCAGTACTTGAGAGCACTTCCTGTTCTTTCAGAGAACCTGGGTTTGGCTCCTAGCACCTACATGGTGGCTCACAATAATCCATAACTCCAGTTCCAGGGGATCTGATGCCTTCTTCTGACCTTCATAGAGGCCAAGCAAACATACATACAGGCAAAACACTCATACACATAAAACAAATAGATATTTAAAAAGTTAATGAATGTATGAATCTATTGAAAGAATAGATCACAAAGGTATATTATCTGAAAAGTTGTCAAAGAAATGTCATTATTTTGTCTATTTTAATTAGTACATGAAATAATATTGAAAGGATTAGGACTGGGAAACTGACTTGAATTACAAGAACATAGCTTCCTATAGCTAGCAAATGTTGTTGTTTAGTTTATCTGCAGTTTAGCATTTATTCCCATCTTTATTCATATGTCTTTGCCTATACAAACATGTACTCAGAATGAACTATTGCTGGTGAATTCATTGGGTCATAAAGTAAATGCATTTTAAATTTTCAAAGTTGTTGCCAAATTAACTTTATGAGTATGCATCAATTTATATTTACACTGTCAGGATATATATAGGGGCTGAATATTGGAAATTTTCAGTAATAACTTTTTATTGAAATGAAGTAAATATATGCACATGAAAACATCAACTATTTGGTAAATTATTTCAACAATGAATAAAAATAGTAACTTGAATGGTAAGTGGGGCTGACTAACGGAGAGAACAAATGAAGGAATGGATGGAAGGACAGACAAATGGATGATTAGAGGAATGTTGAGTGAACAGATACTTGACCAGAGATGTGGAATTTGTAAGAAGAAAAAAATGGAGAAAGTGTTGCCTGGTTGGGTGGAATAATCCAGGCGACAGTAGAAAGTCGTTCAGCTTTGATTTTTGAACAAGAAAGAGTGTGCTCATTAAGGGGAACAAGTAAAAATCATGTTTTGTTTCTTTCCTAATTAATTCCAAGAGACTAAAATGAAACATCAATAACACCTTCCTTTCTCAAAAGATAAAGCTGCTTGAAAAAGCACGTGTTTTTTGTGTGAAGCTGGCTGGGAGCAAGATGCTAAAATGTAATTGTAAAACACATTCTGTAATCTCCCTCTTCCCTATAGAGTTATGGCTTCAGACATGCAATAACTAGAAAGATTTGGAAAGAAAAAGCAATGAGTGGCCTTCACAAGTTTAACTCCTCTTGAAGAGAGAGGTGCTTTCAGAGATGGAGGGGGTTGGTTCAAATCCATGGCAAAAAAAAGTCACCTACCAATACAAAAAGAAACCACTGGCACCGCCTGGTCACCCACACAAGCACATTGCCTTCACAGAAAATTGACTCACAACCCCTTGGATATTGCTTTTGCAAGGATATATGACATCTGAGATTCTCTTTGGCTCTATCAACTTAATTGAGCCCTAGTGCTTTCTCTTTCAAATCAATGCCAAGTACCTTAAGGCTATTGTGGCTACCTTCCTGAGAGTCTTGAACAACATCACAGAACTAAGAAAGAGTATATCTTACATTTTCACTGTGAAATACATGGAAATATGCCTGCTACTAAAGAAAGTGGGCAGGAAATAAATGTGTTTAGATTTCAACAAGAGCTGAGTTTGAATTTTTACTCCTACTTCCAGTTGTTTGAGACTCAGAGTCCTCGAATCTTCATCCAGTTAACAATTATGTGTATGTTCTAATTTAGTCTATAGAAACACACAAAAAAATTAGTCTTCCTTTCTTAAATAGTTGTTCTCAAGACACAAGGATAAAAACAGATGTACCTTTGTAATCTATCACTTTATACTGTTTACTTACCTGGAGAGTTAAAGTATTTGGAAATTCTTGGTTTCAAGAAGTGTAATGGTCAAGAAAGCAAGGTATTTGTATCAGCTTTTGTATATGCAGAGAGCACTCAGGCACCCATTCCCTGGTGAAGTTCAGTGCACCTTCTACATCTATGAAACATCTGTTCCAGCATTTGCCTCTTCATTAAAAAAAATAAATAAAAATGTACCAGTTTCCTTGCCAACGTGGATAAATTGGAACAGGTGATGATTCTAGGATCATCATTATTATTATAGTTATTATAAATGAACCTATCAAAAATCTTCATTATTTTTATAAATGTATCAGAATTTAGATGCATAAACCATGAAAAATGAAGTCATGAAATCCCTGTAAATACACAGGGGACCATTAGGAAATGAGTCAACTCTGTGGTCTAGCCAACAAAAATTCTCAATGTAAAGGGTATGCTTTCTGCATACCTTCCTAAAACATTGCCTAGAATTTTCCAGTCAGTCGCAATAGACAGTTTCTAAGATTCAAATTCCAATCATTAACTACATATGGAAAAAAAACCTTTTATGAAAATCACATCAAATTATCTTCCTTGAATAGTTTAGGACTGCTGGGCAGTGGCAGCACACACCGTTAATCCCAGCACTTGGGAGGCAGAGGCAGGCAGATCTTTGAGTTTGAGGCCAGCCTGGCCTACAAAGTAAGTTTCAGGACAGCTAGGACTGTTACACAAAGGAAATCTTTTCTCGAAAAATCAATTAATAATAATAATAATAATAATAATAATAATAATAATAATAATAATAATAAACAATTTAGGGCCAAGCAACAATTTAAGACATTTTATCCTTGTATATCAAAGCATTTGACAACTTACAAAATACAGCTAAGTTGATTTCTAAATGTGCAAAGAACTTTGGCCCCTAAGACAAAATATTTTCATTATATTTAGCCGAATTCTCAAGATTCAGCAGCTTCAACATGGCCACTGCCTTCATAGTAGAAATGTGCATTAGAAATTAGAAAGCTAGCCAAGTCACCTGAATTTGGGAATGGGGAGAATAGAAGACGGTGTTTTTATTTATTGCGTATCTTCACTTTGCCCAAGTGAGCAGCGAACTCTCTCAGAGCACGTCCCTGTCTCTGAGCAATTCTCATCTTAACCATTGATTGAAAAATAGATTTTAAAAATAATCCCGAACAACCAGAGGGGGGGAAAGAAGGTTATGAAAACACTCTGACTGACTCAGTGGAGTTACTTTTAGAACTTAGGATTGAGACGTGCTCAACTGCATAAGTCACAGCAGTGGTGTATAATTAGATGGTGATTTAACACAGAGCTGATAAAATAAAAATGACAGTAATCGTGGGGGTAGAGTAAATGCTAACGGAAGCAGTCAGATGACAGACATACCTGGCGTTCCTGTCATGTGTATCTGTTAGCAATTTGTCAGACTGCAACAATAGTGGTAATTTCACAAATAACAAGTGTACATCAATTCACAATAACACTCCCTGGCATTTAAGACTGAAGAAAAGAAATTGTATTTGGATTATTAACTTAAAGAAATGGTTATAAAAACCTGAGTTTAGCCTACATGTTGAGAAGTGAAATAGAGAACTCATGGCTAATCAGGAAAAGTTGAATTTGTCTGAGTCTTACCTAAGATAATTTTCCAAGGAAAATAATTGTTTTTGGAAATGTTAGAAAAACTTAATAATCATGTTTTTCTGAGTAGAGCAGAAAGGTTTCCAGTCTCCTTTGGAATCACGTTCTAACCATTGCCTCTCCTTTCCTGGCTCACCTGCCACTCCTCACCACTATTCAAAGATCTAGCCACAAACACATCTGCTACTCCCAGTGAGCTTAGCTTTTCCACACCTCTGCACACATGATTCCTACTAACTATCTCTTCCTTCATTTAGCTACATTTAACCACAGTATCATTACACTCAGATAGTCCCCCCACCCCACCCCCGAAGGCTAAGTCTAAGTGACAGTTCTGAGACATGCTCCCAGACTCAGGCTTTCAGTTTTATTTTATTTTATTATTTTATTTTGCTGCTCAGATTTTCCATTAGAACTCATGTCATCAATCACTCTATATTAAAGTCATTGTTTGCACTGTTATCTTTCACACTAGCTGGGAGCTCTATAGAAGCAATGATTGCATTTGCCTTGCATTCCCCTTAGTCTTTGAAGCACAATAGAGGCAAAACAAAAAAACAAAAAACAAACAAACAAAAAAACCTTCGTTGACTCCCCAGGGAAGGCCTTACCTATTCTGAGGAGTAGATGGAGGGGTGAAGGATGTGGGGGGCAGAAGAAGGGGAGGGGGAACAGGGGTGGTATGTAAAATGAAAAATACATTTTTAAAAAACAGGCAAGAATGAATGATAGAATTAAAGAATCAACAGGGAAAATGTGCTGAAAAATAACTCTCCTATCTCTGTTATCTCTCCTCAGAATATCTGAAAGACAACTAACAGGAAGGTCTATGTGTATCTTTTTTATCCTAAAAATTACATTTAACTCCAAGGAATACTTCTAAAACTTTCAAGTAGATATTGATTTGAATGTCCCCACAAGTATAGTAGATGGAAATTGGGAGTGATAGAAGCATATGAAATATGGATTAACTTATTTAAATCTGACATTTCAAGAGATCCATGTTATGCTCTATGAAAAATGATAGTTTCAAAGTAATCTTAACTACTGTTTTTTTCATTTTCTTGTTATTTAGTTGTTACTCCAATATATCATACATTTCTAATTGTAATTCTTTAACTTGGAAAAACTTAGCACAGTGGTTTGTGCCCTTAATCCCAACACTAAGAAGGAGGAGAGAGGCCAATATCTCTGAGTTCAAGGCCAGTCTGATCTATATAGCAATTTCCAGGTGAACTTAAATGACATAATAATAAAGCCCTGTCCCAAAAAGATATTTTGAAAAAAAATCTCAAAGTGCTTTAGACATCCAATATAAGACTTTCACTGTTCTATGTTCTAAACCAGGAGATAATTATTTTATTGAATTTTATCATCCCTTTATACAGAACAGCACCTTGATTTTGCTGAAGAAAACATAATGTAACAGAAACATGAGCAAAACATATAATTAAAATTCAAGTGCAAAATGTTTTAAGTAACCCTCTTTGCTTTTTAAAATGCCATGAAACATATGTGCACTCAAAGAAAAGATGATATTTTATAAACAGTACCACTATAAGAATTAATGCAATGTATAATTTACCAATATGCACATATAGAGATAAACAATCCTATACTAATGCAAACAATTATGTAATTAAAAAAAAACTTTTGGAATTACTTCCTGTGATCTCTCCTCAACACAGGCTTCTCCCCTTTGCCTTAGTCACAGTGATTGTGCTTCAAGTTTCTCCTCCTTAGTCACAAGCAACTTATTTTTTTTTTCACTTTGCTTCTGAGAAATCATCATAATCTTCTACTCATTTAACCTCTGTGGGATGGTGGGATAATTACCTAAGTGAATCATTTCTGAACCAAAGAAAACCTTTAACATTCCTTGAAGTGTAGTAAGTAAGATGTCAGACGAGTACGTGAGGAAAGCCACAGAATACAGGAACAAAGGGCTGGTTGTTGAGGGTTACATACACCTAACTGGAAATATGCAAACCCCACATTCTGCTAGAACAGACATTTTTGTTGATGAGGCAAGATTCTGTCTTGTCACATTTACTACTGTGTATCCAGGTATGGGAGAGATGCCAGTCTTACAGCAAAGCGACACTTCTGAATAGCAACTGTAATATTAAAAAAATAAATGTTTCTGTGTCTTAATTTAGAAAACTACAGTGTGTCCCAGAATTCAATGCACAAAGTAGCAGTGCTATGTGTTCTTAGGGTCACCAAAAAGAGGATCAGGCAAAGATCCCTAAACTATCACTGGTCTGTGGAAGGTAAAATATTCTTCTGTTGTCTTCTTTAAAAACAGGTTAATTGTGTATCTATCATATATGTCTGTAATACCCAAACTCTTTTACTGTTCCCTTCATATTTCCCACAAAAGCCACTAAGGTCTCACATTACCTCACCCATTTAACTACTATTGATTTGTCCAAGAACAGAAACCTGGGTAGGTTTGGAATGGAAACAATTGAGTATGCCAAGGTTCTTGGTCCTCTGAAGATTCAAAATGTCACCATCATGTTTTCAGAGCCAGGACTCAGAGATTTTTGCTTAAGGGGAGGCCGAGAATAAAACAGAGCTGCTGACTTCTCCCTAAAGGAACTGACTTCACTACAATGGAGTGTGGAAAAGTTCAGGCCTGAGGACACCCTCCAAAGGTATGACATAATGCCACTGGGACTATACTAGCTGATAACATTGAACCCATAGGCTATAGTGTCTCAGGATATTTTACCTAAGAGAACAATGACAAAAAAAAAAAAAATGACATCTGGGAGAAATCCTTTTAGGGATTTCTCAAACACTATCCCTTCAAAGATGACCATAAACAGCCAAATGTGTTTCGTCAATCTGAGGGAGTAATCTACGCCCTGTAGTATTGCTGAACATAACATAATAATCAACTTTTAAAAGCATTGTCAACTCAGGTGGCTGTGGGGAGGCTCAAGCCTGTGGTCTTAAAAATGTAGTGTGAGACACATGGAGCAACAGACCCTACACTGGTGCTGCAGTTGGTCATAAAAAAAAAAAAACAAGAAAATGGCAATAGCAAAGCCCATAAGAAGGTGAATAGGGCCCAATTCTACAAAACACATTATATATAAAATATCCAGGTTCTCAGAAAAAGGAGTTACAGAACTCGAAAAGACATAACAAGATCAACAACAATAACAAAAGATACATTGAGATGGAAGAAATCAAGGAGATTGTTTATGAGAATGACCAATTTAACAGACAGCCTTTTGAATAAAGACACTTGGACGTCTTCAGAACTAAAGGAAAGCATGATCAAACAAAGTAAGATATAATAGATATATCAATAAAGAATATTAGTACAAGAAAACATTAAGGAAACAGAAGAGGAGATAGAAATTCTTGAGTTGAAGGGTATAGTGAATGAAATGAAAAATTTGCAAGATGTGCTCGGTCAAAAGATTTGACAGAATGGTTAAAACCACATGCAATCCAAAGAGGGCAGACATGAAGAAAGGTGAACAGAGAAAAATGAAGACAGTAAGCATACTGACACAAACATAACTTGTAGAAGTAGTACTAGTAGGAGAGAAAAAGAAGTACTCAAAGAAATAACGATTGAAACTTCCCAGATTTATTTATAAAATATTTAATCTACTCATCCAGAGACTCAGTGAATTCAAGAAATCTTGAAAACATGAAAATTAATATAAGGATATTTTCACATAAAAACGGAGATAATTTGATGCCAGTGTGCTACTACCGAGAAATACTAACGGGAGTTATTTCGTGGTGAAAGTAAACAGACTGTAATTGATAGCCACAAGAAACACAGAACAGTAATAAGAGTAATTACATAGTTCCTGGTCTCCTTAACTGGTTTAAAAGTCAGCAGTATAAGCCACCTGTAGATAATGATAGACTCAGTTCCCATAATGTAGAGAGATGCAGCACACCTGCTATTACAGAGCAAGGAGGTGAGGAGGAACAAAACCAGATCAGATTAAGGAAGTAACTAAAGATGCTTCACCGTACACAGAGCAACAAATCCACAAGTCTGAAACATAATAAGATTAATAAAACAAAACCTGTAAAACACATCACTGTCTTTCTCCTCTCAGTGTCTTTGAAGACAAATGGCCATGACTATTTTATTTTTGTGTTGTCCCATTTAAAGATGTGCGATGCTTAATCAAAGCAGGAGGGAAGGGGCAAATGCCTTAATGGGAATAACTTTTCCATAGATTGCTGCAATTTAGTTGATGTAGATATGAAGCTGATTCAAGTCTGGATATATGTGCTCAGCTCCAGTGTACACACGAATGATTGTCATTTTTAAATTTTAATAAATTGCGATTTTACACTAGAAAGCATCCCTTCAATAGAAAACAGATTAGTACATGTGGAATGGGGGGCTTTTTAAAAGACAGGAATCATGCCAATATGATAAAATTGCAGCTGCAAATATAACTATTTAAATAAGACTCTTCAGTGTAGGGGCCTGGATAACCTAGAGGCAAAGTGGTTGCCTGGACTGCAGTAGCTGGCTTCAGTCTTCAGAACTCGGACGGAGACCAAAGGCAGAGACGGCCAGACTGGATTTAAAAAGTAACAATACCAAGCTATGGTATTGTCAATGGGGAATTTAGTCAAATTCAAATGTGTATTGTTTGTTAAATGATGTCCACCCCTCCCCAAACAATTGTCAAAGCCCTATTTGTAACTTAAAATTGATTATGTTTGATACAGGACATTTTTATTTAAATAAAATGAAATCATATAGGTGGGCCTTTGATAAATATGATTTGTATTTTTATTTTAATTTTTACTTCATTTTATTCAGTGGTTGTGCATGTGTGTGTGTGTGTGTGTGTGTGTGTGTGTGTGTGTGCATACATGCATACCTGGTCATGCCTTCCACAGCATGCATGAGGAACTCAGAGAAATGCTTGAGAGAATGGGTTCTCTCACTCAATCATGTGGATAACAAGAGTAGAACTCAGGTCATTAATCTATGCATCAAATGCCTTTACCAACAGAACCATCTCATGGTCCCTGACTGGTGTTTTTAGACATAGGAACCATCCAAAGTTTGTACAATGACAAAGGTCCATGGACCCGAAGAAGGCCATCAGCAATCTGAGAATGCAGATCTCAGAAGAGAATAAAGATACCAAAACTTGCCTTTTTGCTTCCAGAGCTAAGAGATAATTTATTTCTGTTACCTAAACTACACAGTCTGTAGGATTTTGCTATAATGTGACTAGCAAAAAAATATCGATACAAATACCACAAAAAAGAAAGAAAACTGGTCGGGCGTTGGTGGCTCACGCCTTTAATCCCAGCACTTGGGAGGCAGAGGCAGGCAGATCTCTGTGAGTTTGAGACAAGCATGGTCTACAAGAGCTAGTTCCAGGACAGCCTCCAAAAAGCCACAGAGAAACCCTGTCTCGAAAAACCAAGAAAAAAAAAAAAGAAAGAAAGAAAGAAAGAAAGAAAGAAAGAAAGAAAGAAAGAAAGAAAGAAAACTGGAATGGTCAGTTACATTAGTGTTAACCAGATACATTTTAAAACACATATCTATGGGGTGACATGCAATATTTTATAACAAAAGAGTTAATTCATCAGCTGGCATAGCAATTATAAACACGTATATACCAATTAACATGTGTGTGTCAAGTTTTATAAACTTTTCTAAAACAGAGTCAAGAGAAAATTTCACAACTCGTGTTTTTAAATGAGTTATTACCCTGAAAGAGATCACAAGACAAAAGGAAAAAATAAAACCTTATTAATACAGACATCAAAGTCTTCAATACCATAGTGGTGAACTGAATTCAGCATCATAAAAAACAATTTACATACCATGATAAAGTGAGCTCCCCCTACTCCAAAATGTGAGGATGATTTGTAATTTGAAATTTACAAAAAAGAATGCAGTCAGTATAGAAATAAAAATTTTTAAAAACTCACCTGATCATAATATTAGATGTTAATAGGACATTTTCTAAAACCATTTTCTGATATGAAGAAAGTTCTCTGAAAACCAGGGACAGAAGAGACTTGTTGATGCAGATAAGGGATATCTATGAAACCTCCACAGCTAATGTCATAACTTAAATTATAAAACACTGCTGCCATCTCCCCTAAAATGAAGAAGACAAAAATATCCATCAGGAACACTGCTATTTACCATTGTGTAGGAGGGTCCTGCCATAGTAATTAAGCAAGAACAAGTAACAAAAGACATACAAATTGGGAAGCAAGGAGTGAAAGAAACTACCTTTATCACTAATGATATGATTTTATAGAGAAAATCTTGAATAACTTACAAAAATACTTGCAACCAATGCATGAGCTTTGCAGGGTTATAAGAGATACTAAGCAAAATACATTCATATTTCTATATGCTTACAATGAATAACCCAAAGTGAAATTAAGAAAACAGTTCAATTCTCAATAGCACCAAAAGGAACAAAAAACTTAAGAATTAAGTTGGAGGTCGGACGTTGGCGGCACATGCCTTTAATAACAGCACTTGGGAGGCAGAGGCAGGCGGATCTCTGTGAGTCCGAGGCCAGCCTGGTCTCCAGAGCGAGTGCCAGGATAGGCTCCAAAGCTACACAGAGAAACCCTGTCTCAAAAAACCAAAAAAGAAAAAAAAATAATTAAGTTGGTAAAAAATGAAAACTTTTTTTCTGAAATCTACAAATTTCATTGAACAAAAGTAAACAAGCTTAACATGGATATCTAGAATCCCAGCACTTACAAGCCAGAGGCTCATAAATTCAAGGCCTCCTTGGCTACACCTCAAGATGAAGATTGGAGAAGAGAAGCAGGCAAGAAGGAAGGAAAGAGAGAGGAGGAGAGAGAAGGGGAAGGGGTGAAAGGAAGTGACAGATAAATGAAAAGACATCTCATATTTATAAATTGAGCAAATCAAATGGTTAAGATGACAGACAGTTTTCCACAAACAGGTCCACAGCATCAAGTCAGTCTCTGCTGGAATCCCAATTGGATTTTACAGACATTTAGAAGGCCATCCTAGAAGTCATGTGTAACTGTGAGGCACTCCAAATAGTTTAAACAATTTTAAAAACTAAAAAAGAAAACACAACAAACAAGGAATGGGGTATAAGGCTCACTGTGGAACACAGGCTTAGCACTAACAAGACAGTGGATTCAGACTCCGAACCAAACAATGAAAAAAAGAAAATAGGATTCCTTTGAATTATCCATTTAAAAAGTGGAAGAGACCAGAAACCTAGGGAGGTGAGTAAAATACTAAAATAATGTGAGGCTAAAGGACACTCTCCAGCTCCAGGGGCCCCTGGGTTTCTGTTGTTTCATGAGTCCTCAGATTAAGGGAGAAACTCTTATCAAAAGAGGAAGAAGGATCTATCTAACCAGAGACCCACACACAAAGTACAGTTAAATTCATGCTCAAACACAGAGGGGGCTTAACAATGCTGTTAAGGTCGCTGGCAAGACAAACACTGAAAAGCAAGATGGAAAATAACGAAAGGTTTTGCTATTACTTAAGCAGTTGCTTACTTTCCCAAACACTTTAAAAATATAGGTAGGACTCTTTGGGGGGAGGGACCAGCAGAAAGAGACAGGAGGAACAAGGAACATGTCTGTAATAAATGAATATGTTCAAAGTAAAATGATGTACATGCTTGAAAATAGCCACTATGAAGTCCATTGCTTAATACAATTTATAATATTAATAGTAAAGTTTAACATTGACTAACATCACTGTAAACATTCTAGGAGCTCATTTTTCTGTTTTAAATTACATTCTAATAGTTGAGTAAAATTGTCAAGTATTTTATAGTGAAAAATCATCTATTAGAAAATTATTTTCCTAGAAAGTAAAACTTTAATGGCACAAGTAGCTCTTTGACCATTTATAGTCACAAATCACATACTATCACCCCAGTTTGAGCAAAATGCATATTTACATTTAGTCAAACATATATGCCTTATTTTATGAAGACTTAGGACAACCTCCAGTAAACAAAATCGAATACATCAAGTAAATACATCACAGCCAAAATAATCTAATTCAGTAACAGATGAAGGCTCTATCCAGAAAGAAATAAAAGTTCCCAGGCTACTCGAAGTGTTATGTAGAGTAAAACCATGAAGGACCATCACAGGCTTATAACTATAGTAAATAAAGGCACGCAGTGTGAAATTTGCTCTGAACAAGTACTGGGCTGATTTCAGGCTCTCTCTGTCTCTCAGAGTTTCATCTGGAGAGTTTTCTCTAAATTTTTGATGAAATTTTTCAGTTGTTTTTTGTTGACCACTGACAGCTGGGGACTCCATTTGAAACTTCACACTCTTTGCATCGAGTTTGTTTCCCTCAGAGTGTTTTTATGAAATCAATTATGATGCTATCATGTCTCTGATTTAATATGCATTTTCAGAATATAATTTTTCTACATTTGAGTGCATCTTCCACAGTTTATTATCATGGGAGAAATGAATCTGAAGGGCATTTTACACAATGTTGTCTGGTTTCTGGAAGTCAATACATTTTACAAAGCTTGACACATTTCATTGTCTGGGCTGGTCATTCTGCCTTCCTCAAAAATAATCTGATATTGATTCATGGTGTGCCACACTCCGTTTCCATTACTCTGGCTGAGCAAACTTTCAGATTCATTCTTTCCAAAGTTTACTCTTTGTAAAAAAGCATTAAATATAGCATGAGATAGGCTTTCATTTCATCAAGAAAATCACAGTTTCAAACTAAGGATATACTTTCCATTTTCATTATGGTGTACATTCTGAAGGTTATATTTGTAAATGTGCACAAACGTTCCTCGCACATTTTTTTCAAAACACATGTTTCACTTACGTTGACAAGTTACAATTAGAAAGTTCACACAAAAAGTGTTTTTGAAGAAAATAAGTTTAATGGTACCCCACAGCATCCTTACGCAGACATGATGGAGCTGAACAAAGGTACCCCACACCATCCTTAAGCAGACATAATGGAGCTGGACAAAGGTACCCCACATTATCCTTAAGAAGACATGATGGAGCTGGGCAAAGGTACTCCACACCATCCCTAAGCAGACATGATGGAGCTGGGCAAAGTCAGGGCATGAATTTTAAACCTGAAGCAGCAGATCATGGGGGTGGGGAAAGAAGGAGACTGTATTTCCTGAGAAACTGAATGACTTGACTTCAGGTCAGCCTTTTGGAATGCAGTCAGGAAATCTAAAATAAGAAATAAGATGTAAGTGGCAAGAAGTCAGAAAAGGCAGGGGAGAGAGTGGCATGGTAGATCCAGAATGAGAAGAGGATAAAGGAATGCATTGCCCCTTTATTACATGGAGAGAAAAGCAATAATAGTGGATACCAAAAAGAGCCACAGGTTTAAAATTGTTTTGTTGAGGATGTTATTTTTTCTAAGCTGAGTCAAAGCTCCATGGATGAGATGAACGAATTAGAAAATGGCTAGCATGTTGAAGCTGTTCAAAAGCTACACTGTAGCTCCCTCTTGGCTTAGTGTCTGCATACCTTATCACAACATAAACATTTCTGTTTAATTGTTTTATATGCATAAATACATACATTCTTATATCACTACATCTTAGTAAATTATTTGAGTAGAGAAATCATCTTTATTTTTTGAGACTGGGCCTCACTTAGGTATCCCTGACTGGCCTAGAACTCACTATGTAGACCAGGTTGGCCTAGAACTCACAGAGGTGTACCTGCCTCTGCCTTTCAAGACATTGGTCATCATGCCTGACATTTTTATACATTTTACATGTGCCGACTTTTAACACTTTCTAATACATTAGCTAGCAGGTCATCTCAGCAATTTGTTAAATTGGATTATAATTAGCAAACCAACTAATGAAAATTATCCAAAATGCCTTTTAGAAGATGTGGCCCTCAGAAAAACAAAGTATAATACATTGTAGTAGTTTCAATTTCATCTTAATTATTCAGATGATATCATTGATATTTATTATTATAGTAAGTTTTGGCACCTAATTTTTAGTTATCAAAGTGAGGAATATGTAGAAATACTTAGTCAGAAAGGCCCTTGGTTGTAAAATTGCAGACAAGTAGTTTGGGTGGGATACCCTGCTTAATTGCAACATCCATCCTAGAGAGTACATACTGAGCATAAAATTATCCAAGCATCCAAGCAAGGGCTGCTACACCCAGAAGAGGATTTCAAACAAATTTCCCAAGAATGTCTAAAGGCAACTATTTGTTTTCAGCTCTGCCCCAACCTAGCAGTGGCCATCCCCTCAAAAGAAAACAAAAAAAGAATTCTCTCCAGGCCTTCAGGCAGACACAGCACTGATCATGAAGAAATAAGAGCCAACAAAGAGAGTCCTCAGAAAGAGAAATTCAGGCTCGAACACCCACAGAGAAGTCCCTGGCAGGGGTTGATTTTCTAGAAGCTGGCAGAGTGTATAAGCAAAGCATGGCAAGATGCATCCCTTCCCATACTTATAATCTGGATTTGATACTACTAGAGGCCAATGTGGATCACTTTGGGGCCATGATACAGAGGAGAGAGCAACTCGTACAGGACAGGATGGGACAAGGGCTACTTAAGACACACTGATCATAGACTAAGGTCAGCAAAACAAGGTCCAACCAAAGAGGGACAAAACATTTAGTAGAAGGTGTCTGTAAGTACTGTGTGACATCTTGAAGTGGAAGTATTGTAGTGAAACACATTTGTTTCGTGTGTGTGTGTGTGTGTGTGTGTGTGTGTGTGTGTGTGTGTGTGCATGTGCGTGTGTTTAACTGTTGATCCCAAACACTTAGAAGAAGCCCTTCTGCACCTCAGAAGCAGTTGATTTGAAGTTGATTTGAAGGCATGTGTGCTGGTGCTCAATAGGATGCAAGTGAAAAAATGCTATTTTTCTTGTATTTCCCTCCCTCTTGTTGCTCTAGCTTGTCCAGTCCTCATTCTTTACTGTCACTTCAGTGACTTTCAAATAGTGTTTATGGTTTTCTTCATAAATCCAGAGCTAGAAAAACTCCTATACTCAAAGTTATGACATAAACTCAGCAAGCCTCTGGAGAGGTGGTGTCACAAGCCAGTGTCTGCCCATGGTATCTTAGAAAAAGAAGCTCTTCATTACCATAGTGGTTAGTTTTCTGTCAACTTGACACCAGCTAGAGTCATCTGAAAGGAGAGAAACTCAACTGAAAAGAAGGCCCCTTGAGATCCGGCTGTAAGGCATTTACTTAATTAGTGTGGATGGGCAAGGGCCCAGGCCATTGTAGTTGCTGCCATCCCTGGACTGGTGGTCCTGGGCAGGTTGAGCAAGCCATGATGAGAAAGCCAGTAACCATCACTCCACCATGGCCTCTGCATCAGCTCCTGCTTCCATGTTCCTGCCCTGACTCCTTCAATGATGGACTCCAACATGGAAATATAAGCTAAATAAACACTTTCCTCTCCAACTCGATTTTGTATTCGCTTTTTGTTTTTATATCTTGACCAACATTTCTTGTCCCTATCTACCTCCCTTTTCCCACCAGCAAATTCACTCTTCGTTTCTCTTTAGAAAGGGGCAGGCCTCCTGTGGATATCAGCCGGCCATGGTATATCAAGTTGCAGTGAGACTAGGCACTTCGTCTTCTATTAAGTCTGGACCAGGCAAGCCAGTAGGAAGAAAAGGTCCACAAAACAGGCAACAGAGTCAGTCCCCTGCTCCCACTAGGAGTTCTATAAGAAAACTAAGTTATGCAACTGTCACATATATGCAGAGTGCCTTGTTCATTTCCATGCAGGCCTCCTAGTTGTCAGTTCAGTCTCTGCAAGCCCCTGTAAGCCCAGGTTAGTTGTTTTTGGGGGTTTTCTTTACCCATGGGTTCCTACAGTCCTTCCTCTCTCTTCGGCAGGATTCCACAGAGCTCTGCATACTGTCTGGCTGTGAGTCTCTGCATCTGTTTCTATCAGTTTCTGGAAGAAGCCTGTCTGATGACAGTTGGGCTAATATGGAACTGGAAAAAGATCATCCTGAGTGAAGTAACTCAGGCCCAGAAAGACAAACATGGTGTGTATTCACTCCTAAGTGGATATTATCCATACAGGATAACCATGCTACAATCCATAGACCCAAGAGAAGCTAAGTAACAAAGAGGGTTGGAGGGCAGATGCATGAATCTCACTGTGAAGGGTCAATAGAATAGACTTCAAGTTGTATGGGGGAGGTGCTAGATGGGGGATGGGAATAGGAGGGATGAGGCTGGGGGAAGATGGAGGGAAAGATTACTGGGAGAGACAACTGGTATCTGGGGACATCTGTGGAGCGAGCTAGAACCTAGTACAATGGAAACTCCCAGAAATCTGAGGATGACCCTAGCTAAGCCTCCTAGCAATGGGGGATATGACACCTGAACTGGCCACCTCCTCTAACAAGGCAAAACTTCCAGTGGAGGAATTGGGACAACAACCCAGCCACAAAGCCTTTGACCTACAATTGACCTGCCTACAAGATGTGTTGTGGGAGTAACCAACCAGTGACTGACCCAGCTTGAGACCCATACCCTGAGAGGGACCTAACTCCTGAGGTCCTGGGCCCAGAGGCAGAACCAAAAACAACCGGGAAAAAAGTCAATGGGACGAAGCCTAACAATATTCTGCCGTAGCCATAGATTGGTGCCTAGCCCGGCTCGATTTTGGTCATGGTGTTTCATCACAGCAATAAAAACCCTAACTAGGGCAATTATTTCTTTCTGCTTTCATCTTAATAACTGTGAGAGTCCAGGAAGAGGGAGGTGATTGCTTGCAGTGTTACAGAAGTGCTAACAACTGTTAGATCCAGAAGTAATGAACATTCCTGTCACTAAACTGTCCCTTAGAGGGGTGTCATCCCCAAAGTACATAATCAATACATGCTGTCTTTGAAGAGGAGAAAAAAATGTACATTAACCAAATACAAAACAATCACACTAGTTATTAAATACAATACAAAATTGTTATTTCAAATGAGGCAAAAACTGAATTCCAATCATTATAGCAAAAAATAGAATATGAATTATTTTTAAATGTAACATTAGAAGGGTTGTTTTAGGTGCTAGGGATTGGTCCTGGGGCCTTGTGCATGTTGCTAGGCAAACAAGATTCAGATTGTTGTAGTCAAGCCTCTAATTAGCTATACCATCATTTGGTAAATGAAGTTGTAGAAACATCGCTACATCCCCTTAGTTGATGTTGCTTTACTAAGACCAGGAATATTTAATTGGCACTGCCACTTATTATTAACTTCTTCAAGAATCTGGGGAAAGGTTGTCTTGCTATGTTGATAGGTTGGCCCCAATTCCTAGGCTCAAAGGTGATTCCTGCATCACCCTCCCCACAGGCTGGAACTACAGGTGTGTGGGACCATGCCAGGTCTGTGTTATTCACTAGAGGAGTAAGGAGGCAGAGGATCTGAAATAGACATGACGAACAGCATGGCTGAACCTCCACCTACCTGCATTTACCTCCATCTGCTTCCCCTCTACTGTTCTTCCTAAAGGGAGCAATAATGCCTTCATGAGCTGAGACTCAGTGAGACATAGCCCTGGAATCCAGGAAGAGGCTTTTGTCAAGAATTGGTTGGCCTACTAGTGTTCAGGTAGAAAAAGATGGAAGAAGCAATGTAAGGTCCTAGAATCAATACTAAACTCAAGCTATCCTAAAACAAGAGTTCTCTACGGTTAGTTATTCAGCTATATTCTCATGGGTGCACAGGGATTCAATTTGTTTACATATAAAAACACATGTTCAGGGTTAAGAGTATGGCTCAATGGTAGAACATACAGTTAACATACATGTCACCCAAGCACAACCAAAAAAAAAAAATACCTACATTTAATCTGTATAAATTTTAATAAGCATTTCTCAAATTGATCACCAGATAAGGGCCAGTTGTAGTGTGACTGTTTTCTGCCTGATTACTTACACTCTCCGACATATACCTTGCTATGTTTCTAAAGGTGACATTGGTGAGAGTTTTTGTTTTGTTTTGTTTTTTTGGACTATACCTATTTATAAAAATAAAGCATGTTTTTTTATAGCTGTCAGGATTTGTTAAGAAGAATATTTGGCTTCAGAATTTCCGAAGAATATCAAAGAATCAGAAAACAATACTATAAACTATTTTTTAAACAAAATACTGGGAAATGGCTCAGTTGGTAAAGGATTTGCTGTGCCTGCATGAGGACCTGAATTCAATTGTTAAGACACATATGAAAAACCAAGTACTGTAAGTGCGTCTGTACCTCCAGCCCTTGGGAGATAGAGATAGGAGAAACCCTGGGGCTTGATATCCAGATAGTCTAGTTAAATAGATGAACTCCAGGTCCAGAGAGAGCCTGCTTTAAGGCCTAAGGTGACGAAAGACTGACAGAGATATCTGATATCCATCTCCTGTCTCCAGAGACGTACGTGTGTTCACGCACACTCCACCACGTACAGATGCACACTCCCAGGAACCTATGCACACACTTAAATCACAGACACGAACAAAATGAATATATTCTTCATCTATAGAAAAAAGAAGTCAAATAACTTCCAAAACTTCCATAGATTTTTCTGTAGGCTTTAGAAGTCAGAAGGCTTTTCTCTGGGAACTGTTCAAGATTGGAATTTTGGATGACACAACTGACAGAATGTTACCTTCGCAATAAGTGATTTCCACATGCAGTTGAGTGCAATCCACATGGAAAGGCCTTCTGAATAAGTGCCTGCTGATGGGTGAGCCTACGTGAAGTACATACCCTGCTGGGATCATTGATCTGCATTCTTTGCACCATGGTGCTTCAGTTAAACATGAGGTGCCAGATTTTACAAATATGATTGAAGACTCACTCGCTTTTAGCCAATCATCTGCCTCTCACTTTTTTATCCATTCAAGATACAGAGGAGTCAGGCACTCACCTTAGCTTACAAGATTTAGCAGTGACTCTGGTTGACAGCTTCCATTTCCTTCATTGTCCTTTACTCAGAACTGGAGGGTGGAGAGGGAAAAATAAAGGGTTGGGGAGCAAATGCCTGCCTGAGACCACTCAAGTAGTGCTAAGTGCATAAAGGGGAGAGGTGGGATACAGGCTGCCTGAAGCAGAAGACACCAAACTTTTCATAGAGTGAAGGCCTCTCTGGCAGGCAGACTTCTGAGTTAAATTACTTAGCTTTTCAGATGTCTAGAGAAGGCCTTTCCTGACAAACTGAAGTTAGGGCATTGGAGAGATGGCTCGGCAGTTACGAGCACTGGCTGCTCTTCCAGAGCACTGGGATTCAATTCCCAGTACCCACATGGTAGCTGACACCATCTGTAATTCCAATGCTAGGGCATAGGGCACCTTCTTCTGACTTCCACAGACACTTCATGCTGCATAGACATATGTGCAAGGAAAACATTCATACACATAGTTTTTATTTGAAATAAAAACAGAAGGGTTATTCTAAACATGCAGAAGTGAGGGTGATTTCAGCCACATAGAGGGACAGAGACCAATATGGCTGAAGAAGTGTTATGAATTTATCAAGTTGTCATGAGAAGTTATATCAGGTCTTAAATTCAAGTTTATTGAAGAACAGTTTTCTCACCCATTTCAAAGATACAGCCCAAATAGTTTCATTTGACTTATATTATGTTTGTTTGTTTTCTTTTTGAAACTGAATCTCATGTAGCCCAGGATGGCCTCAAAGTTGGTATGTATCAAAGGATAATGTGTGATCCTCCGGCCTCCATCTGCCAAGTGCTGGAAATACAGGTGTGCACCACAGGTGGCTTAAGCGACAGATTGAAAACAAGACTTCAAGCATGGTAGTTAAGCCCTCTTGCAGCCTATCTACATCTCCAGCCTATCTCAACCCTCTTTAGTCAATATTCATGCACAAACACAGACACAGACACAGACACACACACACACACACACACACACACACACACACACACACACACACACACACACTGGCATATTAATAGAATGTCAAATCAAAAAATAGAATTATAACATGCAGTCTTATTTCTCATCTCAATAAAGCTTCAGTATTATCCATCTTATTTCATGATGTTTCTAAAGTTCTATTGCATGTCTAACAAATAATGTTGACTCATAGTTAAATATTAAATGTATATGCCAGAAGAGAAAATGTGAAACCCAGTGGGAGAAAAGAAATCTTTGTGGTGGCAATAAGAACCCCTACAGCCATTACAGAAATATCAGGGAAGTTCCTCAAATCAGATGATCCAGCCTGTATTCTCACTGCTTCCGCCAGTGGTCGTGGTGTGTGTGTGTGTGTGTGTGTGTGTGTGTGTGTGTGTGTGTGTGTCATAATCAGTGTCTTAGGAAGACACCTACACTCCCAGGTTCACTTACAGCATTATTCACAGCATCCAAGAAATGGAAGCAAATTATGTATCTATCCATTAATGAATGAATGAAGAAAATATGGCACATTAGCCTCAAACAATAAGGATATCCTACCACTAATAACAGGAGATGAAGCTGCATGCATCTCTGCTAAATGAAATGTCAGGCACAAGAAGACAAATACCACATGCTCACACTTAACTATGTAATCTAAAGATGTTGACCCCATAAAAACAGGGTGGTATGGAAATAGCAGGATCTGTGGGAGAGAAGGGGATGTCTACAATTTTATCTGTAGGGTTCTTCAGTAAAACCCAAACAAATTAGATGTATGTGTGTATGCATGTATCTCCAAAACTTGGGAGAAAAGATCAAACTGAGGGAAAAAATCCTGAAGTCTAACCTCTGGGTAACAATAAAGCCTAAGACTGGATGGCATTGCAAGTATGAAGCATCGAGCCTGGAGGCCCTACTGTGCTAGAAAGAGGCAAAGGAGCAGAAATTGGGGAAGAATATTAGTGGAAGAAGAAAAGAAAAGAATTGAGAAGCTGAAAAGAAGGAGCCATTCCGAAAGGGAGAGAACAGTGACTGTGCCAAGCATGGAGCAGGGTAAGTTCTCACTGCTGATATGTCAAGCGGAAAATTGTCAGCTTCCCTGGTAAGCACTTCTTTTGAAAATTGCTCTGTGCCTGGTATTGAAAATGCCTGGAATTATAATGAAGACAGTAATAAGATGACTGGTTGCCAAGAATTAGGGAAAGAGAAGAGAAATCGGTAGAGCACCAGGGACTTCCAAGACCTGTCACCACTCTCTATGATGCCTTTTACATTCACCCTATCCGGTACATCACTAAGAATGAGTCCTAATGGAAACTGTGGCATCTGGATGGTGAAGATGCATTATTGATTTTAAAGAACGACCTAGTCTGGTGGCAATATTGATAATGAGGAAGATAGTGATCAGTAATGGAGAGATACGTGAGAAATTTCTACACCCTTCTCTCTCAATGTTTCTTCTAGATCTGCTCAAAATAAAGTGTTTTTAATTTGAATAAAGCCTTCTTGAAACATCTCAGTAAGTAAAGCAGAAAGTACAATGTTTATTCCTTGAAATTTACAGTCTAATATGTGTGTCTTTAGTTTGCTTCTTTAATTGCACATAGAGATTGGGAAATCAACATGTAATTAAGTATTCAGCATAAGGAGTTTAGAACGTCAAAGGAAATTTGAATGCTTTGGCTTTTTTCCCCTGTACAAAATTTTAATACAATTACACTGAAGAAAAAAATGAAACATTATCACTTTAATTCTAAACATGGTAGTGGAAGGTGAGTAACCATTTCTCTATCTTATACTTAAAGAGAAATACTAATTCTTTTACTAATTAATAATTTAGAATGTGTTTGGGGACACCACCAATTAACTGAGAGTAATTTGCATTTTTATGCTTTTTCATTAGCTTCCTGAGTTTTTTTCCATTGTTCCTATAGTGAAACTGTAATTGTTCAAAGGTGAATATGCTGTTTATGCAGTTCCTTAGAAATGAGCTTTAATTATCCATTGTCCAATTTTGTAGATTCAAACTGTTAAACTGTGTTACTCTTGGTATTGAGAGATGTCATGTCCATGTCAGGTTCTCTGGAGACCAACAGGGCACATCGTTCTTAGAGACTTATTATAGGCAATTGTCCACATGACCTGGAGGCAGTCACATTTCAAGGTCTTCATGGTGGGTTGACAAGATGGAGATGCTAGGTAGCTGATGGTGTGGCTCCAGCATGACTCAAAAATCCTGAGAAGCACAAAGACAATGGAGTTCCCAGGAGCAGCGGGATGATAACTCAGGAAGAAAGCTTGGGGTAGAGCTCCTTCAGTAAGTAAAGTGCTGGCTTAGTGTGCATGTAACTCTGGGTTTGATCCCCAAAACCATATAATAGGTGACACACACCTATAATCCCAGTGCTCAAGAGGTAAGTGCATCCGTGGCTACATAGTAAGCTGGAGGCCAGCCTGGGATACATAGAGTCTTTCTTTGTTGAAATCCCAGTTTAAGTGAACAAACAGAATAATTGCCTTTTTAGTTGTAAAGGTTTGGTCTTCTATACAGCCCTAGAACTGTTAAGATGATGCCAAACCATGCTAGGAAGATAATTAACTTTACTCCACCTACCAAGGTAATTGTTGTTCTTACATAAAAGCACTCTCAAAGAAACAACAAAAATAATGTTTCACCAAGTATCTGGGCATCTTATGATCTAGTCAAATGGATACATTAAATTATTTAACACTCTGTATGATGTTAAGTTTTATTCTTTAGCTTAGTCCCTAAATTCTTCCTTAAAGTGTTAATTTAAGTTTTAATTTCAGTACTGTATTGGTGTGATTTATTTTATTTATTTGGGTGATTCTGCTGAACATTTGTATGAGTTGGATATGCACCAAGAGTCACTAACCATCAGCTAGAAACTATTACAAAATGTTGTATTGTGACTTATTTAATTCAGACTTTAGGGGTACATTCCTTCAGAGTATTTCAGAAAGAGAAATGACAAATGGCTGTAAGACACCACACAGCAAAAACAATGCATCATAAAAACTTGCCTTCTAACAAACATTCACAAATGTTTTGTTTTCTCATGCCTCACCTACCAAGGGCAGAAGGACTGACAGGGTTTCTATATTATAAATCTAACTGTCAATCATTAAAATGTAAACCCATTATTACCATTATTAAATGCTAGTTAAGTACACTGGAATCCCCATTAGCCATCTGCTGTTTAATTGTTAATTGTCTAGTAAGCAAACTTTCACTCTGAGTGGTATCTTTAGGCAACCTAGGGGTTCCTCTAATCACCTGGTTGATTAAAACTGTAAAAGGTTCCTGGGAAATATTTATAGACTTACATCAACAAAATAAATCTCGTGGTTCTCTATATTAGCATAAAATAAAAGGAGGTGAACCAAAAGAAAATAGAAATAAAAAGATTGTTGTTCACAAAATATTAACTCAAATGGGTCATATGCACCTAATAAAAAAAAACACAAAGCTATAAAACTCCTAGAGGGAACCTCAGGCAAAACCTTAGCCGTAGGGTATGGTAATGGCTTTATTGAGATTTACACCAGAAACATAATCCATAAAAGAAATAGTGGATAAGCTACCTTCTTAGCACAGAATTAAAACTTATGCTCTATAAAAGGCAATGTCAAGGGGACAAGATGGAAGTCACAAGCTGGCAAAAAAAAAAATGTAAAGGACTGCTATCTAGAATATACAAAGCACCTATTAAAATAAATCACCAAGAAACAACTCCATTAGGACTTAGTAAAAAGATATAAACAGATATTTCACCAATAAAGACCAATACAGATGGGAAACGGGAACGAAAAGACCATCCAAAGTGTATCTTCTGCTACCTGGAAGAGGCAATTAGAACAAGGTACACATGAACACCTTAGAAAATGACCCTAATCCAAAATACCAGATTACCTAATGTTGATGAGCATGTAATACAAAAGAAGTTCTCATTCGTTACTTGTAGAAATGGAAAATTATTCAATTCCCTCTTCTAGCCTCTGTGGGCACTCCATATGCATAGTGCACAGACATACATGCAGACGAAACACCCATGCAGATCAAAATAAATAAAATTTTAAAACATAGAAAAGTGATAATTAAAAAAAACACTTAAAAGGTGTATTGTTGGTACATATGCCTATAATTCTGACACTTGGGAAACTGAGGCAAAAGATTGTAAATTTGAGGGCAGCCTAGGCTAAATATGTAACTTCTAGGAAGCCTATGATGTATAGTGACACCTGTCCAAAAAAAAATGTAAGAATTCCATATTCATTATAGAAAGGGTATCTTCAGAAAGAACAATCTGTGAGAATAAGATTTTTAATGTGAACGAAGTTTGGCTTTCTTAGATTCTTATTACAACCTTACTCCAAAAAAACTAGGTTCTCATTTCCATGAGGTCACCCTCTCCCATCTCAATTCACTCTACTGCCAAAAACTGTTAGGAAGGATTACATTTCACTGCAATGACAAACAACACAGGGAAGAAATGCTGTTGATTGCACAGTGCACAAAGGCTCCTGCATGTCTAGACAAAAATCCAGTGCCATATGTCCTCAGAGGTAGCCCCAGGGACTTCCCTCTCAGGGCACCCTCTCCACATATCCCCATGCTCATGCCAGCAGGGAAGGGACTGCTGGTAGGTTCTGCAACACAAAGGAAATGCTTCAGCATAGAAGTCACTGTCAACTCACAACCCAAAAGCCAAAAGTGACATGGAAGTGTTGTGTTTCTCAGAGAGGAATAACAGAAATGGGTGAGTACTAGAAATTTCTAGATAGTGGCTTTAATGTGTTAGCTCTTAATGTTCCGTGCTCTGAAATGTCTACCTAGAATCTAATTTTTGTAAAATTGGCATAAGCCCTGACATTCTGACAGTTGGTCCCTACAAGGTGCACATGAGAAATGGATCCCTCCAGATGCCAGGAAGACCTGCATCTGTATGACTTCTTTTTTCTAACATGATGGTGATTCTGCCACCCTGGTTTAAACTCTTTTCCCCTCCGCTTCAGTTTCATCTATCAAATTCCTACTTAGCATCTCAACGTGTAAGCTATCTCACACCAACATTTCCTAAACTGAACTTGTGACCATGCAAAGATCCGCCTTACCACATCTAAATTCAGACCCGCCCGGCCAGGGAGGAGCTCCCTGAGTCTGGAAACACCTCACTCTTCCTTCCTGCTCCACCGACCTGACCCATAACGAGGTAAGTGACCCTCTGCTCTTGCCCAATTCCTGTCCAAAGCCCCATTCACCCCGATCTCTTTGGGCCTGCTCCTGCTTGGAGTAGACCTGCCCAAGCAGGGAGGAGCTCCCTGTGTCTGGAAACACCTCACCCTGCCTTCGACCTGACCCCCTACAGAGACCTAACCCCTTTGGAGTAAGGAGACTACCAGGAGAGGCAAGATCATCCAGAGCTGCGGACATTGAAGTCCTGTCCAACACACACCACCAGGTCACAAGAGGAGATAATGAGACCCCACCTGCACCCACTGGAAGAAGAATATGGGAAAAAGACAGAATAAGAACTCACTCAACAACAGAAAGACCAATATGACACCACCAGAATCTAGGCTCCATACCAGCAAGATCTGAAAAGCTCGACAAAAAGATGAAGAAGAGATGGACCTCAAAAATTATCTAGGGAAGATGATAGAGACCTTTAAAGAGGAAACAAGAAAATCCCTTAAAGAAATAAAAGAAAAAGCAAGCAAAAAAATTACATGAAATGGAGAAAAGACAAACCACATCTAAATTCACATGTTGTTTTTTTTTTCTAATTACTGTACCCAATGTCTTGTGGTCATCGTAGGCACTATCACACTCAATGTCCAAAATATTGGGAAATTCATTCAACTATAGCTTCAAAATATACCCATAGATGACATATATTGACAGAGTCACCATTTTGGTTTTATGGAGCTTCATCCACAGGGGAAGGTTGTGGTTTATATGACCACGTGATGTAAAACTTGCACAATCTTACCCACGCCTTTGTTTCATCCACAAGCCTCTTCCCCGGTTATCTTTGTTACTGATAAACTAATCATTGCAGCTCATGATTAAGTAGCTAAGCCATTTTGGCACTGCCCATGAGTCTACATCTACTCTTATCTTGGATAGGTTTTTCTCTCTAGGCAAAGTGAGTATCTTAGTATAATGTCAAAGAACATCCTGGGAAGGAATTCTCCTTCCTCGAATGCCTTTAAGCATCACCCCAGAATGGGGCTAGAGAGCAACAAATGTCAATGTTGACATCCACAAACATCCAAGACAACCCATTCATGAACTCAGCTTATTTTTCTCAGTGATCGGGTTGTTAAAAACTTTCCCATGGAGCCTGTGTATACATGAAGAGACGTGTGCTAGTGCAACTATGGAACTGAGATGGTGATATGGGAAACTGAACGTGTGATTGTGAAACTTACCCTCTATACAAGGTCAGTAGCAAATGTTCAGTTAATGTGTCCTAATGGATTAATGAGGGACACAACTGGATAATTTTGAGGGCACCTAGCCTAGGATAAGCAGTTTTCGCCTATGGAGTAGTGTCATCTGGCAGGAAATGGGATCTGGATTTCAAGTGTTATACTGTTCCCTACTATAGATGATGTATGCTTCCTCCAGAAACCTAGGAAATGACCCTGAAACTCTCCTACCAGGGCTTGGCAGGGCCATGAATATAGTCTCCTTTTCTTCTACAAATATCTTTAACACTAAAGTCTACCTAAGTGGAAAGACAATTTATATAACCACTTTCATGAGCTACATGGTACCTTCTTGCTCTAAGGTCACCCATGTGTAGCCATCTTGCATGTCTCCTATTAGCATTTGGATAAGTATCTAGAAATACCTGATGTTTACAGAAGTATTTAATAACTTGTATGGTTTGCCTTATATGTGAATGTTAGCTTCAAAGCTAACGTATTTCTTCTCTCATGTAGTACAATGGTCTTGTCCATAGTCTTCTAATGATTTGTATCACTTTGTAACCTGGGATAATTGTTACATAGGCAACCCATTTCCACTGGAAAATACAAGTTCTTCATTGTACTGCCCAACCTCATAAATGGATGTATTTAGCATGAATGAATTGTTGCATGTCAGATTAAATTTTAAAAAAATACATGTTTTCCTCCCAGCTCTTTGTCATTCATTGTCTTCCTTGTAAGAGAAAATGTCAGCAAAATTAGAAAGTGTCTGTGTGTTCCATCACTGCCTAGATCCTCCTTTACATTGATTATTACTTCTCACCAAAAATAAGCTGTTGGCACAAAACATTGGTGACACTGAGCTACTAAGATATGGTCATTAGCTTTTCCTGTGCTCCCTGCCTTCTGGGAGCATCACAACCAACAAGCCAAACACCAATCAAGATCCCTGGGGAGGAGCTTCTAGAGTCACCTGCTCCTTTTTGGAAATTCCTACCATGAGCTGTCTCTCAATGATGTGTTTTTTATTGTTTTATACTGTAGATATGTTTCCAGCTCCCATGTTCACTCCTTTGGTATTAAAATAGAATCTCCCATGGTTATCATCACTGGATCACTTATTTTTGTGTTCCCTACAGTGCCTGGCATTGGACTGGAATTATTTTGACACTATGTATTTGAAACACAGGACACACAATACTGAATAGTGTGGAGGCTGAGTGAGACGGTAGGAGGGATCCATTATGCAGAAAGATAGGCTTACAACTGGGGTAATCCAAAACTCAAAAGACAACAAATTCATCAAAACCTAGAAAAGGAACATGGATTTGGAGATGAACTTGATTAGAATATCATCTACCATCTAGCTGATGCTTAACTTCCATCATATTCTTTGTGCTTTCTGCTTTTCAGCATCTCTTACTTTGAGTGAAAAGAAAATCAGTCTTGAATTCTTGAGACAAACTTAAATAAAGTAACCTATAGAAGACTTACTAAAAAAGCATTGTATAATGCAAGCATCATTTACTATAAGTGCTTGGTAATATCAGGCCTGTTCAATAAAACTTGGTGTATGCAAAAAGATACACGTAGAAATCTAAATACTTCTCATAATTAGTTTTTGTTAGCTTAACAGACATCCCAGCCACTGAGAAGAGGAATCTCAGCTGAGGAGCCACCTACATCAGCCTGGCCAATGTGCATGACTGTGGGGCATATATTTTATTTTATTGCTGATTTGATGTGGGCAGTGTTATGCCTGGGCTAGAGGCTCTGGGCTTTATAAGAACGGTAGCTGAGCAAGCCAGAGGAAGCAAGGCAGTAAGCAGTGTCCCTCCATGATGTCTGCTTCAGTGCCTGCCTTGAATTTCCGCCAACTCCCTTCAGTGATGGATTGTTACCTGCGAATTGGCTCTGGCTAGTGCTTTATCCCTGCAACAAAAAGCAAACTAAAACAGTACTATTTCTTAGGAATAACCAAAAGAGATATTAGAAATCAACTAAACAAAAGACAAGACAGGCCACCATGAGGCACAGCATGAATGTGCCTTTGCAAATGTGGGGAAATCTCAGGTGTATATGCCATAAGACATACGTAAGAATCAATTTTTTTTTCTTTTGGTTTTTCGAGACAGGGTTTCTCTGTGCAGCTTTGGAGCCTGGCCTCGAACTCACAGACATCCGCCTGCCTCTGCCTCTGCCTCCCGAATGCTGGGATTAAAGGCATGCACCACCAATGCCCGGCCATAAGAATCAGTTTTATCAGAAGCAGTTCACAGAATAACTGAGCCAGTGAATGTGTATTTTTCACTTTTACAGGGATGATTTTTAAGAACCCTTAGAGCTTGCTTAGATTTCTTAATGGAAGCAGAATCATCAAAGTGAAAACTTGATCTGTGGCCATGGTCACAGACTCCGCTAGGGGTGAATGCTCATTCCAATTAGTAATATCAAAGCAGTTTTTAAGACTGTGCCCACAAAGTTATTTTCAAGTTCCTCGAGCATAGTGGGAGAGCATGTCAGACACAGTGAAGACAAGCCGCTCTTAGGTTCTCCTCACTCACCACTTCTTCCTTCTGCCTCTACGTACTGGTTCTCAGCTCCCTCTGATCATGGAAACTGGGGGCCATGCGGAAGAAAATTGGTATAGCCAGGAAGTTATCGATAGTAAATCTTTACACTTTGAGGGGTTTACTCATATTACAGCACCATGAGGTCATCTGCCTTTGCCCACCTTCTACTCCAACTTTAATCTTCCCTCCATGCTATGCATTCCAGAGAAGAAATTACAAAAAATCCCTGAAGTTAACAACAGTGTTATACTATACCCAGTGTTGTGGAGGATATACCCAAAGAAATTTAGATTTATGGAAGAAAGGTTTTTTCCTGGATATTTCAAGAAGGACAATCAAGAGAAGCAACAGGCAAAACCATATGAAGAAATAAATGATGCAAACATATTAAAAATCAATGGCATAAGCCATGATGTACAAAAGGAAGAGTCATGACATTTTTGTGAATGGAAGACTTTGAAGACTGATGGGCAGCACACACTTCTCTGTACAGATGGTAGCCAGGCTGCCTCACCATCATGAAATACATGTCAACAATTGGTGTTCCCTCCATTTCAACCTTTCTAATCTAAAGACTTCCCTCGGTGGCAGGCAGAGACCACAAAAATCAAGGTGGACCCCTTAGTTTCATAGATGCAATATCTTCCTGACCAAAACTTTTCACTGTAGACGTATTCACTCTCTCCTCATCTCCACTCATGAAGAATGTGCCAAATGATGAATTACATGCAATTGCAGGCTCCAGGCCAAATCCGGCAACATCTACTGAGACAAGTGTTAAATAGTTCAAGGCCAATGCTTTACATTAACCAGTGTATCAACAGCCATAGCAGATTAAAACACTGGTGGTCTATTACAAGGAAGCACAATTAAGAGGATTAAATTAGTAAAGACAATTTAAAAACCTACAAATAGGGGCTGGGGAGATGGCTCAGCACACACCTTTTGCAGAGGACTCAAGTTCAGTTCCCACTACTCATGTCTGGTGGTGCATAACTGCCTATAACTCCAGCTCCAAGTTTCAGACTCTAAGTATCTGCACCCAACACACAAATAATTAAAAGTGGTGGATAGGATGCCATTGATGCCCTTCTCCTATAGTGAGATTGATGTCTACCTTGGTTACCATTCCTAGAGCCTTCATCCAGTAGCTGTTCCAAGCAGAGACAGGCACCCACAGCTAAGCACTGAACCATACTCCTGGAATCCAGTTGTGGAGAGAGAGGAGGGATGAACAAAGGAGCCAAGACAGTGTTAGAGAAACCCATAGAAACAGTTGACCTGACATAGTGAGAGCATGGAGACACTAGTCATGAAGCTGGGTAAACAGCACTGGACCAAACCAGGACCTCTGAATGTGGGTGCCAGCTAGGAGGCCAAGGCAGTCTGTGGGACCTTTAACAGTGGAGCCAGTGTTTATCCCTAGAGCAAAAATGGAGTTTGGGAGCCCATTCCCTATGGAGGGATACTATTGCAGCCCAGATACAGCAAGGAGGGCCTAGGCCCTCCCCTGAATGATATGATGGACTTTGAAGGTCCCCCGTGGAGAGCCTCACTATCCCTGGGGAGGAGTTGGGGGATGGGTTGGAGACAGATGATGGGGAATATGGGAGGATGGGAGAGCGAGGGAATGGGGGGATGGATATGCAAATATGAATAGTAATTAAAAAATAAAAAATAAAATAAAATGTGTATCAAGTTCAAATAAAATATTTCATTAAAGTATTTTAATACATGAAAGAATGTCATTTATAAACATTAATGGCATCATGAAATATTTTGTTTGTATACTGCATGCAATGTTTAAATCAAGTTAAATACATCTGTATTCTTGAACACAAATCATTTACTTATGATAAAATTCCTTTCAAATGTACAGTTCAGTTATCATTGTCTATAGTCATCATGCTATGCAATAGCACACTAGCAGTTCTTTTTTAAAATAACAAATTTATTTATTTTACACCCTTGCTGAAGCTTCCCTACACCATCCCCTCTCAGTCCCTCCCCCCACCCTCTGTTCCCATCCCCCAATCCACTCCTCCTCCATTTCTATTTAGGAAAGGACAGGTCTCCCATGAGTATCAACAAAACATGACATATCAGGGTTGCAGTAAGACTAAACACCATCCCATGCATTAAGGCTGGGCAAGGCAACCCAGTATGAGGAGTAGGGTCCAAAAAGACACTAAAAGAGTCAGAAACAGTCCTTGTTCCTACTGTTAGGAGGAACAAGACCAAACTACACAACTGTCACATGTATGCAGAGTGCATTGGTCAGTCCCATGCAGGTTCCCTGGTTGTTGGTTTATACTCTGTGAGCCCCCATGAGCCTAGGTGAGTTGATTCTGTGGGGTTTCTTGTGGTATCCTTGACCCTCTGGCTCCTACAGTTCTTTCTCCCACTCTTCTGCAGGAGTCCCCAAGCTCCATCTAATGTTTGGCTATGGGTCTGCATCTGTTCCAACACAGAAGCACTCTTTGATCAACCTTTGTCCCCATCCTATCCCAGTAGTCTCCCCAGTCTTTTCTATTTTTCTTTGTTTGTGTGTGTGTGTGTGTGTGTGTGTGTGTGTGTGTGTGTGTGTGTGTGTGTGTGTTTGGTTTTCATTTGGTTTGGTTTGGTTTTGGTTTTGGTTTTCAAAACAGGATTTCTCTGTGCAGCTCTGACTGTTGTGGAATTCACTCTGTAGACCAGACTGGCCTTGAACTCATAGAGATCCTCCTGCACCACCACCACCTGGCTACTCCTTTAATTTCTAAGGGAAACAACATTGTTACTTACATTCCAGGTGTGAGATGATGAGATGCTTGATAGTTCTATGCCTAGCTTGTTTCATTTAACATAATAATTTCCTGTTCCATCAATGTTGTCACAAATGACAGCATTTCATTTTCTCTCATGCCTGAGTAGAGTTTGATTATACATGTGTGTGTGTACATTGTTCATCTGTAACCTGTATTGTCAGGACAGTACAATGTTTTGGCCTTTGTGAATAGTGCTGCAATAGAGATAGGGAAGTACCCATCTCCTCAACATGCTAATTTTATTTTCTCTGGATATATGTTTTGTAGCAAACTTGCTAGATCATATGGTAATTCTATGTCTAATCTTTTGAGGGAGCATCGAACTGTTTCCCACAATCATTCTTCAAACCTCCCTTCCTACCACCAATGTATAAAGTGATTCTCTCGTAGAATCCTCTCAGTGAGGACCCAGGTTCCCAGTACCTGACCCACGGCAGCTCAGAAACCCTCGTTAACTCATGCCAGTCCCAGGAGATCCAAAGCCCCTTCTGGCCACCAGGCATGCCTCTCCACTCCACTAATAATAATTAGTATACTGGGGCACAGGGGTTTTAGGCAGTTTTGCCATGGCAAATGGCAAAGCCAGGAGCTGAATCCAGGCAGGCTGCAGAGCCTCCCCACCCTCCCCCTCCTGCATGCTTCTTAGACTATTTCAGAAAGGGTGGGCTAGCCCCAGGTAACAGGCTCTCAATGAAATCATGTTGTTTCACCTAAAACATATTCTTCATATTAAAACGCTAAATGAATTGTGAAATATTCAAAAATATTTATAAAACCCAGACTGTCTCACTTATTAATAGCTTAACGGCTTGCAAATAAAATACAGTCTGATGAGCCAAAAAAAAAAAAAAAAAAAGCTAGTCGGTTTGAAATGTAAACAAAGAGCTAATTATCTAGCCTCTGTATCATCTGCTGCTGTATTTGGTCTTTAGCAGGTGAAGTGTAATGTAAGACTAGAATAAGGGGGCTGGAGAGATGGCTCAGAGGTTAAGAGCACTGGCTGCTCTTCCAGAGTTCAATTCCCAGCAACCACATGGTGGCTCACAACCATCTGTAATGTGTCCCAGTTCCCTCTTCTGGTGTGCATTGCAGGCATACATGCAGGCAGAAAACTGTATACATAATAAACAAATAAATATATAAATCTTAAAAGAAAGGAAGGAAGGAGGGAGGGAGGGAAGGAAGAGAGAGAGAAAGAGAGAGAGAGAGAGAGAGAGAGAGAGAGAGAGAGAGAGAGAGAGAAAGGGTAAGTACATTGGCTGCCTTGGTAAGAAAACATTAAAAAAAAAATTCAACTTTTACATTTATTGAACCTTCCAGGTTGATGCTACCCCCTATGTGGTTATGTGGTATTGTCACTCATGCCATGCCATATGCAACCCACTGTGCTGGTGGCATTGAAAAAACGTGTTTCACTCCACCCGAGCAGTGGAAATCTGGCCTATATCCTGGGCCACAGAAAATGCCAGAAAAATCTTGGCTATCTCTTCTGCAGATGCCTGCTACTGATTACCAGTTTGGTCAGGCAAGAGCCTACCCAAGGCATTGCCCAAATACATCAGCACTAATGGAAAAACACTCAAAATACACACCCCTCCTAATGGCAGATTGGCAATAACATTTTATGCGCAGAGAGCAGATACATTTATTATTTGACTTTCATCATTGCTAAATTATTATGAGAAGCCACTACAGAAAGGGCCCTAATGTGTGAAAATAAATATTTATTCTCAGCTGCAATCATTTCTTCACACTTTTGATTGCATGTTCTCCTCACATCTGTTTCTCAGACAAGGGTTTTAGAATAATAACACAAATACTTAGCAGGACCCCATTCCTCAGAGACACAAAGAAAAAATAAAGCCTGCGGCTTCCAATTAGTTTCATGAGAGTGCCTGGAATCAGATTGTAAGACTGGAAAAACCTTTTGAGATGCTATCCATTGACTCGGGAGTGTTAGTTCTTAGAAGGACAGAACTACGTAGTCCTAAAAAGTCATTCTAGAAACATGAAAAGGTTGATAAGGCCCAAACCCAGAGTCTTCACAGTTATATTGGCCTGTGTGTTTGGGATATGACCAGAAGTGGCAGATAAATCCTTAGACATAGAGCTAAGCTTATTTAAGTAGCTGTAGCTACTCATGAGGCTGTCCTCCGCTTGATCATTCCACGCCACATCTCATCATAACCATCATCAGAGTCAATATCAAAGACATTTCCCAATACTGTTACGAACAATGCTGCTAGTAGAAAACATGAAGTCTTGGGTCTATGGGAGGAAAAGAAAGCAAGAAAGGAGAAGAGCTGGGCCGGGAGCAGCAACAGCAGCAGCCAGGTCACCAAACATGACAAATGAGCCCTGTGGGCTTCCAAGCAGGAAATCCTCCAGTTTCTCAACAGGAGTATGATGCTGAACCTTGAAGAGTAGCTTTTCTCAGAGCACTACCAAAAGAAGGGTCTGTCCTGTGAGTCCACAATATACCAGAAAGCTGCAGAAAAACAAGAGAGAGCCCTAAACCAGTGCTCTGGTCTCACCACAACCCAGTTGACACTACCTGATGAGAATCTCTTAGAATGGGTATGGAATCTACCTAGATCTCTCATTCCCCCATATCCACGTCCTAAAAAGCTGACTTGTTCCAAACCCTACCCCCTCCTTCCAACTAGGAAAAAAAGAAAAAAAGAAAGAAAGAAAAAACCTCCTCAGGAATGCAAGGTGACAAATGCTGTTGCAACTTAGCTCCCTGTGGCAATCCTCTCTGATTCAGTGGCAAGATGCCCGATAGCTTCCTGGTTGGTGTCACAGGCTCCCTGTTGTGCTTTGCACTGAACAGCTAGAAATTGTTTGTTTTCTCAATAAATAATAGATGGTTATAATAGTATGAGTAATGTCAAGCATTGTGTGAAGGTTAAAGAGTTAATGCATTTAAAGTTTGAAATGGAGTCTGGGAATAGCTAAGTGGTAGTGCTTGCCTAACATATATAAAGTCCTGGTTCTCATACCCAGAAGTGAAATTAATAATAATAATAATAATAATAATAATAATAATAATAATAATAATACTTTTCATAAATACCATTTAGAATTGCCTGACTTGGTCATTGTCACCTATAATTATTTCAAATTACTATTACTATTACGACTATTGTCACCACCAGACAGAGTCATGATCCTTAAAGCTGGTATTTGGCTTGGCAAGAAGCAAAGTATGATCTGGTATCACAGAGATAAACCCTTACATTCGATAGGCCATGCCTCCCCCTAATTGTGCTTTCGAAGAACCAGCTTGAAGCCATTCTGCTTCTCCACTCCATAGGTCAGTTGGCAGGCACAGTTTGGAGCCTCCAAATGGGGATATGTGACAAACCCTCCAGGAATGTGTGATGGTGTCTGAGGCTCAGGAAGCACTGCTCTGGAAGATAACACTTCCTCAAGCCACAGATGGTTGTGACTTTTCCTGATGACTCATTCTTCCATTCCATCAGTTTCTTCCCGAGCTTCAAGATGATGCCACGACTTGTGATTCTTAGTGGCTCTCCGTTCTATTACTGTCAGGAGAGGCCATTTCATAGTAGTGATGCATGGGTGGTAATAACAGCAGTGTGAGCTGGGGGTTACCAGTCAGTTTTCCTTCCCAGGGAAATTGTGTCCTTCACTCTTCACAGATGAGGAAACCGGAACGGCAGGCAGTTATGCATTTTGCTAAATTCCGTGATACTAGGTAACAACAGAGCTGGGATTCAAGACTGTAAGAATATAAAGTGGAGCCCTTTTCTTCAATTCCAGGAGCTCTTCAACATGACTGAAGGAGTAGGGGGTGGCCTGAAAACTCCGTTCTTGCCCACCCCCCCCCAACAATCTTTCTGGCTCATTAGGCTTGCTTGATTGGAGCCCATGAAACTGCACTGTTGATGGACACCTCGTGTAGATCTGATGCAGGTGGTCTGAGCGCACATTGGCAAAGCAATGCACAGTCCAACTTGTTTCACTTTGATTTTAAATCTCTCTGGCCATGGTGTATAGAAAGGTTTATTAATTCCACATATTTCCTAAGACGAAGTCATGACCTTTTTCAAAGGTTCAGAGAGGAGTGTGATCAACATATGATCCATGGAAACATGACTCTAGCTATCACCACAAATGATACCAATAAACAAGTGCATTCCCTTTAGGGTTATAGTTACAGCAGAAGTAAAGGAAGATTCGCTGTGTCAAGCGGCCAGAGGTTAGCACTGTTTTCTAGCCATGGTGCATGGGTGGCATACATTTCTTTTTACATTATCTTGAAATTGGAAATTACATTCGGGTTCATGACTTTCCCATTTTTCATTACTCTAATACAACTACAAAAATATCTCTAAATATTCTCAGTGCAGATGAATAAAAAGTGATGGACATTTACAACAGGGCATAGATACTATCAATAAAGAAATATATGTGTGGAACCAGAGTGGCAATTGCTTCATTTAAGCTCTAAATACAAATCTGAACTTGATGTGACTTTACCTATACATGCTGGAAGGGACTATTTGGCCCAGGCAAAGCTCATAGCTCTTTCTAGAAAGTCCAGGTCACATGCCTGGCCCATAGCCACAAGATGACAGGTCAACTGAGTGGTGAAAAATACTTAGGGTGTGACAGAAAGTCAAAATGAGATGGGAGTCAAAATAGGCCACTCTGAAATGAGCACTGGGAGGTAGCCCCAGGGCACTGCCCACTAAAGAATCAAAATGAGCAGGAAGGTTGAACAAGTGGCATAAAACAAGCCAGTCCCATATCTCAACCAGCTTGTGCCTCAGTTTCCTCGTCTTTTTTGTTTGTTTGTTTGTTTGAGACAGAGTTTCTCTGTGGCTTTGGAGGCTATCCTGGAACTAGCTCTTGTAGACCATGCTGGTCTCAAACTCACAGAGATTCACCTGCCTCTGCCTCCCCAGTGTTGGGATTAAAGGAGTGTGCCACCAACGCCCGGCTAAGATGCTGTTCTTGTCATGGCACAGTGGCATGTGGAGATGTTCAAAGAGTGTTGCCACTCCAACTGTAAATAAGTTAGAGATGCTGGAAAGTTATCAAGGCCCATTAAAAAGGAAAGGGAGGCTTCTTCCAGAGTCTTTTGACAGTCCCAACACTGCTCACATTAAAAAAGTGCCTGCCTTTAAAACAAGTGGCTGCGCAAGCCAATCATATAGAAGCAGGAGTCATTTACAATGGAATCAGCATGGTGAGCATACCTTTCATTAATGTTTCAAGCAACAAATTTGACCCAAGTACAAATGAGTTCCCATCAGGCATTTCCAAAATTGCAATGTATTTTGCCCTAGGAAAGCTAAAGAAATCTGTTTATGGTTCTTTTTGTAGCAAACTCCCGCTAATCGAAGGTAAAAGATTCTCTGCGGCCCTGCTTCCCGGGCACACAGCACTATTTCTCTGATTAATGATCCGGGAATCTGCAAAGCCAACATTGTCTAGTTCTAACGGAGTCAGCTACCTTTGCCCAGGTGTTAAACCAATGCCCTCATCCCGGGAGTTGTTTGGTAATTAGCAGGACCGGCGGGTGTCTGCACTTGCTACTGTTCCTCGTAGCTGAGCATATGTGTCAAGTCCCCGCTGGGGGGAGGAAGAGGGTGAAATAAATGATCCTCCCAAGCAGTAGCAAGGTCAGCTCCTTCTGGAAAGATAGGGCCAACTTTCTACCTCTGCATCAGGCACTGTCCTTGCTCCTCTCCGCCAGAACCCTCCATTTGTTTGGAAGCCTCCTTTGACACATTCTCTGCCTCACATTCAGCAGTACCTCCTTCCTTCTCCTCACATTTAAAAGACCTCTGAAATTTCAACCATTCCAAAGTCCTCAGAGTCCTACCTCAGGGGTTGGGAGTCATCACGAAACACCAGGGTATCTTCTCATATCCAGATGGGTTTGCATCTCTCAGTGAGCAACCATGTTGGTGCTGTCTGAACAAAAACAGCCAAAATACAGCGTAAGTACAAGCCTGTGCAGCCATGGAAAAGGGTACTAGAGATGGCAGAGAGTTAGGATCTTAGTTAAAATCCTGTAAAACATAACATTTAGGCAGCAGATAATCTTCTCAGTTAGATGGCTGTGCCCCTATGGAACCTGAACACTTAATGAACATTATCATTTCAAAGTCTGTATAAATGTCCTTAGCATCATTTTAAATAAATATAGGCACACCAACTGGGTAGCAGGTCTCTGTTGCATGTCAGAGAGAGAGGAAAATACAGCAGGTGAAGTTTGAAGCTGGTATGCTTCAGTTGAAGACAGATGGTTAAAATTCTCAGTGTAACATTGAGGCTACAGGGAACCCGGATGTCTTAACAGACAAAAGGGGGTTGCATGACAGTTTATAGGAGACTTAATAGTTAATAGTTCCAGATGGGGATAGTTAGTGTGCTACACTGCCAGCTTGTACACAGAACCCATTGTTAAATTTTAATTTCAGATCAACTGCAAACATTTTTTAGTGCAAACAGACATGAGACTCACTGGAGCTCTGTTTTATAGAGCACGTGGAGCATGGCTAACCCTGGAGACTGGAGAGCGGTCAGTGCCTTCCCAGTAGGATGGGAAATACAGTTATTCCATTTTTGAGCAAAAATATAGTATTGTTCTCTGCAGCCCTTCTCACCACATGGCATGCCGTGTATTTATTTGCTTGTTGTTTATCATCCCCCTTCTAGAATATTCCAGCAAGAATATTTCCCATATCTACTATATGCCCATGATAGCAACCATAGATGACATAAAGTAGGTGCATGGTAAATATTTGTAGACTGAATGAATAACAATAAAATAAGTGAATAAAGGAGGAAGTGATTCATTTTCTTCTCTTGTGACTGACACTTGGTAGATGGTTGGTTGATATTGGTTGAAATATGAACACACTGATATAATCTCAGCTGTGGTAGAGCATTCAAACTAAATGGAAATTAAATGGAAATAGGAAAACACACTAATAAAATAAACATATGGGAATTGGAGAAATGGCTCAACAGTGAAGAGCACTGACTATTCTTCCAGAGGACTGGGTTTCAATCGAAACACAGATCACAATGTCTGTAACTCCAGTCCCAGGGGAATCCAACACCCTTTTCTGGCCTCTTTGGGTACTGTATGCATGTGGTTCACAGACACACAAACAGACAAACACTCATAAAATTAAAATAAAGGGGAAAAGTAAGCTTGATCATCAATCAATGTAAATGTAAAATAGAATTGCAATGTTAACAAAATCTATGTCACATTTGTAGAGCTGTTGTTGAAGTACTTGCCAGCCCCAAGTCTACAGTGGTGGCACCATGGAAGGAAGAGTGTGGGAAATAATATTGCAAGCATGGAGGGACCAGAGCCTCTGGTCCTTCTGGCCTCTGGAATACTCTGTAGAATATGCAGAATGACATCTCTCCAGGACACATCTCCTGAGAAGGTAAACATGCATGGCTTCCTGTGGCTTGACTTACTCAAAGTTGTTGTCCAGTCTTGTAGACAGACTACAGAGACAATGAGGGGGCCAAGTTCGGGGAAAGCACTCACTGATATATGAATATTAAAATCAGAACATTTTTGCACACCCCTGGTAGAATTCAGGGATCACTGGGAGGTTTTTCAGAAGCAACAGCTGCTGCAACTTGTGGCACCACCCTGATATGGCCTCAGGAGATTCTGTACAAAGCCGAAGTTCCTACAATAAAGTCAGTTTTGGTCTGTGTCAGCCTGCCTCACATGCTCTCAGTCAAGACAGATGTGTGTGTTAGTACATGATTGATAATTGACAGGTAGGTTTAAGATAGGAGAATCTCAGGGAAACATCTGATGGACCTTCCACTAAATTACCACAGTGGCACCAAGACCCTTTATTACTCCACTATAATAAAGTAAGTGTATCCCTAATGCTTTCTGATTGTACAGGTCACACCAAACAGCTATGAACAAAGAGAAAGCATTGGCAAGTAAAGATAGAGATCTTTCTCTCAGATGGTACATTTGTGCCTCTGGCTTCTTGTTTTTCTACTTTTTAGTGACATCTCATGACTTCTGAGTTTTTACTATTCGGTCTTCAATCACTGTCTTTGTGTGCTTGTGGGGTATAGACTAAGATTCTAAGGAAAAGAAAGAAAAAGAGGGGAGGGAGGGAAGAGGAAAGAAAAGAGAGAGTGCTAGTGAGGAAAGTTAAGCAAGACGGTGCAAAAAAGTAATATGTACAACAGAATTAAGTCTATGTCAACTTTTAGCACAAAGAAGAGAGAAATGAATTTTTTTTTTAATTAAGAAAGGGGTCAAGACCGTGCTGGGAAAACCTGCAGAAACAGCTGGCCTGAGAAAGTGGGAGCTCATGGACCCCAGTCTGACAGCTAGAGAACCAACATAAGCCCAAACCAGGCCTCCTGAAAAGCCTTCATCCGGTAGCTGATGGAAGCAGAAACAGGCACCCACAGCTAAGCACTGAGCCAAACTCCTGGAATCCAGCAGTATTATAGAGGGAAGACGGAGGAGCAAAGCAGTCAAGACCTTGCTGGGGAAACCCCCAGAACCAGCTGATCTGACCTAGCCAGAGCACAGGGACCCCAGTCATAAAGCTGGGAATTGTACTGAACCAAACTCTCTGAATGTGGGTGCCAGTTAGGAAGCCTGGGAAGTCTATGGGACCTCTAACAGTGGAACCAGTATTTATCCCTAGTGCACAAATGGACTTTAGGAGCCCATTCCCTATGGTGGGATACTATTTCAGCCCATATACACCGAGGAGGGCTTAGGCCCTCCCCCAAATGATGTGACAGACTTTGGTGATCCCCCATGGAAGGCCTCGCCGTCCTTGGGGAGCAGGTCAGGGGTGGGTTGGTAGGGGGTATGGGAGGATGGGAGGGAGAAGGAAGGGGGATTGATATATAAAATGATTGTTTGTAAATGGGGAAAATTTAAAAGAAAAAAAAAAGGTTGGACTCAAACCCCCAATGTCAAGTCAACTGGGTAGTGAAATCCTGAAAGATTACCAACCGGCTCCCCAAAGCTGGTGTGAGAACTCTGTGCCCAAAACCACTGATAAGTCTCCTCACACAGAAAAATAAAATGTTATCCCTCCCACAGGATTTTTCCCAGGAGCTAGAGAGATGGTTCCGTGGTTAAGAGCATTTGCTGCTCTTCCAAAGGACCCAGGTTTGATTTCCAGGTTCTCCTGAGATGTAAGGGACAGTAGAGATGTCCCGTTTGCTGCCAAGCATTGCGCTACTGACGCTTCGTCTCTGTCCTTTGGCCAGCTCTGCGGTGAAGAAACAACACAAAACAATAGCAACAAAAACCTCTGATACCATTTAACTTCAAAGGGTAATTTTATACTATATCCATTAGCAGAATAACGTAGTAGGCGTATCCCTATGGCCTGAGAGCTACCCAACAATGGGTTCTTGGCCAGATTTAAAGTACCAGGCAGAGTGGGGCTTTAAATCCAATAAGAAAGTAGTTGGTGACTATTTAGGGGTGGTATCCCATCCGTGCCACTCTTCTACCCATGGACATGTGTTACTATGCCAAACTTTGTAGTTCACAGTGTTTACAACCAGATGAGACTACTAATGCCTTCCTCCACACCAGCAACCTACATGGCACCTTCTAGTACTGTGAAGTCAGCCATGTATACATAATTTTAAAAATAAAATAAAAATATTTTAAAAATAAATTAAAAATGCAAACCTTGCCCTGCTGGAGTTTTCCACGCGGACAGATATTCATACTCAGAATTTTTATGCTCTTTGAATATGAGGCCAACACTGTGAGTTTTTTCTCTCAATCCATACATGTGTCAAATACATTTGCTATTATTCATGGAATTTCCAACCAGAACTTCTTTCTAACTACAAGTTTAGAAGACAATTAGGTATAATTAAAATGTCCCTTGGCTTTATTAACTAAAGCCAGCTAACAAATGAGCTAGCAAGATAGAAAATGTCTTCTTGACAAAATATAACCTGTGTTTTCCGAGGCTGCATGAACTTCCTGAGATGGCTGCTTCTTGTTCCCAAAAAACATTGCAAGGAGAAATATCTGGAAGGCACAGGGGCAGGTATCTAAACAGTACCAGAAAGGAAAATGGGGAGGGCCAGGAGCTTTATAAAACACCCAAGACAGCATTTAGGCTTCCAGCCTTAGGCTTTGCCCTTCCGGCATGTATACAGCTGTTACTTTCCCTTTCTCAGAGACTTGAACTTCTGTCTTTCCTGGATGTTCCATTGTCCAGGCTAGGAAACGAATTTGACAATCTTCTAGACAGCCACCATCACTCCCATTGCAGTCTTCATGCTTATGAATATTATAAACCCAACAAGAAAATACATAATTACTAATGTAGATCAAGTGTGGGGTGTGTGATGGCACACATTTAAATCCTATTACTCAGGAAACTGAGGCAAGATAATCATGAGTTTGAGGCCAGCCTGGGCTACGTAGTGAAACCTTATCTTAGAGAAAAATATAGTACTGAAAAAATAAGCAGGGATGGAAATATTTTCAGAGACATACCCAAAAAGAAAAACACAGCCAACTGTCTGAATGTCTGCTCAATGTTTTATTGTCCCTTCATGTGTTGGATAACACAGAGGTATTGAATTGTGAGCCATCATATAGGTAATTCTTACAACTCAACAAGTCCCGTAGAAGGTACACCCTGTATGTTCTCATTTTAATGACAAGCTGAAGGCTGCTAGGGCATTAAAGAGGATTTGAAACTGCTCTCAGACTTCTTAAGTCAAAAGATTATGCTGTGCGCTTTGTGTGTGTGTGCTATGAGGTATTAAGTCCTTCCATCTTGGAGAAGTCTGCAAACCTGATAATGTTTGTAATTGCATTATCCAGGTTAGTGATTAAAAAAATACAAATCCAATGTTATCCACTGACAGTGTTAACCCAGGTGGGTAGAGATTAAGTCAATAGTACCATAAAAGCCAGTCTTTATCCGTGTAACGCATAAAATGAAATAAAATACACTAAAACAAAAATATCCCATGTGTATTGATTTTTCCTTTGGCACACTGCCCTAAGGACATGGAAGTCTTTTGATGTGATCAGTTCTTCACGGAAGAAATGGTGTTCTACAAAGCACCTCCTCTCCTCCCCTGCACACAAGCATACCTTTCTATTCCTTTATGGTCCCACGTCACAGGTGCTCCGCTTTCCTGGTGATGTTGTGGTGTTGAATTCAGAGCAAACTGAATTGCTAGAAGCAGTTCACATTCAGCATCACAGTGGCTTTGCTTTTGCAGCTGATGTTTTTGTTAGACCTCATGTTTTTAAATAACTTTAAGGATATGACGCATGGACTGGATGAATAAATTTCTTCTTTCATATGTTCCAGGCCTTGGGTTCAATCCCCAGCACCAAAAAAATAAGTAAATAAAATAAAATGAAATAAGATTTCAAAAACATGTCCCACAAAGCTCTGAGTTCAATTCCCGCACAGGAAAAAAAAATTACTTTTAAAGAGGATGTTTCACCCTGAGACAATGTTGGTCACAGCACATAGAAACCTGCAAACCGAGAGAGCATCCCGTCTTTGTCATTTAGAGGTCTCTATGTACTTAATAGCCTCTTCTATGGTGTGGTGAACAAATGAGCCAACAAAGTTTACATATTCTTTGGTCACTAATTATTAATCCATTTATTAAACACAGTCACATTTAATCAGTATTATGTCATACACTTCCACTGATCTGGAAAAGTGGAGAATTTAAGAATTCCAACTTTATGCTTTTGTTGCAGACATTTTGTAATCCTATGACATCTTGCATAACCTGTCTTTTAAGTGATGCTGAGGATGAGTAACAAAGACCATCTCAGTAATGTGATGTATTTGTATTACCTCATACTGCGATGCCCATTAAAGACTGTGGTTTAAAAATATAAATAAGTATGTATAACAGAGATATAATGGCTGCTTCCCCAAAGTTTGCATTGCCACCATAAATACTATGCCCTGTCTGATAACAGCAAAAAGAAAGGTCCCAAAATATGAATGTAAACACACCACACACACCCCTTCATGAAGAAGAGCTAACAACAAGACACTCTATAGTAGCAGGTAAGAACTAAGCACCTCCCCATGCTGTCCAGTGCCCTTTTCTAGTCTATCCTCCTTGTAAGAGAAAAATTTTAAGGTTTATATATTGAAGGAATTATAGGACAGAAAATTCCAAACATATGAGTTCTGGAAACAAAGCGAATAAATAATGATCATTTTCATGCCAACCTCCAAATGGTACCTAGCAAATTCTTACTCATTATTTATCTCCCAGACCAAGTACTGCTTCTATGTTACTCAGTGCTTTTGTGCATGGAGAGAGAGAGAGAGAGAGAGAGAGAGAGAGAGAGAGAGAGAGGAGAACAAAAACCAATATTTTATACACATTTTCCTTGAGTTCCTATTGCACCCAGTATATCACATAACTCCCTCAGTACCTTTAAGCGGCTATATTGAAATTGTTTATAGATATGTTTCCCTTCTGGTTCACAAACCCATTAAGAGTAGAAATTACTCCCATGTATTACCAACTTTGTATCCCAAATGTCCAACACAATAACTGGCATAAAACAGACGAGCATTCAATGCGTGTTTGTTACATTTCTCAAATAATTAAATTAAAATTGATGATAGCCTCATTTCTCATCTCTGCCAGAGAAATTGAATGGGATTGATCTGATATTTTTTACACTTGACTTCATTAAGTCGGTCTATACTTCTATCTTATAGTTCTCAATTATTTTTGAATACTTTACTTGACATTACTTTGACCTAATCATGTATATTTTTATGGAACTGATTACCTCTCATTTGTATGGATGAATGGAATGAAATGAAGGAAGGAAGAACCTATCATTATATTTCGAGAACAATGCCAAATACAGCCCCAAAAGCATGGTCAGATCCTGCTATTTGAATATTCATAAGCAGGCCGTTTAAGCTCCCCAAGTCTCAGTTTTCTGATTTGTAAACTGAAGATAAAATGCTTTCCTGTAGGTATGGCTGTGGGGATCAGCTATTATATACAAAGTCCTGACAGGGCACCTGTGCATAGTACATGCTCAATAAATCACATCCACAACAAAGTACTTTTGTATGCCATACATCACTTTGTAAATGTTATCTATAGCGTTACCCTACCCTTGGCCCTTTACAGTTAGATATACAGTAATAGTAACAGAGTTCGGGGAGGGGGTCAGGAAGCTAGGAAGAAGCCATCATAAAACCCAATACTAACAGTAAGTAACTCAAGAAAGAAACATAGAAGAAAAGTACAAAGCATGCTTGGTTGCTTTGGGTTATATTTACATTTGTTAAGGATGAAGGCATCTTATCAAATCATCGAGTCATGTCATGAGCTAAGTAATTTAACTGCCCAGTGCTTTCTACTTTTCTATTGTGCAATGGTCATCGCTTCCAAGACTGTGACTTCAGTTTTGGTCTCCTTCCACAAGTCTTCTCTGGATTAGTTCTTTCCATCCCTCAGTTTTACACTGCCTTAGTCTATTAAAATTGCTATAACCAAATACCATAGGCTAATTGCTCACAATTTATAAAATGTACCTGACAAATTCTGGAGGTTAAGAAGTCAAAAATGGATGCCTCCAACAGATTCTGTGTCCATCAGGACCCTCTTTCTTATAAATAGTGCTATGACTGTGTCCTTAGTCTAACTATGTCCCTTTTATGTATTCATGAGGCCTCAGAGTTTACCCCTCCAAAGTCTGACCTCTTAATACCATCACAAGGAGAATTAGATTTCAACATATGAATAAGGGAGGAGACAAAATCATTTCAAACAAAGCATCCTCCAGCCCCCAGCTGCAATGACAGCTTCACTGAGGACACTTAGGATGCCAAGAGCTAAACCTCGTATCAGTCACCTTGCAGGAAAACATGAGGCCTCCAAAGAGAAGTAAAAATCATAAACTGGAACTGCATTCATAGTACATAAGACCTATGTTCTCATCTCTGTTTCCCTGCTTTGCCTAATTCATTATCAATGACCTCATTAATTTCTATTTCCCAGTGTCTGTCTTCAACCCCAGCTCTTCAATTCCCATACCCAGCCCTTCTATCCTCCCATATTCCCATACCCATCCTCAATTCTCATGTATTCATCAATCCTGGCCATACATAGAAATCAATTGAGTTGCTCATGTACCCAGTTCTCATCAGCATTGGTAAAAAGAGGATAAAAGTGTGACATTCTATAAATGCGGGAGCCAGGCAGGCTTCTGTGGACAAATGGGCAGTTCTCTGTAGCTGTGGGAACCACACTGGTAATCTGGTGGTCCTGCATAGAAAATTAATTTGAGTAAGATAATGTATTGAAGGGTTTGGAAATATAGGCTATTAAGTAACATCAGAATCAATCAAATCAAGTTATATAGATTTTAATATCTTTCACTGTCCCCTATTCCTCTGACCAATGGCAGTTTGGGATCTAAACCATCAATAAGTAAGTAGTGAGACTAGTTCCATTTGTGCTTATATATTTGTTCTTCTTTCTGTCTGCTGCCACTGGTTAATGCTACTTCTAATTAGTGGGGAACACTGTTCTGTAGAGTGGCCAGGCCTGCTTCTTAGTTATGACTCATTGATGTTGGGCAAGTCTCAGGCTACTTGGCCCACGTGTGAGGGGATGGCCATGTTTGCTCTTCATACCCTCACCCTTACTTGTGTAAAACAGAGTGACAAGCATTTTGAAGACTACCAAGTATATGATGGATTTTGATAATCACTATGCCTGAGAGTGTTCACTCTAGGATCCCCTGTGTCACACTAACCACTGTGTCACTTTGGCTGAGCCATCCTTTTGAACTTCAAATTCCTTTTGTGTAAAATGACATGAAATACTTCCTGATGGCTTATTATGAAAACTTAGCATGATAATCTTGTATTTATAACCTACCTGGTGTTCAAAAGGTTTTTTACCAACTATTGTGGTTACAGAGTAAACTTTTGGCTTCTGTCCAAAAGTAAGTTAAAATTGCAATCACCTTTTTTACTTGAAGATGAGCATGATCTTTTTGTGGGAGTTAAAGTACCTTCGTATTTCCATTAGCCTTGGGCTTGTCAGATACACTTCCTTTCCTTACTTCACTAGACACTGAGCCATTCTGTCTTTGTTATCTGTCTTGCCTGGGCTATGGAATTCTATCTTTGACTACTACCTGGTTCTTTCGTCTCCATATCAGTTCTATCAGCTTTAACTCCTCCTTCGGCTTTTAAAGTGATTAAGTAATCTTTCCTAGCATCCACTCTCCTGTCAACCACATTATACAAAATAGAGTTAGAAGAAGTAGAAGAAAAGGTGAAAGATAGAAAAAGGAAAAACAGATGATGATGAAGCAAGTCAGGCTTTGGAACTGAGGATGACACTAGCAGGAAGCTTAATGGCAAAAAGAAAGTTTTCCACCTAAGTTTTGTCTGCCTTCCTTACTAATAAAGCTCCATCTGTGACCAGAAATAAGGATCTGAGTGGGACATGAGTCCTTTTCAATGTGCTGACAGCAAAGAATCTGTCACCCTGAAAGAAAAACTTTCATCATTCTACTTCCAATTGCTCTGGGAGAAAATGTCAACACACACCCATCAGAGAAGCAAGTCACCTAGAAACATAGTGTTGAAGAGTGGGAGGGGAAAGTCTCCACAGCCAGCCTTGATGGCATGTTCCCTCAAACGGGTTAATGGCTAAACACATGCCTGTCATGCTGACAATTACAATAATCACACTAATAGACAAGAGTTGGTGTTGCTATAAGACAAGACAAAGGTGCAAGGTAAGGTGAGGAAAAAGCCCGGGGTTGTGCAGAAACTACAGAGGCATGTTAAGAACATGATGAGGAGCATGGGAAGCCAATGAGGGAGAGCAGAATTGTGAAAGATCTCTAGAGTGGTACTGTGGGAAATAGGTAATGAGATGCCAGGGTGAGAAGGAGAAGCTATTTCAAGAATCTAATCAAGAGATACAAGGAAAAGATTAATGGCTTTCTTCTATTCTTCCAGCTTGCTTCTGGTCCTTTAGGTTACCTTAGATTCTTAGATTTCAAAAAAACCTTAATGTTATGAATGACTTTATCCCTCCTCTCCATAGATAGTTTTGTGGTTGTTTGCTTGCTTGCTTGTTTGATGAAGTCAAGCATTTTTATTCCGTCCTCTTTCAGTTTCTCTTTTACAATAATCTTGCTTGAATCTGGTGAGATGGCTCAATTGGTAAAGAACTTGCCAGGCAAGCATGAATTCCCAAGTTGGACCCTCAGGTATCATCAGACCAGGTGGGTTGACTGTAATCCTAACACTGAGGAGGTGCTGACAGGTGGACTCCTGGCCCAATGTGGTGAGCTTTGAGGTTCAATTAAGAGACTGAACCTCCACACATAAAGTTGAAAACATTGGAAGATGGCAGTGGATATCAGTGTCTAGCTTCACACACACACACACACACACACGCACGCACGCACGCACGCACGCACGCACGCACGCACGCACGCACACGCACACACATACACACACACACACACGTGTGTGTGTGTGTGCACACGTGTGTGTGTACCTAAAAATACAGTACACTCACATGTGACTATACATATGCACAGAAAAATTATCTCATTTTATCTACATATTTGTAACCACTAAATTGGATGTAAAAATACTTGCTAAAATAATTCAACAACCTAGACTTGTACTTACCCACATACCTGAGCATTTCTGTTGTTGCTTTTGTTTGTCTGTCTTTTGGTTCTTTTTCTATTTGTCCATCCCTAGCCCTGTTTCATCACAGGTGATGAAGTTCATTAGAAGTTCATTAGAAACTTTGAAGTTCATTAGAAAATGAGATAGAGAAGAATAACCAAGATGATGAAGAAACTTCAAGCCCAGGAGATTTATGATGACTGGAAATGTCTCCTTAACCAAGAAAACCCTTGAGATTAAAGTGACAGATGTCTTCTAAATGCTCACTGGAAATAAGCAATAGCTATTTCCTGTGACCCAAAAAGTCAGAAATGGAATTAATAGGAAGATACCAAGTGGGGACAGATTTCTGCTTAAATAGTGCAAAGTTGGATCTTTCTATTTATTGCCTGAGAGTAGACCAAGCTATTTCAGGATACAGTGGACTTTTGATCCTTCAAGATAGTAAAGCAAATTTAGACAGCCATATGGCAGAAAGAAGCTGAAACTGGTTGATGCTGAAGGTTCATGGAGAACCTTCCTTGCTAAGACCCCTATCATTCATCAGCAGTGTTGATGTGGGGGAGGATAAAGTTGGACACTGTTTCTAAGACCCAAAAGGATGACAGGGAACTACACCTATGAAAGTGCTCATAGTGTGTGTGTGTGTGTGTGTGTGTGTGTGTGTGTGTGTGTGTGAGAGAGAGAGAGAGAGAGAGAGAGAGAGAGAGAGAGAGAGAGAGAGAGGACGGGGGGGGTAGCAATTCCCCACAAATTGAAATATTGTCTTCAGAATGGAAGGAGAGGGTTTTATGAATTTCAGGAAATAAACAATTCATATCATAAATCTCAGAAAGTTCCTGAAACTAACAAAATTTACAAGGCCCCTCCCGTAAACAACCAAGGAGGGGAAGACTTTCTGATAGGCTGAGCTTTCTGGATCAGACTCTCTGACTTGTCATGAGGCCTGCTAGTTAGACAGGTCTAGGGTTGCCGCTATGGTGAGCCACTGTTTATGCAGGGGTCCCCTTCTTGGTGATATAGCTGTCTTTGAACTGGCCATGCTCCAATAAGTAACCCCATTAAATTTACTAGCTCACCATGCTAGGCATCAGCACAACTGTTTTCCTGGTCTGTCATCAATGCCCTATCTGAAATGTGTAGATGTTTGTTCATTCCTCCCCAAGACAAGCAATACAGTGTGTGTGTGTGTGTGTGTGTGTGTGTGTGTGTGTGTGTGTGTGTATGTGTGTGTGTGTGTATGTGTGTGTGTGTGTGTGTGTGTGTGTGTGTGTGTGTGTGTGTTTGTGTGTGTGTGTGTGTGTGTATGTGTGTGTGTGTGTGTGTATGTGTGTGTGGGTGTATGTAGGTGTGTCTACAAATGCACATACACTTAGGTAACCACACTTCAAAAAAAACAATGTGGGTTTTATTTTTGTTTTGTTTTAATTATTTTGTCACTCTTTTCAGTAATCTACATCTCAGCCCTCTCCATTAACACAGATTGTCATGAACTGTAACATCTATTCCTTGCTTCTGTTTAGTATAAGACAGTTTACATTTAAGTTTGACATGAAATGGTAATGACAAATTCCTATTTTTAAATACATTTTTCAACAGAATTTTCTTGAGAAATCTTTGTAGACCTAATTTCATTTCTAAGCCTACATTTTAAGTGATTTAGATAGACATATTTGGTGTAGCTATTTAAATTTGGCACACCTAGCAATTAAGACAATATTTGTTGATGAAGAGATTCTGACTACAAGTTTCTTTTCCAGCACCTGGGCAATTTAGTCTAAAGGAAAAAATCCAAGAAGAAAGTGGTCACAATGACATGACCCTACTGCTCAATTCAGTCTTCATAGCCTACCTTTTCCTCATCTCCACAAATACACAAGAACAACAGTACTAATTATTGCTCTTGGATGTATTCAATCTCCAGTGGGTTTTTTTTTCTATTTATAGAAGTGGCTTAAGCCTCCTGATGAAACAGTAACTGAACAATGGTCCTGCCTCCCTTTCACTTTTCACTCCATGCACAGCTACAGCTATAACTGAACACTTTACAATATGTAAATACAATATGTATGTATGTATGTATATGCATGTGAAAGAGACAGACAGACAGAGACAGAGAGACAGAGTGGTGTCCTTTTTGGACTCTATGTCAATTTGACACAAGCTAAGAAGGGAAGAGAACCTCAATTGAGCAAACACCTCCATCTGGATTGCCTGTAGGCAAGGCTTTGGGCATTTCCTGATTTATAATTGATGTGAACGTGCCTAGACCACACAGCTAATGATACCTCTGGGATTACGGTCCTGAGGAGATCCAGAAATCAGCCTGAGCAGGTTACTGGAGCAAGGAAGTAAGCAGTGTTCCTCCACGACTTCTGCTTCAGTTCCAGCCTCCAAGTTCCTGCCTTTAACTGTACTAATAAAAACTACATACCTTGAATCTACACTGTCTCTTTCCAGGAGACATACAGGTAACATAGCTTTAACTTAACATATTTACGTAACTCAACTTCATGTTCATGAGCAGATGAGGGGATACGTGGAACAAGTCCATCTAAATAAAGGTGTGTTTATCTTTATAGAGTTCCTGACCTCAGGATAGTATTTCACTGTACATCCTTCACCTTAAGGAGGAGTATTCACTGATAAAATAGATACTTGATGAGTGATTGCTTGAAGGCTTAACTTCAAAACAAACAATGAAGCCACATACACCCCTTAAAGCTTGTTTAGCCAGAGGGCTCAGGAATCTTGAAAGATGTTAGGTTTGATCCAGTGCCACCCAAAGAGAAAGACTCTCAACCCACATAGTTTATAGATGCTTCTTCAAGAAACTGCTTTGACTTGCTTATGAAATCAAGAGAAAGCAAGATGTCCTTGAAAAGCAGAGACACAAAATGGTTTTCTCTCACATACAAACAATAAGTAAATATTTCCTCTGATGAAGAAGGTTGAATTAAATGCATTATCTTTTCTTTATCTTAGACAGGAAAACAGCTTTACCAAGGTACCAAGTGATCTTGGTACCTTGGTATCTACAAGCACCGAGACCTGTGCACAGTGACACCTAGTGGTCGCCCAAGCTCAACTCATAGCCAGAATGACAAGCATGCCTGCGTCTTTGTACATTTTTGTGTTTTGTTTTGTATTGTTTGGTTTGTTTGTTTGGTTGGTTTTTCAAGACAGAGTTTCTCTGTGTAATTTTGGAGCCTATCCTGGCACTGGCTCTGTAGACCAGGCTGGCCTCGAACTCACAAAGATTCGCCTGCCTCTGCCTCCCGGGTGCTGGGATTAAAGGCGAGGTCACCAATGCCTGGCCTTTGTACATTTTTGTAAAGGTGGTTTATTTCTTCAATATATGCATAAGCCTTGAATTAACCAAATTGTTCATTGATCTTTATTCCAATGGCACAATTTTATGGCCAAAAAGACCACTGAATTTTAAATCACAAAAAAATGAATATTTAATGTTTGCACAGCCCCAAGAAGACACTGAGTGGGAAGCAGCAACAATTCTAACGTGTAGAAGAAATGATTTTGCCCAAATCTTGAACTTAAGGGACATGACATAAAACCAAGTCACAGACTCTCAACAGTTTCAAAGAACCAATAACTATTTAGATGGAATCTTTACTGCCAAGTTCATTCTCAGGAATCCTCCTCTGCCTTTAACTCTGCCCTAGGGTGGACCTGCCCAGTTAATTATCTCTGCCCATGGTTCTTCAGGGGAAGTTAGAGGGCCAAGATGTCTACAATACTCCAAGGAAATGTGTCTTTATCCTATAAGCAATGCCCAGCCAGCAACCCTTTGAATCTCCTCTGTATTGTCTTAGGAGAGGTGTTTGTACTCCCTCCCCTGGTAGACTAAGTTCTGAAGCGGGTGGTGGGAGATTACAGAGGTGGCTTCCTGAGGAGTGAGTGGGCAAAAACTTCTTAGGTAATATGCAAAACAAAAGTGGGGAAGAAGCCCTCTAGAATGTATTTAATTGAAGTTTTCTGGTAAGTTTAACTTAATTACAAAAATGGGACATGATAAATATGATTGACTTTGGTCACCAAAACATGAAATGAGAATAGAAGCTAGAAAATAACTGGATGGAAAATGTGGTGCCACAAATTAAAGTATTTCATTCTCTAGCAGAAACACGGGATTGGTTTTCCAGACTTTATCCACCAATTGTTACTTGGCCTTTAATTTCAAGGGGCCCAAGCCTATTTTATCTTTAACCTGACTTCACTTCCTTATTTTTTATGTTTGAGGGTTGCTTTATTTATTGCAGTGCGAAGGATTGAACCCAGGGCCCTTTTTCTGTTAGACACGTGCTCTAGCACTGAGTTGCACCCTCTATCTGAAGGTTGAATTCAAATGCTTGTGCCAAGTATGAGTATTTCCTGTGGAGAGCAGATGGAAGTTCAGAGTCAATGAGTATTATTGACATGAGCATGGCCATGCCCAGGACACCAATGCCTCACAATTGTGGGAATGGTGAGGCCATCTTCGGCTGACCGTTAGCTGTTGACCAACAGCTGACCTTTAGCCAAATACAGTAGAGGTGAAAAGTACTGACCAGATTAGCTAATCACCTCCTCACTCAAGCTGTATTTAGAAAACTTGCTGGATACCAGAAGGTGCATCTCCACCCAAGCACACAGCCTACCCAATATCAACTTTATGTTACTGTGTCTGCCTTCCTAAATCCCTGGTGACTCCCAGTCAGGTTTCCAAGCTCAGCCCCTCTGTGGCAACTTCCCATCACAAAACAAATGGTAGACCTAGTTTACAAATGTATTTGTCTTTGTCGTCTCTACTGGCTTGACTCTCTCTCTCCTTGAACTTTGACTAGAACTCTCTGAACTCATTCACTTACCAATTGTTCTACCACAATCACATTGGATTTTGGTTTGGGAGGTTTTTTTTAAATGGGGTCTCTCTGTAGCCTAGAATGACCTGGAAATCTCTATGGAGACCAGAATATCCTTGAAATCACAAACATGCACCTGCCTCTATCTTCCAAGTACTGGAGTTAAAGCCATATGCCATTATGCCTGGCTATATGGTGATCTTTCTTGATGGGCATCAAACCTGTTCAACCCAAAGAGAAAACAAAACTTAGACATTCTTCTGTTCTGCTCTCTGCAGTTCTGTGATTTTTATTATCACCTTAAAGCAAAATGTGTTAAAAATTACATCACGCAGTTTTGTCCTCTAGGGCATATCTGACCTTGTGACAAGTCAATCATGACTCATCTTGCATTAACTCAGTGAAATGCCCCACTTTTAAAATGAGTGCCACACCTTGTCTAGCTATATGTTGAAAACAAATGTTTAAGATAGTGTTGTAAAGAACTTTCTGATTAAATGATTTGAAATAGTAAAAAGTAAAAACTTGACCACAATTCCTTTTAACCAATGTCCTTTTTGTTTTATTAAAACACATTAATTATGCATAATAATATGTTTCATTGTGACATTTCATACACGTATATGAAATATTTTGGTCATATTCATTTGCCATCGCCCTCCCTCCCCCTGATCCCACCTCTGATTGCCTATTACCTTCTAACTAATCCTTCTGCTTTCATAATGAGAGTTGGGGTTTTTATTACTTTTATCTAGGTACAAATTCTAGTTTCTCTCCAGATTATATAAATCTTTTGACTTTTAATGAACTGGATACATACACAGACAAATTTTTAAAAAATAAAATAAAACAATGAAGATGTGTTAATTTGTCATCACGCATGTAGTAGCCTTAATAGAGTGTTGCCATGACTCTCTACACAGTTTCAAAGGGGAACTGATACCCAGAACAGGACATCATTTTGAAAGTTAGTCTTGTGCTTTTTATAGCAGAAGTGAGAAGTCTAAACTCCAAATTACTCAACAGCTATCAAAAGTTGAATTGAGCAATAGCAATACTTGTAAAAGCTCCAGTAGACTGACAACCATTTCTTGAATCAAGAAGGTAATTTTTTTAAAAATGAAACACTAAATTCAACAAGCCCAACTTCTCAAGAAGTATTAATTAAAAATATAAATCTGTATAAGGATTGTTTAGATATTCTTGGAATTATTTTTACCAGAAATGTTTAGAATATATTTATACTCTACTGAGATAAATCATGAAAGATAAATACAACTATTATTAGACATTCATGAATATGCGAATCTATGAATAGCAGTGTGTGTGTGTGTGTGTGTGTGTGTGTGATCAGTCTTTCTTTGAGAAGTAGAAAATCTTGATATGTCTGAAGTATATAAGGTCCTAAAAGATGTGTGTTTTTACTTCCATTGACACACATAAGCTTTCCAGCAATATTACATTTAAGGTCCCCAAATAACTTAGAAGACATACAAGTCCAAACAGCCTTCTATTTTTCTGGACCATTGAGGTAATTCTTTCCTCCCTTCCCCATGAATGCTGCAATACAATTTTCCATGTAACAGAAAGAGATTGTAATTCTGTCTTCCACTCCACCCACTTGCATGCCTCTCTGCTCCAACCTGTCTAATTCAAACAGAGAATGTCTTCGTGCTTAACTGGCAGCTTGTTGAACTGTTGCCTGGCTGTCTCCTGGATGTTTCTTGAGAAGACACAGAAGGCAGAACAAGCTGTTTCAAGGAGCCAGTGGGTGGGTATGTGAATACACATGAGCAGTGTAAGTGCATGTCTGGAGGGATTCACATTTCCTGAGATTTTACCCCTTGAAAATTCACAAAGCAAGCCGTGTGTAGTAGAACATGCCTATCACTGTAGCACTCGGGAGGCTAAGGCAGCAGATGATCACAAGTTCAAGAGCAGCACAGACCATACCATGAGACTGTATCTCCAAAGACAGGTGGTGTTGGAGAGATGGCTGAGTGGATAAAGTGTCTGCTGGGGAGGCATGAAAACTTCAGTTCAGATGAGAGCATCTACATAAAACCTGGTGTGATCATGCACATCTGTAGCTCCAGGGGTTCTCAAGTCAATCTAGCAAAAATGGCAAGCCCCAGATTCAGTGAAAAAAAATGTGTCACCAATAAGTAAGGTAGAAATTAACAGAGGAAGACAGCGACCGTCAACCTCTGTCCTTTACACGTGCTCAGGGGAATGAATGCACCCACCTACTCATGCGCGCAAATATGCACACACAATGACACACACACATTCAATAAAAAATAAAATCCCAAATCATGAGGTTCTAAGATACATTAAACAAAATGTTTAATAAGTGAATCAAATATAGACAATTGAACAAAAGTATCTGGGAACTTCAATACCTCACTCCCAAAAAGGGGAAGAATGCAGCAGAAAATGATCAAGAAGACAGAAACCTTGGACAGCACAACATTACAAGCTGATTAAACCCAAATGAAACCTGTAGAACACTCCTGCCAACAACAGCAAAAGATACTGTCTTCTCAAGTACATGAGCATATTCACTCTGACAGCCCATCTGTGGAATCATAAAATAAACATTAATATATTTAAAATAATACAAAGTATTTTCCAACTGCAATGAAATGAAGTTAGAAATCAACCACATCAGGAACTTCAAGAAAGACACAAACATGTGGAAATTAAATAGCAAACTCCAAAATGCCAGTACATCAAGGAAATGATAATCTAGACACAATGGACAAATTCCTAGACATAAATTACCACACTGAACCGAGAAGTAGAATATCTGAATAGACATAGCAAGAAAAGAGATTAAATAAGTAGTTTAATCTTTAAAACCTTCTCAGGAGAAGATGGCCTTATTTATGAATTCCACTAAACTAGCAAGGAAAAATGAACAGTAATTCTTCACAACATTTTCAAAATTTAGAAAAGAGAGTTTTTCCAGTTTATCCTATGAGGCCAGCACTACCTGATTCCAAAATAGATGAAGTCAAAACTAGAAAGAAAAACTACAGACCAATATCCACATTTAGATGAATAAATATTTCTCTGATAAAACTCTAGCAAAACAAGTCCAACAACATTGAAGAGAACATTGTGATCAAGTGAGGTTTAACCCAAGATAGTGAAGTTTATTCAATATCTTAGCAATCAACCATGTAATATACTGCATTAAAAGAACATAAAACAAAATAAAAAAAACAGAACACTCAACAAATGAGTAGACTGAAACTTCAAGGTAAAACAGACAACTTTGAAAAACTCACAGAAAGCAAAATGAATATTTCTCCTCTACATACAGAAATAGGGCAAACACACCTACTCTCCACACTCCTATTCAATATTCTTCTGGGGTTCTAGCATGGCAATTAGACACGGAATGGAAATTGTAGGCATCAATATTGAGAAGAAGTAAAAATCATCTCTACTTACAGGTGTCGTGATTTTATCCATGGAAAATCATAACGAATCCACAAAATTCTGTTTGAATTTGTGAGTTTGGCAAGGATGAATAATAGAAGAGCAATCTGGAAAAGTCAAGCTCATTTTTAAACACTAGCAATGAAGAACTTCAGGATGAAATTTAGAAAACATCCAGCTGTGATGGCCCATCCAAGTAAATCCAGAACTCAGGAGGCTGATGCAAGAAGATGGCCCTGAGTTTGAAGCCAGTGGCAACTACATAGTAAGTTCCAGATTGGTCTCATCTATAGGATATGATCTTGTCACAAAAACCAAATTCATAAATAAAATCAAACAATTCCATTGACAATAAAACAGATGGATAAAATGCATAGAAATAAATCTAACAAAATTATACAATTATAATTAAACCATTATATACTGTCATAAGAAGCAAAGGCTAAAATAAATGGAAAGACATCCATGTCCATAGATTGATGTATTTAATCTTGTTGTGATAGGAATACTCCTCTCAAAATTAATCTACAACCAGGCATGTCCAATCTGTTGGTATTATGATTCACATTGTCATCTATACAGGTGATGCTCCATTCAGGCACCAAAAAAGAAATGCAAAGCTCTATGTTTTAAAGGAGTTTATGGTTTTGTGTTGAACCATATTTGTACCTATCCTGGTTACATCCAACCCATGGGCAAAAGGTTAATTCCCAGCTGACTTTATTATAAAAGTTGGTAAGCTGATCCTGAAATTTACATGGAAATGCAAGAGAAAGAACATCCAAAAGTTTCAGGGCAAGAAGGACTTGGTTGGGAGACAGGGCTGAACTTCCTGATGGACTCAAGTTCCCTGAGTTTAACATTATAGTGATGTGGAGTGAAGAATGTGGTACTGGCTGACATAATAGTAGGCACAAACATCCGTGGAACAGATCAGAAAGTCCAGAAACAAACCCTATGTTTAGTATCAGCAATCAATGGAGAATATGGAAACCCATAGAGGCAGAAAATAGATTAGTAGCTGTCAGAGAGCAGATGGGAAAAGTGACAGCAAAGTGTTAATGTGAATTATTTCCGAGGGATGAAAATGTTGCATACTGTTGAAGGCCACACAACTTAATGAATATACTAAAACTAATGAATGGCACACAATATAAAAAAAATGAGTGGGTGAATATTCTAAATCGCACTCACATTGTTGGGTATTTAGCAAATGTCTTAATTAAGCAGATGTGGTGGCACACACGTGTAATCCCAGCCCTTTTCAGTCAGAGACAAGAGGATCAAGGGTTCAAGACTATGATGGGCTAGAAGGGCTGCTGTCTCAAGAAATAAATAAGTTTGACTTTTTAAATCAGTATTGATATTTCTCAGAAGAATTTTAAAAAGAGATTCTATATGACAGCTATATAATTTCTATGAATATACTATAGAAATATCTGCATACTCTTGTTTATTGCTTCACTCACCCTTCACATCGGTAAAAGTTATGGAATCAGCCTTAATGAATGGAAACAGAAACATTGTATGTGTACATAATATCATTTTCACCCATAGACAGTGAATTTTTATCATCTGCCAAAAAATGGGTGAAACTGAAGATCAGTATTTCTTTGAAATTAGCCAGTCTCATAAAGATAAGCGTCACATGTTTTCTTTCCTCTATAGAATTTGGTTGAGGACATAATTAATGTAAAAGGAGGACCTCATAAAATGGAGAGGACAAAGGTTGAAAGAGGTAGCATAATCAAAGCACATTACATACATTACATTATGACATTGAAATGCCATAAAGATAACCACTGCTTCATAGAATTAATGTCAATAAGTACCTTACTGTAGAATTATTTCTCTAAAACATATTTCTCCTCATGTAGGTCTTATGATTTGAGACCATAAATTATAAATTATTGACCTTTGATCAAATAAAATATTTGTACCTTGGAGATCAGTAAACCCTTGTTGAATACACTGGTACTCCCAACACTTCAAGATTTTCAACACTCAGACTTCCCTAGAAGCCTTCAAGATGACTTGAGTAGACTCCAAAAGCACAGATCTATCTTCGCCCACTCAACTTCTTTGAGATTCGCAGATTTGCTTGCCAAATAATTAGAACCAGGAGCTCGTTTGTGTGGATTCTGATTTCATTCCCTTCCTTCTCTGACATGCTGGCTTACTAGAGTGTTTTTCATCAGCTCAGTCTTTGAATTCTCTGTGGTGCTACTCTGCTTCCAGGTCTCCCAGGTCCCTCCTGATAATCCAGCCTTGATCCTTCCCTTCTTCCTCTCTCCATCTCCCCTGTCGCAGATCTCCTGCTTTCTACGTTAACAGCTCTGTCCAAACAACAACAGCTTATCCATCTTTATTGTTCTGATTTAGTGCCTACCCAATGGTCACTTCCACCTTCCACTCTGACACTAGTCTTACTAATTCTTCCATTCATTCATTCTTATTGGTTCATCCCATAAACACATATCAAGTACCTAGAATATACCTAACGCTGCTCAAGTTGCTCTGTCGCCTTGATTGCTTCCCATGTTTATTCATTGGTGTGGAAATGGAGTGTTTGTTTACTTGTGCAACTAAAGGAATTTATGCGGCATAAGTAATAAGGTTAGAGGAATTTGGTGTTTCTAACTAGCAGACTCACTGATTAATAATTTCCATATTTGAAGGATCTCGGAAAATGAATCAACTCCTTTTCATCTAGCAAAGGCATCAGTATTCTAATCAATTCCAATTTTAAATCTATCTTCCAATTTAAGCAAGTTGCCATCTGTTACCCAGGTTGTATTGGTTACGACCTCAGTGTGACTATTACCTTCACAGTTTAAGTCAAGAAATAGGGAATAGGAAACACGCTGAACATTAACATCTTGCTCTATGTGCATTCACACTGAATGGTTTCTGGCAGCCCTCCAGAAAATGTGGCCTAGACTCTAGAATCCTCTTCAGTCTGTCACATTAACAAATGGATGATAAGTTAATCAATTCAAGAATTTGATTATCTGCACCTATATACTTCTTTTTCTTTTGAATAGTGCAACAAAATCCTTCTGTGCCACTTTAAGAGAACCTAGAAAAGTGGTGGGATTCATACTATGGCCAAAATCTGTCATCCCAGATGGCCTGGACTGTTCCTCAGTGCCTGCCCTAGGGGAGGGACAGAAACCCATGTTTCCAGACTGCAGAACCACCTTCAGTAGAGAGTTTTCTGAGCAATGTTTGCTTGGGCCCACCCATTTCTTTCATGTAACCTCCAACAGTTCTTAGTCTTCAAAGTGTGGCCTATAGAGAAAAGGAACCAAGCCAAAACCCCAAAAGAGCTAATCATCTCCTTTGGTCTTCATGGACAGCTATCTGTTTTCGTGGGCTACCTCTCAAACCAACTTGGATCAGTCAGAAACTGGTATTTGTCTACTCTACTCTCTCAGACCTCTCTCTAGCCCAGTAACCTGCACATCCATCCACATACAAAGGGTCCAAAGCTTGTAAATCCTGTAGTCAATTCAGGTTATTCTGGTGCCTTTAGAATGTTATTACTCTAAAGTTAGTTCATGGACTAACAATATGCATCCCTTGGGCACATGTGGAAATGGCAGCTGTTAGACCCTCTTCTAAACCCAGGGGATCAGAGTCGTGGGTGATGTGTTCTTAAACTCCCTTTGCGTGATTCAAGTCAAGATTGAGAAGCCTGGCATGTTTCTTAGCTGGTTCCATTCTTAACACTCCGGCTGTTGATCCAGAGCATGGTTACCCCTTTCCCATATCCAGGGTCCCTCTGCTTCTTGTCCTCTTGTCACTGCAGTGTTGTTTCTCCCAGGTTAGTTCCTGATACCAACCTGTCTCAGCAAATCTGGACCAGACTCCCTATCTGCAGCCTCAGCCTTGCCTCTCTCAATGTCCTGGGCTCACCCCTGCCTCTCTCCATGTTCTGGGCTTAGTCTCCATCCTTTGTGCTTGTGATGAACAGTTTCCAGCATCTTTTCCACCCTGCTTCTCTGACTACTGTTCTTCACCCCAGACTGAACCATAGAGGTCTACTCATGACTATCACAAAGCACAGGACACATTAATCCAGTTCTGGAAACACTTCTTTACCCTAGCTTTCCCCCTTTGGTGTCCAGCTTCCAAGAAGCTGCTACTTGTTTCTCTAAAGAACAAAATGAATTCTCTCTTCTGCCTGAATCTATAGATTTCCAGTTTTCTGCACAGCAACTAAGGTCTCTAGTCTTTTCATTGTTCAGTATGTCCTATGTGTCTTTGGAGTACCTCAAAGGTTTGTTTTATCCCAACTGTAATAGAACAGATTTTTTTTTTTTTTTTAGAAAATGACAAGGGATGGTATGTAGTTGTAAATTTTGAGGAATGTGGAACTTTTAATTTTAAAAAGCGTTACAAAGCTTAATTTTTAATATATGTGATAAATCTCATTAGCATCTGTGAAAAAAACATATGCTAAATAATTTAAAATGCTACTAAATTGAAATTGCTTAAAGAAAACATCCGTGTTATCTAAAAATGGATGTGTTTTCTTTTTTAAATACAGTTTTTCTTTTCCCTTTCTTTTATAAATCTTTATTCATTTTTTTTCTTTTAGAAAGTCTTGCTACTTAGCCTAGGTTGGCTTTGAACTCTCAATCCTCCAGTGCAGGGACTGGGATTACAGAACTGACCCATCATACCCAGCTTGGTTATGGTATTTTTAAATGTCATTTCACTTCAGCCAGTCAGTGAATCTTCTGGTTTCTATATACCAGATGAGGGCTCATCATGGTCTATGTAACTAGTGTCTTTCAAAGCTACACAACTCACAGTCATTTGTGAGAATCTTGCTATAAAGTAAGAGAGCTGCCTGCTAGCTGACTCTTGACTTGGATGGGCTTCCTGGTATCAGTGGCTTAACTTGGCCTTCACATTCAACACAATTCAGTTAAACAAACTATCAAGTAGCCTGTAGTTTAGTTTTTAAAATTTTGGGGGGCTACAATGACAGTAGGAAGGTGGCTCTCCACAGCAGGCAGTGATAATCATGCTTCCCAAAACAAATGAAGCAATCCCTTAAAGAATTGGCTTGGCCCTGCACTATTATTTAATGTCTTATTGGATTTTCCATGTACCAAAAAAGGGCTGTTTATACTTATCTCATCCAAAAACCTAATTCTGTTTTACATAAACACAAAGTACTGTTGTTTTAATAGTTACTAAGATTTTCAGAAATGTAACTATGAAGTGAATGGGTTGACCTTTTCCAAGTTCAGAATGTCACCAAGGATTCATGGAAAGTGACTCTTCATCCACTCAAAAAATTACACACACACACACACACACACACACACACACACACACACACACACTCAGAGAGAGAGAGAGAGAGAGAGAGAGAGAGAGAGAGAGAGAGAGAGAGAGAGAGAGGCTGTCTTAGGGTTTCTATTTACTGTAAAGACATGGCAACTCTTATAAGGAAAACATTTAACTGGCATAGCTTACAGTTCAGAGGTTCAGTCCACTCTCATCATGGCAGCCTGGAGGCAGACATAGTGCTGGCAAAGTAGCTGAGCGTCCTACAGCTTGCAGGAAACAGGAAGTGCTCTCAACATCACACTGAGCAAAGCTTAAGCAAAGGAGACCTCGAAGCCTCCCCTACAGTGACACACTTCCTCCAACAAGGCCACACCCACTCTAACAAGGCCACACTTCATAATAGTGCCACTCCCTTTGGGGGCCATTTTCTTTCAAACCAGCACATTGACACATACTATTTCTAAATCTGTATCAATCTGATATATAGATATAGATATAGGTAGCTATAGATATCATTCAAGAAAATGATATTTCTATTCCTAAATTACCAGTACAACACTCCTATATTGATCTGCATGTTTACCTGTTAGGTTCACAAGAGGAGTTGTACACAGGTATGTCTTCTTTCCCATGACTTCTATGGTAATCATATCTAAGTACTATTGTATTTTAAAATGCATAGTATTTTCTAAGTCAGTCATGGTGACACATGCCTGTACCCCAGCACTCGAGAGGACCATGAGTAGAAGTCCAGCCTTCTTATGTAGTGAGTTCAAGATCAGCCCAGCCTACAAGAAACCCTATCTCAAAAATAGCTATTTTCTTTGTATTTCTCCCTGTAATTTAGAGAATTAGAATATTTTTTATATTAGATATGTATCTGAGTTAACTAAAACTTTTTGTAATGTGTCTTTAGAAAAAGAAGACCTTACAAATTATTTGTCATTCAAATGAGTGCTGGGATCTGGGAATGACTGCCAAGTTGTACTTTCTCTTCAAATTGCTACTTCCTGAAAGAAAAAAAACTGCTTTAGTGCCAATTCATATCCTTTCTATTTTGGGAATTTAAATTAAACCCAAAAAATTATTTTCCAGCCTACCTCCCCCCCAGTGCTGGTGACTCAACCGAGGGCCTTGTTCATGCTGGGTAAGCACTGACCACTGAGCTATGTTTCCATCCCAATTTGTATTTGAGATTAAACTGCAGGTGTCCTAAAGACAATGTGTACAGTTGTTTTTCGAAACTTGTTTACAGTCTGGCAGAATAATAAATGCCATTGTTCCATTTAACTATATCTCAAAACTTTTCATTTTACTCTTTTCAATCAGTTTTTGCTGAATTTTCTTGATTCTTTTCTTACTGAACTTTGGTCTACCCATACCATCTTGACAAAATCTCTTCACATCAAATGATGTGATTTTTTCCATCCCCCCCACCACCACCGCCGCCCATCACTGTCCCTGTTCATACCCTTGACCTTGTCACAAGCAATAACTGCATACTCTGTGAAGTGTCAGTTTCAGGCATCCCCTTCTCACTCACATCTTTCTGTTCTTACAGCTCATCTACTCTGGAATTTCGTTTGCAGCAAAAATCCATTGAAGCTTCCAGCCCATTGAATTTACCCCTTCCACACCATGCCTGACTCTCCCACATTCTTCCTTAACCATTCACCACTCTGCCATATGCTTGTGTCTCCAGGCTTATACTCAGACTGGCACAAGCTGTTCCCCTACCAGGAGTAATGGCCTACTTCATCCTTGAAAGGCTCTCTTGCGCTTGTTCACGATTCAGCCTAGTGATTGTTTAGGTTGAGCATGGTAGCACATGCCCGCAATCTTATATCTCAGTAGGCCGAAGCAGAACAGTCAGAGGTTTGAAGCCAGTTGGGCTACATAGCAAGCTCAAAGCTATCCTGAGTTATATGCTGGGACCTTGTCTCAAAAAACAAACAAACAAACAAACAAACAAAAAAACCCATTCAAACCAGCCCTTTTTAACTTACCATTCCTCAGCCTTCTAAAGTAGCCACAGTTATCTGTTTGGGGCTATCATGACATCACTTGCTTTAATTCTATGTACACCATTTATTTCCCAGTAAGATTTTTAGGCTTGCTGATCTGTGCTTTAATCATTTCAGTCTATTAGTGTTATAAAAGTAGCAACCTTGCCTGACAACAAAGTGCTTACTCAGCAAATGTCTGAAAAGGGCAGAATGGTGGGAAAGAAAGGCAAGGAAGGAGAAGGGAAGGCTTGGGAGAGGTAAGAGAAACAGAGAAATCCATAAGTAAGCAGCAGTGGAGAACAGCTTTTCCACATTCTAAGTGTGTGTGTGTGTGTGTGTGTGTGTGTGTGTGTGTGTGTGTGTGTGTGTGTGTATGAGTGATGGTCAGAGGACAACCTTGTGGAGCAGGTTCTTCCCTTCCACCTGTGCACTGGTTCTGGAATCAACCTTGGCTGCCAAGCATGCAGCTTAAAAATCCCGAACTGCCTTGCTGACTCCTCCTCAACATTCTAAAAGTAATTATTATATGAGGCTAAGGAGAATACACTTCCTCCTACCCTTCCTGCCTGCTTTGCCTACTCCTCTCTTCTCACCCCCCACCCTGCCCCCTTCCTCCCTCCTCATAGAGGACATTTGATGCAGGCTACCACCTTCGTTGACCCTTGTGAATGATCTTTAGCATAGAGAAACTTCTCATCCTTTCAAACCATGTGTGGACGCAGTAGTGTTTCTCGGTTCATAATGACCATTCTGCGGAATTACCAGTGACTCTCAGGACCATGGGCCAGCTTCTCCCCAGGGGCCAGCTTCTCCCAGGGGCCAGAGGAACAGAGCATTCTGTGCCTGCTCCCTTGGTAAGTCACTGGTCTATCAGGTCTCAGAGGAATGGGTAGATAGATGGTGATGCCAGAATTTCTGAGGATCAGGCAGAGTATTCAAAGATGACTCAATTTCTTCTTTTCTCTGTAGATTTATCCTTTACAAAATTAGTCCTCTGTCACTTTCTCAAAACTTATGATTACTAATATTGAAGAGAATGAGTGCACTGAGCCAGAGGCAGGTGGGTGCCCAGCAGGTTTCTCAAGGATCTTTGGAGAAAAGTATCCTTTACGTGACCAGAGCTGGAAAACAAATTGAATATGCAGTATTCAATATTCATTTTCTCAGTTCTCTTTACATAGGTATGGTTATATATCCCACTGAGCAGTGAGATTATAGAAAACATTTGTTGTTGATCTGATCTATGGTTTCTGATTCTTCAGTGATGAATATGTATTACCCATGTTCACAAAAACAATAAGGTCATCATTTTTCCAAACAAAACAAATGCCAAATATTGATCTTAGAATAAAACCCTGCAGCCATTTTTAAATATTCATTATTGCCAAATTGAGTTTGTATGCTATTTGGGATCCTAAGAGAGTTATAAAAGTATAAAAGCATCATCAATTACCTTTACATCCATGTACTATCTGTATTTGAATGCACATGGTCAGGTGTGTTGCATTTTTGCCCTGTATTCCAACCCCCACTCATCACTTCAGTTCAATTTGTCTCATTTCCCTGGCATCCTCACTATCTGTGCCATTTCCAATGCTATCTGTAGATTTCATTAACGTCCTGTCTATATTCACTCTTCCACAGCACGGACAGCTAGAGACATGAAGCTGGACTCAGACCTGCCCTGCCTCGCCACCTCCCACAGCCTGACACTGTGCTCTGCTTTACCTGGTTCTCAAGCCAGGCTGATTGAAACTGATTTTGCAAGTAAAATTCACTCAGACATCGCATCAAATGATTTATGAAGTCCACACAGCTGTGTGGTGTCCCATTAATCACAGACACTACAATAATCTATTTGTGTGCAGCAGTCCTCATGAATCGGAATAAAATAAATTCCACAAGCGCATCTTCAGCTTTTGCAACAGAGCACACTGTATTATTCGGAGCTCCGTCCACAGAATGCCATGTTAGCAGTCTTGCAGGTTTCCGAGCTTGGTCAAGCAAGTCAAAATATGCATTCACTTACCAATGCATGCTCAGGCTAAAGAAACTATTGCTTGTTCATCTACCACCAGGTAAAAGAATTTCTGTAGGACTGAGCTCTCAAATTTTTGATGAAAGTTGTTGTAAATAAACACAACACATAAGGTACAACAATAATTGTGGTGGAGACGATTTTGTTCATATGCAGCCCAGAACTATGCTATCAGATAAAATATTTTGCACACTTAAGTGGCTTCACCACTCTCGTTCCCATGCTAGGAGATGTTTTTTATAAATTCTCCTTGGAGGTTGATCTGTGTTGCATGTAACAGAAAGATGCCTTCGGGCATAGAAGACTTACTTCACTTGTGGATGTATTTCACTTCTTAAAAGTAGTCTAAAATTATAACAGCTCAAGTCTGTAAAAGAGGTGAATGTTCAGTTAGGTAATAGCAATGCCATCCTCCAAATGTAAACAGAGCGATTTATTGTGTTCTAAGGATGAAGAGAAGACTTGTTGGAAATATCCAACAATATAAAAATAAGAATTAAAAACATCACATGAAATCTTAATACACAAAAATATTGACTCTTCATGTATTGGTGAATCCCTTTTTAGAATGTTATCTACGTATTTTTTGTGTAGAGGTATAGATTTGGAAATAAATGCAGGCATAGATAAGATTAGATAAGCTACTGTGATCATCATATTTTTGCCTGATTTTAAAAAATCAACAATTGTTGTAGATGTGTTTCTAAATGCAGTAATATTAAATGTCATGTTTCAGTATCTATAATTTTTCATTCCATAGGCTTATTTAATCAACAATTTGCTACTGAGCATTTAGAAGGTTTTCAACTATGAACAATGCATTGCAGTTGCTGGGCATCTGCATTTGTCCTTACTCTCTTCTTAGAAGAACTGTTCTTAGAATAAGAAATTGCCTTAGAACAAGAACTGTTATTTATTTTTAAACTTGGAATAAACTCTTTCAAATTGTGACATCTGTTTCAGGGGCCATGTCCAGATAATGCTTAATATGTATCCCCAAACAAATTTCCAGGAAAAAAGTGTATTGGGTAGCCAATGCTAACATCATAAATTCTATTTCCCAGTCTTTGAAAGTCTGTGTGAAACTTCATAGATGAGAAGGTTTTTATTTTGCTTATATATTTTATCACCCTTGGTGGCATAGTTTCTCATAAGTTAGTTGTGATTTCTAATCAAAACTAAGCTATTAACATAACAACTTTCCTTCTATATTTATAATAAGAACAAAGGTCAATGTGATGATTTGAATAAGAATGGCCCCTATAGGCTCATATATTGGAATGCTTGGTCACTAGGTATAGACACTACTTAACAGGGATTAAGAGAAACATCCTTGTTGGAGGAAGTGTGTCACTGGGGTTGGCTTTGAGGTTTCAAACACTCAAGCCAGGCCCAGTGTCTCTCTCTTCTTGATACCTGCAGATATGAACTTGGAATCCTGTCTTAGCTCCTCCTCCAACACCATGTCTGCCTGAATGCCACCATGCTATCCACTATACTGATAATGGACTAAACCTCTGAAACTGTAAGCCAGCTTCAATTAAATGTTTTCCTTTATAAGAGTTGCCATGGTCATGGTGTCTCCTCACAGCAATACAACTCTGAGATAGTCAGTTTCAAAAATAAATGGAGAAATGCCAATATTCTTAGGACATCGGTATGTTTTCCCAAATGGCCATGTTACCAATGTATTGAAAACATTTTTTCTTATTCTTGCATATTTGTTAAAGTAAAACATTAGAAATTTTTAGGTTGGATCAAGAGCTACACTCTTGAATTAGATAGCCTTCTTCAAATCCTGATGCTCCTATTTATAATATATAATCGGACTAAAGACATGTTAACTGCTCTGTGCTTGTTTCCCCCATGGAAAATAAAGATAACAGCTCCCAATACACAGACCTTCTAGGAGGCAATAAAAGAATCACATAGAGTATTTATAATAGACTTGGGAACAATGCAATCATGAAAAAGTATTAATATTAATCACAATGATATTTGGAGTCATAAGAAACTCAAATATAGGCCATCAGGCTTATTTTTTTTTCTTTTTCTTTCTTTCTTTTTTTTTTTTTTTTTTTGGTTTTTCGAGACAGAGTTTCTGTGTGGCTTTGGAGGCTGCCTGGAACTAGCTCTTGTAGACCAGGCTGGTCTCGAACTCAGAGATCCACCTGCCTCTGCCTCACGAGTGCTGGGATTAAAGGCATGCACCACCACCGCCCAGCCCTCAGGCTTATTTTTAAGGCATTTTAAATGTGTTTTATGTATCTATTTGCAGATAAACTACCTTAGTCATATGCTTTGACTCCTCATATTTTATTTTAAGAACTTCATTGTTTTGAGTTAGCATAAAACGTCATTGTTTTCATTAAAGTGTTGTTATACCTGTCATTTTGTTCATTTTGCCTCTCTTCCCTGCTGCCAGTCCTCTTGCTGACCCTCTACATGCCATCCTTTACATCTTTAATTTTTAAACAAAAGAAAAATGTTTAGGTCCAGAATGAAAAAACAAACCAAAGGGAACTCGCCCTTTGATCCTCTGGTTACTTTTAAAATATCACAGGAGTATAGAAATATTCAAATCTTCTCACAGGTATGGTGTATGTATGTATGTATGTATGTATATGTAACATATATATATATGTATGTACGTATATGTAACGTGTATATATATAGTTTCTACCTTGCCTAAGCAGAATTAAACAGGTAACGAGCAAGACAGGGATGAGTGAGTTAACTGAGAAGATAGGAAAGGTCTGAGAATCTTAAGTCAGGATGGATTCAGTAAAGTTGTGATTCTAAATAAGTAAATGGCCACTTCCCTCACCACCAAACAAGGGCATGCAAGCAGCTTTGCATCTGGCAAAGAAGCTCTATAGTGAAAGAGCATAATGAGGTCAGACAATGACGTCATGACTCAGGTGCACAGCCTACATCCTTTAGAATATTTACAGAATCTCACTGAGTCTCTGCTCCTATTCCATAAAATATGTCTGATCACAACTTACGATGAAACCTCTACAAGGATTAAAGGAGAAAAGGGATCCAAAGTATTTGCATATACACAGCTCTATGTGTTCAGTCAAGGCCTGTGGGAAGTAGAAGAGCTATTCAAATGTGTTAGGATGAGGGCTGGTGAGATGGTTCTGCTGGTGTAGGTACTTGCTGTTAAGCCTGAAGCCCTGAGTTTGATCCCCAAGATCTACACAGTAGAAGGAGAGAATGGATTCTTGCAAGTTGTCTTCTGACCCTCACGCACATCTTGCCTCAACACACACACACACACATACACATACACACACACACACACACACACACACACACACACACACACACACACACACAGAAATAAAAGTAATAAATTGTGCACTATACGCCTGGATCTTCTAGACATTTTTTTTTTTACAAGACTTTCAGAATCAAGCACTTCCTGGCCAAGAAACAAAAGCAAAGTTGTGCTATTCCCCCCAATGGGTTCAGATAAAAACTAGAAACACTATCAAGTACAAGTCCAAAAGAAGACACAGGAGAAGGAGGAAACTGGGACTGTAAGGATACACCACAATGATGAGGCTGAGGGTTTATGCTGAGTCACAGTCTTCAATCTTACCAAATAGAGCTCAGCATTTTTAACCTCTGGAGAATTGATCATGTTTAAATTGGAGGTATGGTTTTCTATTTTATGTTCCACGTGAACTAATTGGTTTGCTCAGTAATAAAGTATAGAACTTACAAAAAAAAAGATAAATACATTCTTTTTAAAGATGTTTGAGAAACAATCAACATTGACCATTTAGTGCAGATATCTGTCCAACAGGGACAATTTGAGGGCTCTCTGATAAATAGAAGTCCTCCCCCATAAAAAGAATTGTCTCTCTGAACACTGATTGGAGTGCATACTTTCTTAGAAGTAAGACCCTGGTCCTACTGCCAGGGCCCTGTCCCCAGCAGATCAAGTCATATAACTGTCACCCACATCCAGGGGACCTAGTTCAGTCTCATGCAAGTTCCCCAGATATCAGCTGTCTCTGTGGTTTCCCCATGGCTTCTTGGAGCCCATTCCCTATGGTGGAATACCTTGCTCAGCCTTGATACAGTGGGGAGGTGCTTGGTCCTGCCTCAGCTTAGTATATCAGTCTTTGTTGATTCCCCAAAGAAAGCATTACCCTCTCTGAGGAGTGGACTGGGGTCGGAAACAAGGGAGGTGAGAGGGTGGAGGAGGGGGGAAGGGAGAACTGGGGTTGATACTTAAAATGAAAAAGGCTTTAAATAAAAAAAAAGAAAGAAAGAAACAAGAAAGACATTTTGATAAGGCCCCAAAGTTTGAACTTGGAGAAAAGAACAAATAGTCATGCAGGCTGCCATATAGAGTCTGAAAATGAGAGGAAGTCATGTATCATAAAAACTACTGCTTGGCACTGGAGTAAGGTGCCTTGGTGTAATACAGCAGTATTTGGAAGGGATAGGGCACTTCTGCTGTGGAACAATCTTTTTACACATTATAAATATGTATTACTATTATTGATCAATAAAGAGCTGACTGGCCAATGGCTAGGCAGGATTTTCGGGGCACAGAGAATGCTGGGAAGAAGTAGGGTAGAGGCTTGGGAGTCAGGAGGAGATGACATGAAGCCCAGAGCAGACAGGATGGGAAGTATACAGATGAGTTAAACAAGCCTAGGGACAGCACATAGAATAATAGGAATGGGTTGATTTAAGTTATAAGAGCTAGCTAAAAACAAGCCTAAGCTGTTGCCAAGCATTATAAATATTAAGTCTCTGTATGGTTATTTGGGAGCCAGATGATGGGACAGGCAGGAGATCCCAACAAAAACACTGCCTACACAGGTCCATCAGATTTGGGCACCAAAGGCCCAGGTGACAGATCCCAACCTCAGATCCCATCATCTCATCAGCAGAGATGGCAATTCAGGTAGCTAGGTATCTAGAAAAAGAATGAGAGCAACCTTGGAACAAACTTACTAAAATGTGGCAATTTGAAATAAAATATCCTTTTGCATTGTCTTTTGAGGTTCAGTGCTGGAGACAGAGCTAAAGGAATAGTAAAAGCTGGCAACCTGCTGTTTGTTACAGGGTCGCCCAAAGATAGCTTCCAGTGATATGCACCATGAATGAGGCTTTGAAGACTCACCTTGTGTAAAGTGGTCAGAACCCCAAGACACTGATTTCCGAATTTGTAAAGTGAAGATTTTGGACTTGGTGATATCGTAAGGACTGTCCAGTGCTGTAGCTGTGTTTTTCTCCTCATTTCTATGAGAAATCTCAGAGCAGAGAACAGATGCCTTAGGTAGAAAGTCCTTTTTGGGGAGTACAAAATGCTTGTACTTCCCTTACAAAAATTATACTTAAAGTATTCCACCGTGGAATTGTGAATCTAGTGAAAAGCCTGCAGGTTTTCCCCCCTGGTTCCAATTGTGCATCAAAGTAAAGAAAACAACAAAGAGAGAAGCAGAAGACAGACATCACCCATTCGATGTACAAGTTCCTAGCCTATCCTGGAATTGCAAACCCTGCTACCACACATTTGATTCTGCACCACAGCTCACTGCTATTGGCTAAGTCTCCCAGCAGGTTTCTTTGCTTCATCTCATTGTCCCTTTGTTACTCTTCTGCCATGATGTCAGTTTTCCACTAAGTAAGATGCCATTGTTCATAAGCAACAGCGTTTTCTCATATACCACTGAGAAGGAAAATAAACAACTATTTGTAAAGCTGCAATTGTGCACCTTACTGACAGAGTTATTAAAATAATTTCAAAGGATGTCTCAGGAGCCATGAAATCTGCTATCTATAGAAAATAAGAGTCTGATGAGGCTGTTTGTCTCTAAAAGCTCCAATGAGTCTCTGATAGAATAAAGTCTGGGCCTGTTGGTTGAGATGTTAGAATTTTGCCATGCAATCCAGTTTCAGCAGCCTTGAGTCCCAACATATACTACTGAGTGTCCTGTAAATTCAAAGTCACTTTTGCTTACACTGCAAAAGTACATCTTCTCTTCTCTTCCTTCCTTCATCAACACTGACTGAATACTTAATGTATCCCAAGCACTGTCCTCAGGACTTCACCCTTTTTGTTTTTTTAAACTTGATTATATTATTTATAATTATATCATTTCCCTATTCTCCTCTCTCTCTGAACCATGTACTTTGCCTTGCTCTCTTTCAAACTCATAACCTTTCTCTTTAATTGTTACCCACACAATATTTGATACTGGATAACCAATGGGTGTGCTTCTCTCTGAGGAAGACTATTTCTCCCACTCTCAGCATCCCTTGGTTGCCTGTAACTCTCTGCCTAGGGCTAAGGCCTCTTGAGCCTTCACTGGGCCACATCCATGCTAGTATGTCTGCTGGTGTCATCTTTGTTGGAGTCATGTTTAGGCAGCCATGTTAGTGAGATTAAATGGGTGTAGCTTCTGACATTTCTAGGAGACAAAGTCTCACAGCAAAGTCCCTGTTCCTCTGGCTCTTATAGTCTTCCCACCCCATCTTCTGCAAAGATTCCTAAGCCTTAGGTGAGAGCTATACTGCAAATACGTCAGTTGGAACTGGGCTCCACACCTCTGAATTTTGACGAGTTGTGATTTTTTTGTACTGGCCTCTGTTGCAAAGAGAAGTTTCCTTGATGGGGTATGAGAACTACACTTACCTGTGGGTATAAGGACAAATATTTAAAATGTAATTAGAGACTGTGCTTTTTTTAGTAAAGGGGTGGTTGTAGGTTCTCCTCTGTGCTTTTACCAGCCCTGAGTAGTTGGCTAGGTTTCTAGTACCAGAAATGACTTCCATCTTGTTGAGCAGACCTTCAGCCCAATTAGACAGTTGCTGGTTATCACCAAGGTATGCATGTCACTGTTGCACCCTTAGGGTCATAGGGCCATACTGGTCATTGTAGTTCATAGGTGTCACAGCTGGGTAGAACTCTTGCTCCTCTTCTTTGGAACCTTTCTTTGTGACTTCTGGTACCCAGGAAAGCTAGTTCTCAGGGAATAGACTTTCAGGTCAGATCCAGCTCAGGTCTTCTGAGTCCTGTGTCTAAAGTTCATCATGTCTTCAGCAATAAGGTCTTTCCTTCCACTTCTGGTCAGCAAATAAGGGCAATAGCGATAGCCTGTAATGTTTTCATTAAAGAACCATGAAAGAATTCTTACACCTGATGTGGGTATTGTCACACAGTCTGGTTCTTAGAGGAAGCATTGTTAGACCATATGGGAAATTTTCATTTAAACTATATATGTATACTTGTACACCAACTTAGATATATTGTGGGTATGTTTAGGTCAGTAGTTAATAGTTTTTAGGAAATTCTTACTGTAATTTTATCCTCCTTCCTCCTTCTGTATTTATCTCCCCATTCCCTAATTAGAGCCCTACTCTTTTTCCATTCCCTGCCCCACCCCCACCACTTCAGATTGCTTGTACTCTATTATCCAAGCCCCCCCATTGACAGAGCTAATTTATGCATGCACATATAGTGCATTCTAATTACTATTACTCCCACTTTCTCTTATGTCCCTGCCACTTTTATTACCACCTCCATTCTACAGGTCCTTTTCCCAAATTCGTGTCTTTTTATTGGTTTTGTGAAGCACTGGCTTTAACCAGAGCCATCTCCATGGCCCATCCATTGGAGCAGGATAAGATTCTCAGTAGGAACACAACCCAAGACAATATGTGCCCCTCTCCCAGAATCCATCAGTAGCCCACTCTAGTTCAGGCACATTGCAGCCAGTCACTACTGCTAGAGACCATGACAGCGCGGGCTGCATCATGCCCGAAAGATAGCATTATTTTTTACAGATGTTCTCCTTATCATTGCACTTTCATATTTCTCTACCTTCTTCGTTTCTTTAACATTCCTGGAGCCTTAGAGGGGGTGATATGAATGCTCTGTTTTCAGCAGAGCAGTTGAAAGATACTTATCTTTGCATTCACCATTATTCACTGCCCTGAGAAACTTCTCTAAGATTCAGAGTAGCATTTATATAACACAAATACTTAGAAGATAGCTTGGTGCTGTATCAATTTAGCTAAATGACAATAGTAAGTCCCTCTACCTCAAGGATCTAGGACCTCCTTAGCCATGGGTTTTTAACCAGATTTACTGTACCAGGCATGGATTACCTTTTATGGAGTAGGCCTCAAAACTAATCAGAGAGCATTTGGTTACTCTCATAACAGCTGTGCCATTATTGCATCAGTGTACACATTTTTCATGGAAGGTTGGCATTGTATTTCTTAGGGTTCTCAGCTGGGTAAGATCACTGATGCCTTTTCTCTCCTGGTGGTCTGCATTGCATTGTTTTTGTAATCAGAGTGGTGATTAGGAAAGATGACTCAACTTTTACCTTCCAAGACTCTCTTGTCTATTTATTAGTGATCCCAGCTGGTGAGACAAGTAGAAAAGGTGGCATAATAAAGGGAAACAAAGGGATAATCTTCACATGGGCCAGAAGCATTCCTTAATACTAAACTGTAGACTAAGTACCATTCCTCAAGATTTTCAAGGAGCAAGCATTCAATGAATAGTAGACAATATTATGCTTTTAGTTAAAAAACTTTGATCATAAGAAATGGGCACTGGAGGGATGGCTAAGTGGTTAAGACTGCTTGCTGCTCTTTGAGAGAATTTTAGTTCAGTTCCCAGAATTCATATCAGGTAGCTCACAACTACCTATTACTCCAGCTCCCAAGATTCACTACCCTCTGCTGGCCTCCATGGGCACCTGAACACACATGAAATATAGACATAGATATGTACACATATACATAAAGTAAAAAATAAATCTTCTTTGTTGAGCACCTATTAAATGTTCTTGTCCTATAGATAATTTATTTAATGACTAATGAGAAAAACTAAATCCTGGTTAGATAACTTACCCAAGTTCACATAGAAAATGGTGAGGAATCAGAATTTGATCTCAGGTCAGTCCAGTGTGTAAGACCATGTTCTTTCCATTACAGCATCTTGTGGCACAGGGCCTCATAATCATTGTTGTCCTCCTCATCAAGGACTGTCCCAATTTAATCAATTACTTGTCAGGAAAAAAATTAATAGTCCTCTTTTTAAAACACCTGCATTGGCATCGCTGGTTAACTCTGCTTGGCAAAATCTGAATGGGAAAACATGACGAGATCTTTGGCAATAATCAGTTAATGATAGAAATATTTTGGAATCTATTTCCTGTATTTTCTTCCTTCATAGTTTCATGCTTACAAGCTCAATCTTGCTTTTTTCCTCTCTTGCCAATTATTTCAGGACAATAATTCTTTATATAGTCATAGAACCCTTGCAATGAGATTTTGGTTAATAATTTTCATCTTGTTTATCAAATCTAATATGAATTTGAACAGGCTTGTGAAGTATACCAAATGCAGGCTACATGGTAACTGAAACACATTAAGCTATCAAAGGCAAGTAATGACAAATAATGTGAGTATAATGAACTCAGAGCCAAACATTGGGACATTAAAATATGCTTAAGCTCAGTGACAAATAGGAGGCATTCGAGTTTACAATCAATCTCTCAGTCTTGATGGAATGAGAATACTAGTGACAAGGTGTCAAAGGAGGGAAAGCATACAGCACTGTTACTAAACAGGTTTGGTAGACCCTGGAGGGCTTGGATAAAGGAAAACTATGAAGGTTTGAAGAGTCCATTTCAGTTTCCTTTGGGCACATAGGCTCTTGGTTACACTCAATGAAGTCATAGATAGTGGGAGTTTGAGAGCATGGACGCTCAGGAAATAAAACGTATTGTGTAGCATCAGAGAGATGCCCAAGGTCTTACTTAAGTGCAAAGTTTTGATGTCACTTAATTTAATCTCTACTAATCAGTACCAACAAACTATTATGGTCCTCTTGGAACTTTGGAGTAGTGGTAGTATTTAAAATGTAAATATTAATAACTTAAGCATTGGACTCCCATTACATACTCAACAAACAAGTTAGTTATAAGTACTCCATAGGCTGACTGCAGATTTCTCCTTCTGCCTTCCTCATCTGGCTCAGGTGTGTACTTTACCCAGTGTCTCCCAAAGACAATTTCTTACATGATCATGGTAAGTTTCAAAACCACAAAATTATATTAGGCACCATACTGAGTAACCCATAAAATTTTTCAAAAAATAGCACTTTTTCTAATAACACATAGCAAAAGGCAAAGCATGAGTAAATAATGATTGCTGATAACAACTGAAATATTATAATCTGGAAGACAACTAGTGGAGCAAACAAGCTTAAAATTTCAGTGACTTATCATAGTAGAGATTTGTTTCTCATTTAGTTTAGAAGCCACTGAGATTCATTGAAGTATGTGTATGGGGGTATGTGTGTGTACCTGGAAAGTCCACTTCACGCACTCATGCAAGGATGGAGAATCCATTCATCTAACTGATTTAAAATCTACTAGTGCTTCAGAATTCTCTCTAGAAAGCCTTAAGGCCATCCAACATTAAGCAAATAAAACAACATGTAGGATGGTAGAGAGGGTTTTGACCTTTGGTATTGGATATGTAAGAGCCCAAGTCACTTCCATTCACATTTCACGGCCCCAGATAAATGTGAGAAAGTAGATAAGTGTTGGTTAACCGTGTGTCTAGAATGAGGACAAGTAGCAGAGATTTCATCATATATTACCATTTCCTACCAGAAAAGAGGCAAGGAATTCTCATCTTTGATGACAAAGTAGTCACATGATATTGAGATGATCAAGACCAGATATCAATATTCTAATAAACATTATCACATAAAATTTACATCCAAATGAGTAATATTTCCTCATCAGCAATCACTTGAAAAAACTGTGTACTTATTCCATGAGTACTACCACTGTCTTCCTTCTTTTTTGACTCTTTTGTTGTTTTCTCTCAGTTCTAGAGTCCAGAGTCTAGAACAAGTTTTGGTTCTTTCCAATACTTCCAACAGTGGCAATTTTTGCTTTAAGGATGAACTCGATAGTGATTATAAAAAGTTAGAGCCACATGAGCCAGAGCCAGAACATACTTCACTTCAGTTAGAGCATGGTAAGTCACATGTGACAAAATATAAGGCTTGCCTCCCCAGAGGGACTGCATGTGGCAACTCCCAAACTCTCCACCTCCCCACCACCACCACCACTTTTCTATCCACCCACCCCCATCTGCTCCTCGGGGTAAGGCCTCCTATGGAGAGTCAACAAAGCCTGGCATATCAATTGAGGCACGATCAAACTCCTCCCCCACCATAGGGAATGGGTTCCAAAAAGCCAGCTTGCACCAGGAACAGATCTTGGTCCCACTGCTAAGGACCCTACAAACAGACAAAACCACACAACTGTCACCCATATGCAGAGGGCCTAGGTCAGTCCCACGCAGAGTCCTTAGCTGTAGGTCTGGAGTCTGTGGGCTCCCAAGAGTTTGGGCCAGTTGACTGTATTGCCCAATAGAGATGTCATACAGATTGGAGGAAGAATGGCTGCTATTTGAATCTATGAATTTTCAGGGTATTGAAGCTTTGGGTTAGAAAAGGAGACAGAGTATGGAATATGGAGGGTTGTGTCACAGGGCAGGAAGTAGGAATATCTCTTCCTCGAAATAGAATGTAGCTGAGACCTCTACTCTCCATTGTTTATGCTGTCCTTTTGCCTTTCTGTTTCTCTCTATCTTTCTTCCCCCATCATAGTTCTTGCTCTGTGGCCTAATGAAGCTCCTGGTCTTCCTGCTGCAAGCTTCCAAGTGCTGGGATTATAGGTGTGGGCCACCTAGCCCAGGAAGCTATCAAGGAGGTTAGGATGGCTCGCCTGTATTATCTTAACTAGTCTCATCTTTTGGGGAAAGAGGTCTCAATAATTTATTCTTTGTCTAGTTTTGAAAAGCATTTGTTAGGAGAAAAATTGTAGTTGACTACATACTATTTTCTCTTAAAAACCATGCAACATACAATTTGTCACATTACATGAGTTGGCAATTGATAAAAAAACAAACTACTTAGTGATATATGGATGAAATCTCATAATATCAAAAATTAAAATTTAATATAATAATGAATGTGAAAACAATTTTAAAGTTAAAAAAGCTGAAATTTTATAAGATTCTTTAAAGCAATGAATGAAAATTTTTAATGCATGGGCCTCACACTGGGAAGGTGTAAATTTTCACCGTTTGAAGGAATATGTGTGGATGAATTTTTTTCTGGAGAGCCATTTGCCAATGCATATAAAAATAGAATAAATTGTGACCCACAGTGAATTCCACTTGATGGGGGATGTCATTCTGTATGCTGTGAACATGTTTCTCTCATTGGTTGGTGAATAAATGCTGATTGGCCAGTAGCCAGACAGGAAGTGTAGGTGGGGCTACCAGACTAGGAATGCTTCAAAGAACACACACACACACACACACACACACAGAGAGAGAGAGAGAGAGAGAGAGAGAGAGAGAGAGAGAGAGAGAGTTGAGGGAAACGCTATGTAGTTGCTGAAGGAGTAACATGCTAACACATTATAGGTAAGCCAGAGCCTTGTGGCAATACATAGTTTAATAGAAATGGGTTAATAATTAAGAGAAAGCAACCCATAAGAAACCTGAGCCATCGGCCAAACAGTTTATAATTAATATATGCCTCAGTGTGTTTATTTGGGACTGAAGTGGGGCGGGACCAGGTGAAACAGAAACTATCTTCACCACTTTTGGAATTTACCAAAGAAAATAATCAAGAATTTGATGATTTAATGGTGACCATAACTTTATTTGTGGCAGTGAAAATATGTGTCAAACAAACAAAAACCCTAAATGTATATTCATATGCCATCCATGAAACATGTGACCCATTCAATGGCATTTTTATCAGTGGTAAAAAGATGCAATTATTTATTCTAAGGACCAGTGTGAACAATAAAGCAATTACAAACTAGGATGTGAATATCTTATTTTATATTTCGCATCTTGTAGGGAAAACTAAGCCTTCACTTAGTTTTGTAGCCTTACACTTAGATGTGTAAGAAATATGGTCAATGGTAAGACTGTTACTTTTCCTCTTTCTTTTCTTTTCATTTCTTTCTTTCTTCTTTCCTTCCTTTCTTACCCCCTCTTCATCTTCTCTCTCCCTTTCTCTCTTTCTCCTCTCATCTCTTTCTGTCTTTCATACTTTGTCTTTTGATCTTTTCTTTCATTTTCTTCATGCCTAAGATGGGTGGTTATCACTCACAGTCCTAGAAATCCCTGAGGAAGGGTGATTGGTGAACTGAGAGTTAGTCTTTTTTTTCTTTTGCCCTTATTGCCCTCGAACTCACAGAGATCTACATAGCCTCTTCCTCCAAAGCGCTGGGCTCAAAGGCATGCACCCATGGTCTGGCTTCATAGTTACTCTTAAAGTCTGAGTCCAAATACTACTTCCTATTTGGAGCTTCCTCAGCCTTGCTCAGACAGTTTTAGGCTCTCTCCATATAGAACTCTGAGGTTCCCTTGGGAATACCACCCACCTGTATTATCAAGGACATAGAAAGTAGAAAACAAAAACTGCACTTCAATGGATAGAAGCATCGGAAGGTGTCACCCTTAATTCCATGGCACCAGTGGGAAGACAGAGGGATGTTTCTGAAAGAAATAGAGTGCAGTGGCAAGGGAAGAGAGCCTCTGATTCCATCCACGTTGCTTTCTAGGTTCCTTTATCCATGTTACAATTGCTGTCTGGTCCTCTTTGCACCCATCTACTCTGAGTCTGCACTATTAACTGTAGGAAACCATTAAATAGACAGGTTCTTCAGGCAAAACAGGTATGTAGTCCAAACCTGATATCCATAAACAATGCCTTCTATGCCTAAAACTCCTCACCTGTAAAATGGAGACAACTTAAACCCTTCCCCAGTGGAATGTGAGCTCCAGTTTTGGACTGATAGAAAGTTTGGTAGACTAATGAAAATAACCTTTATAAAATGCTGAACACACTGAAAAATGTTAGCTGTAGAGCTGGAGAGGTGGCTCTGAAGCAGAGGATTCAAGCATGCAAGAGATTCACAGACACACATGCAGGTGAAATACCTATGAACATAAAATAAGAAATGTTAGCAATTATTTATTACCATCATAATTTCAAGATGAGAAAGAGATTTATAAACTACCACAAAATCTAAAACTCCTGAGATTGATGCCGACTGCCACTGCAGATCTAGCCGAGGACCCCAAGAATTTTTTTAAATGTAGATAAAAGGCAGGTAGATGTTACACAACAATATATGATAAAAAATTAGACAGTTGGGATTCTGTCTGTTTTGTTGTTGACATGGGCACAGACATGTCAAAGACCAATGGCTCTGACCCATGGAGGTGGCAAAGCCTTCCCCAGAAAGGCTCCTAGGCATGGCAAAGCACCCCTATGGTCCATGTGTAGATGTTGATCCAGTGTGCAGAAATTATCCACTGTAAGTGCTCTCCACACCCTCATGTTATAATCAGAGCTTCCAAGGGGCTGCAGCTTCTCCACCCGAGAGCCCAGCCCACCGGATCCCAGCTTTCCTGTGTGTCTGTGTGTTTGTCTTTTCTTCACTCACTCTCTACCTGTCAGGTTAATCCCTGGAGCCATGCTGGATGAGTCACCATCTCAGGCTTAAAACTTGGAAATGCGGTCATTAGATTCTCACGATAAAAACACCATAGAACATGCATTTCCCGATACAATACCCTATAAGGTTGGAATTCTTGTCTCCATCTTACAGAGGAGAGAACTGCTTTGGAATGCAGAAACACCTGTTGAAACTTGTACAAAGGAAGAGCAAGGCTCTGGTGGAACTTTAAAAAGAACCCGTTCTGTGCAAAGGTCTTGCTGCTCAGTGTCTCCGAAATATCTGCTATACAGCGACAAAGTGGATGAGACAAGAACTCCCTTAAATGTGACAACATAGCCCAGGCATCAGATCAAGAACAGCGTTTGAGCCCTCAATCTAGAAGTTTATCTTTATCTCTGAAATTATCTTATCCTAGACTTGGTCAGTATCCTTACATGATAAAGCTAGCTAGGGATTAGGGAGACAGGAGGAATAGGGTAAATGAAGCCTGCCTGTTATCATCATAGTTTCCTGTGATATGTAGGAAACTTTTTAAAAATATAAAATAAAAGATTTTTTTCTCTTGTATAACTCTATTCTTTTTTGTGTGTTTGTTTGTGTTTCAAGACAGGGTTTCTCTATGTAACAACCCTAGCTGTCCTGGAACTCACTTTGTAGACCAGGCTGGCCTTTAACTCACCGGGATCCATCTTCCTCTGCCTCCCGAGTACTGGGATTAAAGGCACATGCCACAGTGCCAGGCTGTATAGCTCTATTTTAATAATGTGTGTGTCTTAATAAGAGACAATATCTACATGTTTCTTTTCCACTTCAGGGACTCACAAACAGGGTACCCATCGCAGAGAATGTGACTCCAGTAGGAAAGCTGGCCTACACACTGCATCAGCCTGGGAGGTGAGAATAGTATTTCTATGTAGAGCACCCACTGTCCTACTGTCTGCAGAGCCTCCAACTGGGCACTTTGATTTTCACAGTGCCTCCTACTCTTGTCCAACTTGCCTAGTGGCCAATAGAGGGCGGACTGTCCCTTCCCTCCATTCCTCCATCAGAAAGAGTCTTAACTTCTTTTGCTTGTAGGCTGTCATCCCCCCCCCCCCCCCCCCGACTCCTGCAGGCTATAAGACACTTTCCTTCCTGAACCATGCCTTCCCCATGCTTAGTTTAGAGATGTTTACTAAGAGAGATGATGAGTCAGACAAAATATTCAAGTGTCTTTTTTGTGTGGAATTCTCTTTTACAATCCATGCCTGGTCTAAGTGTGGGTCCCTCCAATGGGCTGACAATCTGAGTTTAAAGAGGTGCTTAGTAATTGTGTTATAACATAATCAACACTACAATCAGACAAGCTTTGGAATGCTGTAGAGCAGGTAATGGAATATGCTTAGGGTTATCAGAGAATGAGGCATTAATTCATATTCCATATAAGCCCCGATTCTTAATATATTTTTTAAATGTCTTTCAGGGCCCAGTCTATATTCTAACTTGCTGTCCAATTGTTAATCATGTGAAGCAGAACTACCTTCTTTCTTTACTCTTAGTCTTGTCCCTGAAGATGACAGAATCTCATATATTGGCATTGCCTCAGCTTCTGGACACCTTATATCTTGCAGAATTCCTGGAAAGAAATGTTTTGACTGAACCCCTAGCTTGAATACTAGTCTCAGATAATCTGGTAAAGCTTTGGAGGTTTCTCACTTGCCCACTAGTTACTGTAATTAAGAATCCTATTTACTCTTATGACTTAATTCTATGACAAAGAACTACATGCAGCCAGATTATTTTAAGTTAGTTCTTTTTAAGCCTGTCAATCTTTCTTACCACGTTTCTATTTCTAAGTCTACCTATGGAGTCTCAAGAAGGATGGGTAGTGGCCTCCATATTATTGCTTGTCCAGGCTCAGATCTTTAGTGGTTCCCAGTTCTTAATATATTGCCCTAAAAGGAAAGAAAAGCAAATGTACAAAGAGTGAAACTTTAGACAAAGGTTAGCACACCTCTTTCAAACTACAGTGTCTTTTCACTGTTGCCTCTTCTCTATTTCCTGACCTTGGCTTTTCCCGAGTCTAACAATGTTATCTGCTGTTTTTAATAATGTCTTTATTCTTGCATTTGGACAGAAGAACAGATAACCTCTGTAGGGGTGGAAGGGATGTTATAACAAGTTCCAATGGTGACAGTTTGCTGGCAAATCCCACTGTGAAGTGCTGGTGCCTCCTTGGGCAACAAGACACCAACATTTACTATGTGCTTTTATATTTGGTTTTGCTAAAAGAAAACCTAGTAAGTTGTAAATGACTTCACTCCTTATTTTATTTATTTATTTATTTATTTACAGGGCTACAAGGTATGAGGACCTTTGGAGATGATCTAGTTTGACCATGTAAAATGTGCCACAAATGCCTGGAAAATAGTCACTCCAACAGCAGCAGTTTAAAGAAAAGGGGGTGCTCCTCCCTTTTTCCAATATTGTAGTTTCCCTATGCCCTCCTTCTTTAACAATCAGTATAATTAATGAAACATGTTCTCTCTTCATCACAAACGTTTATAGTTTTCTGATGTCATTGACTAGAGGAATATTCCACTGGTGACTTGGGCTTTTTTTTTTTTTTTTTTTTTTTGAGGACTACCATGGTTAAATCAAAATATTCTCCAAAAGTACAAATCTGTTCCACAAACAAGATTCCAAAGGCATCTTTGTGTCCTTTCTCCTTACACTGGTGCCATTAACTCTTGGTTCATTAGTCACGATGTCCCTGGTCTCACTGGCTGCCACCTATCTGCAGCAAGACCATGTCAAGCAGCCAAACCCATTTCATGCCTGCCTGCCACAGCACCAGACCTGTTTTACATAACGACCCAAGTCATGGTTTTTGTTAATGTATTTTATTTATCCTCAGCGTGGGGCACTAAGGAACCTGTGAAAGGACCACTGTTCTGTCCTAATCAATGATCAGAGCCATCGCTGGGAAGATCTCCTGTGAAATCTATTGAAGGGAAACCCTCCACACGTGCGTGCACAGTGCCTCTCTTCCGTTGTTTCTTGGCTCATCACAAAGAATATTTTACCACATATCTTCTTTATTAATACACGCACACTAAATCTCTTAAAGAAGGCCAAATGGGAGGAGGGTAAGGAAAGCCCACCTCTTTTGCTAACGAGCTTAAAAAACAAAAACGGCAGTGTCAGGTGGCATGTAAGGATGCATAAGTCTCCCAGTCTAGCGTCTTGTCAAGACTTGTAATCCGGTACTGAGCCTTACTCCAGAGAGAAGGGTTCAGCTCTGTTACTTTCCAGCCACCCCTCCCATGAGACAGCACCTCCGCACAGACATATAGAATGTAGATCGTAGATCGTTAAAATTCAACCCGAGCTACAGCCCTCCCCAACACTATCCCGGCTCAGAATATTTACCTAGCCCATTGAAAACACTCAAACCCACCAGCAGTTTGGCTGGAGACGTCTCGGGCTTCCCAAGACTCCATTACATAATATCTTTTACAAAGTCTATTTCCAGCTCCAGTGGAAGACGGATTTTCGTCCAGTTTGCGGAAATTCCACGCGTTCGCTTCCCCTTCCTGGGGTTCGATACGGCCAGTGCCCAGCTTAGGCTGCAGCAATCCGGCTAGGAGGATCCCTTCCACCTCTTAAACTCAAAAAACTACTACCCCGAGGTGCAGCCGTCCCGCCCCCACGGTACTCCCAGGCTAGCCCTCGCGGCCCGGTGCCGGCCGCCGGGGACTAGCGTCGCTCCGACTGTCTCGGATTCCCGGCCGCAGCGCGCTCGCGGGGCCCGGGCCCGAGCCGGGATGATCGGCCGCTGCAGGGCCGGCTCGGTACGCCGGGGCTGCGGAGGAAGGAGAGGGGGAGTAGGAGGAGGCGTGGAGGGAGGAAGGGCCCGGGCAGCCCCGGAGGGAGGCGAGGGGAGGGAGGGGCCGGCCGGCCGAGGGTGGGGGCAGCCAATGAGCAGCGTGCGGCGCGGGAGGGCGGGGAGGGGGGATGAGGTAGGATGGGGGAGGGCGCAGCCGGAGCGGCGGAGGCTCCAGCCATAAACAAGCGCCCGGAGGAGCGGCGCGGGAGAGAGGCGAGCTGGGCACACGGAGCGGACGCCACGGACCTTCTGCTGTCCTACCGCGCCCACTCGGCGGCTCGGGAGGCGGGGACCGGCCGGGAGGCTGCGCTGCCGTCGTCTTGACCGGGCGTTCAGGAGCAGAGCGGAGGACCAGAAGGAGCCACCAGCCCTGCTCCGGAGCGGAGCGGAGAGGAGCGGAGCGGAGCGCAGAGCAGCCGCCGCCGCCAGAAGTTTGGGTTGAACCGGAGCTGCCGCGAGGAAACTTTTTTTCCTCTTTTCCCCCTCCCGCCCGGGAGGAGAAGAAGGAGGAGGAGGAGGAGGAGGAGGGGAAGCCACCCGCCACCGCTGCCTCTGGCGCCAACGCTCGTGGGCTCCGGGTCGGCGCGGCCCGCAGGGGCGGCGGGGGCCTCGCCCCGCGAGGGGAGGAGCGCCCCGGGGGCCCCTAGGGGGCACGAGGACCGCGGGCTGCGGGTGCGGCGGCGGCGGCGCGTGTGCCCGCGCAGGGGAGGACGCCCGCCCCGCTCCCGGCCCGGCTGCGAGGAGGAGGCGGCGGCGGCGCAGGAGGATGTACTTGGTGGCGGGGGCAGGGGGCTGGCCGGCTGCGGGCACCTCTCGGTCTCGCTGCTGGGGCTGCTGCTGCTGCTGGCGCGCTCAGGCACCCGGGCGCTGGTCTGCCTGCCCTGTGACGAGTCCAAGTGCGAGGAGCCTCGGAGCTGCCCGGGGAGCATCGTGCAGGGCGTCTGCGGTTGCTGCTACATGTGCGCCCGCCAGAGGAACGAGAGCTGCGGTGGAGCCTATGGGCTCCATGGAGCCTGCGACCGGGGGCTACGCTGTGTCATCCGCCCCCCGCTCAATGGCGACTCCATCACCGAGTACGAAGTGGGCGTCTGCGAAGGTACGGCCGCCCTGCCGCGCGCCCCCTCCCACCTGGCCCGCGCCGAACAAAGTTTGCCTGAGACTTTTCCCAGAGGAGAGAGGGTTTCCGGGGAGGAAGGACGGTCGCTGTCCCCGGGAGGGTGCCCTAGATGCCTGCCCAGCGGCGGGCGAGGTTGGATTTCGCGGGTGAGCTCCTCTCAACTCCGCATAGACACGCACGCGTGCAGTCATCTGGGCTTACAGTGGGCGGCCCTTCCTCGCCCCAAGCAGGGGTACGGCGTTCGGGGGACACTGCGGAGGCTAGCACACTCGAGCCCCTCGGGGAGTCTGCCCCTGCCGCCCTGCCTGCATAGCGCAGTGTGGCACCCAGGGTGGTACGCAGTCTGCGCAGCCGGCTTCTGATAGCGGAGTAGACCTGTGCTCCAGCTTGCTCTCGCTGTGTGACTCTTACTATTTTTTCTTTGCGCTCTTCCTTCACCTCCTTCCTCCTCCTCCGCGTAATAAATCAATTTCAGCTCCTGAATATGTCAGCCCAGGCGAAGTTACACATGGTGGTTACTCATTTATTTGCCTATTGGAAACGGTCAAAGGCTTACTCTTCTGGACCGCTAAAGAGGGTGGGTGGGGGCTGCACCTGGATGGAAAAGTTATGGCTCATAACAAGAGGTTTCCTTTCCACATCCAACATCCGCGTGTTTTCTGAGCTGGTGCTGATGTCTTTTTGTTTGTTTGACAGCAGTCTGCTCTGTTGGCTTCACGGTGGCGCATTGTGTATCGGCGGCAGTGTGGAGGTGTATTGAGGGTGGGGGCGTTGGTTGTGGAGCCTCCCTGGTTGGGAAGCAGTGGGCCTTCATCTGCACGTGGCCGTATTTCTGCCTCAAGGTGCCTGATCTGTTTGAGGTCTAGAGAGATGTAGTGAGTTCTTTTATTTTGCTAATGGTCAGGATTGTCTGGTACAAGTGGGATCACTGCCTCCTCAGAGCTCAGACATTGGGTCCACGATGTTGTTCACGGTATCCTGCCAGTGAGCAGGGCTTAGCAGTCTTTCTGGGGTAGCTAGGAAGAGCAGCTGCCCTCCGCTTTCACCACTGTCAGCCAGCCCCTGGGACCTGGGTTTATCCTGAAGCATCCTTATGTGTGTATATGCTTGTTGTGCTGGGTTACCGAAAAGGAGGTGGCAACCTTAAGGACAGAAGTGGGTGTGTTAAAAGGTTTCAGCGCCGTGGTAACTCTTTAAATACACACGCGCATTTATTTTTACCCATGGTTTTAATGTTTTGGACAGTTAGTGGAAAATCGGGGAGGCCTTCCGGATCTGGAAGCTAGCGGGCAGTAATGAGTGAAGGGCTGTGTTCTTTTTGGATAGTGCCCTCATTTTCCTGACACCCAGAAATGGCCCTTCTGGTGTCCTTTTACAACGTGGGTTTGTTTCTTAGCTCAGGGAAAATGGTCATCAGACAGACTGATAGAATTTCGTGTGTTTTGACTTTAGGCATTCTGAATGACTTAGACTAAAAGGCGCTCTCCTGGCTTGACCCAGACTCCCAGAGAAACGTAAAGAACAAGGGGCACACTTAAATGCAGTGGAAACTGCAGGGCAGTGAGAAGGACTTTGGAAGGCTCCGGGGAGTGTGACCCTTGTTTGTTTTTTCATGTGTTTCTGGTGAAGGAAATGCTTGGGGGAACATTTACAGTAATCAAGTGTTTTGGCAGCAACGCCCCATGTCACAGTATGGAATGATTTTGGCAGTTGGTTGGGGAGCCTGTCATTCCTCTGAAATGATGCATCCCTCACGTCTGCCTTTCCCCTGGTAACACCAGGTGCGGTGAGTGCTGGCCTTGAAAATGCTTGGAAGTGTTTCTTGACGTGATTGTATTTCAATTAGTGTTCTCTGGAAACACGTTTCATTTTGCAGGCCTGTTTTCAGCTGAATGCTGTGGGCACATCCCGCTCACCCCTTCCTCCCTCCCTCCTTCCCTCCCTCCCTCCTTCCCTCCCTTCCCCCCTGCACCCCTTTCTATCCTCCCTTCCTTTCTTGTCTCCTTCCCTTCTTCCTTCACTACAAGCAGCAGCCAAATAGAATCTTAAACCCATGAAACCAAGGCACAAGAGACAGTGTTTTCTTGCATGATGTAATGGTTAGATTTAGACAGGCCTTTTCAACTGTGTGCCTAAAATTTCAGACATTTTCACATTAATATAAAATATATGGAACACATAAGTTAGCTGAAGAGCCCCTTTCCCTTTTTTTTTTTTTTTTTTTTGGATTAGAGGAACCTTTACAAGTCACCAATTATCTAGAAGGTGCTCTCCCCCACCCCCATTTTTTTCCAGTAACTTTGCATAAAATTTCTCAATGGCCGGTGCTTCCCTCAGTTTCCATTTTTATTCAGAAATTTGTGTATTATCATAACTCACATGAATAGGAACAGATATTTTATTCATGTTGAAAGTCTCTCGCACTGCATTTTTTTGCACTAAAATGACCCCTACTGGCTGTATCTGTTAATGAAAAGTCTTTTGAAAGCTTATTTAGTTGGCTACCCTGAGAAAACATATTTCATGCCATAAAAATATGACTAATCCATCTGCTTTCGAAGACATGACTTAAGTACAAATTTATATTACTGTTTGTCAACTTGCCGACATGTTTGTTATTCCCATACTGACTTTGTTGGGGGTTGGGGCAGGGGAGTGGTGTTTTTAAGTACAGTTCACAAAATGATTTGGATCAGCAGCCAAAATGGACCCTTTTGCACACATAGCTCATTGTTTCAGGTTTTTATGTCATACTAACCCTTAAAAATACATGAACAATCCTAACCATAAGAAGAACCCTGAAGAAAAAGATTAATTTCTCTAAGACTAGGAATCAGGACCTGAAAATCAAGTGCCATGTGCACTGGGGTTTCTTCTCTCTAGTGCTGTTAAATAAATCCTGAATTAGTGACTATGCACATTTGAAAGGTGGAGAATGGAGCCAGGTGCCCAACGTTTTCTCTCCCTCTTAGCAGGGACTTTCTTGCCCTTAGGAGGGAGCAATTCCCTTTCCTGTTACCATGGGTCTCCTGAGAAATCACCTACAATCCAGAGAAACAAGGTTGGCTTCTAAGCCTCTGGATGGGAAATCTCTTTAAGGGATCTAAATGTTTTCGAACTCATGAAGTGAGATTGTGTAGAGAGAATGTTTTGATTAGACAGTGAGCACTGTATTTGGCACTGAGGGAAGAAGGCCTTATGTTTTATGCTTCACTTAGGGCCGAGCAAGGTGAAGAAGCAGGACCAGCCCTTGTCTTAGGGTGATAAAGAGGAAGGAAGCTGCAGGCTTGAGCTTGACCTTGTGGGGACAGATTGCTAAGGGACAGCGAGGACACTATAGATCTTTGCCCTGCAGACTGCTGGTGTCCATGACTGCAGAAGCACATTTTCTGAAGCTTTCAATCTGTGGTCCCAGTCTGTATAGAACTGAAAGTTTCACGGTTTTCAGAACTACTGCTGATTAAAAACCTCTGTCACAACTCAGTTTTCCCAGTTACTTTAGCTTCCCCTCAGCTGTGGGCCACAGAGCAGCAAGGAGAACTTACGATCCTGTGGTGGGAACTTAAAGCAAAGAGCAAGGTTTTATGCCCTGAACCAACTGTTGTTGTGAAGTTCCAGTTTCTTTACTTGTCTCCTGGGACAGTTAATAGCAAAGATACCTGCTTGGAGAGAGTGGGGCTTGTAAGAGGCAGCCCCAGAAAGCAGTTGCCCAGGACAAGTAGACATACCAAAACATTTGGCTGGGCATGAGGCATGTGGAAACTACCCCTCTTACTCTCTGGGAGGATGTGAAGTTTAAGGTCTATGGATTTTTTTGCAACCGAAATAAAGGAGAGGCGGGGCAAAGTTAGTGCTTCCATACTGAAGTTAGAGAAACTTCAAACCCGTGGTTCCAGACTCTTGTTTTTGAGCAATGCTTGGGTTTCATTCCTACCTCAGAAGTCTTTAGGTAGCGTCTGTGCTTTGATGCCAGGGAGAAAGGCAAGCAGAGGGCATCCAAAATATGCTAACAGGGTATGGAAAGAGAAACCAATTCAAGTAAACAAGGAAGTAATTAATTCCTCGTCAGAGTAAATATTGACAAAACATGGAGGACCAGCTATTCACTGCACACACACACACACACACACACACACACACACACACACACTATAAGACAGGACAAAAATGACCTTCATTTTGACTGCCAGGCATATAGAATCCTCACTGTTGTTAAGGAGTTCTGTCACATAAACACTTGGCAAAGGACAAATGAGGTGCATACTGTAGAGCAGAAAGGCAAAAACAGCAGGTGTGGAGATATTTGCTGCTGGTAATATGTGGTTAACACTAGATCAGGAGATGTTGCAAGCAGTATGTTGGGAGTACAGTTGTGAGCAGAAGTTACATTCATTTATAACACATTTGTGTGTGTATGGGGGGGGGAGAGTATGTGAGTGACTGTGAGTGTGTGTGAGAGTGAGTGTGTGTGCAGTGTGCCACTGTGTATTTGTGGATGGATGTCAGAGGACATTTGGGAGTTGGTTCTCTCCTACTACCCTATAGATGCTGGGGATTGAACTCAGTTTGTCAGGCTTGGTAGCAAGCACCTTTACAGGCTAAGCCATCCCATCTGCTCCAGACAGCTTATTTCATGAAGAAAGGTGAACAGTCCCCAAACTCTGGATATTGCATCCATTTATAGGAGCTGTTGGGGGATTTGGTACAGGCTTCTGTTCTCCATGGTTCGGTGGAGATGGTGAGGAGTGGGGGGGGGGTGAAGGTATTATGAAGTTGGCAGATTCAGATGGTGGGTGGACTAAAGGATAAGAAATGAGAAAAGGAGAAAAAGAAACATTGAATTCATCTTAGCACAACTATATCATCCTTTGAAGAATGATCCAAAACACATTCCAGAGATTAATTGTGAAATTCCTGAAAAATGTGGGTGTGTTTAACTCAGGAAACGGTGCCAGCAGGAGAGATGACAAGGAAGCCTTCGACTGGAAAGAGGTGGTGTGGGAGGTGGTGCATGAGCGGAGGTGGTGCATGAGCGGAGGTGGTGCATGAGCGGAGGTGGTGCATGAGCGGAGGTGGTGCATGAGCAGAGGTGGTGCATGAGCAGAGGTGGGCATGTTTGGCAGAGCCAGGCCTGTTGTTGCAGTTGTTGCCCCATGTTCCAGATGGTGCATTTCGTAGAAAGATTTTGGAGACACCCCTCAGTATAGGCCACTTAACTCTTTGAGGGCAGCATGGTGGAGTACCAAGTAAGCATGAATTCCTGTCATCTCAGAGATCTTATTTTCCAAAGCATTGTTTTCAAAGACCAGGCTCACACTTGCCAAGAAGTCTGTCACTAGTTCGATATACGCCGCCCCCCCCCCACCTCCCCACACCCATATCCGAGGGTGTGGACAGGGGAAGAAGGAAACCAGGAGGTCTGGAGATCATTCCCAAGTACCCCACTCTGTACACCAGTTCCCAACCTGTGGGTCACCACCCCTTTGGGAGTCTCATGTCAGCTATCTGGCATAGCAGATATTTACATTATGATTCATAACAGTAGCAAAATTACAGTTATGAAGTAGCAACAAAGATAATTTTATGGCTGGGGTCAGCACAATATGAGGGACTTATTAAAGGGCCACAGCCTTTAATCCCAGCACTCTGGAGGCAGAGGCAGGTGGATCTCTGTGAGTTTAAGGCCAGCCTGGTCTGCAGAGCGAGTGTCAGGATAGGCTCCAAAGCTACACAGAGAAACCCTGCTCAAAAAACCAAAAAAAAAAAAGGGGGGGGTCACAGCCTTAGGAAGGTTGAGAACCGGTGCTGTACACTCCTTTAGTCATGGCAGACCTCCCCACTTACCCCCAAAAGGTGGTTGGAACCATGCAAGTTCAAACCAAGTAAAGAAGATGTTTGATTCTGTGTTCTCACTTGCTGGCTACATAGGTAAGGTTTGTTACTATGAGAATCAGAGGTTTCCAGGCTTGAAACCCTCTTGTTTGACTGGGAAGGAGGAGCCTTCCTAGACTCTTTAGAGCCCCTACAGGAAGGCCTCAGAGTGTTTCTAGCATTTGAGAGGGAGCCTGCATTCTCAGTACTTCACTAGTAGTGGTTCACAGTGGCAGGTTTCCTTTTGTGGTTTGTGTTTTGTTCTGTCTTGCTTTGAGCAGGTACCAGAGTGTGGGCCGTGAAGTGGGCGGGATCTCTGGATGAACAGATCTTCCCTCTTCACCTTCTTCCACCCTCTTGCCCTGGCCCAGTCAGATCTGAAACCTCTGTGCCTAGATAGACCCTTTTCCATGGATGGACAGGGGCATGCTGGACTATACCTGCTTAAGGATGCCCTCAGGGTGAACATAGAGCTCTTTTGTCTGTTTGGGACCAATGTGGATTAAAAAAACAAAAACAAAAAAAACAACAATTTTTAAAAGGATTCGATTTTTCTTTGTTAGTTTCATTTCAAGTCCTTATCTCCCCTCTCAAGTCCCCATTTTATTCTGAAGATAAGAAATGGCTGTGCTTTAGTGGCTGAATGTGAAGGTCAGGAACTTGGTATATGATGTAGAATCCTCTTCTGAGCCTGTGTTCCCCTCTCTGGCTATCGGGATTAATCACAGGGTTGTGGTAAGAACTTCCCCAGCCCTCAGGAAACACCAGAGAGGGTAACAGTTGACATCCAGCAAGGCTTTTCAACTCTTCACAAGTCTAACAACCTGACCTGGGCTCACTTCGTAGGTCACTGATGGTAGATAGAAGGTGGGAGTGCTAGAAAACCAGTTATCAGTGAGTTCAAGTTCTTTCACCTGGCCTCCAGCCATTCCCCAACACCACCAGTGCAGCCAGTTAACCCTGAGACCTGTTAGTTATACCATCTCTAAATAATGACTGCAGAGTTCGTCTATTTTGGATAAATAGAAGTTCTAAAAATCTGTGTTGCATCTTTGGAATTTTACATTTAGCTCCTTTTTTCTCTCCCAGTAGGCCAGTATTTCATCTGGGGAGGTTCGGGGGGCGGGGGTGCTAAATTCTTCGAATCAGTAATATTCATGTTCTTTTATGTTCTAAAGGATTTTACTGAGAGCTCTTCAGGTGGAATTGGACTGGGGGAGGGTGGATGTCACACTGATGGTCAGCATTAGGATTGCCTCTGTCTTGAGCTAAGGGGACAACTTGTGTTGGCTGTTGGCACAGCTCACTCCCACATACACACACACACTCATCACCTTCAGAACTCTAAGCCCTCCTGCTGCTGTGCTGATCCAGACCTCAAAGCCAGAACATTAGGTAGTCCACTCCTCTCTGGTTTAACCACTCTTTTCCCTATTAGGTTAGGGAGCTCCAGCTAGCCAGAGAAACATCTGCCCACAAATTATTTAATGGGCATCTGCCATGGGTCTGGTTTCTGTGCTATAAAATCCTGATACCCTCTTTTGTAAAAACAGGGCTTCTGAAAGTTTAACAGCCCAGTCACCTGGGAGCTTATTAAAAATGCAGGTTTGGCTGCTAGAGATTGTAGTTTAGTGGTATGGAACACATGTGAGCATGTGCAAGGCCATGACCCCCACACCTAAACAGATGGAGCAGATTCTGATTCAGTAGGCCTGGAGTGAACCTGACGGGGACTGTAGGGTTGGCCCCAAGATCATTCCCAGTAACATGTTCAGCTTTTGTAGCATGAAGTTGATGTATAAGGGTGTCAGAAAACTGTCACCTGCCATGACAATTGTATTTCAATCATAGTGAATAAGATAGGGCCCCTGTTGCCATAGAGGTCATGGTTTAATAATGGATAGATAGGAAAGCCTGGGACCATTCTTTGGGGCAGTCCTTGTCCTGAGCACATCAGGGACAGATGAAAGGGGTCCTCTAACTTCTCCTCCGTCCACCAGGTTCAGCCTCACCTAGGAGTGACTTCTCTTTATTCTTTTATCCATTTCTTCTTGTTCACCACCACCAACAAAAATGGGTCTTGAGCCTAGACAAAACCAATGTTCATACCTTGACTCACTTTATACCTGTGGGACCAACCTTGGTTAGTTTTCATTGACTTTGGTTTTCTCCTGGAAACCTGGAGGATCATGAGCTTTCCATCAAGTAATTTGAGTGAAGATCAGAGATAACAAATACAAATATATATTGTGGGTGATTATGTAGATATGAATATTCTAAGATTATATGCTTATACTTCAATGCTAAATACTGCCCTTAGTAGATTTTTTTGAATAACTAATATTAATTCTAATTTTCATCCTTTCTTATTTCATCATTGTTAGCTTTCCCTGAATGTAAATTTAGAATTCAGCTTATGGATAGACTCACACCTCCTCCACACAAACTCTCTTTCCGCAGGAGCCTCAGGATGGTAATTCTGGCCTCGGATGTTTATCCCAGAGAAGATGACTCTAGTGCAGAGAACAAGGTGTCCCTTCCTTTGGCCTAGGGTAACCCTAATTTGCAGGCCCTGTGGAGTTCGGTGGAATGTGAACATTTGCTTGGCTCTGGGCTTTGAATTCCTGCTTTCAAAGAACTGTTTCAAACTCATATCTTTTAAAAGGTACCAAGGTTCATGTTATCATGACAGCCAGAGTCTATCTTGTTACTTGGTCTCCATCTTGCCTGTGGTGTCCTTTCAGGTGAGTGAGTATCTCAGAGTTACCACAGATTGTCCTCCTGGGATCTATGGAGAGTTTGTGTCACAGAGGAAGGGACAAACATTCCACAATTAAAATATCTGACACTCTGCCTTCCAGTGTAGGTGTGGTCCCACAGTGCAGTAAATGGTAACTGTGTGTCCTTCCTTTCTTGCCTAGAAATGTGTGTCATTTAGTAAATACATAAATATTAACTCAGAGTTCCCAAGATGGATGCTTTATGTTGGCTACTGTGGAGCCAGGAGAAAGAACCTGATGGAGATACAATCCTCTGATCAGTCATGTAGAGTTGACTCGTGTGGACAACCAAACCTTATAACATAGCAGAACCTGGAATTTTTTCCCCCAGACACTCTGTTAGCACCTATCATTGAGATGCCCCCTGTCTTTTATCAGCAGTGTTAGTATTCAAACACAAAACCTGTATTCAAAATGAGGGGAAAAAACCCATAGTTTCAGGTTTTCTTATATGCCAAGGCTAGTCAAACCCAAGTATAACATCCTAATTAGAAACATTCCAAGAACACTTGTCTTAAGAGTATATAAGAAAGGAAATTAAGGGGCTGGAGAGATGGCAACGTGGTTAAGAGCACTGGCTGCTCTTCCAGAGGACCCAGCTTTGACTCCCAGCACCCACATGGTAACTCACAGCAATCTTGTAGTTCCAGCTCCAGGGGATCCTGACACCCTCTCTGGCTTGAGTGGCACTAGTCATGCATGTATATGTGCAGACAAAACACCCATATACACAAAACTTTTAAAATGACATGAATCCATAAAGGGAATTAAAGGCTGGCTGTATTTTAAGAGTGTCTTTTTTTAAAATTATTTTAATTCCTGAGGATTTGACACATCTACTGTAAAAGTTTGAACCAAGTCTTTAGCAGCCAGCTATCCCAAGGGATTTTGTTTGTTTGTTTTAGGCTGTAAGCTGTAAATAGCACTGTGTCTGTTTTGTTCAGCATTTCAAAAAAAAAAAAATCATAAACATCTCTTATTCAAGACAGAAAGGAATTTCTGGCAGGACAGGATGCAACCTGAGCTGGCAGAGCCCCACTTACTGGAGGGAACTTACTCAACTTCATATCCAAAGGGTTCACAGCTATGATCAAACCAAGGGCATCTGGATACTGAAGAATTGTGATGCCTCTCTGAGATTCCAGAAGACCTGCCAGAAAGAGGCAGATCTGCATGGAGGATGTTCCACCTGAACCAGACAGTAGCAAGAACTATTTACTATCAGCTTCATTGCATGTCAGGGATAAAGGCTGAGGGCTCTATCCCCCAGAATGGGAGTTTATCATCCTGCATATCTAAAATGAAGTCTTTTCCCCTGCTCTTTTTGATGCTTGTTTGTTGATTGTTTTAACTTATGAACCAAGTGAGGTAAGGGGGTAGGTTTCAGACTGTCTTGTCTCTGCCAATCAAAGTAGAAGGATTTTTAAGTGACTTTAAAAAGAATGGGCATGCTGTATGTGATTTAAGAATCCAAGTTCGTATATTTTCAGGTAGCTCTTAGGAAAATGATTACCACTGCCTATAACTTAAAATTGAAAAGCCAAATAAGTCCCTATTTTAATCAAAGTGTGAATGTGTTTATGTCCTGGCTTGTTTCAGAAAGGGTTTGATGAGGCTTTTCACAGAGGTAAATACCACCAAGTTCTTATATGAAGCAGTGTTTTAAAGGAGAAAAGGAAAATAGTCACAGCTTCTGGATCTTTCTTCATCATCTAAATGGCTCCGTGACTTAGAACCCTGTACCTATCCAAGGCTTTGCTTTGTCTTCATTTGTCAAAAGGAAATTAGGCAGTTACCCACCTGAACACAGAGGGACAAAATCAGATGGGACCCTAAGGCTGTTCTTTGGTCATACGATCTGAGCTTTTATGACCCAGAAGTTTTGGCCAAGGATCAGGTATTAGCTTGTGTTTACAGAGTGAAGGAAGAGGGGAGGCCATCTACCTGATGCTCAACTCGGTGCTGGAAACTGTAGGCCTCAGCAGGAAAACTCCAAGAAGTCTGCTGTGGTTATATTTATTGGGACACATCAGTGACAGCAAAAACATCATTATAGGGACATTAGTGGCATCTATGAAATGCCTGCAATCTGTCACTGTTAACTATGTTCTAATCTTCACCACCCAAGTCTAAACTGGCCTGTTGCGTTCATTCTTTCTCCATTTCTCATTTGCTCTGTTAATTATTACAGTTACCCTGGGCCCAAGGTAGGTAGGTGACATACTGCAGAGGGAGAAGCTTGGGCAAAGACGGGTCAAAACTCGCCCTGTTTCACAGGCTCCTGTCTGCCTCTAACACTGGGGAGAGCTGAGTAATTGCTGCTTTTCCTAATGACTGCAGGCAGCAGCCAGATTCCCTGCATTCTTCTACCTTTGCTGCTGTTTTCACTTGCCAGGGAGTTTCCTCAAGGAACAGACTGGATTTAAAGAAACATAACTACTAGTGCACAAATGGTGGTGGAGTGGGGAGGGCACTGCTGAAGGGAGGGAGCTCCTTGGTACCTCAAGTTGGAATGATGAAATACTACAAGGACCAGAAGGACCAAGCACCCAACTGTTGGCTACTGACTGAGCCTTTTGGTCTCCCTGTGACCCAACACATCTTCCCTTAACTTGTTTTCAAAGCATATGCCAATGCTCAAGCTTGGGAAGTTGCCTCTTGGAGTTTCTAGAAATTTCCACCTTCCTTTGCATATTCCACCAAAGGCTTGGTGGTGTGAGCCCATAGCCCTCCAACTGGTAAATATATTATTCTAAAGAATGGGAGCCCCTCATCAGCAGATATATCTATCACCTTGCTTTGTCTGTGGGCTGTTCCACATTTACAAGGACAGCCTTCCAGAATAACACTGATTGGTTAATTGCAGTCATTGATTATTCACTGATAAATCTGCCAAATGTTGTATACTCCCAAATGACAGCATACAACATGAAAAATAATGATGACATGGCTTTCCTGATTCTGGGTTTAATTTCCCAAGTCACCTATCCCTACCTATAAGAACTTATTTTTAAATTTTCTATAATAGTTTGCTCTTTACACCCCCCCATAATCCTTTCCTCCAATCTATAAAACTGTTATCAGTTTACTCTGGAATGGGTGGGTATTTTATATCGTACCTGCGCTCACTCTTTCATTTTCAGACAATGGAACCAAAAGTTAAACCCTGTTCCAGACCTCAGCTATCTCTTCTTGTCTAGATTGCTAGATAATAGCTGGTAGCCATGAAATTGCCATTGAGGTGTGGGTGGTGTTCATTTGCCAACTCGAGCTTTTGCCTAAGATAGGTTTTCCTGCATTTTTCTGTGGTATATTAATAGTTCTTTATTTGGTTTTCTTCCTGCTTGATTGGGACATCTAGCCAAAGAACTTTGAGCATCTGAAGCTCTGGCTCCCAGAACTCTGTCTTGAAAGCAGCCAGGAAGACTGCTGTGTGTGTGTTGCAGTGAGTGTATGCTGGGACGCCCGGTGGATACCCACGGGGCCCTGTTTCCACATTGCCCACCCTGGTGGTTGACCCTCCTTCTCTAGCTGTTCCTGACAAAACCTTATGAAAGGGCAAAGTGCCTTGGAAGCCTTTGGAAAACTGCTTCCCACTTGCCTCCATGTTCTCCACATTATGGCTGCTTTCAGCTCTCTGGCTGTTGGTAGCCTGGCTGTACCCAGAAGTCAGTGCCAAGCAGCCCATCCTGTGTGAGGACTTCTTCCAGTAAACCATTTCTGCACTGACTGCTAAAGGATTCTGGGAAAATCTTCATGGGGGCCCAGAACTGCAGGTTCCTTTGGTGCTGTGGCATGTAATAACATGAGTCAAAAAAGTGATAAAAGTTTGTAAAACAAGAATCTTTACAAGGCTGTAGTTAACCTTCTGGCCTAAGAAAAAAATGCTCAGGACCAGAAAAAAAAAAATGTTTCTGTGGCATCAGCAGTCTGGACTCTGAGTGGTACACTTCCAGGAGCATCCTCGAGGGAGATAACTGTTATCACTCTTTTCAGTTTGTCTTTGACTTAGAGTAGGGCGTCAGTACATGCTGTCAGTAACTTAAGTTACAACAGGCAGAATACTTCGTGATACTGCTGGTGTGCCCACAACAACTCTGGGTTAGTACGCTACATGTAGTCACCTCTCTGTAGACCAGCAAACCAAAGGGGGTGGTGTCTCCTGAAAATGATCGCTTTATTTAGTGTGTGTGTGAGTGAGTGTGCATGTGTGTGTGTGTGTGTGTGTGTGTGTGTGTGTGTGCAGGTATGTGTGTGTGTGCATGGATGTGTATGTACAGGTATGTGTATGCATGAGTGTGTGCATGCAGGTGTGTGTGAGTATGTATGTGTATATGTATGCATGGATGTGTTTATACAATTGGTGTGTGTGTGAGAGAGAGAGTGTGTATCTATGTATGCATGAGTGTGTGTATGCAGGTGTGTATGTGTGTGTGTGTGTGTAGGCATGGGTGTGTGTGTGCATGTGTGCGTGAGTGTGTATGTAGGCATGGGTGTGTGTGCACAGGTGTGTGTGTATGTATGCATGATGTGTGTGTATGCAGGTGTGTGTGAGTGTATGTATGTATGCATGATGTGTGTGTATGCAGGTATGTGTATGTATGTGTGTATGCTTGGTTGTGTTGTGTGCAGGTATGTGTGAGTGTGTGTGTGTATGTATGCATGGGTGTGTGTATGTGTATGCATGGGTGTGTGTGTGCAGGTATGTGTGTGTACATGTGTATGTAGGCATGGGTGTGGGGAGGGTTAGTGGTTGACATTGGATATCTTAGCTGCTCTCCATCTTGTTTTTTGAAACTGAGTCTTTCACTCATCTGGAAGCTCACTGATTTGATCAGACTATCTGGTGAGTGAGCTTCAAAGAGGCTTCTGTCTCCCTCACACTGTGCTGGGGTTTTAGATGACCAGTGCCCAGCCTCTGTGTGAGAGTGGATGGTGTGAACTCAGGTTCCTACTGTTGTGCTGTTGTGTGACAAGCACTCTGATTGGACTATCTCCCCAGCCCTGTTTTATTTATTATATTTGAACATAGGTTCTAATTGAAGGCTTTTAAATGGTCTGTTTAATTGGAATATCGATGAGTAGGCAAATGAAGCTTAGGAATAATTCTGACTTTAATTTCTTGGTGATTGAGACACATTTTATTATCTCTAGAGCAATGAAAGATGCCATATTACAGGACATCCTTGAACATAGTCTTTTGACCTTATAAAGGAATTTCAAATGTGAAAGCCAAAAGAAAACACAGAAATTTAGGGTGAGAAATGGAAGACATCTGTAGGGAAATAAACAGAATACAAGAAGCCAAAGGTGTTTTTTGTTGTTGTTGTTGTTAGGAGATCATATTATTTTCAAAGACTAAGCTGGGAAAAGGTGAGCCCTCGGTAGCCAAGTTTATTGATGTTCTATTCAGAAAATTATATTAGACACTTAGAAAGACAAAAGCCTGGAAAACTTGAGGGAGATAAAGTATTTACAAGTTTTAATAACATAAAACGCATCCAAGAGAAATACATAATTGCAGCTGCATTTGGCAATGAAAATAGCCCATGTGTTATATTTTTTAAATTGTCTGTAAATATGTAAGCTTTTGCCCTGGGGTAAGAAATACTTGGGTGATAATGTTCTTCAGAGAATGGAAAAGTAGAAGGTATTAGGAAGTAAAGAAAAAGAGGAGAAATAATCAACTTTTTTTACTCTAGAGGGGATCGTATTTTATATGCATAATTGTTACAGTTGTTTCTAGTTTTAGTGTAATAAGCATTTAACTTCCCATAGGGCCATGGTAATTTGCATCTTATTACTGAAAGCCCACAGGTAAGGGAAAGTTAAGAGTGCTGAATTAAAAGACCTGCCTGTCTTGCTCCCAAAGTTTTCAAAACCTGATTTCAATCTTGGAACGAGACCCTTGGAAAAATCAGAAACTCGGAAATGTGCTCAATACATTTGTCATTATCCTGTGCTACCAGATCTAGCAGCAAGGCCAGGAACTGGAAACTGGGTGTGGTGTCGGCTTTCAGTCTCTAAAGCTGTCTCGCAGCCTTCCATTCAGATGTGTTCTTATCCTTCAGGCCCTCCGCTCTCCGCCACCCTTTGTGAGGCCTTCCTGCCCTGCCCAGGAAAAAGTAATGCCATCCCCTACTCCTGGGTGTCCACAAATAGCACTTTCCCCTTCCCTTGTTTTAGGCCTTTCACACTGTGTTAGAGTTCACATTTCTGCCTTCCTCCCTGCCTGGTTGTGATCCACTTCAGTGCCAGGATTGTGTGTTCTTCTGGCACTTGGCACGAAGGAAGGACTCAATGAGCATTTGTTGACTAAATCTAGACTCAAGGTCATCCAAGTATTAGACAAAAACTTTTCCGTCTCAACCATTTGGTTTGTATTGTGGAAACTGAAATGAGAGGAACTTACCTGTTCCTAGACTTCCCACACACACACACACACACACCACCCCACTGCCTATGAGAAATCCTGTCATTCCCAAAGAGTGCATGGGTGGGTTTTAACTGTGCCAGTCTTAATGTTTTGGGTAGCAGATGAGTTGAATTCAGCCATATTTATTTTAGCAAATTCTTTCTTTTTCTTTTCTTTTTTTTTTTTTTTTTTTTTGGACAGGGTTTCTCTGTAGCTTTGGAGCCTGTCTTGGAACTTACTGTGTAGACCAGGGCTGGTCTCGAACTCACAGAGATCTGCTTCTTTGCCTCCCAAGTGCTGGGATTAAGGCATGGGCCACCATGGCCTGGCTTTAAGAATTATTTTAAAGCAAAATTTTTCATTTATTCATTAGGACTTCTCTCTCCAGTTTGTCATCAGTGTCCCCTTTCATGTGCAATGTCCTCACCTACTTGTAAGAATTGTCCTTGTAAGGACACTTATAAGTGCTTGCTATTAGTCTTTTCCTGAGGGCCACAGAATCGGGTGCGCAATACAAGTATGGCGACCCATTGCTGATGCTCCTGAGAAATGATGATAAACACCTTTGTGGACACATGTCAGATGGCCACACAGGAACCCCTGTCAATAAAACAGACTTCCGGAGTCTAAGCAAACCCCAAATGGTGCCATATATGCGTATGTCAGCACACTGGGAGGAGATTTAGTTCGACCTATAAGCCTTGGATGCTGGGTCTGTGTTAAGTTGCTCACACTTTCAGGCGATCTCCCCATGTTCTGAGGAATTTAGGCTCCTCTGAACCAACACCAGGAGGTAGAAGTGTGTGTGTGACTGGATAATGAAAATGCCTCACAATGGCTTCATCAGGAAGTCCACAGGAATTCGATATAAGGAGTTTGGGGAAGCACGGTCCCATTTGGAGTCACTCCAAACACTGTAAATTTAGGAACTGAGCATCTTTGATGATTAGTGGTGGGAGCCCGAACTTGTTGTATTTAGTGGCAGGGAGTTGTTTTTCCTTCAAAGCTAGTCATGAACTTTTTGTTTGTTTGTTTTTCTAAAGGTCTTAAAGTGATTCACAAATTAAGGCAGACTGACATTAGATGCTTAAGGATACAGGCACAAATTAGGCTAAGCCTGTCAGCTGCCGAGGAAGCAAGATTTGGACAAGATAAGGTGCAGGAGGTCAAGTCACAGACACATATAGACTTACTGACAAGTGCATGGCCCAGCCAGTGCTGGAACCAAACCCAGACAGGGCCTTGTGCTCAAATCACCCATCCCATGTAGTTTAATCATTGATGCAAACATGCTCCGGGAATCCCATTTTCTTAGGGCATGTTGATTTTGATGTCGATGCTACCTAATTTCATCATTTTCACATTTTAGGTGCTCATCTTATATCTAGTTGTAATTGTTGATAATGTTCCTATTACAGTTGGTGGATTTCCCAGTTACCCATTTCATGCCCTATTATTGATCACCTCTTGCTGTCATTAAAGGTTTTTGGAACTGGAAAGAGGGGACGTTGGAACAGATGGCTAAGTTACTCAGGTTGTTCATAGTCTATAGTTGGCAATGAAAAGTGGAGACTTCTAAATACAATTGCTTTGGCAAATCCCTGATCTGATATCTCTCTAGAACGTAATGGAGGTTTAAATACAAATTAGCTCTAAACTTCAGAGCCAGCTTTGTCCCTCTTTGCATGCTGTTTTTTGTTTGTTTGTTTTTTAAGACTTTATCAGCAGGTGACACTTTTGACTTGATGGCAAACAGTGCCCCTGGAGGTGTGTGTTCTTAAACCTGCTATTCCTTAGTCAATTCAGGGAGCAGCTGAAGAGCCCTGAGCACACTTGCTGGCTGCTGCTGCTGCAATGCACACTTATTCTTGGGCTTCAGCAAAATGAATGAATGGAGGCTGAGGACCAGGAAACATACTTGAAGGAGGGCGTGCCCATCCGACTGCAAGCCAAAGCAAACAGTCCTTGTAACCGAGAAAGACTTCTGGGAGGAGAGAACTGAGAGTGAGTGTGAAGTATAACCAGAAAGTATCATTCCAATCACATGGACAGCTACCCTCCCTGCGTCTCAAATAGAACCTCTCAAAGCTATTGGAAGGAGATAGTTGTTTTAACTCTTTTTTGACTGGCTTATCATGCCTACATTTGAACCCAGGAGGAGAGAAGTGATACAGAGATAGAGAAGACAAACAGAAGGGCTACTGGGGGCAGGGAAATAGGCAGGAAGACATCAGTGACCTGGGATGGAGTCTGGCAGAGTCATCAATGACCTGGCAGAATGGTAGTGGGAATGTTGTCCATGAGTCTGCACCTATGGAATGACAGACATTCTGTCATTCCTTACAGGGGAAAACAAGGCACTACAGCAGACAGCAGTCTGTATGTTAAAGATTTTGGGATGTGTGCATATTCATATAGAAGCATCCATATGTTAACAACCACAGGTTCAGGGAAGATCCCCATAGGGTTCTGTGCTCATCATGACAACAACCTCTTTCTGTCTAGTCTTGGTGATTATCCTGGGTTCTTGGAGCTCCTGGTTCCTGATTCCAAGTCCTCCTGTCTCTGGCCTTTGTTGGTATGTAGAGATAAATGCATGTACATTGTTTCTATGCATGAAGCTGCCCGGATCTTCTATCTTCTGAAGGTACTGGGGTTCTTAAGAGGTTCATAGTTGCTAATGTCATGACCTGGGCATTGACAAAGGCAGCCTAGACAAAATGAGTGATAAAGAAATTCCTTAAAACCTTGTGTGCTCAAAGATTCTTAGTGCTAAGGTACATATGCAGCACCCTTCAGGTAAAAAGACACGTCAGGTTCATTCACAGTCCCTTAGAAAGTTTATCTAAAGTCCTTCTTTGGAGGTCCAGTTTTGAACATCTAATTTCCTCATCACTAGCTATGTGTACTGGGCCAAATATCAGGCCTGCCGACATCATTTTGAAGGGAACATTGTAAAGGTAACATGACTTCGATAGAGAATGGGGGAGTTGAAGGGGGAGTTACCCAGAATACTCTTCCTAAAACACAGAGCCAGCTTCATGTTTCTCTATATATTCCTATCTAGTATTCTATATAGAGTTGTTTTGTTTTTAACTATGCATCAAGTTCCGTGATTCTTTCAGGTTAATGGACTCTCTTTCCTACCTTGTTACATAATCTCCTTATTGACGTTAAGCCAAGTGATTGCATTGCACTGACTAGAGGCTTCTACTTCATTTGTTTCCTCACTTTGCTTTCTGGGCTGTCTAGAAAGCAAGAAGGGGAAAAAAAATCATTCCAGATGAACTTAATCAAAAAGATTTTCTGGGTTCCTAAGCTCTTCCAGCAGTTGACTGCAATTGTGCCATCTCCCATGCTAAGGAGCACTTAGGATCTGCCCTTTGCATCTCTGCTCAGGACATAATTTAGCTCTTGATAGTTGTATGTTCTGTACCTTCAGGACCACAGTGACTTTAAGGACACCAGAGATGATAGAACTAATAATTGTAGGCATGGTGTAAGTCGTCAACCCACTGAGGGAGACATTTTTAGTTCATTACTTTTTGTGGGGAGAATGGAGTAGCACATAATAGAATTACTTATGCTTATTTAGTATGGATAATGAATGTAACTAACTCAGTCCTAAATAGGGACTAGAGACTAACTCCACAATGAATTGAATTTGCAACCTCTGTACTCTACATATATTATGGTTACTGTGGATTTTATGTATTTCAAACAATCCCCCACTTCTACCATTTTATAAAATAAAACATGGGTACCTAGTTATCCAGCAAGGTGCAAACTAGATCCATGGTTAGGGTTGTTTGTTGAAATCCTATCAGGGAAACATTTTTTTCTATTATTATCGACTTGTTTCTACAACTCCGATGCTAGTTAACCTAGTCAGTGTATGGCATGTGTTTCAGTATTTCAAATTGTTTGGTTTTTTTTCAATACTTAAAAACTGTTGACTCGACCGTTTGCACAAAAGCATATGATCAGTTTTCATATACATGTTTTGTATATATTTTGAGAACCTTTAGATTTGAGGAATACAAAATCTTTGCTTGCCTCCATAGTGTATGTATCTGAATTATAAGTGTAAACAGTGTGTAACATATGCCAATCAAGGTAGTTCACAAAACACAAACACTACCAGGCTACTTGTTATTAGGAGAGAGTACCTATCTAGACTTCTTTAAGACCATAGTACACAACTAGGGTGTAGTTTTTTTTTTTTTTTTTGGGTGTGTGTGTGTGTGTGTGTGTGTGTGTGTGTGTAACTAGTACTTAAGAGATACTTTTTGACCAAAATACTGACTTAAAGGAACATAATAGCAATTTGGAGGTAGAATAACATCAAATTTAACAATTTAACCTTGACTGCTATGAGATTTTAGTTATATGATAATAACAATAAATTAGCATGTAAAAACTCCCAAATCAAAAAAACCCTCCAAATCAAAGTACATAACTTAATAAATATTTTCTACAATCATAAACAAATGTTTGCCATTCTTCTTCACTTTTAACACCACCATGGAAGTGTGTGTGCTGAAGTTGTGTCTCCCAGATGAAGGAACAGGTGTGAGAAGGTTGATTACAAATCAGAAAAGGTTTGAAAAAAAGAGAGGGCCTGGGACTTTCCAAAGGTGTAGCTCAAGGTAGGGCCTGTGTTATTGAAATCCGTTTATAAAGCCATCTTAAGATGAGACTCAGTAGACCGGCCCCAATGCTGTAGTTAATATTTAACCAGCTGTTCTTTATTATATACCCCGACTATAAGTTTCCCATCACACCAACTTAGACATGTTTAAATCCATTTAAAACGGACTCGATTGGTATCGTCCTTGTATGGCAGACGATACAGCTTCTGTGGCAATATGAGCTGCATATGGTGGAGGGGAGTGATTGATTAAACAGGAGGTGAATGATAATATGTTGCTGGACCACATTTCTTTGCTTACAGGGCCCTGGAGTTTGCCAGCTCAGATGAGCGGGGAGGAGGAGGTGGATTTGGAGAGCTGGGTTTATTTGTAGCTGTTGGGGTGTGCAACTGTTAGAGAAGGCATAAATATAGTTTGAGGTTCTGGCCAGAAGTAGATGCTGCATGGAATTGTTTATGGATGGATGTTTATAGCTGCTTCACACTTTACCTCTTTAAGAGTCGGCTCTTCCAAAAGGCGACCTTAGAGTCTGGCTCTCCTTTGGTGGCTATCTTTGGAGTCTCCACCAGTATGCTGGCCTTAGCCATCATTGTCTTTCTTTCTGCATTCATAGTTCACTACTCAACCTCTTACCCTGTTGTGAGGGTTAATTTAGAAAAATGAGCATCAGACTTTGGGGGAAAAGACAGTTTCTGTGTGTACTACAAACACTGTCTTTGATGGGCAGAGCAGCGTGTATGAGTTTGTGGCGCTGTACCTGCCCTTCATTGTGACCAGCATAGGGCTAGGGCAGCAGTTGCCTAACCTTGGCTTCTGTATATCTGTCAGTTGGTCATTGAATTACCTTGTACAGGGGTCTGAATTCTACCTTGCCTCTACCCATGGGGCTCAGGAAAAGCCCACATGGAAAAGCTGTCCATGGTTGATTCTCTACCTCCCGGACTTGCACACATGAACTTGCAGATATGCCTAGCCAAGGACAACAACTCTCCTCATTAGTAGACACCCCTTTCCTACCCTGTGGCACTGATCTAGCCCCCAGTACTGCCTTACTGCTAGTTCCCCAGACAGTGGGTCAGGATCTTCATGGGACATGATACCCACATGTGCCATTAGTGTGGTTTCTATTTTCCACGGAGTGTTAGGGGTAACGTTTCAAGAAGGCTAGCTGGAGAAAATTACTTCCTCAGGAAAAAATCTAGATGACAGATTCGTTAGAGAGAACCCACATTTTATTAACAGAGGCAAAATTGCCTCTGGGTGGGAATTCAGGCTCTGAAGTCAGTTCACAGCCCAACTCAGCCACTTGTGTGCTGCAAGATTGCATTATCCTGGCCAGGCCACTCACCCTCTGTTTGTGCTTTCCATCTGGAAACAGGCATGATGGCGATGTCTTCTCGTTTGGGTGGTTATGAGAAATGATTAATTTCATTCGCTCATGCAAAAGAATTAGAATAGTATGTTGTACACAGTACACACACAGTAAATGCTGGTTGTCACTGTATCTTCCCACCTTAGCACAGAACAGTGGTTTTTACACACCAGGTGCTTGTTAAATGCAGTGTTAAGTGTTCTGTTTAGAAGGTAGGAGCATGGTTTTCTTCTCTCTTACTAACTATAAATAAAAGTGCAACTCAGCAGTTGTAGGCATGAAGATATTGACTTGCTGGTTGGGAGTTCCAGATTCTGTTTTCATCTCTGTGTGCCTGTGATTTGATCAGATCTCTCAGACCCAGCCGGTCAGAAGCTTTGTTAATATTTACTGGCTCCTAAGGTAATTTGGGGAAGATGAAAGAGCTTAATCAGGTGACTTATTTCCAGTAAACGTTGTTATTGGGACATTCCAAACTCCTAAAATAGGTGGTGGATATTTATATAAGAAAGCTCTGCTCTCTCTTTATGGGCTCACTCTGTATCCTCCTCCATGTTTGCCTTTCAGGTGGGCATCCCAACAGGGTAGACAGATAGATACTTTGTGATTTAGTTGCATACTGCATCCTTTTGTAGCCCCTCAGTACTTAGTGTGGAGGCAGGTAAGTAGCAATTGCTTAGTGACTTTTTTTAAATGAATGGTTGATAGGTATTTTTCTTCAATCATATGGTACAGGTGCTTGGAAGAGGCATGTATTGTGACTTTCTTCATAGGTAGGTGCCACCGTGGGTGTTGCATCTGAAGGTGCTTCTAAGAGTTCCTGCTCATAACAGAGAAACAAATGGTCTCCAAATGGTCCAGATGAGATGTCGGGTGGGGCAGGTAGAGCAGGGTGGGTTGCTACCACCTGTGTGATTCGTCCACACCATACTCCTCGAGGGACTCGTCACAGCTCTTACAAAATAAGGTGAGTCTTTGGTAGGTCCCCAAAGACTCATGTGTCAAAGACTGAGCTGGAGGACAAGAATTTTGGTCCCAGCATCTGACAGAGTTTTTAAAGGCCATCCTAGCTCTCTAAAAGGTGTAAGGGCTAGGCACAGAAGTATTTGTCTGTTCCATTTGTTTTTTTTCCTAAGTGATTGTTCACATTCAAAAAGTATTTAGATTTAAATAGATTATCTATGTAACAGGATTGAAGAAGTAATTCCTGTTTCTTGGTGGGGTTTGTTAGCGCTTTAAACAAACGTGTCCATGTACTCATGCAAACAAAGCAACTTGTTCTGTTTTTAAAAAACACCATTTCTACCATCCATTGTCATTTTAACAACTTCTCCTCCCATTCTGGTTCTCAGTGGATTCCAGGATATATACTTTTTCATTAAATCTTCCCCTGGTACTCAACTTATAAAAAAAAAATAGTAAATTTATTGTAATGCAAATGACTGTAGGGTGATTCCTGTGTGGCAAGATTATTCTGCCTGGTTTGAAGGATTCATCCTTTTGTAGGAAGAATGGTAGGGCACAGGGTCGATTTCTCTTCCCCACATCTGTCTCCCCCACATTGAAGCGGTCCATTTGAAGCTGGATCTTCATAAAAGGAGAGCTGTCATAGGCACACTTTATGGGCCGTCTAATTGCTTCTGCTGTAGTCCCACACTGCTTATGTGCAAAACTCAGGGGCTTTTATTTCATCACTGACAAGGAACTCAGCCTGCCAACAATACCAGGAGAGCGAGAGGCTCGTGGCAGAAATGTGCAGTTTTTTGTGAACAGAACACCAAGCCATTTTCTTCTGGAAGGTGTGTGTGTGTGTGTGTGTGTGTGTGTGTGAGAGAGAGAGAGAGAGAGAGAGAGAGAGAGAGAGAGAGAGAGAGAGAGAGGGAGGGAGGGAGAGAGAGGAGGGGAGGAAGCCCGGATCAGGATCCTGGCTAATTCCTGATGACACAGAGCAGCTTCTTACTGGTGTTTGAGTCTTAATAAATAAGGGAGCCTTATGGCAACACTGCTTGATAAGAAGGGTCTGTGCGATAAGTGGTTAATTGGTCAGGAATTGTTTCTCTCTCTTTTTAAACAAAAGCAATTGCTCAGAGTCAGATGGCTCCTGGCATTTATTTTTGTAGGGTCTTATTAACTCTTACACACTTGTTCAGTCTCTGCTCTTCAACATCACTCATAGGCACTCATTTAAAGGCATGAATGGGGAAGGAAACATTTACTTAACAGTGTAGCTGATAGATGTGGTCCATTAAGGGACTTCTACCACTTGGTCTTGACATGTTTTTTATGGCTTTGACTGACATGTGAAGGCTACCCTAAATAGGCTCCTTACTTGCTTCATATCCTTTCTTTTCTAGCATCTCTTCTCTATTCCTTCCCTTAAAACTGTTTCTATCAGATGAGCCACATTCTTATCTGCCCCTGTTTAACCCTACAGTTTGGCTTGGAACTCTTCATCTCTCCCAAGTTGCATCCCAGTGGCATGGGACTAATTGTGTGTGAGAGTCAGTCCTGGGCACTTGCTCCAGTTGCTTCCTGGGTTGCAGGTAGGTCAGGCTGTCAGTTCCCATCATGTGATGGCCTTCTACCCTAGGGCAACCATGGTAGGCTGCATATCCTGGAACCAAATTTCATAAGGCTTCAAGCATCCAGTAGTGACCTGGGAAGGGTCTGTGGTTTTGACTTCAGGCTTTAGAGTGATACCAAGAAAAACTGGAGCAGAGACAGGGAGATCTGGGCCTGAATGACAGAGAAATTCAGTACTGGGAGAGCTATTTTGTTGCTCAGGGGTTAAGAAGTTTGGATGTCACCTGGGAGCAGAAGTGGCCTTTTATCAGTCAAAGATACATCTGACTCTAAAAGGAGCTGGGACTAGACAACTATTCCTTTATTGGAGGCCAGAATTATGGAGATGATTCCTCAGAAAAGCCTCCCTCAGCCAGCCCCCCCTCCATTCTGGGATTAGATTGATTGGAGACCCCAAAGCAGTTACCCAGTGCTCTTACTATTGTAAAAAGTTCTGCCAAGTCTGTAGTGAAGGCCTCGTCTTCCTACCTCATCCACAGACACTGAAAAAACTTGTCCTTGTCCATTGTGGAAGGAGTTCTTAGGGCCCCGATACCCGTCTTGCCCTCATGGTGTTGTCCCAAACAGAGCACAGTGGGCTGAATTGGCCCCTGGTGAACTTTTAACTCCAGCCTCCCTGCCCTGCCCCCACCCCCCATGAAGGAATCTGGAGCCCTCCCTGTGGTGGTGTGAAGCCACTGGAATGTGGCACTCTGACCCCTGGCAGTTGGGTGTCCTGGATGGACCTGGCCTGGGAAACAGGAAGGAATTGGGAGTGGGAAGGCTTGCCCCGTGGCCTTGGGGTGGGATGGAGGGAAAGGAAACACAGGGTGGATTAACTCCCCCACCCCCAAAGTAGCCCAGAAGGCTGCTTGCACCAGAGGGCTGACAGGCAGGAACAGGTGTGTTTTTCTTCAGATGAGGTGGATGTTGAACCTTCAGCAGAGCTGGCTTGGGGTGAGTAAGCCGTCACAGAAGGTGGGGTAATGAGGAAGGGATTTGAGGTAAAGAATACAAGAATGCACAGGGAGTTGAAGTTGTAGATGTTGAAAGGACGGATGGAAAACGGGTGTTGGATGACTGTACAGACCGAACACATTTCTCATTTCAGAAACGGAAGGTGTTAGAAGGTAGGAAAGTCCCCCTGTGTCCCCCTACTCTCCCCCACCTCAAAAGAACATGCATCACATTTCTTAGAGCAGAGCAGACCCTATTTGACAAATGGTGTGTTAGGTTAGTGATGGGAATGGAGGAACATTGAGGTTAATTGTTACTCATCTGTCTCTCTTTTCTATTACTAATGGACCACACTGGGGACAGTCACCTCTCTTAGAAAAGGTTTTCTGACCAGATGATGGTGGCACATGCCTTTAATCCCAGCACTTGGGAGGCAGAGGCAGGCAGATCTCTGAGTTTGAGGCCAGCCTGGTCTACAGAGTGAGTTCCAGGGCTAGACAGAGAAACTCTGTCTCAAAAAAGAAAGAAAAGAAAAGGTTTTCTGGACAAACCTACAAACCTCAGGGTGATGATGCCCCTGCTCTGCCCAGCCGCAGCTTATTACCACTCTGTAGGAAAATTGAGTTCTTTGGTGGGGAATTCATATAAACCCTGTTCTAGTCGTGTGCTAATTATACTGTTTCCAAACTGCAGTACGATTTGCTGGGAACGTGAGCCAGAATTTTCGTTAGAGGTACTTAAAATTAAATCCTGTGCTTTTGTGAAAGGAGTAGAAATTATGGCTGAGTCTGTTTGCGAAACACCTGCTTTGGAGTAGACACATCCTATTGCCTGTGGATTTGAAGGAGTTGGGTTTCCTCTGCAGCTGGAATCTCTGTGCCTAGGAAGTTAACTCTTCCTTAGCCCAAGGTTGTCTTGAATGGTAACCAGTGCCCCATGGTTATTCTGCATCTGTGTGAAGGGAGGGGACTATCTCCCTTCCCTTCATCTCACATGACATTGTGCAAAGCACTGGGACTAGTGAGCTGCGATGTTGCTAACTCAAAATGTCTTGGTTATTAGGTTCAGGGTTTAATGCGGTAGCTGTGCAAGCCAGGTGTATATAGAAGGCCCCTTACTCAACTTAGCTGCTGCAAGAAGGGAGCAGATACAAGAATGCCAGAATCTCATGATTTGAGGTGTGCATCTCTAGTCTGCCTGAGAGCATAACCCTTGCCATAAACTTGGAAATTCAGAACCAACAGAAGTCTTGAGGACTATTTCAGGTGCCTGTGTAGAGTACACAGATGCACTTTACCGAGTCTCCCTGATCATTTGGTGGACACTAGTGATCCTTACAGTTAGCTAGCCAGGGTGTGGATTTGATTAGAATGCCCGTTGGAAAGTTTGCCAGTTTTGTTCTTCCTTTATGTACCTAAAACATTGATTCATTCTTGAAGCCTCTACTGTACTTAGCAAAAATATTAAGTGATTTTTTTTCAACCTTTGGGTGGGAGTTAGGGTAAATCTAGCTCCCCAGGTTGTGAGTCTTGTGATTTGAATAATTCCCTCCTGGTTTTCTTCACAATGCTGAAGACTGACTTTAAATAGAATACCATGGAAGAAGTTGGGTTTTGAAACAGCCACCTACCCAACTGCATATGGGAATGCGTACTTTAGTAGCATGTGGGAGAAGAATTGGGTGATTCACACTTTTTGTTTACATTTCATTTGAAGCAGACTAGTTATTCTCTGCGAGTGCATGCTCACGCATGCATATGTTCTAATTAGAAATACAAAAATGTATGAACTTCATTCCTTGACACTGCTATAGTTTAAAATACCTGAAAATTACCATCTTGCCCCAGAAGGCCTAATTACTGTAAAGTTTATTTATTTTGCATCTCATGATATTAAATATGAATGTGCCTGTAGTGAATAGAACATCCCCGACTCTTGGAGACCTCCAGGAGGATTTGAAAGTTGTGCCTTTTTTTCCCCCAGTGTAGTAGCTGTAGGAGGGAATTCCCCCTCCTGGCTGGTCACCTACCCAGACATACCATTCTCTTACATCACTCAGCAAGTGGTTTTTGTAGCCTCACTATGTGCTGTCCATCAGTTCCACATGGGACAAGTCTAGAAATGAAGAAGGCAGCTAAGACAGCAAAGCAGCAGCTGGAATGATTTGGGGTGGCGGGGTGGGGGTGGGGGGGGTTGTGGATGGATATGCTAGATGGGGTTGTGGAGAAAATCACACACATTTTGAAGCCAGTTAAGCTAGACTGGGTTGCAGCTGTCTAGATGAAGAGGAGGTGAAAGTCTTCTCAAAAAGAGGGAATGGTATCTACAGAAGCCCCTGGAATTGACTCATTCAGGAAATATTTCTGGAGGACCTACTTGTGTCGAATTCTGCTACAGATACAGAGATGGAGACAGGCAAAAGTCCCTACCCATTTAAAGCTTTGTGGTAAAGAAAGAAATGGTAGATAAACCCTGGAAGTGGACAGGGACTGTGGAGATGCTAGCTGGGCTGGTGTGTTTAAATAACACAATTAAGGGAAAGTCTTGCCACAAAGTTGATGCCCATCTCAGACCCGAGGAGGGAGGGTGTGAACCATGCACACACCGAGGTGGATGTTTCAAGGCTAGAACTCAAGTGCCAGGGTGGGACCTGAGGCTACAGTCATCTCCTAAGGGCAGGAGGCGAGGGCTTCGGTTGTTGGAAGGTCAGCTGAAGCAGGGCATAGTCCTCATTTGTCTGTCTGACCCCACAGGCAGGGAGAGCCAGTAAAGACTTAGGTCCTGTGTGTGCAGTCACTGAGAACCGTCCCCCCCCCCCACTAAACCTTGACTTTGAGCTGGGTGCCCATTATGTTTAGAGATTAAGCTGTTACCTGGAGGAAACTCCTACGGTTTTGAGAAATGTGCAAATATGTGTCTCAAACATGGACTTAAGAATTTTTTAAAGCCTTTTTCTATTGTACTCACTCATATGATCAGTTGCACTTATGATTTAGGGGTTACATCAATGCTGTATAAACCACAGTTCCCGCCAAGATGTGAATATTTGTTGCTCAACATGTCGGAGGCCAGCGTCTTTTCCATTGTCCCATAGTCTGCATTTGCTTCTTGCTGGGCAAACTTGAACCCAGGGCAAACTTGAAGGATGGGCTGTCTTTAAAGTCACTGTGTCAGACAGTCCTCCAACTGCTGGAGTTTCCTAACAATCTATGGCTGTCAGCCAAGTTCTTGTTTTTAATTTACCACACCACTCTTCTCATAAATAGTAGCCAGTGTGGAGAGTTGAGCCCAAGGGCTTGTTCATGGTAGGCAAGTGTTCTACCTGTGAGCTATCCTCTCCAATCCCAAAGGTTTAGATTTTCAAATGAGAGTTTTAGGGAAGGTACTTCTCTGAAGAAGAGTGTCATTGTCGGAGTATCACTCTTTTGATGATCGTCTTCCACTTGACAGATCTTGAAGTATGCAGACATTAGTAAGGTGAAGTTCACAGCAGGCTTAAGTTGATAAGTGAAGACATTTCTTACAATACATGCTGACCAAATTCAGAAAGTTATTATCCTGAAAGCATTCCTTAATGCTACTTATAGATCATTACACCTTTAAAAAGTCATTATATGCCCTTCAGGAGTCTTGCTGGATATGGAAGCATTGTTCGTTCTCACAAAGAAACCCTTGTTCCTTAGAGGGTAGAAGAGTTGAGATCATGTTTATATGCTTAGATTTTTTTCCGTCCTTCTGATGGTTGCAAAGGTTTGCTGACGGATTGTTTGTCTTGGCTACAAGGTGTGTCTGCCCATTCCCAGTGATTGAGGGACCCTCAGCAGTGGGCCTTAAGGTCATGTTCCCTGGAGATTGGCCTCACCAGACTGAAAGTCAATGGCATTCCTGACCTGTTTCAAGAAGATCTCAGGACTCTAGCATTCCTGACCTGTTTCAAGAAGATCTCAGGACTTTAGCAAACAGTGAACTTGAGATTGTGCTCACCTTGTGTTCAGTTCACTCCCCTGTGTTCTTAAGTCTTCTCCTTGCTTGGGATATAATCTGCATGGGTTCAGACCTAGGTGGCTCAATCCTCGCCTCAGCCAAGTGAGTTAATCCTGGTGAGGCCCTTAGTCTGTTCACAGGCACATAGCAGTTGCTCACCTAGTGTTGGCTGTTATCAGGGGGTGAAATGTGCTTCACTAATCTCTGCTGACTGTTCAGCTTCTGTGACAAAAAATTTAAATTATCCAAAGGGCTTCCTTTCAGAGGATCATGTCATTTTTTGTTGTTGTTGTTGTTCTTGCTTAAGGATCCAGTGGCATTTTTCACTGTAGTCGTTCACACCTTTGGATGAGTGCAATTCTCATACCTTGTCTTCCGGTTTGCTATTGGTTATTTGACTAACAGATGTGAGGCTAGCAGCATCCATTAATATTTATAAAACAGTTCTGTGCATTATTCATGTGAACAAGTGCCTTTTTAGCAAAAAGCATTAACTAGTGTCACATTATCTAATGTTATGATATGCAGAAATGGCAAAAAGGAAACTACGAGTTTATTATTTGTTATTATCTCTCTGAAATGGATGAAGTGTATTATGTTCATTCACTCATTCAAAATGTCATAAATATTGATACACAGAAGCCTTGATTCTTACAGTGTGGAGATTAAAAGAAAACTAGAGTTTGTATTCATTTTTTCAAATTAAAAGCCTGGAATCCAAAGATGCTTCTCAGTCATAGGTAGCTTTCTTCATCTTGCAACACACTCGAATCCTCCTGTCTTCTGTCCCTATCCCTTTTGCAGACACTGGTTTTTGCAAAGTTGCTATTTGCTGGATCCTAAGATAGCTCAGTAATGACACAGCTGTGTCACAGAAGTCACTGTGGTGGTTGAATGAGCATGTCCCTGGTAAGCTCCATTTGGTGATGCTGTTTGGGGAGGTTTAAGAGGTGCAGCCTTGGTGCAGGCAATGCATCACAGAGGATGCTTTGGGAGTTCATGGGAGTTTTCTGTGAAGAGTAAGCAGAGCTGTTGTGCAAAGTCATGGAGTTGAAAGCAGTGTGGCTAACTGAAGAACAGGCACCACTCTGTTGCTGGAGGAATGGGGCATGTGAAAGACCAGAGGCTGAAGATATGTGTTGGGGTTAGTCTAAATAGACTTTGTGCTCCATGCCAAGGACTTGAATGGCCAGATGTTGGACTTTTTATAGGCCATTGTTTGCAACTAACATGTCCTTAAGAAGCTTGGGGCTCTTCTCATAATGCCTCTCAATGGGTGTTACTTACACAAAAGTACCTCTGTAGGAAGATCAAACACTGGGACACATGAGAGACAGCTGAGGGCTTTTAGGGAATCTTGATGAAGAGATGAAACAAAATATTAGATCCTTCCCCAAGATGGTTTCCCCTTAGCCAAGACTTAGTAGTTTTAGACAACAGAGCATTTGATAATTGATAGTCTTTGGGGCTAGATATACATGGAGTTTCATGTTTTATTAGACATCACAGTGATGGCTGCATCCATAGTTCACCTTACTTAATACATGCTTTGAAACTTACTAGTTTTCAAAACTCAACTGGTCTTAGTAGGAAACTACTTATTTAAATTATGACTTCCACAGCTACATAATTCTGTGGCACTATCCTCCATAAATTTTTAGTATTGCACAATTCCAACAGTGTTGCCAGACTCTCTAAAGAAACTTGAGAGTAAAGTCTAAAGGGACCTCCTGAATTATCCATTCCACCCCGTTTTTAGTCATTAAAATTTCAGAGCCCGGAGAGCTAAATGAAGAAGGGTCCTCGCAGGAACCAGTGTCAGAGCCAAGGTTGTGGTCACTTGGGCTAGGACCCTCTCTGCAACAACACCCCATCTGTCTTAGTCTCTTTGTCCCTGTGTAATTTAGGGTAATTCTTAGTTTAAACAGAGTTGTGGAGGGCTCTGCAGTGTGTTGGTTGGCACCAGGCTTTCTGTCCTCTCTTCCAGTTTTTTGTTTTTGTGTTTTTCTTGTTTTTGAAATCTTTGCTCCTAGATTTTGAAATCTTTGCTCCTAGAATCAAGACTTATCTTCTCTTAAACCTCCTCAGTATTCTTCACCAGCATTCTGAAGTCAGAAAGGAAATCATTCTTCCCATAGATTTCCCACACTATCTCCACATACTTGTTATATGACTTAGATTTGAATGATAGATAGTATAGACCCTTTTCCCGACATCACAGGGCATTAGTACCTGGCTCAGTTGGCACACACAATAGATAACCAGTATCTGCTTGAAGAATCTGTGATTGAAGTATAGAAAGAATGAGTCCATTTACATTTGCACTTCATTTCTGGCCCTCCTGTTAGTGGCATTGCAAAAGCATCTGATGAGTAGTGCATGAGGTAGGACCATGTACTTACTAATAAATATATAATAAAATGATCTAGTTAACTGTATTGCTCATTTTCATTGAATTCATCACTGAGACACAATAGGAATCAGTGTTGTTGCCCATTACGTAGTTAAGTCCCTTTCCATCTTGAGCAAATATTCTTGGGAGTATTTTAGTATTACCATTGATTTAGGGACTCTGCTTTTGTCCACTCTAGTGTATAGTGAAATACACCTAGCAGTTTCATTTTGCCCAAATGTCTGCAAAGCAAAATTGTATAGCAGAAGTTCTTTCTACTGACAACCACAAACATGACCTTCCTGCTTTGCACTGATTACAGCCCAAGAAAGAAATTGAGAGGGAAGCACTGGCTTCTGGAACATAGGCTTTAAGCCCAGAGCAGAGAGAATGAACGCTCACTGCATTAGATTCCTCCTGGAGCAGAACGGAATGCCTGATAACAGCCAGCTGGGAGCCGGGGCTGCACAGAGCAGCATTTGGACCTTACACTGGGATTTCTAGGCTGGCGTGGAAAGAGATACCAGTATTAGCTATTTGCATCTTACCATAGCCACAGGGATATGTGAACAGCTGAAGAATTAATTTGATCTATATTCCCAGACGCCTCTCCTCTGCCAACAGAATTCCATCACAGTGAGCTTCTGAGCATGTACCGTGAGTTTGTTTCTTGCTTTTAAATATCTGCTCTAGCATATCTCTGGTAAGTGGACTGCTCCCTAATGGGGTGCAGCTATCTCTTAGTTTGGAGGAAACTCCATTAACCTGAGCAGGGACTACATAGAAAATGTGAGGCTCTGAGTGTACAAATGTCTTCAACCTTCAAGAAGGCAGAATTCAGTATTAGCACAGCCCTCTATCTAGTAAGTGTTGTCATACCTGAAATGTTCTATTTCCAGAAGGAAGAATACTTTGGTGAGCAGAGAAATTGAATCCTGGATTAGTCAGACTAGCAGGTTCACAATGAATTCTTGGAGCATCCCATATGGTGTAGAGGAGAGCTCTAGTTCCTCTTAGACCTGGAGTTCAGGGCCTCCCAGACTTCTTGTATGAGTCTTCCACCCATCCCTCTGCTTGGCTCTTCCTCTCTATGCTCCGCATGGAAGGCTTCGTATTTCAGATCTTGTGTATCAGATGTGGAGGAAGGCCATTATAGACACCCTCCAGAATATAATTAGATACTACGGAGCAGAAAGGCAGTCCAGGAAGAAATAAATAGGGGGCAGTGTTTTTACAATACTAACACGTGTTCTATATTAAATAAGGAAGCCATTTACATTCTGCAAAGTTGCCTGCTGTACTAAAACTACAAGAGCTATTGAAAAAAAAAGAAAAAACAGGGTTAAGGGATGTCACTTAAAACCTAGCAAGCCATGTGCTTAGGGGATAAATGTAAACTATATGAACTTGAATGAACATATCGACACAGGTGTAAACTGTCCATGGCTTGGCCCTGGATACCTGGCAGTTTTTACACAAGCCCAGAATTATTTTGCTTCCTTCAGAACTTGGAGCCTGAAGATAGGTGGTTGTTTATGATGGAGTCCGATTTTTGTCAGAATTAAACACAAGATCCAAGAGTCATTTCTTCCTCTACTTCCGTATTTCTTTCTTTTTTAAAACTACATGCCAAAGTTTCTTCCGCTTTTTTATTTTTGCTGGCAACCTTTCTAGGTGGCTTCATGTAGAAGAAATTTAGCCAGTAGGGGAAACCCCCCCCCCTTTTTTTGTACTAAATGAAGGAATATAAACTAGGTTACGTGTTGTTGACACTTTTACTCTGATTTTTTAAAAGAGATCCCAAATAACGTGCTTCTGTTTTTTGTTTGTTTTGTTTTTCATAACATTAACATCCTAGAAAAAGATCCCATGAACAAGTATGGCTTTTGTTTTTTATGTGGACATTTGTCACTTACAAATCCCATGTTAGTGTGATTGCATTGGAGAAGCATACTAGTCAGGTTTCTCTTGCTGTGATGTAATCCCAGGACAAAAGCATTATATAGCAGAGTTTCTTTGGCCTTATGGATTCACAGGGAGAGTCAGTAAGGTGTGTGTGGTGTGGCAGCGGACAGCCAGAGCAGGAAGCAGGAAGAGATCACATATTCAACTGCAGACATGAAGCAGAGAGAAAGACCAGGAAGTAGGGCAAGCTTTTAAACTCTCAAAGCCTGGCCCCCAGTGACATACTTAATTCATCAAGGCCACACCCCTGGATAACCTTCCTAAACAGTGCCTGCCAGCTAGGAACTGTGTATTTGAGTACATGCTCCTCAGGGGAACATTTTGCTTTGAAACTACCAAAAGAAGCATTTATCTGGCTCAGTGATGACGTTAAGAGGTATGCCTGGTTCACTGTTGGCTTTTAGTCTTGCATCTCCTGCTGTTTGACTTGGAAACCAGCAGGGCAAAGCCATGCATCAGAAGGGAAGTTCTTAAAGTGTGGGTTTCAGATGTCTAAAGTCCCCAAGACCATTCAAATGGCACACAAGATCACAACTGTCTATATAATAATACTGAATTTGTATTTGTCTTTCTCCCCTCAGTATCCATTTGACCACAACAATGCCAAGTAGAAAGCATCTTGGTCCAAATAGAGGTTATAGCACTAGACTTTTAGTGAGTCTTCCCTTTTACAACCTTGTATTGTGCTGCACAGTAAATAATTCAACAGTTAAATAAGATTAAAAAAAAAATCTCCCCCTGAGGAGGCTCTTAACTGAAAGTAAGGTTATTTATTGTATTAATTTTCAACTCTTCATCTCACTAGTTCTGTGCGATAGGATGGTGGTATGAGATGTATATTAGAGGGGAATTCTGCACACCAAAATGTGGCTATCTGGAGGAAAAAAGCATGGAATTCCCAGGTAAAACCCTGATGGGGGTGTCCTGTTGGCATTTAGATATACTCACGTACTTGGACACACTTGGAAACTCAGCCCTTTGAATTTGTACACAACATTAGGTTTCTCCTACAGTTAGGAAAACTAATTAACACCCTGATTCGTTATCTTGTAGATAACCAGCTTTAAAATACATTTGCAATAGTATCTGTTGATCCTTCTGTCTAGGAGACTACATCTTGTCCCATGTAGAATGCCAGGGGGAAAAAAAAAGACTTGTTATAAATAAGAAGCAGTACCCCCATCTTGACTCTATAGTTTTGTTCTGACCAGCCCAAAGAGAAGCCAGGAACTGTGTCAAAAGTCAGATGCTTTGCTGTGTACATATCTGCAAAGAGAATTCACCAAACACTATGTAGCGCTGTCCATAGATCATCCTGATCCTGCTCTCTGAAATACTCTGAATGAAGTGCAAGGGTTCCTGAGCACTGATACAGTGATATTTTAGATATTTTATTTATAAAACAAAACTCTGACATTTGAAACATTTTTGGTTTCAAGGATTAGGATAGGAAAGACTCAACCAGCATTGGGTTCAAATCGTCTCAGACTTGATTAGCTTTGTGATCTAATCAAATTTTGTTTTCAGTCCCTGTTGATTTTCTGTTAAGTTATTTTAAAGTATAATGTTCTGTAATAGAAAACTGTAAAAGCGTTTGTCTTAGAAGCATGCTGTTCTCAAGCCTATAAAACAACCGTTGCTAAGGGAACTGCTTGCCAAAAAGAAAAACAAAGTATTGATTAGGTGGGGCCAGAGAATTGAAAGGTTCCCTTTCAGCAAAGTCGAGAAATAGATGGAAGATATTGTTGGCTTCAGAGAGCCTCTTCCAGGCTGATGTAATAATGGGTGCCAGTGACATCCCAAGGGAGCAGCAGCCTTAACTGTGGAACTATAGGTGCAGCCTGTGCCGCAGCCAAGACACTTTGGCTGAGAAACAAAGCAATGCAGAATCAGGGGCTTCATGGAGGGCTGCTGCCTTAGTTCTGAGTCTGAATTCAGGGCAGTTGGTCTTCCTGCGTGAGCACAGGAGAGCAGCATTTGCTAGCAAGAGCAGCTTGGCTCTGAGAATGGGTTTCTTGGAAGGATGGTAATGCCCACCAGGTGGTTAAATGGTCACTGTCTGAGAGCTGGACTGAGAGAGTGATGGCAGATGATTCCTAGTCAGAGACTACCTCATGACAAGCTTTTAAAAATAAGATCTGCTTAAAAGTGTTTTTGTATATATCATCATGAAACACACTTTTTCTTGTGACATCATGTATCTGTTTTATAATAAGCTACACACACACACACACACACACACACACACACACACACACAATCTGTGCTATGTGCTGAGGTTAAGGAAATTGATGGTTGTATTTTTTCCCCGGTTCCTGACAGTTAGATCTCTGGCCCATTGGAGAAATCTAACTTAGATAAAAACCTCAATGAGAGAACCTGTGCACATGCTTGCAGATAGATGGGAGACGGAGCAGCTCCTTCTCCTGGGCATTGGAGAAGACTTCTCAATAGAGGTTACATTGATGCAAGTCTCAGAGAATCAGTAAGAGTCACCCTGAAACAGAAAGCAAGCCTGTCTTCTAGGTAGAAACACAAATCCCTGGGAACAGTCACAGGGTTGAAGTGAGAATGTCAGTGCACACAGGGGAGAAAGCTGTGAGGTGATCACTAAGAGGGGTCTGGAAATAGGTGCAAACCGTATCATGAAGAATGCCATGTTCAACAGTAATGTGTGGACTTTGATGCCTGGCAAAAGAGAGCCACTGAGTACCCTTGGCTGTTTTAGAAAGACAACGGAAGTAAACGTGTGGGAAATGAGGTTAGAAGGTCAAGGGAATAGTGGTAGGGAGACAGTAGAGGACTGGGTGGTAGCCCCCCTTCCCTGGGGGGGGGTAACGGTATAATGTAAACGTGCCATGTTTTGTGGGAAGAATGATTGTGGAAGAAGCAACTTAATTTGGAAACACTGCACATATTTGTTAAATCAGTAATTGGGATATCCTTTCATTAAAAAAGAAAAGAAAAAGAGGGGAAACATACGGTGGTCTTTGGAGTGGCTCAAATCTTTTATGAGTTACTTAGAAGTTTAGAAATTCTTAGGATTAAACCGCCTCTGCATTGCACACTTGAATATGCAGTCACAAAAAGTGCTCTGCAAGTTTCACTGAACTGTACCAAGGCTGTCCTGGTAGCACATCAACAGCTGCACAGAGACGAGAAAACATTTCAGTGTCGTACCCGAGGACAGATGACTTTTTTTTTTTTTTCTTTTTTTCTTCTGACTGGAGTTGTTTGGTGTCTTTTCTGGTTTTCAGGGTATTTGAGTGATTTTGATCACCACGAAGCATGCCTTTGTATGAGTGGGTATTATTTCCCTGGTGCAGGCTAAGTAAGAGAAGAGATTATAAAGACACATCACTTGGGTGTCTGCTTCAACTTCGAAACCAAGAGACAGTCAAAGCTGAGGCACTGATTACATTAAGTGAGCCTCATCTAGAATCAGCACAGATTCCTCTTTTGCCATCTCGAAGAACCACCTGAAGCTCTGTAGCTTGTGGTTTCTTTTCTCAAGATTCCTTGGCAAGAAATGATTTCAGAAAGGGAGAGTAATCTTGTCTAACGTGTGCACTGAGTGATGACACCAGAAGTGTTAGTTATGTAAGAAACCATAGCTGCTTATCTTCTATGAGAACATAGCTCCTCCACACCTCATGCTACGGAGTCATGTCAAGGTCTCACAACCTCGAGGCCAGCACTCTGCTGTAGAGCCACACACCTCAGCTGGGTGATACTGTCTTAAGATGGCATTTTTAGTGTGAACAACAGTGTAAGTACTCTTAAGTCCAAGCACTTTGGAAAATTCTTCCTAGATACCGTTATCAGAAACATGTTTGCCGTCCAGCAGTTAGTCCCCATGCAGGTATGATAGGGTCTGTTAAAGATAAGGTGAAGAGGGGAGACTCAGGGGCCCGGCATCTGTAGGGGGTACTGTGCTATTCTGTAACAAGGTATTTGAATTAGAAGGCATGCTGTTAAGAGCAGAACCTAACTAGTGTTTCTCATGTTTGTTGCATTTTCCTGAACTGGCTGGTTTTAAAGACTTTAATTCTTACTAATTTTAATTATGTGTACTTGTATGGGTGTGTCCACATGAGGGCAGATATTGATGGAGGCCAGAAGTCGGTATCAGAGCTCCTAGAAATGGAATTAACGGAGATTGTTAGCTGCCCAATATGAGTGCTGGGAATAGAAAAGCAGTATTTTCTCTTAACCCCTGGGCCATCTCCCCAGACCTATGGCTGGCTTTAGGACCTGTTTTATTACCATCTGTTCCATCCCATGACAAGCACCTGAATTGGTCTCAACTTCTGACTGTCATGACCTCTGTTCTCTCACTGGGTTGTGGCTCTTTTGTGTTTCGGTCATCATCAGCTCTGTTGTAGGTAGTGTTGGGTGCTAGTGGTGGATCCCAAAATACCATGAAAGGGATCTCCTCCATTGGTTCTCATTCCTTTCTCTCAGTGGCATCTGATGTTTGATGTTTGTTAGCTGTCTTGGTGTATTGTGATCTACAGTAAGGAAAAAGTTAACCTACTTTTTCTTTTGAGATTGGCAAAAGGAGCTCATATATACTTCTAGCGAATGTGGAAAAGTTGAAGCTTTGTTTAAAAATTTAAGAGTGTGTGTGTGTGTGTGTTGCAGCCTATGCATATGGAACAGAGAACAACCTTGAAGTCATTACTCAGACAGTATCCATCCATCCTTTTTTTATTTTTTTTTCTGAGAAAGGGTCTGTGGACTGTGGAATTCACCCATTCAGCTAAATTGATTGGCTAGCAACTCCCAGGGACCCTCTCCTCACTTCGTCCTCAGTACTGGGATTATAATAACAACACACTTGGCTATCTTGGGTCCTCCTGAGTGTGCTTTATTGACTGAGCTATCTCCCAAACCTTGTTTCCCCCAATTAGGTATTTTTAGGGATCTTATTTGGTGTGTGGCACATAGGAGTCATGAATTTTGATCATAAATGATTGTGTATGTGACTGTTTAATTTCTACACATGTAGCTGTATTTCAGGCTTCCCTTTGACTAAGAGGAGGTTGTGTTGCATTCATGTGTACATTTTCAGCCCAAACTGCCTTTCGCAAATGAAGGCCTCATAGTTGGATGCTCATCTTGACATCCCAGCCTGTGTTTGATCTCAAAGCCTTTGGATGAAGCAGTGAGCAAACCGTTCTCTGTGTAATTGTGACTGAAGCAGTGAGCAAACCATTCTCTGTGTAATTGTGAATGAAGCAGTGAGCAAACCGTTCTCTGTGTAATTGTGAATGAAGCAGTGAGCAAACCGTTCTCTGTGTAATTGTGAATGAAGCAGTGAGCAAACCATTCTCTGTGTAATTGTGGATGAAGCAGTGAGCAAACCATTCTCTGCATAATTGTTTTACAGATGAGGACTGGGATGAAGACCAGCTGCTCGGTTTTGAACCATGCAATGAAAATCTTATCTCGGGCTGCAATATCATCAATGGGAAATGTGAATGTGACACCATCCGAACCTGCAACAATCCCTTCGAGTTCCCAAGGAAGGATATGTGTCTTTCCGCTTTAAAGAGGATTGAAGGTAAGCATGGGTTGTTCGATACCTGTCCGTTGGTAAGCCTCAGCCTTGAGAGACTCTGAGCAGTGATAGCACGGGAGCCTCCAAAGGCAAGAGCAACCTTAAAGAGTCCAGAGATTCGTAGTAAAGTGTATCAAGCACCAATATGATCCGAGGTGTATGTGTTTCCCAGAAGTATGGGGTAGTGTGCTGTCATTTTGTGAGCAGGGTTCCTTGTGCCAGCTGGCCTAGGTCACCTCTGCATAATGGATGATTTCCTGAGTGGTGTGCTTGGGATCAGCATCTGTTATCACCGGGTCCATTCTGCCTGATTGTCCCTAGCGTGGTGCTCTCCTAATTAGAAAGATGGCTCGTCTGGCAGAAGGGAAGAGCGTGTCACAGGACAGAAGTGTGCCTTTACATTGTGAAAGCTAAGGTTAGTTTTGCCAGGGGCCAGAATCTGGCAGGTATGAATGGATTGTGAGACATTTTACCTCTGGAGAGAAGTCAGAAATTACATTAAAGGAACAAGAAAATTACACTAATATGGTCCAGAATTTTTTTCTGTTTGTAATACAACCTATAAAAAGCAATTGATAACTTGAAAATATATTGTAAACCTGGAAATCCCAAGAGAAGTACCCAGAGCTTAGCACTGGAGTTCACAACAAAAACTGAGAGGAGAGGGGGAGACCTGGATGTGAACTCTGCCTGACTAGACTGGCACTGAGTTCTCCGTCAGCCCAGGGTTCTTCTTGGGAGAAATAAGAGGAAAAGTGTTAGGAATGTTATGATTCTAAGAATGACAAAACATGCAGTTTGGAATAACAAGGATTTCAGCCTCCAGAAATCAAGCCCCTGGGGCCATGGAGTAGGACTGAAGTTTCTGGAATGTATTACATTTACAATGTATTGGATTTATTAAGCTGCTGTAAATAATAGGGCATTTATAATAACCTATAAAATAATACTGCTCTTTGTATTTATCATAACTACTAGTCATTGAGAGAATATGGTAGAAAATAATAGAAATGGAATATGAATTATTAGTACTACTAGTATTTTGTGGTACAGGTAATTGAACCCAGGCAGGGCCTTATGAATGATTGGCAAGGACTTTGCTACCAGCTTCTTATTTATATTTATTTATTTATTTATTTATTTATTTATTTATTTATTTATTTATTCTCTTAGGCATCACATTCTCGCCACAGTTACCCTCCCATCACTCTTCCCGGTACTCCCCCACCCCGCCTCTCCCCCAGATCCACTATTCCTCCGTTTCCCTTTAAAAAAAGAACAGGGATACCAACCAAGCACAGCATAACAAGTTACAATAAAACTGGGCAAATCCCCTCTTATCAAAGTTGGACAAGGTAACCCAGTAGGAAGAAAAGGGTCCCAAGTGCAGGCAAGAGTCAAAGACACCCCCACTCCCACTGGTCAGCACAAGAACGCTAAGCTATACAGCTATAAGGCATATACAGAGGACCTAGGTCAGACCTCATAAGGTTCATGACTGTTGCTTCAGTCTCTGTGAGCCCCTATGAGTCCTGCTTAGTTGATTCTGTGGGCTCACTTCTCTGCCCAACCTGACCAAGTGTTAGAACTACAGAGTCGTAAATAACATTCACTCCACTCCTTAAGTTTGTGCATTGTTAATTGGAGTTTCCACATATAGTAAATAACAAGATTAACCATCATGTAAAAACCTAGGGTTGTAGCTGATTTGGTTACATGACTATTTAAACAACCAGCGGATGTATCCACATTTCAAGAATCTGATTATATGAAATAATACAGCAGATTCATTCCATAACTCTTTGCTGTTCTCATATTTACAGAACTGCTTCATTCCAGGATTCCCTGCTCCTGAGCATGGCCTCCTCACAGCCCTCTAGGTGGTGTGAGATGTAGTGGGTTCAGTAAGAAAGTTATGTCAACAGACCTGCTGTTCACATACCATTAGGACACTTTTGTATATATTGAATTAGGCATTTGTTCATGACTTGTGTAATGACCTTGAAAAGGCGATTCTACAGTGGCTGTTTGTGACACCTGCCATCTCTTACATTGAGATCATCCCCACAGTAATGGCTATATCTAGATAATTTCCTTCACTTAAAAAAAATTAGGCTAATTTTTGTCAGAAGGCCTTCTATAATCCAAAGGTAGAATTGATTGAGGTCATTGAGGGTTAAGTGCTTTGTTATTCAAAATAAGGCATTCTGTAATTTTTGAGATCATTTCAAGAACTTGAGATTGGGGGATTTCCCTTTTCTGAGGAATTATTTTGAAAAGAAAATCCCTCATTTTTAACAATATGTAAAACTTAAAGATGATTTTGGACTTATGTATAATTAAGCATTAAGAGTGATAGAAGCTTGATAGTTGGAACGAAGTGGTTATCTTATGGTCGAGAAAGAATAACCTAGAATTATAGCTTAAGATATGATAAAGTATACAAGCATTTTTCTTTTGGGCTACCAACCACCTCCCAAATCATGACACAGAGACTTACTAGTTTGAACGTTTGGCCTAGCTTAGACTCATTTCTGTTTCTCTTTATCTATCTTTTGCCTTGGAACTTTTTACCTTCTCTCTCTGGATAACTTACATTCACTGCTTCTTGTGTCTGGTTAGCAGCTGCCTTGCCCCGTGCCTCCTCCTTCTCTTGTTCTTCCTTTTTTAGCCTAGATTTCTCCTATTTGTTCTCTCTGACCAACAGCCCTGCCTATCCTTTCTCTGCCTAGCTATTGGCATTCAGCTCTTTATTAGACCAATCAGGTACCTTAGGCAGACAGAGTGAAACAAATGCAACACATCTTTACATAGTTAGACATATGTAGCATGAACAAAAGTTAACACACCTTTACACAGTTAAAGTAATATTCCACAGCATAAACAACTATAGCACATTTTTGCATACTTAAGATAACATTCCACAACAATGGAAGGTAAAGTCTGTTTGGATAATGGTGGATTTTAGAACTGAGTACAACCTGAACTAAAGAATGCAGTTTTTTTTTAACTGCAATCTCTGTGATTTGCACTAGGAAAAGCGGTCAATAAAAGCAAGGTTTTATGCAGGTAGCTAATAGGAAACAAAGATAAGGAGACTGAAGAATTATTCCAGGAATAGGATCACTATAGGTGGGAGATCACATCTGAGCTGCAGTGGACCCCGGGGACAGTATGACAATTAATAATAAACAGTAGTAGAAGAAGGCACCAGGAAGTGTTGCAGATGAGTGCGATAACATTGCATTGAGATATAATCTGAATGTACACACTTCAAGGGAACAAGCTCTGTTTTCTACAGAGGGGAGGGAAGTCCCCCTAAGAAAAGACCTCTTGAGGAAGAGGAATGACTCCATTAGGAGACGGTGGGGAAACATCCCAGGTCACACTGCTTGGCTAAAGAGCGATCTATAAACTGAATTCGTAAACAGGCTTCTCCGTCACACATTACATGAGCTTCTAGAATAGTGTGGGTTATACAGCACATTTGTCATTGCACGGGGAGCATCGCAAAAACGGAGGCAGAGACAAGGGACTTTAGAAATCCATCCTTGACTTTTAGCTACAAGTACTGAGGAGTAATGTTAAATGGCATGTACACTCTCACTGATTGAAGGAAGGAGAGCAGTTGTGTATTGACCTGCGGTGTGTTGTATCACTGCCTTGTACTGAGTGGACTAATAAACTGCTGGGAAAGGAGGTTTAATGGAGGAACTGGGAACTGAGTTTAGCTCTGAGAAATTCCTTGAGTAACTAGTTCTACACAAGTGAGAGTGTGAAAGCAAGCTTGGCAGAAAAGATGGTATTGACAGGAGGACTTGGAATTGGTTGAATCGGCAAGTTTGTTGGAGGGTGTGAAGGGAAAGGGATAAAGCCGGGGGAAACTCCCAGGTTTGGGAGGATGATTGCCAGAATAAATGATTAGTGGATGATGGTCAAGATAGGTTTTAGGGAGCTGATACAAAAGTTATACACAGGGGTCATTTTTTAAGTGTGGCTTGCAATGAGAGCAGCTCCTTGGGAGATAGGTTGAGAAGTTCCTCCAGTTTGTTTTGCTGTGTTTGAGGTCTCCGTGGAGCATCAAGGGAAGATATGTGTGATGAACCTAAAACTCAGGAGGGAGGGGGGAGGGTGTATGAAGTGGAGATTAAGGTGATGAGAATGTGGCATCCTCCGTCACTTTGGGGTCTGTCGGTGATGTGAGCACATGGAGCATTTTTTAGGAAGACTAATGTAACAGGAACGAGCTTAATAAAGGAGAAAGGATGGTTGTTAGCACACCGGAAGTGATGTGAAAGGACCTGTGCAGTGAAAGTGGTGCCAGAGTCGGGGAGTCCTAGTCACAGCTGCTCTTAACCAAGAGAAAACTCATACACGATGGTTGGCACCAGAGTGGCAAAGTGGAATATGTGATTTTAACTGATTGGCTCAGTTGCTTTTTTTCCTTTCCTTAAGTTTGTAGGACTGTTTGCATTAGAGCTGGCCAGCCCATCCTCAGAAGGGGGCTGGTTCAAAGCAGAAGCCCTGAGATAAGGAAATGACTGGAAGGGAGGTGACGGCAGGATTATGGTCATAGACCATCAGGATGCAGAAGAGGCCTCCCCTCTGCCAGCACTCATAACTGTACCTGCAGGGAACCTGCTGTTCCCTTTGCCTAGAGCCACTGCTCAGCCCTGGCGCCTTCCTTCCTTTGCCTGGTCATGCAGGAGGTGCTGAGCGTGCACCTCTGACTTCCCCGGTCCACTCTGCTGTACCTTTAGTGAAGGACAACTTCTGGCTGGCTTTACCGGTGCAGGAGCATAAATCGTATCATACTGGGGAAGTTTGAATTTCATTTCTTAACATAAGATGTGTGGTAAGTGCCCTCCGACACAGTTAGTTTATACGGAGTTTCCTATATGTATGTATTTTCCTGCCACTGCTTAAAACAAGTGGAACTTTGGTTTTTTGTGTTGGATGGTGCTAGTCTCTGAAGAAGCCAGCCTGATTTTGACACAGGGATAGATAGCTGCCTTCTATTCTGTTTTTGTTTGGTTGTTTGTTTTTGTTTTGTTTGTCAGAGCATTGACTTTTAACTAAATCTATCATTTCAGTTCTGTCTGAGGAAATGATATCTTTCTAACTCATTTTTAGTTTTTTGACATTTTCCTCCACATTTTCCCCCTGCAGGGTCGGGCTCCAAGGTCAGATTTTATTTCTGATGGTTATCCTTTCTCATGGTCTCTTGACGACAGCACAAGCTGTGCTCTGTGGCCTCATCAGGACTCTTGGCTCTTGGTGTCATTTGTAATGTTTGTCACTAAACAAAAATTAACTGGTATTTGGAAAGCAGTATCGTACTGTGTGCTTTCATAGAACCTTCTTAAAATTTATTTTGAAAAGTATATGTGAGGCAGAAGTAGGGGAGTCCTCACAGAGAATACCCTCAGAAAAGTGAGGTAACATGATGAGGGGCATTGAGTTAATTTTCATTCCTCCTGTGAGGCAGCACTCAGAATTTTCCCCTGCTTCTCTGACCCTTAGAACCACTTATGGAGACACTTCCAGATGCAGTAAGAAGGCTGCTGTCCGGTCACATAAGCACAGGGACGGTAGAAGCCCCGTTCTTCTCCCCTGCTCGTTCCCTCCTGGGCTTCATCCACAGGGAGGGCTTGGTCTCTGGTTTTTCTCAGAGCTCTTGACTCGCCAGGACTCACCTACAACAGGGACTGTGCATGGCCCACAAGCCCCAGCAGAAAGGGCTCCCACTGGCTTCCCCCACATTGAGGAGGAGAGCCTGTTTGTACAGATCTACTTCCCTCCCCAGAGAAACAGATCTGTTATACTGCCCCGAGAGAACATTGTGTCTTTAGTCACCAGACCAACTTTGAGCAACTTTTCCTTGTTTTTCCAAATAAAGGGTATGCTTCAGATTGTTTTACTTTAAATATCAATGCACAGTGGTCTCACTAGGCAATTAAAGATTCCTTCCAAGTAAATGCTAAAAGAAGCTTAAATGTAGTGGGGGCATTTTGCCTGTTACTGTTGTTAATGGGCTGCAAGATGGCTCAGTGGGTAAGGATACCAGCTGCCAAGCTTGATCTGAGTTTCATCCTCAGGACCCATGTGGTGGAAGGAGGGAACTGACTCCTGCAAGTTGTCTTACACACACACACACACACACACACACACACACACACACACACACACGCACGCACGCACGCACGCACGCACACAATAAGTAAATGTAAAAATATGTTATCATCACTACTACTATTCACGTTCATATACATAGGACCACATACTGAAGGATAAAGTAAGTCCTCAAGTTAGATTCTGGAGAAACCCATCTGTGTGTAAGAGAGGTGGCCCTTTGCATAACTTACCTGTCTGATCCTCACATCTAAAAACCTCATGTCTTTGGATTTTTGTGTGGATTACACTGATATATCCTACATAGTATTAAATATCAGTGCCCCCAAATATTTTCTAATGTAGTATTGACTATAATATAAACAAAGGCATTGTGGTTATTAACTCACAGTTCATAGAAATAGTTGTTCATTACTGCTGGTTATTCAGGAACTGGATTTGGCACCATTAAGATTACAAGGCTCTTCTAACAACTTGTGACTATTGTTCTGTCGATGAGAGGATAGACATGGGCTGAGAGCTATACACCTAATGAGGTCTATGGCATTTAGGAGACACTCTTGGCCTTTGCAGACTGTTGTAAATACATCCATTGATGATATAATATACATACATATATCCCTTCTCCTGTTCCCTCCCAAAAGGATAAACTCAACACGTGTTCATCCAGAAACTAATGCCAGCTGCATTTGAGGGACCTTGCCTTCTCAACTTCAGGACTTGGGTATTTACAGATTCCTGATTGCTAAGTCAGGTTCTTCATTAAAATTATCCAACCTAGTTTCTGTTTTTCACCAGCTAATTAGACCTGAAAGTCATGCTGGGTTATGTTTATGAATGTATTGCTTTAACTCATAGAAATAGTCTTACATTTTAATTTTAAGGGAATCCAATTAATATTGCTTATCAACTTTGGAACTGTTAACTCTTCTTGTGGCCAAATGAAAAACACATTATCCTCTTCACCTTCCAGATGGCACAAAGACCTCATTAGCATCAGGGTCCCTGATAGCTTTCCCTTTGGCTACTCGAATGCCATTTACAAATACTTACTCTACTTATTTAAGACAATAAGGCTATTGTGCAATTTCAAATCTGTATCACTGCTTCATTCTTTTTGTAAAGACAATCATGAATTGATAATACAGTATGCTGTTCTTTAAAAAAAGAAAAGAAAACGTCATTATAAGGAACTTGCAAATAAACATCACAAAGCAAAATTAACCAGACTGCAAGTCTGTATAACTCAGTGAAGTTCTATACAGTTACAGTCATTTTTCATTTGGGGAAAAGAAATGCTTGTGTATGAAGAGATACACATATAGAGATATGTGGATATCATTAGATGACTTTAACCTCTATTTCATTTTAAATTCCAACAGTGTGATAGGGGAAAGAAAATAGAGTCAAAATAAATGTTTGAGGCAGTAGACGTTTAATTTCGTTCATTGGTTAAATTGATATTTTAAAATTGTATGATAGGTCCAGACTTTTAGAAGAATTATTGTTAAAAAACATGCTTGAATTCATTGCTGTTTTGATGTTCTGCTAAGTGACACAAGAAAAACAGAAAGGGCTACCAAAAGCGGAAACCAGTGTCAAGTATCTGGGAAATAAAAACAGGAAACTCAGGAACTTGGCCTCAGACCAGTTGGAGGGAGCAGTTGCTTGAATGGCTATCCTTGCATTAGCTGTGGGATGTGGGTTCTTGTGCCCCTCATAGAGAGAGGAGAAAGCCCTGACTAAATATTTTATATCTGTTGCTAAGAGAAGCATGGGTGGGCAGGTAAAGAGGAAAATTTTGTTCTGCTGCCCTGGGAATACAGGAAGGAGTTAGTGTAAAATGAGTTTCCTTGTTTACATTAGAGCAGTGCTTTCCAGGTGTATTCTACAGGCAAGTACTCTGTTGAAGGCCTCTACCGTTCGTTCATCCACTCTTTCTCTGTTTTAACCTTTTAAAGAATGAACATAACTCTATACATCACGCCATCTCTTCTATCCTGAGATGTGCTCAGTTCAGCCAGAGACATGCATCTCCCTTCTCCATATCCTACCTCAGGTCATGGAGAACCTAGCAGACACAGTGGAGCCCCTCTTGCTACACATGTATATGCTTGTATTTAACAATGTACGCAGTGTGCATTTTTAAAATGCATCAATTATCATTGCTAAAAGGATAAGATGAATTTTGGCCTCTTGAGCTAGGGTAATAATGTTCTTTTAGAACCAGGTTCCAACTTTGTATTTCCACCTACAGGGACTGTTTACCAGATGTTGATCTAATGCCTGACTTCAGCAGATTGCAACTTGGTCTCTAGCATACCTCTGGGCAATCCCTACAAGTGTCTGTGCTTTCTGAGTGGACTGGAGGTGACCTCTCAGTTATTCCCGGGGCTCATGCACTGCACTCCTCACACAGAGCTGCTGAGTGGCTGCCTGGCTCAGCTGTATTCAGCTGAACCCTGGTCCACACAAAAGAGTTTTGATATGAGCAAAGGATGTAGAATCACAGCCCTCTGAGCAGCCACACAGACAGCTAAGTGGCAGGCACTCACTGAGGTCCTCAGAGGAGAGTAGGAATTACTCTGGAGTGCCCTTGGGGGTCTCCAGTCCCTGCAGAGCAGAAAGGCTGCCTCAAGCTGGGTCATCTCCTTCGACTAGAGGGTGCAAACCACCACAGGTTTCCTGAGCAGTTCTTATATATTTACCCGGGGCCATTCAAACCTCATTAACCACTGTGATTAGTATTCCCAAGCCATTATCTGGGACTGTGGATGCTTCATTCAAGCTATACAATTTATATTTGTTCTTTTTACTTGAGAGACCGGGTGGAGGGGGGGGGGTGGGATTCCTTGAAAGGACATCCAGGCATGAGTTTGGGAGCTCAGGGACTCCACCAAGAATCTGTCTTCAGTCAAAAAAAAAAAAAAAAAAAAACTGATTATTGCAAATATTCTTATGGTCTGTCAGCATAGGCAAGGATTCTTTGGTATGCTTGTTTTATGCTTTTGAGGTTTGAGAGTACTATATATTTACTAATATCATGGACAAGAGGCCATCTGAGTGGGAAAAGCTCCTTGGAATATAGAGGAGTTTCATTTTTCTTAAAGAATAAAGTAGGAAAAGCTCTTTCTCAATGAAAGGGGGCAGGGTTGAATGCATACAGCTTCACCCTAATAGACCTCCATGGAAAGCTGGTTTCTTCCACTCGAAGAGGAAAGTCCCTTGAACCTTAAGTGAAAAAAAAAAAAAAAAAGTGTAAGGGTTGCTACGATTTCTCTTTTCCTGTATGGTCATCCTATTGTGTTCTTCCCGGTTTTTGTCAGGCAGTGGCATAGACAGGATAGCCAGATATCTGCAAACAGAATGGTGCTGAGTATGGTAGGCCAGGGAGATAGATACCATCAACCAACACCCCCCCCAACAAAAATTCAATTGAACTGAATTGTATTTAGTTTAAAAGCTCTTCCATGACTCGAAGACTGCTATGTTAACTTCTGGAGCTGATGCCACTGTCCTCTTTGTGAAATGTAGAACTTTCTCAAGAAAGTCATTTCAGGATTCCTTAGAATTCAGTCCTTGGTTTAAAAAAGTTTAGAAATGTTCTAATAAAATTAGATCCCTTCCCTAGTACACGTTGACCTCAGCTAAGCATACAGTAGCCCGGGGCACTTGCTTTATTTCTTTGGAAGTGTGCAAGGTTCTTCTTTTAATGGTGCATAGGCTCCAAGACGAGTACAGAGAGAGGCTCACTGGGCTGCTGAGGCCTCTGAAGTCCTGCACATTCTCTTTTATAGGACGTCTTCCTGCTTTTGATTTGTGACCTCTGTTGCTAAGGGTTTTTTTTTTTTTTTTTTTTTTTTTTTTTTTTTTTTTTTTGCATCAGGAGGAAGTGACAGCAATAAGTGGTGACTGTAAAGCTGGGGAGGGGAGGGCATTAACACAAGATGAATGCTTGTGTGGTTTGCAGGGACTGGAATGTTCCTCTGAATCAAGGATGTATTCTTTGTTTCTGGCTGACAACTTCCTAGTTTTCCAAAGGGGTAGGGAAACTTTATTCTTTTCTCTGTCGCTGGAAGTCTTTTTTATTTTGGATTTTTTTTTTTTTAATTTCCCGAAAAGCAAGTACGGCATTTTCTGCTTATCAGAGGCCCTTCTTTTCCTGTTCCAATAACAAGAGAACAATACAGGAATTTATTAATGTTTAAAGATTGATACCGCTTTCTCTTAACATACTCGTCTATTTGTCCGAAGATAAAAATGCAGGTTTTGTGAACTAGAAGAAAGCTGTTTGTTGGTAATACGAACAGAAGCATCATCTATGTTATGTTCTTTTGTGTGTTTGGTTGTTTTATTTTTATTCCTTTTCCTTTCATATGGTTTAGAAAGCAAAATGGGTTTATTTTTCTCTTTAAAAGTGTGGAGTTCTGTTGTTAAAAGTGCAGAAAATTAAAAAAAAAATGTTAAGAACACTGGTTGAACCTGCTAGAAGTGCATGGAAAGATATCTGGAAGATGTCCCAGTCTTATTTATGTATTTATATTATAGTAAAGATTGTTATTTACTATTCACAGGCTTTGTCAAAAGAAAAGCAAGTGTAAACTGCCTCAAAGAGCTTTTAAAAATACCAGCAGTGTGTGTCTTTGCAACAGTAGATGTGGGAAGACACTACTGACTGTGTTGGTGCCGTTTGCAGGTTGTGTGGACTTTCAAATGATTCCTGCCAGTGTACTTGAAGCTTGGTGGCCTGTCATCCAGGTGGTCATCCTAGGCACTTTAACCAAGGGACCTTACACCTTTCTTTGGAGTATGCTATAGAATCTTATGTTCTCAGTTTTGTCTGATTTGGGCCCAGGTAACCTGTCAGGGTTTTAAACTGCCTAAATACTTTGCACATGACATTTATGGTGATGTTTATCTCTGCTTTAGTGAGGAGAAAGTAAGATGTACACATTCCTAGTGCCCGTTGGCTCTCAGCTTGTTCATCAAACTGGAACTTTCTAAAAGCTTTTCTGTGGAGAGCCACCTTGACCCTGGGCATCAGGAATGTTGTAGACTAAATTATTCTGTACTATGTGTGATGTGGAACTCAAAAATGTTATCTACACCTTCCTTTGTGTTTCTCTGCCTGGATCCATGTCTGCCAAATGCTCCTGGAAGTCCTTTGACTCTGTTAGGGATTAAACATGTATGTAAGGACCAGGGTGTTTATCTGGGACTAATAGGTCGTTTGTGTGTGTGTGTGTGTGTGTGTGTGTGTGTGTGTGTGTGTGTGTGTGTGTGTGTGTTTGTATCCACATCCGTGCTCTTAAATATAGCAAAGCTGGTAATAGTGTTACAGTCCCTGGTTACAAGTTTTCTAAAAACTTTGCTCCTCTTTGATGGTCATGGATTCCCTGCTAACCTCTGCCATACACACATTCCAGCCATTCTTTTTAAGAGCCGGTGTGATTTTTATACACTTTGTAAACATCTGAGGGAGAAAGAACAAGCTATAACTCTTCAAATAAATATTATTCAAGCTCCTTCCACTTTCATTTCCCTTATCACTAGGACAACCACACCCAATTTTGCTATTAAACTATGTTGTCTATCTGCTTCCCACATGCCAGCAAAGTTGGCCCTATTGAGTAGCAAAGGAAACACAACAGATAAAGTTGAATACTGTCTTCCTTCTGTTGACATTTCTAGAGCAACAAGTCAGAAAGTTTGTCTCCTCTGAATAGACAAGAAGTGTCATGGGTCATGATCAGATGACATACCCACTGGTAACCATGGTGACTCCCAGCAGAATTACTAAGAACATTCCAGAATTTTGATAAACAGATGAGAAATGACTATTACAAACTGTTTGCTTCATGTTTCTATATATGGAGAGAAAAAGTGGGGGCAAAGGTAAAGCTACTGTAGGATGTTGGGGCTCCTAAATCTCAGAGTCAAGGCCATTCCAGCTGCTCATAAGTCAGTAGTTCTCAGTCTGTGGGCCATGACCCCTTTGGGGGTTAAGCAACCCTTTCACAGGGGGTGCCTGAGACCACTGGAAATTTTACACTACAGTTCATAACGGTAGCAAGACTACAGTTATGAGGTAACAATGAAAATAATTTTATGTTGAGAACCACTGCTCTAAGAGAAAGCTTGTCTTGGAGAAGCCTCCATGTTTGGCCTTGCTTGTGGTGGGAGCACTTTACTGTATTGTATGACACTGAAGGCTTCACCACACCTTAGAGTTTTATCACTGTTCAGTTCAGAGGGGTTTTTAACAAAACCCTGCACCAGCAATAATGTGTCATGCTTTTGTGCCATCAGTTCCTTAGTAACAGTCCCAGCAGGATTATACTGCCGTCCCCCTCATGTTCTAAATGTGTTTTGGAAAGCCTAAATACAAGTTGTATCAGCAAGTGGGGTGACCCCTTCAATGACACTTGTTTAAGATAATGGTGGATTCTGTTGTATTTCCAATGGCAGAAATACTGGGTTTTTTGTTTTTGTTTTGTTTTTTGTATTACCAGGAAAAACATTTCCCTTCCCTACTCATCTTAGGTGAAGCAGTTCCCATGAAGAGAAATAAAATCAATACAGCTCCTGTTGTTTACTGTTATCTGAGAATGTCCCCAGAGTGTTATAAATCGTGACACATAGACACTGGGCACATACAAAATGACTTCCTTCACTCACTGGCGCTTTGTGGAGACTTGGGCTATCAGTAAAAAGCACTAGGAATTTAAGTAAAGCCGTGCTTGAAAGTAATACCAGGGTTTCCCTTAAATGCTGCTGAGTAAGTTCTGCTGTGTTAAATATCTGCTAAATGTGTATTGCCAGCATGCCTAGTAAAATGAGAGTATGACAAAAATACCTACCTACAGCTTTAAAACCTCGAAGCCCTTGAATGTGCTTTAGACCTTCAGCTAAAGGAGATTGTCACAGAGCAGAGGAAATGCCTTAAATTCTAGCATCTGGGTTTGTTTCTTTATACTTTTTTGGCACAGTTACAACAGTAGGACTTTTCTTTCCTTTTTTTTTTTTTTCCACAGTACAGTCAACACAGGTTTTTCAAAGGAGTAGGAAAGACAGTCATGGGGCCAAAAGTGATGAGTGGCAGGGCCTGACTGAATGGCTTTGCTGTTTGGAGGACGTTTAGAATCAAAAAGCAAACAAACAGAAGCCCACACAAATACAAATTCATATAAAATGGGATTCCTCGGTGTGTGTGCATAAATGTACTTCCAAGTACCCAGTGTGTGGTAGAGTGAATGCTGTCTTATGTTGGGCCTGTTGGATCTTTGTCAGCTGTGCTCAGGTTATCCCATCTCGTGTGGTTTTTGGATCCTCCCTTGGATTTCCAGGTGTTTGAAGATTATTTCTTTAAGTTTTTTTTTTTTTCCTGTAGTTGGGAAAATAACTTGGTTTAATTGAAGCCCTTATAAATTGTGCATATTCTGACTGGAGTACTTCCTTTGGGCTCACTTAGTATTTCAGCCAGTCTGTCATTTATCCTTAGTAAAAGGTCACTTAAACTTCTGAGAGTGAAACAGTCACATCTAATTTCCTTTTCATTAGGAATATTTTCATGTCAAAACAGAAAGTTGGAAGTATATTCTTCATGACTTCCCAGCCTTACCTCTAATGGAGTTTTGCATGTGTGAAATTTTCTTCAGACTTTGAGAGACATCATACAGCGTCTCTGAAGATGCATTTTGTGGGACCTTAGTTTGGTAGAGCTTCTTCCTGTTTTTGATGTCCATACTGCCGTGGAGGATGCAGGGGAGGTAATGTGTGTATGGATGCTTCTGAGCAAAATCAAAAGCAGATCTTAAAGGTTGCCTTCAAAGTTGTTTTCCAAGCTGATTCATCCATCCACTCATCTGTCCATCCATCCATCCACCAGGTCACTCAACAGATCATTGTTGCATGCCCGTTGTGCTCCACACAGTTCAAGATGAACAAGACCGATGGGGTGATGGGCCTCCCTGTCCTGCGGTTGCATGGCACATAAGTAGAGTCTCACAGTTGAAGCTAATGTGCAGGGCGCTGAGACAGAGATGGGGTACTTAGAGAAGGCTGTCTCTGCAGAGGTGGTAGTGAAGTTGCACTGAAAGGAGAAGGATGTTAGCTATGCTGCAAACCTAGAGAAGGCGATGGAGAATCAGCTTGGCCACACTTCCAATCTTGGCAGAGGCCCAGACTGCAGTTCCAGGCACCCACTTTGGATAGCTCACAACTCCAGCTCCAGAGGTCTCAGGCACCTTTCTTTAAGTATCCTTGGCTCCCCCCCCCCATATACAAATAATCAAAAGTAAATCTTAAAACAAAACAAAACAAAACAGTGGGAATGAAAACAAAACTATGCCGAGTAAGGTGGACCATGTTTTTAATCCCAGTGCCTGGGAGGCAGAGGCAGGCGGATCTCTATGAGTTTGAGGCCAGCCTGGTCTACATAGCCAGTTCTAGGCCAGCCAAGGCTACATAGTGAGACCCTGTCTCAAAAACACAAAATGAAGCCCAAATAAAAATTAACAATAACAATCATGTCAAAAAAATAAATAACAAGCCTGGAGGAAAAATAAAAATCCTAGGCGGGGTAGCATGTGTTAAGTGACCCTATGGTGCGGAAAGTTCCCTGTCCTGGGAGCCAGAATTGTTGGCTGTATGCTGAGGGCTGGGAAGGTGGCAGCAGGGGTAAGGAAGGGTTCAGTTATATGTAAAGTAATGTTTCCATTTTTCCCTCAATGCACTGGGAATCTAAGACAGCGCAGTAAGCTCAGGCGGAGAGAATCCGGAGCACTGCTTATAAGATCAACCCTGGCCACTCTGGAAAAAATGGATTTTACCTGGAGGCTGCAGGATCATTAGGGGAATTCCATTTGACACTGAAGGAAAATTCTGTCAGCCGGGCCAGGGGATTATGGAGGAGGTTGAGAGGAGGAGGGTGTGGAATCCATGTCCTCTGGAAATACTGTGTTGGAATACTGGGGGTCAGGTTAGGAGCTGGGTTTGAAAGCCTCCAAACTTTCTGACTTGAGTCCTTGGTACCCATTCCTAGACAAGGAGACGGGGCAAAGGCTGAGTGGAGTCAGTGACCCTTTGGAATCTGCTGAAGTGTATGGAGGTATAGGTGTTTTTGCAACCCTTTCCTCCTATGCTGATGATACTTGGAAGGTAAACTAGCAGAAAAGAGAACATCTGGGCCACTGGAAGAAAACTGGAAATTCCAGCCTTGAGACTCCTGATTCCAGCAGTTCATTCTGCTGGCCGGTCCGACCCCGACTACTTCCTTAAGCCCACATTTCTCTCTCCCCCACATCTTTGGAAAATGATTGTTGTTCTTCCGTAGGGACGTCAGCAAAATTTGTATCCCAATTTTCTCAGCTTCCCTCTAAAATTATGCACAGAATCCTTAAGTTTTTGACAAGGAGCAGCAACTGTCTCAAGTGTGATTATTCACACGCTGGAATCCCTGGAGAACCAGGGCCAGCTGAGGCAAATACGAGTTGATTTGTGTGGTAGCTCATGCATATTCTGAAGCCTGCAGGGGCCTCTCCATTCTGGTCTTTAGTTCTCTAACACAGGGTGCACATCGAGTGTGCTGGAACTTTGTTGTGCTTTCAATGTCCCAGTCATACTCCCATTACATTTTATTCTCCTACCTGTCACCCTAGAGGCAGAGACAGTGCCTGGCACATATGGTAATTAGTAGATAATGTATGGGGAGAAAACGGACTGCAATGAAGTTATGAGAATGGTAGCTCCCATAAAATGAAAAAATGAATTGCACTTCATTCTGTCGCCCATCATGGAGGGTGAAGAGAAACAGTGACATCCAGCGTTGGGATTAAAATGTCTCAATCAAGAATAAGGAGCTGATGCAGACAGATAATCAGAAAGCACTCTGAAGTTTAAAAACCAATCAAGTTTTAGAAAAATCCCAAAATCATGACCAGCAGTAGTAATCACCCTTGAGCCAATAGGCAGAAGCGTGGTTTCTGGAGAATCCTAGTGGTAGAAATGGGACATTAACTCCTATTAATAATTGTGTTTTTGTCTCCTGAGAAGAAAAGACATAGCGAATCTGGGTTTGGGGGTTTTCCTCCCTCTTTGTATTTGTGCCTCGTTTTATTTAAACTCACCATTTTGGCTCTGGTAACATTTCTTTTCCTATTACTTTTTTTTAAGATACAAAAGGAGAGTAATATTTGCTGTTTGTAGTTAGAAGAAACCCTGACATGAATTCCTCCAGAAACTTAAAGAGAGAAATTATTGTCCATATCCAGACCGGTAGCTAACTGGCTCCGATTCTCCCTCCCAGGAGCAATCCTGATTAATGGGAGAAGCTGTTCTGTAGTCAGAAGTCTCCTTCTCCAGCCCAGGCTGTCCTGGCTGCAGCTATAACCAGCTGCACAGCTGCAGCCCCTGCCAGGGCTGTGCTTCTGATTTGACGCCACTGTGCCTTGGAGGTGGTGGACTGGAGCCTGGAGGGGGAGGTGGAAAGAGCATCCAGAATGGTTTAGACATGTCACCTGGTAACAAAGACGCAGCAGCCTCCCACTGGAGCCCCTCAACAGGGTGCCTTGAGGTGCTCAGGAGCCCTGGTGGGCTCTGCAGTGGGATTCTTTTCTTCTTTCATTCTTTGTTTTTGTGGTATTTCACTGGGTGTCTCTGTGCTACCCTGGCTGTCCTGGAATGCACTTGGTAGATCAGGCTGGCTTCGAACTCAAAGATCCTCCTGCCTCTGCCTCCTGAGTGCTGTGATTAAAGACATGTGCCACCATGTCCGGCTGCTTCCTGGCTTTTGTCCAGATCACTGTAGCTCCCTTGTCTTTGGAGATCTGCTTGTTCTAAGCCTCTCCCGACACCCTTCTCCATGTCCCTGGCTCCTACCGTACTGCCTATCATTTGTGTTCGTCTCCATCCGTCTCTGCCACAGCCGTCACTCCCTGTACACTGAAACAGTCTGTTGGCCTCTTTCCAGGAATAATAACCCACCTCTTTTTTTTTTTGTGCCAACTTAAAAAAATTCCCAGTATAACATTGTTAATGGAGTTTGTGGCAGCATTGATGGCCTGAAGATAAAAATATTATCATAACAGATGATGTGTACCTAATTTCTGGTAACCTTCCCCTCAGTCCATTTATTTCAGAGGCCTCTTACCCCGGTGTCTAGGAGTCTTATGGGAGTCTCCATGTCCAGGGACTCTCTACTACATCTGTGAAATCCTAAAAACAATGCACAGATCTGCAAGAAATCAGTAATAGGTAAACCCCATAACCAAAGAATTTTAATGACAAAAGAGTCGACGGTAAAAGGCACAAGTCCAGTTTGAGATGAGTCTGGCATTCTTGAGAAGACAATATTAGAGCCAGAATAGGTTAGTGGAATGAAATGAACGTTTTGTTCTCTTGAAAAGGCCACAGGAGTGCCGAGAAAGGAGACTTAACCAGAATGAGGAGATGGAGAATGGTCTCTCCTACCAGAGAAGGTGGCATTTTATTTGTCCCTAAAGGGGACAGGGTTTTAAAGATGGTGTAGAACACAGCGCCTTCCATACCAAGGTATCCTGGGAGGTGGAGAGCAGGCCTCCGGAATTTGAGAGCACCCATGAGAGGAGTGAGTATTAAACTCCCTACACATGGTTTGAAGAAGGCTGCAGGGAAGGGATCAGGTGTGGAGAGGAATTGTTCCCTGAAGGCAAAGAGAGATCTCTCGGAAGAGTGTACTCTTCCTTGTAAGCGTTTGACATGAGCATGCCGGCAGACAGAGGCCTGAGTGCGGAGGAGGAGTGGTGGCTCCACACTCCCTCACACCGGCTTTCTCTGCTGCTGGTATTTGCGCTCTTGTTCTGTCATGTCTTGAATGCCTCTTTTTACTGTTGTGCAGTGTGAAGGGGGGGTACACCTGCGAAGCCAGACATGAGGTAAAGCTGCCTCCCTTTGCCTTTTGACTCTATGGGAGTTAGAGAACAGAGGTGTGTAACTCTTGTTCCTTAAGCCTCAGCCTTGAGATCTCTCTGGATTGACAGTAACCGCTCAGCTTCAAGAAGCCAAGAAGCCATCCCTTCCTGAACAGTTAAAGTGAGGACATAATCTTGGTTGTAGGACCCCCAATGCTTCACACCCAGGCCCCAACCTTCATTTCTGCTTTCTTCCTCCGTGGCTGTTCCCACTGCCCTTCTCTTCATCTGCTTTAATTACTGGCCTGTTCTAGCTATGCTGTATTTGTGATAGGTACAGGTGCCCACTGCTAACTTAACTCATGCATGTTTACAGGAATTTTCTGAAGAAGCTAAATAATATACAAGTTTCATGTGTGTAGAGAGACACTTGTAGCCCCCTACTAGGCCATGTGCCTCCTAGGCGGTCGGCTGTGTAAAGATGAAGCTGAATCTCTCCTTCCCAGCCACTGGCTGCCGGAAACCATTGAATGGACGATGAACGCAAGCTTCGTACGTTCTGTGAGAAGCGCATGGCCACAGAAGTAGCTGCTGATGCTCTGGGGGAAGAGTGGACGGGTTATGTGGTCCGAATCAGTGGCGGGATGACAAACAAGGTTTTCCCAGGAAGCAAGGTGTTTTGACCCATGGCAGAGTGCGCCTGCTGTTGAGTAAGGGGTATTCTTGCTATAGACCAAGGAGAACTGGAGACAGGAAGTGCAAGTCTGTTCGAGGATGCATCGTGGATGCCAATCTGAGTGTTCTCAACTTGGTTATTGTAAAAAAAGGAGAGAAGGATATTCCTGGACTGACAAATACTACTGTTCCTCATGGGTTGGGCCCTAAAAGAGCTAGCAGAATTCGAAAGCTTTTTAATCTCCCTAAAGAAGATGATGTCCTGATGCCCGCCAATATGTTGTGAGAAAGCCTTTAAACAAAGAAGGTAAGGAGCCCAGGACCAAAGTGCCCAAGATTCAGTGTCTTGTTACTCCATGTGTTCTGCAACACAAACACTGTCGCATTGCTCTGAAGAAACAACGAACAAAGAAAAACAAGGAAGAGGCTGCAGAATATGCTAAACTTTTGGCCAAGAGAATGAAGGAAGCCAAAGAAAAGCGCCAGGAACAGATTGCCAAGAGACGTAGGCTGTCTTCGCTGAGAGCTTCTACTTCTAAGTCTGCGTCCAATCAAAAATAAGTCTTTAAGGATAACAAATAAATAATCACACGTTGAAAAAATAATGCACACCTCTAGGGGCTACTAGGAGGCAGGCTACAGTGTCTCCCTACACATGTGTAAAAAGAAAAGGTACTTGAAGTTTAAAGGCGAATCCCAGTTATACAAAAGAGTCTTTACTCTTACAACAGCAGGGACATTTTGTTGGGAGAGGGCTAGTGGACCCTGTGAGGCATTAAAATGTATGTCTACTTTAATCAGTGTCATTAACAACTTTGGTTTACATCTGCTACTGTTTTAGACAGTTGGATTTTATGTCATGGTGAGATTGTGTTCAGCATTGTAACTAGTTAGTTTTTGTCAACCTGACACACACTAGAGTCGGCCAGGTAGTCCTGGGAAGTATAAAACAAGGTAACTCAATTTGAGCCTGAGAGCCAGCCAGAGAGCAGTGCTCCCTCCTCTATGGTCTCCACTTCAGTTCCTGCCTGTCTCCCCTCCCCCCCATGATGGAACTGTAAGCTGTATGATGAAATAAACCCTTCCCTCCCCAACTTGACTTTGGTCATGGTGTTTACCCCAGTGACAGAAACCCAAACTAGGACAAGTATAAGCAATAGTTCTCATTAACATCCCCAAAGAGATAGTTCGGTATGGTCAACTAAGCCCAGGCCAATTTTTACATTTACTTGTTTTTAATAATATGGCAAGTTGTTGGTACACATACCACATTTACCACATTGGATATATGAGTGTACCTGATTTAGTAAGGGCCTCTGCCACAAGGACTACCTCTTTTAAAATATTGCTTTCCTTGTTCTGGAATTTATGCTGAGCATAACATTTTATGTTATTTTTTTTTCTGGAGCCAACTTTAAAAATGAGAAATGTATTGATAAGTAAAGGGATTTTTGAGTTATTCTGACCTGGCTGCTATGTGCAGCCTGCCTATACTACTGGGTTGTGGTGATGCACAGTGATGCACAGTGGTGAGATTAAGAAACAAGGGGAGGGCTGGGAAGGGAGCTTAGTTGGTAAAGGGCTGCCATGAAAGCATGGACACCTGAGTTCAGCCTCCAGAATCTATGTGAAAAGCATGCTGCTGTGCACTTATAATCCCAGTAGTGGCTGAGACGGGGGCAGATGGATCCCTGGCATTCATTGGCCAGCCAGTCTGCCTAACCTAATCAGTGCTCTCTAGACCAGTGAGAGACCTTGGCTCAAAAAACAAGCCCAAGACACAACCCTCAAGGTTGACCTCTGGCCTCTACAAGCATACATATGCATAGTGTGTGTGATCGCGTGTGCCATACACACACACATACAGACATGCACTCACGCGTGCACACACACACACACACACACACACACACACACACACACACACAGGGCAGGGTATATACTACACAAAAAAGTAAAAACATCAAAAAGCAGTTGATAATTTTATTTTAATACCAAATTAGTGACATTAGTGTCACTTTATCTATTTGTTCTCTGCTCCTTTTAAATATTCCACTCAGTTCTCTGCTCCTTTTAAATATTCCATAATTTCTATTCTTATTTCTTTTGACTTACAATTTCCTATCTGTTTGTGCCACTGATATTCAAATATAGTTATATGCGTCCCCCCCTCCCGAGCTGACTTTCTGACTTCTTTCTACATCCCTTATCTTCTAGAATTTTCCATGGTTGAAATATCCTTGCCCGCTAGCAAACCATATTACCTTTGTTCATTTATTTAAAAAATAATCGTCCCCTGGAGGGACAGCTCTATGGCAGATGACTAGGTTCACGAGTCTCTGGGTTAGATGCCCAGCACTGTACACACATTTTGAAAATGAGTAAGTACAAACAAATCCCATTTGTGGGATTGCAAATGTCATGATAGTAACTGACATCTATAGCATGTTCATGTTCCAGAAGTCAGCAGGCACTTCATGTGGAGTGTCTTATTTCATACAAGGACCCTGTGCAGTAAATTCAAGTGGTGGAAGAACTTCCCAGTAAAAAGTTCACAGTCTGAAAGAGGCAGAGCGCCCCCACCCCTGACTCCTGAGACCCGGCTCTAGATCTCAGACTAATGACCAATTCTGTTCTTTTGTTGCTTCAACAGTTCAGACCATCACAATATAATTATTGCAAGCAGAGTACTGACAGTCAGGGACAGATTATATAGATAGTCAAGGTCCTTTCTCTTACAGTCCTGGGTCTGAAATGTCCTTGGGGAGCTATGACTTCCTATGTGTTTCTGAGTACCCATACTTTCAGTGCCCAGCTATTTGTTGGGAGCCACAGAAGTCCTCACTCTGTGCTGGCTAGTTTTATGTCAACTTGACACAATTTTCAGTCATTTTGGAGGAGGGAACTTCAGTTAAAAAAAAAAAATGGCCCCATTAGACTGGTGTGTGGACAAGCCTGTGGAACATTTTCTTGATTGGTGGTTGGTGTGGGAGGGCACAGTTCACTATGGACAGTGCCACCCCTGGACTGGGTAGTCCTATGTGCTATACGAGGGTGACAGGTTGAGTAAGTCATGAGGAACAGTCAGTCCGGTAAGCAGCTTTGCTCCTTGGCCCCTGCATCAGTTCCTGCCTCTGGGTTCCTGCCACCAGATTCCTGCCTTGAGTTCCTACCCTGACTTCCCTGGATGATGGACTGCCAGTTGTAAGCTAGAATAAGTCCTTTCATTCATTCATGCCTTTTGGTCCTGGTGTTCATCACAGCAACAGAAACCAGACTAAGGCAGCCTACTCAGAAGCTCAGAAGTTGCAGATGCAAATGGTGGAGTTGCTGACACTATGTTTCCTGTCTTGTGTCCCTCCTTGTCGTCCCCTTGTGTCCCCATGGAGGCTACTCAGGATCTGGAAGCCTGTGAGACCTCTTGTCAGAAGCTGAGAATACAAAGTGATTTCCTAAGAGGAATTTTTATTGGCATAGCATTGTAAAAGCTGGTGTTTTCTTATAATCTTCTGGCCATTGGAACCACATAGCATCTATTAAATTAAATCCAAAATCATAATCAGTCATTTAATGATAGTGCTTATATCATTACCATGTAAAATTAATACAGACCAGAGAATTGTTTTTTAAATATCTGACTTTGGTGCAATTGTGATTTGCTTTTCTTATTTAAATTTCTTTTGGAAAAATTATGCATTAGCTAAGAAATATTGAAATTAACTCTCATGAAGCAAACTTGGTCTTGATGAGTTTATTGTTCAAAAGCTATTTTTGTTGTTGTTTACATGATCTTAAGATGACCAGATGTGTGTCACATTTTTAACTTTCATATCTAAGCCTATTTTTATCTTTCCTCTTATTGGTCCCCCAGAAGGCACTAATATTTCAGTAGAATTGTAAGGGTAACACCCTAGTTTTGTGGGGAAAGGGAAATTAATGGCTGGCAAAAAAATAATGCATAATAAATATGAAATATGCCTCACATTGAGATTCTCAGGCAGTGTGTTAGCTTTGCACCACTATGATGAAATAACCCAGATCATCCGTTCCTAAAGAGAAAGGCTTGACTGGGTGTTGTGTGGTTTTCAGTTGATTGGCTGACCCTGCCATGCCTGACTGCGTGGTGAAGCACAGTGACTAGAAAGCAATGGGAAAAGGGCCAGCATCACACAATCCCATTCAGAGACATTACTCCAGAGACTTAAGAACTTGCCACAAAACTCCCCCTTTCAAAGGCTCCATTTACTCAGTGGCACCACTCCAGGGGCCCGTCTTGAGGGGACATGTACAGTCTACACTCTGGCTGTTGGGGACTATTTTTCCCCAAGATAATATTTTTGGGAATTTTACATAATGCACCCTGATACTTAGTTCCTATACTTAATCCTCCCTCCCCTTCTCTCCCCTCTCTTCCTTTTTCTGTTTTTAATCATCTATAGTGGTTTAAGGTGTTTGAGGTACTTCTGAATGCCTTTGGTAGTTGGGTTTTTATTTTGGGAAGCAGCCAAAAGGCATATGGAGTCATACCTGCTTAATAACATAGGTAAGCACTTTGGGGAATTTTATTTTTGTTGAAACGTTAAGTTCAAATTGTCAAACACCAAGAGTGACTTTTTTTATTGTATATCTCATGGACTACTTACTGTAAAAGAAAATGTCAAAGGGGGCATTAGAGGAAAGTGTCGAGACGTGGTAGAATGAGAATAACCATAGGCCTCCCCAAGGCCACTGAAGGATGACATGATCTGAATGCAGGAATTCTTTGGTGTTTCTTTATTTTGGTATATGTTATACGTCACGTGTAACTAATATAATTTGATTCAAAATAACTTTAGAGAACTTTAATCCCTCTCAGCCTTTAATGTGGATGTTAGTTGATTGCTGAGGTGGGGATATATGCCTTTTCCATTTAGAAACTGGATACTTTTCCTATTAATAGACACCGGAAAGGAATGGTGGTTTGAAAGAAAACACCCCCCCAAAGGGGAGTGGCGCTATTAGGAGGTGTGGCTTACTAGGAATAAGTGTCCTTTGTTGGAGGAATTGTATTACTATGGGGGTGGACTTTGAGGTCTCCTATGCTCAGTCTATACACAATGTGGCACACAGTTCACTTCTTGTTGCTTGTGGATCAAGATGTTGAACTCTTAGCCCCAGCACAAACCATGTCTACCTGTAGGCCGCCATGCTTCCCACCATGATGGTAATGGACTAAACCTCTAAAACTGTAAGCATTAAATGTTCTCCTTTATAAGAGTTACTGTGAGCATAGTGTGTTTTCACAGCAATAGAAACCTTATGACAAAAGGTAATCCCTCCAGCCCCACCCTACCCATAACTAAGTTTTAAGTGCTGATCAAAATCCTCAATATCCAAGGCCATGGGGTTCTGGTAGCTGTGTTTTGGAGTTTTGTGTCAGTCACTGCCAGTGTTCAGTGTGTACCAGTCATTTAGTGAATCAATTCACCATAGAAAGAAGGAGCGTCATGGGAGCATTGAATTGCTGTAGGAGGTGCTTATGAGACTGAGACTTCGTTTTGTGAGTGATGTGATTCCTGGGATGAACTTTTGTAGAACTCTTAGGGAGGAGTCAGCTTCCTGAATTAGGCGACCCAGGTTTAACAATGCCTATTGCATTTCTGTGACGTAAGCCTTTGGAAGTCTGTTGCAGGGCCTGTTACTGCTGAGGCCGAGTGGGTTTTGGAGCTAATGTTGGTTACCTCCAGCCCATCATCTTCTGTTGGCACACTTCCTTGGTCTCCTTAAATAAGTCAAATTGGAAACTGGGAATGGAAATACTGTCCCGCCAAAGCCTGCTTTGCCTTCTTTCTGAGGAGCCTGTAAGCATGTAGGAACAGGTGTGTCGAGACTGTGTGAGGAGGAAGGCCTTCATTGTGGAGTCTTCCCATACTTGTGAGATCCACTTGTTTTTATCGGGCTTGGTGATGCTTTAGAATTCACTGCACTGCGAAGTGCTTTTGAAATGACAGTTGAATGTAAGCCATTTGCCTGCAGAACTATAGTAAATAGTGATCTGCTAGAAGTCAAAAGCAGCATCCCTCCCGTTCTTCTCACGCCACATGGTCCCACCAGGCTTCTGGTAGGGCATGCTTTTCATTATTTAAAACCATGTTGGACCAGGAAACCCATGAGAAACCCATAAAGTCAATTATATTTGAGACACACCCTCTCCTTTGCTGGCTAAGCCTAGTGTCAATTTTATAACATTCCTTTGTTAGCAAAGTCAATATGGTTGCCGTGCACTGCTGTAGTAATGTTCAACTCATTGTGTGCAGACGTTTCTAGAGTAAGAGAGTACTCATGAGTACCCAGCTGTTTACCAGCACAGACTTCTCAAGATTGTTAATGTAGTTAGACAGAGGAGGCATTGTGAACTTAGTATGTGTTTTAATGCTCTAGGCTGATGATGTCTAGTTAGTGTAATAAATTAGGGGAATCTATTTCTCTCCTTGTATCCTTTGATTCTGTAGAGTTTGCATTGTTTATGTGGTTCTGTGATATAAAGAGATCCCTAGCTTTTTGTAAGTATTTGGAAGTCAACAGTTAGTGATAATAAAATTACAACTACCAATAGTTATTTGCATGCCAGGTGTTACGATAAGAAACTTCTCAAGGGCCAGGGAGATGGTTCTGTGGTTTAAGTGGACCTAAGTTCAGATCACCAGAACCCACATAAATCTGGGCATGGTGGCATGCATCTATAATCCCAATACTCCTGCAGTGAGATGTGAGATGGAGACAGGAGAATCCCAGGTGCTCCCAAGCAGCTGTCCTGGTGTACACAACAGTGAACAGAGAGACCCTTGCTCACACAAGGTGGGAGGTGAGGATCAACACCTAAGTTGTCCTCTGACTCTCCGTGTACTTGAAACGGTACACGTGTTCCCCCAAACATGCACATCCATGAGAGAGAGTGTGTGCACAAGTGAGTGACATTGACAGACAGAGAGATAGACAGACAAGGAAAATAAGATGTTTCTTGAAAACTGAGGCTAGGAGATGTTTTCCTAGACGTCAGTGCTCACAGCACAACCAGGCACTCAATTATTTGTAGAAAGAAGAAGCCAGGCAGGAAGATAGAATAATGAGAGCTAGGGAGGGAGGTGAAAGAGAGAATTGTGAGGCCTATAGCATTAGCGACCTGCTGTCCTCCTCTAGGTGTTATGTTTAAGTTATGTTTAAGAGAAACACAGCTCTTACAAGACTTAGGTCCCAGCTTCATGGAAAAACATCGCTCTGGTCATGGTTTTCCATGATGTAGCTATAAATAGAGATGCATTGTGTGCATTTTAGAATAGGTCTATTGAAGAATCCATGAGAAAAGGACTAGAGAGTGAAATTAGACTTTGATGTAGACAGAAATAAAGGGATATTTTGCAGGGGAAATGGCCTTTGCTTGATGATGACCAGCAAGCTATTGAGGTTAGGGACCATGTCTCCAGATCCCTCAGTATACCTAGACAGAATGTCTTCATGCTCACTAAATGTTAGGTAGATTGATAGTCTGGCCAGCAGGGAGAGTGTGGATGAGGAATGTAGGTGATGAGCACTCCTAAGCCTGTAATTGTGACCTCTAGCCTCAAAAATTGTCAGCTAGAGTATGGATGAAGCAGCAACATGAGACCACAACTGTTAGGGAAACTAAAGAAGTGTCAGGGAGTGGCTCTGGGCAGTTTTCATAAACAGTTGAATTAGAAACACTGAGAGAGGCATTGTTCGGTGTGTGTATTACTTTAAACTTACTTGAACAGCCTGACCAGCTTTACATGTAATTTCTGCTCAGTTCATCTTGGATTTCTTACTTGTAATAAGTCATGACTAGAAGTTAGTCTAAGTTGCTTTTCAGTATGAAAGATACTTTTCTTAATTTTTCTTACAGTGGCATAATTAAAGATTAAGTGCTCTTGGCATTGCTAATTGATAATCTGTCTCTAACTCAAAAGGAGGCTCATCGCTGTGAGACGGCCCGCTGGTACAGAAGTTTGCCAGCAAACCTAACTAACTGCCTGAGGGCAATCCCTGGAAAGACGTGCTGGAAGGAGAGGACCAACTCCCTCAAGTTGTCCTCTGGCCTTGACAAGCATGCCCTGGCGTGCACCCGCACACCCACATAAATAAATGTGATAATAACTTTTAAAGGAGGCTTGCTAGTGCTACAGTATTAGAGCCAACATTCTCCCCTGCTGAGGTGGAGCCTTCTGGTGCATTCTTAATTGGGTAGTGGGTATTGTAGTTAGACGGTAAGTTATGCTAAAGGCAAACAACCATGATTTATTAAAAATGTATTGCACAGAAAACAGCGCAATGGACCCTCACTGTCCATTGATTTAGTACTCACAGATTCAGTTATTCATGACACACTGGCCCAGGAGAGCATAGAGTGCAGTGCTTTGTAATTTGAATCAGATGCGCTCTGCAGCAGCTGTGCAGGAGTGGAGCCTTCCCCCAGTGACAAGCCGACAGCCCGGTTGTTTTTAGCTCATTATCACACACGTAGGAAGTCAAGAACTGGTCAAAGGTTCTTCTTGATGACATAGTCAGCGCTGAGAGCCCACATTGCGGGTGAAGAGAAATAACGGGGTCCCAGAAAGTGATCCGGTTTGGGTTTTTTTGTTTAATCTGAAAGCCAAAATCTGGGACTAATTAAAACCCTGTTATGCTTGTGCTTGGCAGTAGTTTGAGTCACTGAAATGCATGTATAACAAACCAAGGAGAGCAGTTTCTGGAAAGGTCCCCAGAGCATGCTGGCCAGAATCAAATGGCACTCTCTAGGGCAGTTGTAGTTTGTGGTGTGGTGCATCAATTAGGCCCTTTATCAAGTAACCACAGGACTTCTTTGGGAAATCCTGAGTCTCCTCTATTGTCATTGCTTATGTAGAGGAGGTTCAGCAATCATAGAAACTGGTTTGTTTGGTTGGTTTTTTTTTTTTGGTTTTGTTTTAACATTTTTATTTATTTTAGAAGCACTCTTATTTGCATATCCATGCGCCCATACCCTCGCCCTCCCATCCTCCCATGCTCCCCACCAACCCCCCCAACCCACCTTCTACCTAGTCCCCAGGGACAGTGAGACCCTCCATGGGGGACCATCAAAGTTTGTCATATCATTTCAGGGAGGGCTCAGGCCCTCCTTCCAGTATCTGGGCTGCAATAGTATCCCTCCATAGGGAATGGGCTCCCAAAATCATTTATTATCTAGGGATAAATACTGGCTACACTGTTAGTGGTCCCATAGACTGTCTTGGCCTCCTAGCTGACACCCACATTCAGAGGGCTTGATTAGGTCCAATGCTGGTTCCCCAGCTTTACAACTAGGGTCTCAGTGCTCTCACTAGGTCAGGTCAGCTGTTTCCACTGGTTTCTCCAGCACTGTCTTGGCTCCTTTGCTCATCCCTCCTCCCTCTCCGCAACTGAATTCCACGAGTATGGCTCAGTGCTTAGCTGTGGGTGCCTGTTTCTGCTTCAAACAACTACTGGATGAAGGCTCTAAGATGGTAACCAATGTAGGCATCAATCTCATTATAGGGGAAGGGCATCAAAGGCAGCCTCTCCACCACTGCCTAGATTCTTAATTGGGGTCATCCCTGTGGATCCCCTAACATTTCCCCTGTGCCAGACCTCCTCCAAACCTGTACTGGAATCTCCTTTCTATTCCTCGCCTGTCTCAGTCCTAGGAACAGTCTTTTAATACAACCATTCACCTCGAGGGCTGTTTGACAGATCTCAAATCTGTTGTAAAGCCTCGAAAAGGTCAGATGAAATCCCACCCCCAGTATATGCCAAGAGTCATGGGTAGCAAATATTGTGCATGTTTTCCAGAGTAATCTGGCTGATGGGATTCTGTTAGCTGCCAAGGAGGAAGTGTCTTGCATGGGGAAGACTGAAAAACTGCCATCTCCAAGTTGAACCAGGAATCAAAGAAAAGGTGGTGTAAATCCTAGTGCTCCTCACCCGTGGGCAGTGAGTCAGGTGGAAAAAGTAGCTTGTGAATCTGTTAGAAAATATACTAAGGCAGTAAGCCCCAGCATGCCCAGAGAAACCCTCTGGGATTATCCCTTGCCTGTATCCCTCCCAATGCCTCCTACCCCTCTCCTTCTTCCTTCTTCCTCCCTGCTCCTCCTTCTCCTCTCCCTCTCTCCCACCGTCTCCTCCTTTCAGTCCCCTCTCTTTTCCACTTCCTTTTTTCCCCAAAGCCTCTCTATATATTACTTTTCCTCTTCAAGACAAGTTTTTCTGTTTGCAGTTACAACAGGGACAAAGAATAGATAGTCTTGATGTCAGACTTAAAATTTAAAATATGATATCCCTGAGAATGAGAGAATGTATAAATAAAGGAAACAGTAGTAGTAGTAGAAAAAGGAAGAACATGATCAGGTGTGGGGCACATAGAAGAGGAAGGCTGGCTCCATGTCCCTCACTTACTAGGCCAGAGGCCTGCACAGAGCATAAGATAGGTGTTGCAGAAGCATTTGCTTAGGGTCAGGATAGCCTGTCAGTCCTCTCAAGGAGATGACTTCAGGAGGACCACAAAATCCAGGAGCCAAACTAAATGAGGGCAGTGTTGCCTAAGAGGAGGCAGGAGCAGGGGCTCTGCACATAGAAACACGTTCAGAGGTGGGCACCATACCAAACCAAGACCCCAGGGGCAGATAGATGGTTATTATATGAGTCCTTCTACCATCTCCCCAGCTAGCCTTATCATTTTATCTAGTTAAAGTTTCTGCTTGCCTCTGCCCAGGCTTTCTGTTCTGAAGGGGTTAGGGAATGTGCCAGAGCTCTAAACACCCTGGCAATTAGGCAGCTTCAGAGGGAGTTTTTCTTGGGAGCTGTCTCCCTTGAGCTCAAGTCTCAAGAAGGATCATCCAGACTCAGCAGGCCTTCCTTCAAATATCTAGCATTTGTGTTAGATGAGGCTCTCGTTCTGTTGGGGTGGGGCAGCCTGTCAGCAGCTGGCTAGTGGACCACACCACAACTGGCCACATCTAGAGGTTGCTCTTTTGACCTTCTCAGCCATACCACTTTCATAAAGTGCCATTTTTGTTGTGGCTCAGTTTGTTATGTTTATCTGACTTGATGATAAAGGAGCTTTACAATCTTGTTTACACTAGATTCTAAGTGGTCTTAAGTATTATATGAGAGATTTGAATAACTTGGGGGGGGGGAGATGCTAGCTACAGACTGAAGGCCAAGGAGTTTAGGGTGATGATGAATGACTGTGTCTTGGTAAAAATCAGTAGAGAATTCCCTGGGGGACTTGGCTTTGGGCCATTAGCTGAGTGACATTCTAATAGGAGGTCATTGGCTTTCTAAGCCACTGTTTTCTTCATAAATATCTAAGAATTTCTGATGAAGACTAGTTTACTTTTAGCAATGAAGTCCTACATCTTTATTCACAAACACACATACTAATTCATCCATTATCCTGTAATTAAATCTTCAAGTCTGCAGTCCACCCCCTTTTTTCATACTGTAATTACAGGGTTAAATTTATTTGTTAAATTCTGATTTATAGATTATTTCACAAGAAATTTATAGATTATTTCACTAATGACAAGTTCATCTCATTCATTTCATTTTAGCTAAAATACCCAACTTAACTGTGGTGGATTACATGGTAGTTGGTTATCAAGAATTTTCAAGTTGGTGAAAGGAAACGCGTCTTCTAGGTACCCTTAATGAGTAGGTGGAGAGCTTATTTGAGTTCAGTTTGAGTATTTCTCAAGCAATTCTTCAAAATGATTTGTTTACTTTTGCTCTTAAAAAGCATAAGATAAGCCTGGTGTAGTGGCACATGCCTTTAATTCCAGCACTAGGAAGGGAGAGGCAAGCCAATTCTTGTGAGTTCAAGACCAGCCTGATTTACATAGTGAGTTCCAGGACAGTCAGGACTACATAGTGAGACCTTGTCTCAAACAAAACAAAAGGACAAGAAACAGCCAATGTCCAAATGATAAATTTTTTTGGGACACGTTGCCAGAAGATCTGGTTGATCCTGCTGGGATCCATGTGCCCATTCTCATTTTCTTATTGAAATGGAAATTTGTCACTTGAGATTTGGCCACACAGAATAAAGATAACATTTCCCACACTCTTGCAAGTGGGTGAAGACATGTGCCTAAGCCCTGATCTATAGTTAGCAGAAGTAATTATGTAACAGCATCTTGAACCTTGATACCTAAAATTACTGTCTTTTGCTTCCCCCTTTGCCACTGTTTGGAATGCTGTATGGACCAGAGCTACATAGTATTGCTTGAGAAGCAAAAAGATAAAAGGAACCTAGGTTCCTAGCACTTTGTGGAATTAGTTTCTTAAAACATTTGTGAAGTTAATTTTCAGCATCAAGGCCCTAGCAAATTAATACAAATTCCCACCTATAGAAGTGTGAATTTGTATATTTTAGTTCATTATAAATTATCTTGTCTTTTCATTCTGGCTAGATTTGTTTGTGGATGTCCTTTAACTACTTTGAGAGTCACAGCACTGAAGCTGGTATAGCATTCACTGTAGCAGCAGCCTTGAGTTTGTCCTCTGTCTTGTTTTTCTCCAGGAGTGATAGTGTCAGAAAGATATGAGATACTGGTTAGTTTGGAAGAGTATGAGATGGGATGGAGCTTCCATTCAGTCCATCAAGCATGCTCTTTAATACCTACAGCCAGTTCCACTCTACAGATGTTGGAGAGGCAGGCAGACAAGACGAAGCAAGCACTTGTCCTAGAAGGGAGGAAAAATAGTTTCTGAGAGACTAATGTCTTCCAGCAGATGTGCCCACTGCAGACCAAACCCACCAGTGACTATGGGCTGAAATTCTGTGTTTCAGAAAGCCTTCTGGAATACTCCAGTGTGAGAACCAGTAAGTGTTAGAAGTCAGCACAATGGAAGTCACATCCCATGTACCCTGATGAGAATCCTAAGTTCAGAAGGAACTTGGCTAGAATGGAGGGACCAAGGAATCAAGGAAGCATTAAAATAGGCCAGGATGCTTGGGCTGTTCCTGGAGGATTCTGGACACTGCACCTTCTCTGTTTAGTACCAGGAGTGTTTCAGACTTCACACTCCTCCTCAGATATGTTGGATCCGACAGATGGATAAGCTGTGATTATTAAGTTGTTGGTATGTTTAAAATGGGAAAAGATATTAAAAAGACATATTAACTGTGATCCATGAGAGAGCTATTGACACACACACACACACCGAAAGACAGCTTTGAGTCAGGAGCCCAGCCCTGACTAGCTACAAAGAGAGGGGTTAAAAAAAAAAAGTATAACTTCCATGTAAGGGCTCCCATGAATATAAGTGCCCATTTAATAAATTATTTTTTGAAGTAGCTTTTCCATTTTGGTAGTTGAAGTTTGGAGTACTATAATTATCATTTCTGGGAAAAAAATACACATCACTATATTTTTGTTTTCTCTCCAGGTCAAGTTGTAGTTCAGGGTGGAAAGTCAACACATCCCTTTGCTCAGCTGCAGTCCACATACTTGTAGTCTCCAGTGCCCTCTTGGCGGTCGCTGTGGGCCAGCATGTATTCAGTGGGTACACAGAGGACACAAAGATGCCATAGAAGTGTGGGGCCTGTTCAGGGGCCTGCCCCAAATGCTAGTCTCATTAGGAAGTGTGTGTGGGATCTGAAGAAGCAGTCCATAAGGAGTGGAAAAATCTTCAGAGGAAGAGTCATGAGGCAGAACTGAGGCTATGCCCAGAGGCCCAGAGCACCCCTGCGTTAGTGTATAATGTTGTCAGCCTTTCTTTGTTATTGTAGATGCCTGGTCACATCATGTGGCCACTCATCAATTTAACATCTTTGTAAGCAGGGGCACATCAACCTACCTAGAGTAAAGTATGGAGAAGTAGCCTGTGGAGAACTCTCACTGGTTCTTCTTTCTCCCTCAAATCAGTTTTAAAGGAGTGGATAAAACAGAAGCATTTGGCTTCCTAAGATGACTGGAACAGTCTATGCTATGTAGGGACAGTGGGGTTTGTGCTTCATAATCAACCTTAACATTGTCAGTAGTAGTAACTTCAGTGACCCTGTCTGTCTTCTGAGATCACCTACTAGGCATTGGGTTTAAAATAACTAAGGAAAAGCAGTGGTCCTCAAGCTTCACCCTTTAATGCAGTTCCTCATGTTGTGGTAACCCCCAACCATAAAATCGCTTTCGTTACTACTTCATAACTATAATTTTGCTACTCTTATGAATTGTAATGTAGATATCTGTGTTTTCTGATGGTCTTTGGGACCCCTGTGAAACGGTCATTGGACTCCCCATAGGGGTCAATGAGCCACAGGTTGAGAACCACTGTCTAAAGCTTGCTCTATGTCACAGGAAGTAATATATATTCTGCTACTCTTCAAGCCAGTCTTGTTGAGTACTGTATCTCAACACATGAATGTGCTGAAGCTTTATGAAATGTGTAGTTTATATAGGGTAGCAGAGGTGAGTGGTGAGAGAGAAAGAGAGAGAGTGTGTGTGTGTATGTGTGTGTGTGTGTGTAGGGTGCATGTGTGCATGCATTCATGTATGTGTGCATTCGGGCATTTACCTAGACTGTTCTAGTAAGTAATAGTGGTACAGTGATGGCACCAAGAAGCAGCTGGCTGTTGAGCACTGAGACACACCATGCACACGGCTTCTTTGCAGCCTCCTTTATAATGCTGATAACAACCCTAAGGAAACTCCAATCCCAGAACCATTTGTCGAATATGGCACAACTAGTTACAAAAGGTTTGAACCCGGTTCTTGTTTCTTAAGCCTTTGTGGCTATACTGACTCCTATATAAAAATGGACCAAAGCAGCTGAAAATAATCTCTGTTCAGTGTCAAATAAATGGTTCAAACAAACAGATTATCTTCCATGAGGTGGAAGTTAAAAAGAGAAAGAGAGAAGGAGGCAGGAAAAAAAATGGTCAAAATATTTTTCCAAGCATCTATTTATAATTTTAGCCACGTCTGTGTCCAGCATGTGTGAACCCTCGTGAGAACTACCAGTTGAACAGTTAAATAGCCTGCTGTTCCTTATTTTCCTTATTTTCTGCTGCTGTCGTCAGTGGGGACAGAATAACAGCAGCATGTTCTGTCCTACTCCCCTCATTCCTGCTGCTTGAGCCCCGCGTAAGTCTTCACTTAAATGATGTCGTTGGACAACTCTGAAGGTCTCATATCCCCACAAAATTGTCTTTAAAGAACTTCCCAAGACTTTTTAAAAGTCCATATATCACCTATGAGACCCAGGAACTTGTTGATCATATTACTGATAATGCCTTCTCTTTGGTGTGTGTGTGTGTGTGTGTGTGTGTGTGTGTGTGTGTGTGTGCGCGCGCGCGCGCGCACACGTGCGTCTTTACATTTTCTCTTGTACTACTGAAACTTCAGAGCCTTTACAAACTGTCGTTTTCAAAGGATGTGACTGGCTGCCCCTTTCATTCAGTAAGCATGTATTGGTCTTCTTGAATGAGCCGAGGCCAAGGGCTTTGGAACCCGATTGAGTGGGAAATCCTCCTAGAAGCTGGCTGGAGTGTGTTCTTTGACGACACCCACAAGTGCAGGCCCTACATTTTACAGCTGAGTAACACCAGACCCTTCCTTCTCTCACATTTAAGATCTGGCATTTTATTGTGCTCTTGTCAAATCAGTGTCATCATTGTATGAAAGTTCCGGCTTCCAGTCCTTGGGGACTCTAAGCTTGGGAGGCAACTAGAGTCTCTGAATGCTCAAAACTGAGGATTTGTTTGTATTCTGTAATAGATGTGGCCTCTTGGTAGGACCTGTCCCCAAGAGCTCTCTCTAATGTTTACACCTCCTTGACATTTTCAAACTTTGAGGAAGTGTTTTTAAGATGCTGCTGAACTGACTTCGAATTTAGTTCATTTAGACTTTCTTTATTCGGTCACCATTTGTCCATATCCTAATAATTCCGATTCCTTTGTGGGAGTGGTGCAGCACTAACATACGACAAGCAGGGATGAGGTCTTTACAGAAGGTGGCTTTATTAGGTAAAATTCATCATTTTAAAACCAACATTTGGTTCTAACCTACCTTTAGGTCTTATCACATTGCCAGAGTTTGTTGTTGTTGTTTTTTTTAAACAAAACAGATTGTAGCATTTTGGAATTCATTACGGTGCATGAATATGTAACTATACTTGTTTGAATGGTAAGTCTGTCTGGCAGTAAATTGAATATATTTTCTTGGTATGAATTAACAGATGACGCAATACACAGTTTCTCTCGACTCAGAATTCTCCTGCCACATGCAAACTGTGTTTAAAGTTGAATAGAATGCACACAATTCACACTCGGGGGTCTGTCTCTTCCCTGTCCCCCAGCCCTTTCTGCCCATGGTCAAAAGGTGACCTCAGTTTTTACTGCCTCTCAGGTAACTCTCATCTCTTCAAAGAAGATTCTGGAGAAGGCTGGTTGGGTCATATTTACTAAGAACTAAGGCAGCTTTGAGTTGCCTGAGATCATGGAACAAGGGTGCGCACAGGTGTGCTGACCACACCTTGCATTTTCATTGCCTTTGGAGTCTTTGGGAAAGTTTGCGTTGCTGGAGTGGGACGGACGCTTGCACGCTGAGCTTTCGGGTTTTGTTTCCCAGGGGATTCTGCTAGGAGACAAGGGGTGAGTGACTACTCTAGTGAACCTTTGTAGAGGTTTTGAGACGCAGATTCCTTGGCCTCACTCCCGGAGTTTCTGATTCTTTACATCAGATGTGGACCTTAGGATTTTCATTTCTGGCAAACGCCTAGGAGACAGTGGTGATGTTGATCCTGGGGGCCACGGAAAAGCACTACACTAGGGCAGCCCATCGCAGACTTCACTGTGTCCTGCTGCAGAAGTGTAGCTGGAGTCTCAGGGCCATGCCCTCCTCTCAATTAACACACGTCCAGCAAGCTCCACTTCATAGCAATGCTGCTGCTGCTGACTCGGGGGCCTCACGAGGGTAGCAAATCTGTAAGCTCTAGCAGGTCAGCAATATCCTGGGTTAGGAAAGCTATGAGGTTCAGGGGCCCCTAAATGTGTCTGGAAGTGTAATATATACAGACTGGAGCTCCTTAGCTGGCCAGACTAGAAGGGTTGGTTGGCCCTTTTGTGCCCATGCTTTGCCTTGAGTGTTTGAAGGCCCTTGGTCAAACTCTGTATCTATAGTGAATGTCCTTGTAATGATTTTCAGTTTGCCGAAAGAGTCGGGGCTGTTTCTTAACTGAAGAACACAATGGGATCACCTGGAAGCTGCTGAAATACAAGCACAGGCCCCGCCTCCTTCCCAGCATTCAGATCTAATTAGCGTGAGGTGGTTTCCAGGCAGTTGGGTTTTGTTTGTTTGTTTGTTTGTTTCAAAAGCTTCTGGAGTGATTTTAATGCGCAGCTAGAGTTTAGAAGCACTGAATTAAAATAATACATATTGTAGTTGTGTAGGTCCTTTACTGTTTTCTTCTGTGTATCCAGTCTGAGTTATGTTGCACTGGGGAATTTTATTAGGCAATTGAAAATACTTTAATTTGGCATCTTTAATAATCCAGCGAGGGAAGGCCCTATGTAGGTTCTGCTGCTGTTAAAATCCAGCTTCAGAGTCAAAGAAAGAACTGGGAAAGTACCGTGGGTGTTTCTGAAGGAGCTAAAATATGAAGTATTTCTGGGACTGTGTCAACAAAAGCCTAATTCTCCCCCCTTGGGGTTATGATTGTGTGGAGCAAGTCTTCACAGCAAAGCCTGCCAAAAAAGGTCATGATAAAATCATGGAATGTGAATGAAAAGAATTCACCAGTGGAACTTTTAAAGGAGTCAGCCTGTAAACTTTGAAACAGAGGGATGACACATGCATTGCATTTGTTATAGAAGTTTTCAGGACAGAATAACACTGCACACAGGGAAATGCTATGCCCAATGCTGTCTCTATAGCTAAGAGCAAATGAAACAGGACAAGTGACAGTACACCAATGAGCACTCACCAAAGACCTCCCTGACCATTGTAAAGTCATGTTGGACTGGGCATTTGAGCAAAACCATCACTCACCATGGACTAGACGTACAAGTCCTAGACAAGCCAAATCCAGAACTTCTTTTTTGGGCTTTATGGACTAGAGAGAGAACTGTGGACTTTGGCAGCTCAGCCACTCATCGTGTGTCCTCAGCCAAGTGTCTTAGCCTCCCTGGGTCTGCCTTGTCATCTGTGTGGTAGAGATGACTATGGCAACTGAATCCCTTATGGGAAATATTATCCATTAAAATGTTTGCCTTCTGAGTTATTTTTCCTTGTGGGGGAGGAGGGCAGTTTTTCTCAGTTTTAAGACAGGGTTTCTCTGTGGCTTTGGAGGCTGTCCTGGAACCAGCTCTTGTAGACCAGGCTGGTCTTGAACTCATAGAGATCTGCCTGCCTCTGCCTCCCAGTGCTGGCATTAAAGGCGTGTGCCATCACCACCTGGCACCTTGTGAGTTTTTATTGGTATTTTCTACATGTTAATTATCCATCAGTTTAGATTTCTTCTTCATAACTCTGAAGTATACACTCATACTTAGAATCTGTTCTGCCTTGCCTTAAAGTTTTTTTTCTCTCTCTCTCTCTCTTCCTTGGTGCTGGAACATTCTTGCCTACTATTTGCATTCATGTGCCCCTCTCATTTCCTACCACACATTCCCTAGGAGCTGGCCTAGAACTCACTGTGTAGACCAGGCTGGCCTAGAACTTACCAACCTGACTGACTGTCTCCTGAGTTCTGGGATTGTAGACATGTGCCACCATGCCCTGCTTTCTCTTGCTCTGCTATACAGAGGAACTCTGCTGGTAATGCAGCGCCTTGATATCATTGATTATACTTCAGAGCCCTTATCACCGCCTGGCACTATGCTGAGAAGCCGTTTGTTTGAATGCCTCTCTCCTTCAGAGCTATAAATCCAAGAAAGCGAGGACTTTGCTCCTTCCCTGCTCAGGTCATCCAGTTAATGTTTGTCAACTGAATGAGTGAAAGACAGACACAGAGGACTCCATAGACCAGTCTGCTATCACAGGATTTATCCCCAGGTTCTATCAAGTGGCTGAGGGTCCCTATGACACCCAAGGTCAATGCCACAGCTGTTCCCAGTCTTCAGAGTATAAATGACACCACATTGAGATCTGGGGCAAACAAGTATAGTAGGCCCTTAGCCTCTTGACTTCACACTCTGTGTCCTTATTCAAGTCTGTAGTATCAAATCCAATCCAAAACTGTGGTCCTTCCAGTTATCTTAGGAGTAACTGGAACTCCCAGAGATGTCTCAGAGTGGTATGTACCTTTATTATGCCTTTAGTACATACAGGCAGAGGGAATCAGGGTTGGTTTGGGGGAGGACCCAGCAACATTGGCTGTGCAGTTGACTCTTCAACAATCAAATTGAAATTTCAATAGTCAACTGTTCCGGTTTTCTAGTAACTAGTGTGCAACATTCTGCTGCTGTCTGAAGTGACCATGTGAAGAGATTTTTAAGTAGAAGGAAGACTTCAATATCAGATGTATGGAACTCAACAAAATACCCAGGAATGACAAGAATCTGGCTGTGTGACTTTACCTCTTTCTTTTAAAATCTCATTTTTCCCCTCTTCCCATCTAGTAGCTGTTCCTTTGTCTTAAAACTAGATTTAATCAGAAAACTGAAATACATTTACTGCTTTTGAGTTGTTGTTTTACTTTCTCTGTTGGTATATGGTCCTGGAAAAGGCCTAGAAATAACCACTGTCTAGTCATGGAAGTTCAAGTGACTGAGTTTGATTGATACTTTGCATGTTATTATTATGACATCATTTTATACCAGGAAACCATATCAATTGTCAAACGAAGATTACTAATATGGTGAAACTAATTTATTTTTTGTTAATTACTTCAGTTGTGAGTCATATTGTCACTTTAGTCTTCCTATATCCAGGGCAATTTTTTTTTATAAGATGCCAGTTGCAACATTACCAGGACAACCAGACATAAAAGCTTGTTAATTAGCTTAAGTATCATATATAGATTTGTTAGGTGCCATTGGGAAAGAGTATTAAAGGACTTCTTTTCAAATAGATAAACTTTTAAACTTCAAAAGTAACATCTTTTTCATTCAGTGGAGAAATGAGCAAGAGAGATGTAGAAAAATAAATAAAGATTTCCAAGAGAATTTACGTGTTTGAAGAAGGCTGAAAAAGAAGGGCCCAGAACAACAGTTGCTGGTGCCATGGTAACACATGGAGTTAAGTGTGTGCTCGATGCTGAGTACGCAAATATGCTAGGTAATCTGTTGAAAGGTGGGAAATAAAGCAGCTATTAACAGTTATAAGACAAGAAAATATCTGTATGTTTCACAAACCTCAATTCTTTGAAAGCGTAATTTCACAGTTCACCAACTCAGTATAAGACTTAAAATGTGGGCTGGAGAGATGGCTCAGCCATTAAAGGCTAGGCCCACAACCAAAATATAAGACTTGAGCTGTATGCCTGCTGTCATCATATTAATAGCCCAGGTTTGAAGAGTGATGGTAAATAGTGTGAGGTGTGAGAAATTACTGGCTCCTGGAAGAGTTTGCAGAAGTCAGATCAAAAGTACAAGATACAGATGATGGGAGGTTTCAGAATTAAGGTTGATGTCAAGGATGGGTGTTTATGTTCAATAAATAGAGAGTATGTTTCAAATACTCATGTTAACATTCAAATACTCATGTTTTCAAAAATGGCCATATATGATTACTAAATATATATTGACACATATGTGCAAAACCAAAACCATAAAATCTCAAGAAATTAACAAAAACATAAAATTATACACCATGCATTATGAGTATCAGTCTATGAAAACAAAAGGAAAACTCCCTGCCACCCCCCAACTTAGCTCTATAGCAATTTTATAGAAATCTTCTGAAAAACTTCAAAAGAAGAAACAAATGTTGAATTATTTCAAAACATCACATTGAGAGGAATGCATCGGAAACTTAAAACATGACCAGAAAAGTATCTGGCTACAATGTGGAAGTCATATTTTTATTCATTTATAAGAAAACAAGAGGAGAAGAAGTGAATTTGGTGTTTATGTTGAGATTCTTCAGTAACATTGACAGGAATCCGAAAGACTAAAAGGTCCCCAATAGTAAAGGAATTGATGAGTACACAAAGCCTGAAGAGTGAAGCCTTGTCAGTAGAATTTGGTGGGAATTTGGGGTTTTAAATGAATTCTGTATCTTCTGCTAAAGTACAACTTAGGAAAGATGAATGGATACCTGAATAATAACTAAGGAATCTGCCTCCTTTAGGGTAGTTTTATGGGAAAGCTATATGTAAACATCAAAGAATAGCTAACTTTGTGCTTATGAAATAGTTTTGCAATAGTTGGGTGTGTTGGCACACACTTTTAATCACAGGATTTGGAAGGTAAAGGCAGGCCTATCTCTTGAGTTCAAGGCCAGCCTCATCTATATAATGAGTTGCAGGCCAGCCAGGACTACACAGAGAAACCCTGTATCAAAACAAAAAGTCTTTTGCAGCAGTGGAAAAGATACAATACAAAAGTCCTCATTGAAAGAGCCCATGTAACTATATCCACTATATGAACTCTAGTAACTACTGTACTCAAATTTTAAGTTTTAAACTCTTAAGCTATTAGGAAGCCTCAGTCAACAAAACCATTTAAAATGGGTGTTCTCCAAGGATCCAAAGGATGCTTTAACATATACCAGTTGATTGTATTAGTTAAGGGAATGCTAGTATGATTGTTCCAAGAAAAGTTGAAATAGTGTTCGGTGAGATTAAACCTTAATTCTCAACATTCTTGGACACTTCCAAGTTAAAAATCCTGATTCACTTATGTCCACTTATGTTTAACACTGTCTAGATAGCCTCCCCTGTCCAACATGTGTTGCAAAAGCATATGCCATTGTCATGCAGCACCCACTTTAAGATAGTGTTGAGAATGTTAAGGAGTATTAAGAGTTGTTAGTAACTAGCAAGAGCTGATGAGTTGGGTTTGAACAAAAAACATTGACGAATATGTTTGAAAAGCCTTAACTATATATGCCAAGTCTTCAGAGAGAATACAAATATAAGAGAATGTAAGGCTGAGGCTCAGTTGGAGGAATACTTAACATCACTTACAGCAAGTCCTAGGCTGGGTCCCCCAGAATCTCATAAAACAAAGCCTGGTGGTCCACACCACAGTCCCAGCACTTGGGAGGAAGAAACAAGAAGATCAGAAGTTCAAGGACTTCCTCACCTACATAGCTAGTTTGGGACAGTCTGAGCTACATAAGACCCTGTCTCAAAGAAACAAATGAATCAATTGTAACAGAAAAGCAAATGTAGCACCAAAAGTAATTTGGTGCTATTGTAGGTAGAGCTAAGATTTTCATTATTATAAATCAGTGTTAGCATTTGCCAGAGAAGCAGTTTGCTGGGTGTACTTTACAAAAACCAAGTTGATCCCCATCTCCAAGATTAACCTTTTCTTTCTCAACTCTGTGAGGATCCCCATACTGATGGTGGTGGTGGGTGTCTCAACGCAGATTCCTCAACATTGACACATCTTTCCTATGCAAAGTAGTTCCTAGGGATTGTAGTATGAAAGTAGGTGGCTAGGTGCTTTGTGTGGCCCAGGCACGTGGTTGTAGGCTCTGTGGTTCCCAGGAGAGGAGAAAGCTCAGCTATGAGGGTCTAACAGAAACCACAATTCCAGTCAGGAAAGAAGTTGAGCCCATATAAATCAGCTCAGGAGGAAAGACGGGAAGGCCAAGGCTTAACACCTCCAACACCAAGGACTCCTAGGACAGGAGTCACATCATGCCAGAAGTTCATGAACCGGATGGACCAGGGTCAGTTCATCCCAGGCCATTCACGAGCCGTGTGATCCTGGACAGTTAGTTAGCTTGACCTGCCTGAACCTTGATTTCATTACCTGTAAAATGGAGCAAATAGTAACTCAGAGAATACTTGGGTTGTCAGAGATTGTGTGTGTGTGTGTGTGTGAGAGAGAGAGAGAGAGAGAGAGAGAGAGAGAGAGAGAGAGAGAGAGAGAGAGAGAGAGAGAGAGATTGAAGTTTGCTCTTAGGACAGAGGCCGTTTTCACTTTCCACTCTGCTTTAAGGGATGAGGCTTGCACTTGAATGTTGCCCCTGACTGAAGCAGAGGTGTACTGAAGTAGCATTCTGTCCAATAGGAAAAGCAGGGCACAGCCATAAGTGACAGAAAACAAGTCACATGACCTTTAACAACAAAGTTATCTCCATGTCCAACACACTGTTTACTGCAGTAAAAAGTGCCTGGATTTGGCTTCTTTCTTTCTTCTCTCCAGATACCTTCTCCACCTCTTACTCCACCATGGTGTCCCCTGTTATATTCCCAAAGCCTTACTATTGCAAGAGCGGACCCCTTCCGCCATCGAGACCCGGTTCTCTTTCTTGGAAGGCGCTTCTAGGTATCGCTCACATCTCATTGCATGTTTGTTCTGCACCTCTTGGCTGCCCCTCCTTCTACAGGTTCTTAGTTCCCTTGCTCTGTTCTGCCTCCCCAGAGAACTTGCCACTCTTTGTTACTATTTATAATATTGATCACTTTTCTGTCACCCTTTACTGCCTTGTAAACCATATGAGAGCAAGAATCAATCTTAATCTTTCCCTCTCCCCCTCCCCTCTCTCTCCTGGTTATGTCCCAAACTGCTAAATCAATGGCGCTCAGTAAATATTTCTGAATGCGTTTTCTAGGACTGTAAGCATGAGTGGTCTCCTCCTGTGGGTTTGGAGTAGTTAAACAAGGAAGGTGGCCAGTGAAGTGAGGGGTGAGGCAGCCAGGTTGGAAAATGGTCAGAGGAAGAGCCAGGTGCCATAACACCTGCCTTTGGGGAGTGGAGGTCCCGGAAGTATCAGGAATCCCAGGGCCAACCCTGCTACCCAAGACCTTTGGGAGAGAGAGTAAGAAAGCAACAGGCTTGGTTGGGAATGACAGTTATTATCCAGAGCTGAGTGAAATGTAAGGTGGCATGCCTAGATTCTTGCTTTTTCACTAATTAGGCAGATTCCTTGAGTTTTCTGCCTTGTTTTTTATTGTTGTTTGTTGTATACACACACGTGCGAATGCACTCTCTCTCTCTCTCTCTCTCTCTCTCTCTCTCTCTCTCTCTCACACACACACACACACACACACACACACACAATTATGGAACCTCTTGACTCTAATCCTGTTCTGTGATTCTCTCTAGGTTTTAATTTAGCAAAGTCAATTAGAGGTTAAGGAAGTGTATTCTCCAATACCATGTGCCATTGGAGTGTATGTGTATGTGCCAATACCAACATCTTTCCAACACCCTGGTCGTCTTCGAAGGTCGCAGTCTTCAGTAGTGTCATTTAGGTTATTTCAGTCTTTTCCTCGAGGCCTTGGATCTCTTAAAAGCTTAAACCAAGAAAATGGCCTGAGGACCGAGGTTCAACAAGCTAGGGCCCTGCTGATCAACCCTGTATTTGTTGGGTAATGCCCATTGTTACTTTCCTATCTCTGAAACTGAGGTGCCTCCGTGGGTCAGCAGATTACACTGAAAGGGAAATGGGCTTCATGCAGCGAGTGTTGGCTGAGACATGCCGTGTAGGAGAATCATAGGGGAACTTGGCTTATGGTCTTGTTTAGCTGCCACCTCATAGAATTTCAGATCTTAATCAGCTCCCCGCATCCAAACTCCTTTGTGGGTATCGTTCTCATGCCCATCATTGTTCACATTGTCTTCAGTTCCTGGAGAAGCCAATTTGATTTGTGGCTGTTTTGGTTTTTAACGTATGTCACTATCATAAAAGAAACCTCAAGACCCTTGGGTTCACAGTTAGTCTAGAACAGAGTCTGCGCCATTTGAGGTCTTCCCTTTGCATCCCCTTGAGCGTTGGAGTTGGTGTTAGCTGTTCATCATTAACAAGAGATGGAACTTCAGGCCTGTGTGTTTGGTGTCATGGGCAGCTCTTGGGAGAGATTCCCCATGGTCGGCTACACTGAGCCTGAAGGTTTTCAACAGACTTCTTTTGCTGCCCTGCTCTTTTGATAGTAACTAGACTTGGGACGATCTGTTCTTCCCACAAGAGTGCCCCACACTGCCCTGGGCATGAGCTAAATTCTTTCTCTCCCATTTAGAAGAGAAGCCAGATTGCTCCAAGGCTCGCTGTGAAGTCCAGTTCTCTCCACGTTGCCCTGAAGATTCCGTTCTGATTGAGGGCTATGCTCCTCCCGGGGAGTGTTGTCCCTTACCCAGCCGCTGCGTGTGTGACCCTGCGGGCTGTCTGCGCAAAGTCTGCCAGCCAGGATACCTGAACATTCTAGTGTCAAAGGCCTCAGGGAAGCCGGGAGAGTGCTGTGACCTCTATGAGTGCAAACCAGGTATGCTCCAGCTGGCTGGGCAGCATCGCCCCTTAGCATCAGAGGGCAACAGGTCCCTCCTCCAGGGTTCTCCAGGGCTTGCCCACTCCCACCAAAATGAGCATTCTTGGGGCTAGTATCTTCACATCAGGACTTTAATCGGAGAACCAGACGGATAATTTCCTGGTGCATGAGCACCATCACAGAGAGAGCCAGCCCTCTTCTCTTTCATCTTTATTTCCTTCAGGTGTGTTTGAAGACACCGTTGGGGGAAGAGTGTGGTACTATAGTTACCTGCTTCAATCCCTAAGAGGCAATCGGAGGCCTCGTTTGTAGATGCATCTGTCACTTGGAAGTTTTACGTTGAGAAGCAGTCATATATAAAACACAGTTACTTTGGGATAAATACATCCATCCGAATGGCAGATGTTTTATAAGGGAACAGCCCCAATTTTCTTCCTTGACAGTCCCTCCCCGTCCGCCTTAGCTTCGAAGCATGCTTGTGTCATTTGACTGTTTACACACCTTCTTTGCCAGTATTGGAATTCTTGTCATGTCTCAGCTGTTTTTCCGCTTTATAGTTTATCTAACAGCCTTGCCCTTGTGCCAGTATTTTTAATGTAGTCTCTGACTAAATCTAGGTTGCAGTGGGTTCTTCTTTGCAAGTTTCTAATGGCTGATAAATTTTTAAAATATTTTTCCCTTTTTTTTTATTTTAGTTTTAATGTTAGGTAAATGTCTCAGGCAAAGAAATCCCTTGTCCATCCCTTGAACTGCTCTGTCAGAAGCACTTCTTGCTGTCCATCGCCGTCCATATTACCACATGGTCTCACTCTGTTCTCATCCTGACTCTTGTCCTCTGTTTGAATCATACCAGCGTTCTTTAGCATTGACTGAAAGGAAAACACTAGAAGGGCCCCCTGGGTTTCAGGGAAGCAAGGAATCTTTGGACATTTGTCGAGAGTCATTATTTCATTTGGGGATTCAAAATTCAAGTAGATGTCACAATAAATGGTGATTCTCTGTTTGCCCCTTTCAGTTTTCAGCGTGGACTGCAGCACCGTGGAGTGCCCCCCTGTCCAGCAGGCCGTGTGCCCCCTGGACAGCTACGAAACTCAAGTGCGGCTCACAGCGGATGGCTGCTGTACCCTGCCGGCAAGGTTGGTTTGTCACCAGTTCAAGTTTCCTTTCTGTCTTATTTGCTAGCACCATCCCTGGTACAGTTTCTCAAGCCTGTAGCTCATTTTCCCTTGGGAAACCCAATCCCTGCCTGTTTCTCTGGAGAAACCGCTGGACTGTTACTATTACTCGCTATTTACATATGTCTTTCCGTACATCAAAGCCAGGTGTCATCAGGTTAAGCCATTAATCTTAAGGATTAAGACTCTTCCTGAAAGCACTTGGAGGCCTAGGAAGTAGGTGGGCAAGCTTTCCCCTCTGCGTATGGATTAGGAAGCAGAATCAGGGGTCTGTGATAGTGAGGCATGCCATTTGATCTTGTGGGTATTGAAGCCAAGTGCCCAGTGTTATGAAACACTGCCTGCCTCAAAGAGCTCGTCAGAAGGAACTCTGGACATCTGGAGTCATGCATCTCCCGAGGCCTATTTCTTACTGAGGCAAAGGGGTGTCTGAAGTCTCAACAGGAACTCTGTTAAAGGACAGACACATTGTCCTTTAACTGGGGGAGATAAGCTGCCATCGTTTTAACCTTAGAAACAGGGCATCCATTGAACACGGTAGAACGAGGTTTCTCTAGAATGTGAGAGCCCTTGGGTCTGCTGTTGATAGTCTGTAGAGTACCACAGTGATGCTGGCCAACGGTACATGGTTTTCAGGGAAACTGGGTTTGCAGTCTGCTTCCCCTTACCCGTGATACCCATCCCTCTTCCTCGTCGTCACTGCCCCCTCCATCTTTTGTAGCCCTTTATGTCATCTTTGCAATAAAGACATTTCATTTCTTACCACTTCTGTTCTTCATATAGTATCAAGAGCTGAAACCCTTCCTTATTTAGTTCCATCCATAACCTCTGCTGCAGTCCAGCCCCAGTGCCAAGCATTTGGCATTTAGTGTTTAGATTTACTGCATGGGTAGGTATGGTTATAGGAATGGATTTATGAATTAGGAATATAAGTAGTGCATAATGAAAGTAAGCATGTGATAGTTGGGGTTCTTGCTTCGACCAAATTCTTGAGATTGATTTTGGCTCATGACCTTGGAGGTTTCAGTCTGTCATGGGAGGAGGGTGTGGCAGGGCAGTTCACCACATGACAGCCAGGAAGCACAGAAGAGAGATTTTTTGTTCTAGGGAACTCTTTTCTCCCATTTGTTCCTCTGGCCTCTAGCCTACGCAGTAGTACCATTCACATTCATGGCAGGGCTCCCCCCACTTAGATAATCCTCTCTAGCAGTGATATCTCAGACACACTCAGAGCTGTGTTTTGCCTGCCACCTAGACCAGGACCAGTGGTTCTCAAACTTTGGGGGTCACATATCGGATGCCCTGCATATCAAATATTTACATTGTAATTCATAACAGTTGCAAAATTGCAGTTAATGAGGTAGCAATGAAATAATTTTATGGTGGGAGGGAGTCACCACAAGTGAGAATGTCGTATTTATGTGAAGCTGTGTGAAAGCGGATGGACACCCACGCACACATAGGTACAGCCAACCACCAGCAAAAAGACAATGGAGCAATACTAGTAGTCACAGATGTTCCTGCAAAGCCTTCATGGAAAGGAAGACAGTACACTGTGTCAGAGAACCTAATTAATCCAGACTAAGCCTGTCCTTGAGTAAAGGACCAGGAGCTCACTTTCTCGACTGTGATTGAGCACCTCATGTGTCTTGGCAGTACAGGGGACTTTTTTTCCCAGTCACTTTTGTTGGGCGAAACATATAGAAGCTGTAGGAAGACAGTAAATCTCAGTTTAAGAAGAAAACTTCACAACTAATAACACTCAGCAGTGAGTCATGCTGCCTTTTGAGGCAGACTTGAGGTCCTGGCACTGGGTAGATCTCTTCCCATCTGGATGGCTGCCTGCCAGCCGTGCTTAGAAGAAATGTTACATTGGAACAGAGGTTGCACTGGATGCCTTCTGTTTCATCTAAGCTTCTGCGAGTCTAGTAAACAGAAACCTGAGGGTGGTTATTATTGTATTAATGTAATTTTGACTTGGGCACTCAGCTGGAGAATGGTCCAAGGTAAATGTGCCTCTAATGATGGAACTGAAGAAGCATGGAGAAGGAAGTTGTTCCAAGTCCCACTGTCAATTATTTGCAGAGAGGGCTACGTTCTCACAGCTCTTACTTTCCTGTGTGTTAGATAGGCAGTGACCCATGCTTGTCTCCTTCCCTGCTACACACTCACCCTTTGTTCCTGCCCCATCAGTGCTCTCCCCAAGTGTCCGCATGCTCAGGAGCCCAGTATTTCCACTGGGCTTTCTCTGCCTTTCTCTTCTCGACCTGGGCAGCATCTGCCCTCTTTGAGGATTACATTTTCTTCCCTTGAAAGTGTTTTCCATCTTCAGCCCTTTCAGATATTGCTGGTGTGCCCTTCTACTCCCTTGTAACTCCTCATTTATCTGTTTATAACACCCTTTGTAATACAGTGAAATCATTAGGTTGTTTTTTTTTTTTTAATTTTTTGTCTCCACTTTTCTTTGTGATTCTCAAAGAAATGTGGGTATTTGTGATCTCTAGGACACAGGAGTAATTTAGCCAGCCTGTATTTATGGATGGATGCATGGATGCATGGATGCATGGATGCATGGATGCATGGAAAGAACACTTGTAATTTCTTTATCCTCTTCCCATGACTCATAATGCTACTGTTTTGTGTCTCACTTTAAAAGCCTTGCACTTGCTCCAAGACCCTTTCTCTATGCTCTGCTACATTCCAGTACCACAGAGACCTGGCTCCCCCAACACTGTCCTCCCTAGCACAGCAAGAGTCAATCTTTATCTCTCCATTCCACCTTCTCTCATATCATTCATCCTGCAGGATTCCAATTAAACCCCACTTTATCCACAAGGTCTTCATCTTTCAACTAATACCTATCCTGCCCCCTGGGAACTCCATGTATATCCTTCTCCATGCTGCCAATTAATCGTAGATTTCCTTGCACCTTTATTCCATTGCTACACACATAAAGTCTTATCTCACTAGCTGAAGGGTGTTTCTAGAGGTCATAAATTGTGTCATCTTGTCCTCTGTGTGTGTGTGTGTGTGTGTGTTAATATTGGTAAAAGCAGAACATGTATGCTCAGGCTGTCTTAAGCCTGTTCTGGTTAGCTTAGCATATTAACTGGGGTCTCTCTTATTAGAGGAGTTTATAGGTCACACTGTGATAAAAGAACGAAAGCCCAAGCAAACATATAAAAATAGAAATAAAAAGAAAATTGCCTAATTTATAGTAATAGCACAACAGAACTATATTTCGGGCACACTGCGTAGAATGCATAAAATCCTATCATGATCATTTGACTTGCTCATCTGCTTGTAAAGACCACTGCTAAGAGCTCAGAGCAAAGCTAATTGGTAGAGAATTCAGTCAGGAGAGCCCTCTGGGGTTTAGAAGGGGGAAATAGCTGAAAGTGTGGTGTAAACATTTACTCTTCACTGAGAGTAACCGCTTTTTTCGAGGATTCACTGTACTTTCATGCATTCAACAAAGGGCTTGGGAACCTCATCTTTTCCTAGCAAGATTGTTTGACCTAGCCAGGCCCCCAGCTTCTCCAACTGTGTGAGCTCCTGCTCAGCTTGTGAGTTTCCTCTTAAGTTGTGTGCTTTTATTCCACTCATTCATAACGTAACGGTTCATTCATCAAACACGGGTGAAGTCTTACACGGGACAGACTCCACTCTCTGGGTGTTCTTATTACAGCGGGATAACACTCCCTACTTCTGCCACGGATACACACTGATTTTCCTTCCTATCCCTGGGCCCTGTGAGAGCAGATCCTTGCAGCATCCCTGCCTTCACTTTATGGCCCAAAGTCCATTTTGGGCTCTTCTGTTTGTGTTCTCCTGAAGTGCATCCCGAGGGTGATAGATATTTTTCACTCTTACATGTCAAAGAGTTAACTGCTGACCGATTCTCAGTACTCAGCAACCTGGTGCAGAGTTGCAGGCACACTGAAGTTTTTCAGTCCTTTCCTGTTGGTACCACTATGTGATGTCAGCAGCTAACTCAGACTTTGTCAGAAAAGACAGAAAAAGATGAGAATTAGCATCTCGGGGCCTTAATCAGGGTCTGAACACTACTGCACCGTAACAGAAGGAAAAGTGGAATGCCCTGTAGGGTTGTGACCTCTTTGTGCTTATAGTATCCGTGAGTGTGTGCATGGTGTGTGTGCATGCACAGATGCCACCATGTAGAGGTGTTTTGTAACAAAACGACTGATGTGTTGTGATGTTGATGGCAAATGATGACTTTGTAGAGCTGAGAAAGCTGTCCTTAAACAGCATGGGGACAGCAGTAACAGGCATAGCTTAACTGCATCACATACCCTGCTAATTACAAAGCCTTTGCCCATTTTATCATCGCTCTAGCACCATGAGGAATTTACAGTCTAGTAAATGGAAATCCAGGGAATGAGTGGCTAGTGTAAAGACACAGCTGTTCCTAGGCATGAGGGGTAGAAGAGGTCTGTCTTCAGCTCAGGATCTTCGGAATCCCTGTGCTCTTTCTTCTGTAGTGTTTGTTATGTCTTTCCGTTGTTAAAACAGAATGATGAGTCAGCAATATGAGCTTATGCCTCACTGACATGTTTATATCAGCAGAGTACAAATTGGCGATATATACATGCTTCAATTCTGCTTTGCCGTCCCCAAGATTAGTACCAAAGCAAGAGACCTTCTGTGTGTCACCATTCTTTGTGCTAGCTAGGCAGTTCTCTGTGGTCATAAAGGGCTGGATGCCATTTGTGTCTCAGAACTCTGCTGGGATGACTCGAAGGACAGCTTGGTGTATGACTTTCCCATCCTGAACTGCTTCACGTGTGCCAGAAGGAGGAAGTGTTACAGCAAGCATCTCCAGAGACCCAGATGTGGCTATCCCTACTCCTGCCACATTGTGTGTGCAAGCAGGTCACAGAATAAGCCCTATCCAAAGAGTATCAGAGTGGATTCTTCCTTTTGAAGGAAGAAGCATCAGAATTTGTGGCCATTTTTAATCCACTACAGTATGCATTTAACAAAAATATGTGACCTTTAGACCTGACTTTCTGGTAGAAAGAAGTTGCTGTAACCTTGCAGGTGAGTGACCCTGGTGTGTGTCTGCCTCTGGGAACCTGGGTCTTCTGAAATTCAGGCAGCTTTAGAGTTAAGCTCACCAGATACTCAGCACGTTTCCCTTCCCACTTGACAGTTCGTCTCAGTGTGGACACACATTAAGAGCCTCTCTGCACCACCTCAGCTTGAAGCCCCACTTTGATGACTCAAGGACCTTCTCTCCTTAAGAAATGCTGGTTTTTTTCCTGCACTCAGACAACATTGAGGTGGACAGGGCGGGGCTGCCAGAACAACTTATCCACGAAGCTAGGTCCATGTTTAAGACAAAATCAACATCTAAAGGATGTGGTACAGAAATTCCACCCCCCTTCATCTTGTCTGAGAGAAATGGATCTACCTGCTGTATCTGGAGGATGGATATGCATGAGATGCACGGCTGTGAATCCATGTGCTACCACCAAGCCTAAAACCTTAGCCCAGCTGGACTGCCTATGGTGATAGCTTCTACTTTGTTGTTGTTTGTTTCTTTGTTTTCCTGCTCTAACAGCACATTGCTGTCTTCAGTATACATGCCTCATTTTATTGAGTTCTCACTTTGCCTGTCATTTTTCACCGGTTTTAAAGATACAGACTTACACGGCAGACATTAAGTTGTTACAATTAGGGGCAGGGATATCACTGCACTTTACTGGAAGTCAACTGAATTATTAGTTAGAGCATTCAATGCCTTTGGATATTTTTGTATGTTTATTGAGAAGATGAATGATAGGTAGTCACTCATCCTAAATTTAATGAGAGCTGTCTTAGTCTCTACTTTCTGAAACATGTTATCAATTTCTATCTATAAATATGTCTTTCTTAAAAGTTATTGAGAAAAAAACCCAAGCCAGTTATTTTTGAGTTCAAAATAAATTAAGTCATTGTTTATGACATTCAGAAGCTTAAAATAGACTTTGCCTTGGGTTGTGTATGCTGTGAAAGCCAGGTTCCCAAGCTCCCTTTTGGCTCCTGCCTCTCTCTTGACCAAAGGGCCTGACTCTCTTCCAGAACCAAGATCCAGAGCATTAAGACCTCTTGCTTTCTGTGTTGTTATATCCAAAGATCTTGTTTTTATTTCTAACTCAAGATGTATAAGTTCTAAGTTTTTCCAGCTCTAAGGCAATTAAAAATTTTAGATTATCTTGATGAAAATGTTAATATATGACTCCTGTTCTCACACAAAAGAAATTCTTAGGGTATATTTATCATATGAGAGACTAACGTTCAGTGGATGAAGCTGAATCTTGAAGCTCAGCCCAGTTGGAGAGTGAGCCATTCTCACAGGCGAAGTGTGTGGAACTCTAAGCTCCCTGCCTAGAGCAGCAGCAACCTCTGCCTGGGCAAGCATGAACGACCAGGTGCCTTGTCCCCTGTGGACCAAGTCACTGTCAGCCCCCATATTTTTCCCCAGTCCAGCCCCTTGGGACCTGACCATTCCCTGTGATTGTTGTCTGTGAGCAGATGTATGCCCTGCACAACACATGTGCTAGCTGAAGTATGCTCACCGTGTCACATGAACGTGGTCTACCTCTGAGTGAATTGAGCAAGCTTTTCACTTTGTCTTATCTGAGTCAAAAAGAAAGGCAGGCAAGGGTTGTGTGCTTTTAGAAGTAGTTTCTATCTCTTAGTTCTTTCCCAAAGCCTCAGAATCAGATGAGACCCAAGAAATTAGTGTTAGGGGCATCTGAGGGTTAAAAGGGGGAACAGGAAAACTTAGAAATTCCAGGATTCAAGGAAGATAATGAAGCAATAAGTAGGGTCACATGGTAACAGGAAAAGGAGACTGTCCAGTGAAGTCATAAAAGAAAGATGGCAGCTATTCTGTCATTTATTTCATTTTCTTAGAAAAGGCAAAATGAAACGTACAAATTACTAGACTAGCTTTCCAAGCCTTGGTGGTCAGAACTGGTTGGATTATGAAAGCCGTGTGGGAAGCAGGCAGAATAGGTAATTGTGTGTTTGGCAGACAGCTGATTGGTTACTGCTAGCTGCGTTCTCTTTTTACATCTATGTAGAGACAGTTCCTAAGGAAAAGGGGTAGATGATAATCTGGTCAAAGGCTGAATCTACAAATAAGGATTTGCTCTATTAAATTGCTTTTAGACAATGGAATGTGGATTTCTCTGTCAGCTGCTTTGGTATGTGTGCTGTGGGGAGGACTCCAAAGTGTGTCTATGGGAGGGGGGCAGTCCCCAGGGTCTTATATGCTCCCCTCTGAGGACCACATCAGCCTGTGTGCGGCTCTGCATGGATGTTTGCTGCCCCCTGAACCTCTGTGCACATTGTTTACCTTCTGTGAAGACTCATTTTTCTTGCCTGAGTCTCCAACTGCTTGTCTCTCTTCTCTGCATTCTTCATTCAGCTCTGTATTCTTAATGCCTCTGTATTTCACATTTAGTTGTGTGTGTGTGTGTGTGTGTGTGTGTGTGTGTGTGTGTGTGTGTGTGTGTACAGTTATATTGTGGGAGACTTTTATGTTCTCTGTTACTAATTTTATAATTAGAGCGTTATGTCACTTAAAGTAAAATGTTCTAGATGAAGTGCTACTTTTTTTTGCTTGTTTGACCCTCAGTTTGACTTTTCTCCTCTAAAACACTGACTCTGATATCCAAGACAGTTCCCCAGCCCCATCCTGCCCTGTCCGAACAGCTGCAAACTTCAGGAAGGGAAATTAGATGAAAGTAGAGATGATAGCCTACATACACAGCGATGGCCAGAACAAAGGTCATGAAATGCCATTCCTTATACCAGGTCTCCATAATTGCCCTCCGGTGCTTCCCTTCAGAAATCTAAGGTGTCCCCGACCCGCAATCCCAATTTCTTTGCACTTGTGAGAAAATCCATTTTGCCAATTCTCTGTTGTATGGTGATAATAGAATCCTAGCAGATAGCTAGCACACTGTGCTTCATTCGGGAAAGGAGCATTCTGGAGTTGCAGAACTCACAGCCTGTAATGGGCTCATCCCAGATGAGGCCAGCAGAATGGAATCTTTGGCAGGGCACTCCTTCCCTTCAGAAGCATGGAAGTTAATAAAAATTCATCTGACCACAGAGCTGCATTGAGTAAAAACAAGGTGTACCAGTTTGAAAATGCTGAAATCTGGTAAAGCAGTTCAACAAAGACTCATTGAGGGAAGACAGAGACCGCCATGCTGGGCTCGCTGTTGGGTGTGGTGCTTAGTAAAAGGAAAGGGCTCAGCAATTTCTGACTATCACCAGTGACCGGTGCAGAAGGCTCTGGAACTCTAGAAGGTCATCTGATAGAGGCATGCACCATCAAGGGAAATGCCCAATTGTAGACTTGTTTTCCACCAAGTAATGAAAACTGAATTTCAGGGGAAAAAAAAAAAATCCTGTCCAGGCATGTGCCACCTTTACATCTAGACCAAGAAGTCAGAGAACTCAAAAAGACACCCATGGAAAAAGATGGAGGGCTTTTTTGCCCTAGTTTTCAATTTTAAATAATATGCTCTACTTCCTAGTGAAGATGAAGTCGATTCACTTACTCCTCAGCTCAGTTGCAACTGAGAAAGTGTTGGAGTCGCTCAGCATTCTGTCTGCTAAGTGTGGCCCCTGGGGTAGGTAGGTGAGCTTTTCAGAGCTTCTCCAAATGGCCCTTATCTCCAGAGACCCACCTGTTCGCTCTTTGAAGTGTTTAGCTGAGTGTTAGGCCACCCTGTCGACAGAGCACACCCACCCTGCCCAGATAGAGGCATTAAAGCTGACCCTCCTGGGGGAGTTAGAACCTCCTCCCTTTTTGTGCTTGGAACTCAGGGATCTCTTCTTTGACCTTTGTGAGACAGTCTTGGGTAGCCCAGATAATCAGGTTGTATTTGGTGGAGACCTTATGGCTGTTAATGCTGTGCTGGGTAATTAAGTTGCTTGTCTCCTGCCAACTCAAGCTAAGCAGTAGAAATTGTCCCTGAATATGCAGTTCCAAGAAGCCCTTATCAAATTAAGTGCCTTGTAATGAATTATCATGTCCATCTGTTCCATGCTCCCATCTCAACAAAGATGGATCGATCTTTTTTTTTTTTAGATCAGTCTGTTGGTAGTCATCTTTTTTTTTTTTTAATTCAGTTCTTCTGAGGTATGAAGTGTCATTCCCTTTAAATAATGCCTCCAGCTTCTTTTTGAGGATAAATTATACAGTATGCAAAATGTGTATTAACGTGTGCATTTAAAGTATTCCTGACTCTTGACTTGCTATGGCAGTAGCATTCTCTTTGTTTTTAAACACATGCAAAAAAAAAAAAAAATGGTTGCAAGTATATTTGACGCCCTTCTTTCTCAACTTAGAAAAGAATATTGATTCGGTTGCCCTCTGTCATAGTAATTCTTAGTCCAAAAGAGCAAATTAACTCATGACTAAAAAGCCAGAGTCTATATTAAACTCTGATGTTTTTTTAAACAAAATAATTGTAAGAATTCCATGTTTTTATTGGACCTATCCCAGATTGAAGAAAATATGCTTTCCTAGAAGTTCGAGCCCTTACCCATTAGAAATGAACTATTTCTAATAGCTAGTAGCATGCTTGCTTTGTCAGTCACGTACTTCAAATATATGAACCTTCACGCTTCTATACCAGGGCTGTGTGCCCTGTGTGTTCCTCCATGGTCTTGACCCAGTACCTAGTTTTTATTTTGTATTTGTGTTAACCCTGAACACACAGGCAAGACCATGTCACTCATTGGCTTATGTTTGTTCCAAATGGTGCAGACACCAGATCTGAGGGGAAGCAAGTGAATCTTGTTGAGCCTCTGGTGAAGCTCAAGTGCAGAATCCAAGCAAGAATAACATTATACTTGAAGACTTTCTCCATCTAGCCATCATCCAGAAAACAACAGAACTCTTCTGAACAACTCTGCAGGAAAAAAAAAAAAAAAAAAAGCACCCTTCATGGTGGACAGAGGTGATAGCTGCACATCACTGTGCTTGACAGTTTGTAAAGGTTCAAGGTTGTGTTTGCCTGGAAGACACTGAACAGCGCAACTGGAACCCTGGAGGTAGAAACTGCTCGTTTCCCTTGGTCTTTATGAGTTAGTCTGTTGAGAATGGATCATGCAGACAAAAGCCTTTCAAGTTACCCTTTCCTGGCCTTGTATGGATTTGTGAGGAGTATTATGATTAGCCTTAGTCATTAGTTACATTTGTCCCTTTTTGTCCTTGGCAAACCTGTTCTGGAGCTTTCATGGATGCCTGGAATTTCACATAAGACTAAGTCCAGTTTTTTTGCTATGCACATAGACCCATAATAAAGGCACAAGAAGATACTCATAAATAAAATGCAACAATTATAGTAACATACTGTAATAAAAATTATTCATGCTGGTCATGGTGGTTTAGATCTATAATCCCAGGACTTGGAGAATGAGACAAAAGAATTATCATGAATTTGAGGCCAGTTTGTGTTTGTAGAATATGACCCTGTCTCAAATCCTCAGATACATATACATGCACAATGTTATTCATGACTTGTGATTGTTTATTTCTAGAACTTTCCATTTGAAGGGGGAGGGTGACTAAAAGCATAAATAGAACAGGATAGATTAGCCTAACCCGTGCACCCTTTGAGGGCCAAGACCCACCTTGTATATATTTCTCTCTCATCATTGTCTAATACATAATTAAAAGTTTAAGTACATTCTGTAGATAATCTGAGGCAAGCCCCAGCATCCAAAACCCTGTAGTTTTGACTTGTTCAGGAAACAAATATCTGGAATGTTCATCATGTACCTGGAAGGAATAAATGTCCATGATGTCAAGGAGCCTTTAGTTTACAGGGAGGCAAATGTGAATAAATCATTGTAGTTTTAAGTGTTGCATGTTTTAGACGTTGAAATGTGAAAAATAAGGGAAGCTTATGGGGCAAAGAAACGCTAATTCCTATTTGGAAAACGGTCAGATTTGACTGTTGAGCTGAGTTTTGGGAATGAGTCAGAGTTCATGGGATGAAGAAAGACAAAGGGGCATTCTAGGCTATTAAAGTCATTGACTTTAAAGTTTTTAAATGTGGTTTGCAGCTGAAAATATTTGCACTAATCTCATGAATCTTTATGACTGAAGAGAAATGGAATGGACCACCCCCTCCAGATAACCACCCCACTGCCAGGCTACTTCACTCATTTAAGATTTCTTTCACTTTTCTCTTACAGGGAATGAGGCTTCTTAGAATAGTGGGCAGATCCCTTTATTCCATGCTTTGCCTGCCTCTCCACCATATCAGCTGCCAAGCCTTGATAATATTGCCCTGTCCTCGTCTGAACATATGCTGTGTAGATTGTTTCTTGTTCTTGTAAACTTACTCGGTTCTTCTGTGCCTATAATGTCTTCCTTCTGTGCCCTCTCTCACTCTTGGTGAACTCTACACAGTCTGGGACGTCTCACAACCTCCCTCCCACTGCCCCCATCACAGCCATTTGCCACTGTACCTCTAGCACCTCATCAAAGAGGTGGGTCCTTGGGGATAAATGGAAGTCTGTTTCCCACCAGGGGTAACAGGCAGAATGGCTTCTGCTAGGAGTGTGCTCTCCGGCAGCCTTTGGTACAAAGGCAATCACTAGGTGGAGTCCCAGTTTACAATGGGCATCCTTGGGACTCACTTTACCCCTGAGACATGTTTCCTTTCTTGAGATGACTTTCTTTGCTGTGTGTACAGTAATAACCAGCATATTTAAACTGGCATGTTTTGTATGAAAGACAGGCTTCTTCTGAACAAGTGTTTGTTTCTGCCCAGGATGAGAGTCAAGCCTTGTAGAGAGGACTCATCCTGAGCTGTCTGCATGTCTGCCCTGTCCTAGGGACTTCCTCTGGATTCCTGCTGATCTCCAGGCTTGCTGTCCCTGGTTGATATAACAGAGTTTCAGCTGAAAGACCCAATGCAGGAAGACAGGAAAGGGTCAGGAAATGTAAAGATATTGGCAAGATTAGCCTCAGGTGGGTTCCACTGAAACACCGCAGGCAGGGAGGGGTCTCATACGTTAAACAGAACCCGGCAAAAGGAGGCTCACACTTCGGAGAAACTGGCAAAATCTCAGGAGTGAACAACTTCACAGAGTGAGTGTGGAGAACTTGGAAGGTGGCCTGTTATCACCTGCAAGTGGGGTGCATGACTTCAAAGACTTTGATGCTTGAGTGAGTTATTTAAGTGGGACAGGGACAGAAGCAAGGACCCTGAACGTTCAGGGATTGTTTGAGGTCAGAGCATTGAAAGTCCTTCAATAGCATCATCTCAAAGCCTCCTAAATTATATAAATGAGAGAACAGGTTTGAGTGCTTTCATGTTTCAGCCATGGTGCTAGATATTTCTCATCTATCAGTTCATTTAATCCACACATGACATATGAAAACTTTAACTGCCTCGACTTTCCATGTGGTTCCATTGAGACTTGGATTATATAACTTGTCCAAGCTCCCATGGTTACATCACTCCTTAGTAGCCAGAACTCAAATATGGCATTGTTTTATGTCAGTGTTGATTCTCAAAGCCTCTGTGTCTTGGATAGGAATCAGAGCCACAGAGAGGAAATATTTGTGTGAATGGGTGGAGTGAATGAGTGTGAAGTTCCCAGTCTCTCTGGAGTCAGAGGCTATCTTTGGGGGAGAGTCAGGTAGGTGTTAAAGGTTTGGATGGTGCAATTTTGTTCATACCCACATTGGCTCCTGGGCTTCTGTTGGAAGGCAGGTTGGTGTAGATGGGTCCCTTGAGAAGATCAGTACTTCTTCTGATGGCACATGTATGTTCTCCAGAGGATGGGAGACTATACCATCTGCCACTTTACGGTGATGACAAGGATGAGAAGCATGAGTTGATTGTCCACAGGGATCCAGTTGAAGGCCTGCAGTCGTCTGCTTCCATGCCAGCCTGGGTCCAGATGACTCTGGATGCCTGAAGAAGCCCCAGTGGTGGGAACTGAGCTTAGGTTTTTCAGGTAGTAGATTTGTTGAGATGTCCTCAGTCAGTGCTTGTTCTTGGGTTCCAGGGCAGGTGGTCAACAGCCTACACTCTACTATGCTCTCATATCCAGGGCCTCCCTAAACTGAAGCTCCCTGGCATTCCCAGCGTCTGACTAGCTTCACGCCTACTTGCATGTATATTCCCTGTAAATAGACACAAACTGATTACATATGTGTAGACAAGCTGATTCCATGATCCCAAGCCTCCATTTCTAATAAAATTGGTGACTCAAGGCTTTGAAATGAGAATATTTTACATTGCTGTATTAAAACTTATTCTTGGGGCCAGAGATATGGCTCAGTGGTTAAGAGCACTTACTGTTCTTGAAGAGGACCACAAGCACCCACATGGAAGCTCACAACCGCCCATGGGATCCAGGGCCTCTGCTGACATTCATGTGCTCCTACTTGCACATGGTGGGGGCACAGACATACGCTTAGGCAAACATACACATAAAATAATGTGTTTTTTGTTTTTTTGGTTTTTTATTTATTTTTTTTTTTTTACAACTCATACTCTCATGTCCATCCCCCTTTTAAAGGCTGCCATATGCCAATCTCTCTTCTTTCTTCCTTCTCTTGAATGGTCGGCCCTCTGTGTCTCTCCCTCCTACCCTGCCAGCCCATGGTCTGAGGGACTTCTCTCAGACCTAAGGAAGTGGAGACAGAGGACCCTCCGTGTCAGAGAGCTGAGCTGGACAGGGTGGCTGGGGATACCTGTGAGGTCCTAGCCCTAACTTCTTCCACAAAGCCCAAGGAATATTTTCAGCTGTTGCTGGGCCTCTGATGCGGCTGCTGACAAGACAAGGGCCTCCTCAAGCCGGCCCCAGAATGTCACTAGCAAGTCACATGAGGGTCATAGTTTGTAGGAAGCATTGTTGCTTTATCCTGACTTAGCGAGGGGCAAGGCTCTAGGAAAGCTGTGTCTCCTTCAAGCCTGTATTTCCCTACAGCGTATACCGTTTCCTTCAGTTTCACACCTTCTGCTTCCTGGGCACCTGGCATCTTTGAGAAGGAAGTCATAATTGTCTCTTGAGAAAGCCAGGAAGAGGGAAGCAGTCCTAGTTACTTATCTTGGGTTTATATCTCCCATCCATCCTAGACAAACAAACAGAACATAACAGCCACAGAAAACAAAGTTCCTTTCCTCCTGTCTCTGAGGTCAAAGTTGTAAGGAATGTGCAGTTGCCATTATGCCTGGAGCAGCTCCCTGTCCAGAGGAAGGCCCACTGATGGACAGCAGTGACTGAGTCTCCGTGGCTGGCTGTGACAAGTGAAGAGTCAAGTGGCTCATGGAGGGATTAGCTGGAGGAAGGGTGAAGCAGGGTCAGGAGTCCTCCAGGGAGTGGTAAATCTCCTAGGGAGAGACAAGAGGGAAATACAAGCCTGAGGCGCTCCCATAGGGAACTATACCGTTTCCCAAAGTGGTAGTTGGACCGTTGGATGTCAAACCTCCTTTAGGATATTTTATTACAGTCTTGTTTTAAACGTACGTATTCCTGGAAAGAGGTAAGAAAATGAATCAGTAGAATGATAGAGCCACAAATTTCATTAATGATGAAGCTGCTTTTTATAGAATTGGATTGTGTTTTACGTGGCATCTTTTCCATCCTTGACAAGCTATTTCATTAATAGCCTCTACAGCCTTAGTAGTCAAAGTACTTAACATGCTTCGTTTCTCCTTGTTGCCTGACCAAGGGAAACCCCCCTATCTTTGGATTCAGACAGGGATGTCTCCTCATTCCAGGACTTAGGCAGTCTTTTCAGATGTGGAATGAAGCCACTATTGAATGAACTTTTTTCTAGAATACTTCACGGTGTGCACTTGTTTCTCCTGAAGGACATGGACAGAGAGATGAGTGTCTGTGTCAGGAAAGACGGGATGCCAATGGCCTGCAGCTTCCAGTGTGTTCCTCTGGAGAGATGTTTGAATAATGTTTGCTGTCTGAGTGCCAGTGCCCACCACAAGGCACATTCCTGAGGCACTCCTGTGCTTTGCAAAGAGGGCTGTGGTAGGGGGGTATCAGAGGACCCCTCCCCTTCAGGTTCAACTGTCATTCCCCTTTTTTAGTCTTTTAAAGTTCCTATCTTCATTCTGGTAAGCAGACAAACAAGCATCAATTCTTTAGCCCAGTTTCAAGACAGGTCTCAAACCTGCTCCATGATACCAGAACTTCAGCATTTAGCATGCTGTTTCTTCTCATGAAACATAAAAAGAATATATAAATATGCAACTATTACCACCTCACCCCCAACCCGGCTCCCAGAAAAAGCAAAAATTATGGGGAAAGTGAGGTCGGGGAACATAGTGAACCAGGTCCAAAGCTTGGGATTCAAGGTGAACCAGAGGAAAGAGAAGCAAGCAGCTGCAGAGGTGACAGCATTTGGGAACTGGGTACCAGCCAGTGAGGCACAGCAGAAAAGAGCCTGGATCAGGTGGCGGCAGCATCAATGGGGACAGTAATATGGCAGTAGAGTCATGGGATTTCAAAGTTAGATGAATGCTTCCTGAGCATGTGCCTTACTTTAAGGGTGAGCAAACCAACCTCCCGAGAATTGGAGGGCTGGTACTAGCTTCACATTTTCCTGGTGGGTGACAGTTAAGTAAGTCAGTCCTTTGTTCCCCCACTCCCGAGAACTGGCATTCAGAGCAGGAGCAGCCTTGGTAAATGATTGACAGCATACACTGACAGTTATCATCCCCATTGAAATGTCAAGGCAGACTTGGTCTTCTCAAGTGGGAAGTAAAACTTAGAGCATGGCGTTCCAGCCCTTGCACATGTAGGCATGAGGGTCCTAGAAGGTGGTTCCTGGAGAGCGTGCGTCAAGATTCTGAAGTTTCTTCTCTGACTGGTCCTCAAGTTCAGTACCCTAGAGCCTGCACTGTAAGCAAATTCCATTGTCTGTCTTCCACATACTGGTCTGGAAAAACCTTACCTCTAAGTTCTCCATTTGTAATGTATAAAAAACAATGCAGGCCAGCAAGATGACTCAATGTATACAGGTGCTTGCCACTGAGCCTGTGACCTGCATTCAGTCCCCAGAACACACAAGAAGGAAAGGGGGAACTGACTTCTAAAAGCTGTTGTCCAGTTTCCAGATATGATGTATAAAACACACACACACACACACACACACACACACACACACTCACACGCATGCACCCCCTAGATAAATGAAAAAAAAAAAACTTTTTTTATAGAACAATACATGCTCTAAGCTCTAACTTAATAAGCCATGGATAAAGAAAGTGTTGGTTCTAGGTTTTTGTTGGTTGTATTTGTTGCCCATTTTCTTCTTTTATAAGATATTCCCTCCTTCGCTAAAGGAACACAAGGGAGAATCAATGTGATGTTGATTTAGAAGAATAAGCAGGTACTCTACAAGAATCAGGTACCCTGTCTGTGTATTGTTAAACATCAGAGGAGGGAAAATTAATCCTAGAGAAATCCCTTTCAGGTGTGAGGTCCTGCGGGCTCTGGAGTCTTCACCAGGGGCAAAAGGAGAGGCAGGGACAGGTGGGCATCTGAACTATGGCATGGGGCTGGCTGTTGCATTCAGTGAGTGGTGGATTGCCATAGGTACTGGAGTGAGAATGGGCAGAGCACCCTGTGGAATGTGGAAGCTACAAGATATGTAGAGACCAGGCTTGCCAACACCCAATCAGCTGTGTCTGGAAGCTTCTGCACTGCCTGGGACTGTGTATGTAGTCCCCGAAGCAGAGGATACAGGTAAAGAGGAAATGTGTACTCACTGCCTGTTAGCCAACTACCCAGCAATGCAAGCCTCCTAAGGAAGTGAGTGCCCTCTAGGGGTTTATGTAATTTCTCAGTGCTGTTCTCCATTACACTCAGGCCCTCGAGATGCTCACTAAACTAAACTTGTTACCTACTCTCGGAAAAGGAGAGCGGGGCCCTCTTAACCAACTCCCACCTGGCTGCGGCTGTGATTACATTACATAGAAATTTATTAACATGGCCTTTTGATTGATTATTATCTTAATACTGAGGGTGACGTTACAGGTTCCCCAATACCTTAGCAAATTGCAGGTACAAATTACCACTTCTTTGAAATAAAAAAAAAGAAAAAAAAAACAATATCCTTAACTCTCACTTTATGATTCCATTTCTATGAACCACAGTGATCACAAAGAGGAATATCTTATATTCGTAGTTGCTAAGGCCGGAGGCACAAGAAGCAAGAGAAACACTGCTTACTGTAGGGTGCAGGGTTTCTGCTTACAGTGGAGAAAAAGATACCAGTAGTGACTGCACAACCTTGCAAATAGAAAAACAGTATACAGGAGTCTATATTTTAGAAGGGTAGATGCCTCCTGGATGACTATCTCCTAGGGCAGAGACTTGCTGCTCCGAGTAGCCTCACATCACTCCATCAGGAGGGGAAAAGTTGAGTTGACCAACTAGGATTTCTGCCTGGTTTTTCCTTGCTGTTGCATTTGATTTGTTAAACTAGCTAATATCATCTATCCTTTATTTCTAATTCTGTCTGGTTTTATATACCAGCAATACATAACAGAAAAAAGAGCGTATGGCTGACTGAACACAAAGGGAGAGAAGGGCTCCAGACAAGTGTGTTCAGGTGTTCAAAGGACTTGACTCCTGAAAAACAGCTGGTCCCATGGGCTGGACAAAGAACACTCAGGAGGCAGGAGGGTTGCTCATAGAAACAGTAAAGCAAGTGTTTGCCCGGAGCAGAGAGCGAGCTTAGTGGAAGGGTGGGAGAGAAAGTTGGAAGAACAAGGTATGTGGACTTCAGGGTGGTGAGTGCCATACTGGGACACTGATAAAGGGAATGAGGAGAAGATGGTTGGTTGTGGAAGTGAGTACCAGAACAAAGCTGTAGGCTGGGTGTGGCATGGCCAGAGTAAGGGGAAACAGTGCAGAAGACTGAGGAAGGGTGAGTGATGACATCACCCTCTTTAAGCATCCGTCTCGAGTTAGTTTTTTAATCTATCCATCTTCTCTTTTGCCTCCTTTGCTCTTACCCAGGAATGGGGTGGTGGTGGGGGAATAAAAATGTAAAGAAGAGAGGTATCGAGAACAAAGTATAGTCTGTGTGCTTCAGCTGCCCCACAGCTCAGCATTTCCTCCAAGTGACTCCGAAGAAAGTCTCGTTTCTTCAAGTGGAAAGCATGGAGAGTAGGGATAGACACATCTGTGTGGTGTGGTAAACCAGGAGGTCTGCAATAGTTGCTGCCTGACAGAAGGAACAAAGGAGACCTGTCGGCAGATGATCTGTGTGAATTGTGTTAAACCGAATGAAATTGCCACCGGACGTTTTCAACCCACCAAATAAAATAAAATAAAGGCAGTTTTGCATGATCCAAGCCTAAAGGGTGATAAGATGTATCAGGCCTTAGCCGGAATGTTCCCCTTTTCTGGTTTCTTCCTCAATTCGTCCATTAAAGTGCTGGTTTTACAGTCAGAGGAATCTGCCAGAAGTCAAAGGATGAATGGCACTGGGTAGGGTGCCTGTGCTGGGAGGCAAGGGTAGGTGACAGCACAGGAGCCAAGAACACACCATTCTGCAAACATCATGGTTCTTTGCCAGTTATCCATTTTGGCTCGGTAGTAAAATTCAAGGGGGGGGGAGCACTGGACACCTTCCTTTTCTAATTGGGTTGCTAAGCACTTTTGAGTAGTTTTAGTTCATCTGCATGGTACCAATATGGGTCTCTAAGAATAATCATAGGAGCATTGGAACATTGGGGAACGTGGCAGATACGGGCCAACGTTAATAATGATTTTCTGTGTGACGTGGTTTCCCACAGTCCAGCAGCAAGTATAGCAGAGAAGTGTACACATGTGTTGGGACAGAAGGACTGCTAATGTGTTGAATAACAACATCCAAAGAGAATACTTCTTGGGCATACATGTGCTGTTGGGTGTTGAAGGATGATTCTCTGTAGCAAGTGGGCAGGCAGGATGTGATTCTAGAAGATGGGATAGAAACAGATAGCTATTCCTATAGGATGGTGTCAGCATCTAGACACTAGGACCCAAGTGTGGACCCTCCATATGAACAATGTAAGTTGTACAGCATGTCAAGCGCATTAATGTAAACAATATGTCAAACTGTCCGATTATGGTATGCTTAAAACTGTAGTGGTTAGACGACGCTGAGCATGAAGGACTATGAGATTACCTTACTGCGTGCTAAAAGGCCAGCTCACAGGACACAGCCCAAGAAGGTAGTTGTCCTGCAGGAATACAGCACTCCACACACCAAACAAGCAGGCATTTATCTTAAATTGTAGACAGAAATATGATTGCAGTAAAACCTTAATGTGGTCTTCATTCCTGCTCTCCCAGGAACCTAACTGTCCTTACATGTGGAAGACCAAAAGAAGAGTAGTGGGGGAGGGTTCCGTTCCCATCTCTCCAGTGGCTTTTTGGTGGTCTTTGATACAAACCGGAACTTCGTGTCCATCTTTAGACAGCATTGAAATTCTGGGCCTGATGATTGAGATATTTGAGGACTATGGTCATTAACTTATTGGCAATTCAAACAATAGGAGAACAAACCGGTCACTTAAGCAAGAAAGGGGAGAAAACAGAATTAATGGATTTGTTAATTCTTGATGTGAATGTCTCCTTCCCTGATCTGAACAACACCCCCACTACACATTGAGAACCCACACATTCCCTTCCAGCATCTCTCTCTTAAGGATGCCTGAATTTACTCCTCTCAACCTGGCATCTCACTCCATCACTCTTTCTGCTATATGATTGTTTGGACCTATGCTTCTCCCTGTGGAGTCTCAAGACCGGAGTTTAGCAGCTACTTCCCATTACTACATTTGTATGCTGGTACCCAGCTGTCCGGGCATCTCATTTCATTGCATCTGAAAAGCCAGTTTGGTCTCCCTTTTGTTTTCCTCACTTACCTCTGCATATCGGCTCCTGCGTTTAGACAGATTTCACAACAGACTTAAAGTCGAGTGACCAGAGCTTATAGCTCATGAACTATCTCACCCCTGCATGCGGAGAATTGAAGAAATTAAAACTTTCTGCTTCCAAGACAACTGTCACAAAGCCCACTTGCCTAAACCTCACACCCCACTATGTATAGAAACTTCAGTCTCCAATCTGTCCGGAATACGGCACACAATGTAGATTAAATACTGCCCAAGATGACGTTTCCCCTAGAGATGCTCATACAGATGAGGAATGACTGGAAAACCAATAATTTCATTGTTGGGAGTGGAAGAAAGAAAACCCTCTAGAGAATGGCTACTCATCACTGGAAACAAGGCTGTAGCCTGGGGCTACTTAATGGAGGGAACACTCATTCACTGTGAGCATCTCTGACTGATAGAATGAGCACGTGTAGAAATGGCCCTACATCATCTGAAAATGTTACAGTGAATACCAACCTGGGTAACTAAGAAATGGGTGAAATGTGTCTCCCAAGGTGGGCAAAGTTAAAATGGGGCTGTGTATAGGACATGAGCTATAGTTGTTGGGAAGTGACTGCTAATGCAGCCCTCCCATCATCCTCTGCTGTACTGGATAACCAGGGTGTGCCATGTAGCCCAGGTACTTGCCACTTTGTTTGGGGGTCTCCCGACTTCTGTGTTGTTATTTATTCATGGGGTTTTCCTTCCCTTTTCTTTGGTTTCAGATGCGAGTGTCTCTCTGGCTTATGTGGTTTCCCCGTTTGTGAGGTGGGATCTACTCCCCGCATAGTCTCTCGTGGAGATGGGACTCCTGGAAAGTGCTGTGATGTCTTTGAATGTGTTAATGGTACGTGGGGTTTCTCTTGTTCTCAGAGAGTGTACATTTGTATAGCAGGAGGAGGAGGGAGGGCCAACCTAGCTCTTTCTGCCAGTCAGAGCAGGGAGCATACTTAGGGACATGATGAAGGTCACTCAGAGAGGGGGGCTTGCTTAGTCACAGTGTAGTTAAGAAAGTTAGGGAGAAAAGTGTCATTCTGTCACAGTGAACCTCATAGATTCAGGAGCAGATCATACATGAAGTGTCAGAAGTTCAGTTTGGGGATTTCAGGGGGGAAAGGAAGATCATAGAGCCCTGTTACGTACTTTCTGTCCTCCAGTGTTCTGTCCCCATTACCGTCAGGAGATAATGTCACTGAAACCATGTGGGAGCTAACACAACCTGAAATAGAAAAGGCCGATGTTTCCCTAGTTAGAGAACATCTTAGATCAGTGTTTGGGATCAGTATTGGCCAGCTTTAGACTTGGCCCTTCTGGCTGTGGACCTTGGTGTCATAAGATTTCTTAAACAGAATATGCCTCTTCCCTTCATCCTTCACAGGACAGTTTGCTATTTTGCAGCTTGATGTTTATTAAATCTAGACGTTGGGAGAGTAGAAAACCTGAACCCTGCTTCTCTGTTGGAGTTTTCAGGAAAAAAAAAAAAATCGCATAGACCACAACCACTGTCCACGCATGGATGAAAGTAGACACAGTTAAGCAACTATAACACGAAACTGGCAGTGACCACTGCCTGTGAGAACCCAGGCTCTGGGAGGTCTCCTTCCTGCTCTAGGTTCCTCCCCCACAGAGACCCTGCTAAAGTTGAACCCTGCTTGAATTGTGACCTTGTATTTTCTAGTCACGTGCTTCTGAGTTATGTTGCTTTGGTTTGCACTGAAGAGACACTGGTAGTGTAGCTGGGTGGTTCAGAAAAACCTCAGACCAAATGAAGTCAGACGAGGATTAGTTCTTCCCTCTCTTGCTGTGTAACTGGGGGAGGCTCATGGTCACTGTGGGCCTCCATTCTACAGCTCTAGAATGAAACAGGGAAATAGTAATTATGCATCGAGTGTGAGTGGCCTTTATTGTTCTGTGTCCTCACATTCTGCCCCCACACTCACAGAACACCGCTCTGGGTGTCAGTGGTGGAGGATGGAGACAGTAAGGGTAGAGCAAACATACTGATGGATGGATTTTATAAATAGAAGCCTCCGAGGGAGGGTGTGGGGAAAGTCCCATGTGCTTAAATCTCTATGAAGCGCTTCCCGTCACTCCTGTTACCACCCAGCCTGTGCCTTTGTCTGTTCAATCCAAGCCCATGGACAAGCAGACCGCTTCCACTGCAGCGTGATTTACTGCAGGTGATATTCTATGAATGCTTCACTCTCTCTGTTCTCTGTGAATTCTTAACTTGTGCTGTAACTTTTGTACTACTCGGGACAGAAATCATCACTCCTTTATCCCAGAACTTGCATCACCTCAGATGCGCTTTCTGGCACCGCTGTCTCTCATTCATTCCATAATAACTGCTAGAAAGGGTAATCTGTCTGTCTCGTCACATGTCTGTGGATGTTGGCTTATCATATGCCTCAGGGGGTCCCTAGATTTTCTTGATTTAGCAAGTGAATGATCTGATTGATAACCCTCTTTGTGCCCTGAGAAGTGACTGTGGAAAGGCCAGCTCGCAGAGAGGTCACTTCACAGGAATACCCCATGTTTCACTGCCCTAGACCTTCATCTGAAGTCACTTTGTCTTCCACAAAGAGCACCCAAATGAGGTTGTTTGCTTCGTTTCTCTGGATAAGGAAGATTGCCATCTTCAATCAGAACGTTGACTCTACCTTCTCGCAACCCTGACATCAGTCTTTGTGCCTTGCCGTTACTCACAAACGCTTCTCATAGCACCCTGACCTTAAGGATAGGATTGACCATCTGACAGCAGAAGAGAATGGCTGTGTTTCCTGTAGTTGCTTCCTCTAACTTGCTTGCTTCTTGTCCTGCTATATATTGTCTTGTACTGTATTGGCCATTCAGTTGTAGAAGACTAGGCAGTAACTATAATTCTGTGAGAGCTAAAAATCAATACTACAGGATATTTTTAAGGATAATCTGTCTTCGCCTGTATCTTATTTATTTTTACAGGTACATGTATACACACATCCATGTGTATTTATTTGTGAATTTATGTGATTTATATCACTATCTCTCTATCTCTGTATATACACATGTGCTTGTGTGTATGTGTCTGTGTGTGTGTGTGTGTGTGTCTGTGTGTCTGTGTGTGTGTATGTGTGTTGGAGGAAGCAAGGAAAGGACAGAGGGATCAGGGAAGGAGAACCAGGCAGAGGAAGGGAAACAGAAGAGAGAGTGAGAAAGGGGGGATCATGCTTATCCACAAGGATTTGGGACTGCTATACCCTGAGAACAGGTTTAATAACATAGTGGTTAAATATTAATTGGAAAAGAGAATAGTCATAAGGTTGTCAGCAAAAGAAAGTGAAAATTAAACAGAGCACACACAAGTATGCAGGCTTACGGGGGTCTTTGTAGTTTATGTAGTTGTCAGAGTTAAACATCATGCCTCGTCCCCCAGCTTCCTGTCATTAAAATGTAAAAGGATGTAGCCTCAGATAAACAGTTCTTATTTGTAGAAGCAAAAAGGCCTGTTGAACAGAGCAACACATAGTCCCTAATCGCAACACCTTCTCACATGTAATTTGAGAGGGCAGCATTGAGCGGTGTGTTTTATGTTCAGTCGCTTCAGCGGCACAAATACAGAAACCAGTACCCAGTTGCCAGGCTCCTGAATGAAAGACGAGGTACCACTGAAACTCGGTGAGAGGGCAGATGTGCACAGCTGGACCTCGGTGCCTGGATCACTGTCTTATGGTGTGAGAATTACTATGGAAGACCCCAGTTAGGCAAAGAGTGGGTTGACTGCCTACATTACAGTCTCACCTAAAGAAGCAGAGATTTCACAGCAGGACTGGCCCCTGAGCTGACACATAGGGCTCACAGTACTTTTTTAAAAAATATACATTAAAATGAAGATGTAAATGTTTAAAATGGTCCCAAATGTATTCCAGAGCTCCTGGGTTCACTAGACTGGATGAAGAGATTGGAGAACTTCCTCACTAAACCTGGTTTGGTCTTGTGTTGGTAGAGGCAGGAGCAGAGAGTGGCTGACTGCAGCTCAGGTTTGCCATGGGCTTCTCTGATGCAAGCTCAGAGTAAGGCTTGTGAGGTGACGTCAGAACCACAGGAACAAGTGATATGATTGAGTGGTGAACAGTCAGCCACCTCCTTCAAGAATCTGCTCCGGCTCACAACAGATGTTTTATCAGCAGTGAGCTGGAGCTGCCTACTGACCTCACAGCTAAACATGCCTGTCTGCTCCATTGTGTCATCTTCCCTGTCATCCTCTACGTGTCCCACCTCTCAGTCCATAGGCTCTGGCTATTGGGACACCAGATGTAGAATGCAGAAGTGATCAGCAGTCATGCTTAGACACATAGCTTCCCAGTGTGTATGCCAGGCACCTAGATAGAGTATTTGGTTTGAATGACATCACCAGCAAGGAACTTTTCCAGGGTGATTTAGTTATATAATATGCTCCCTAAGTAAGTCAGGGAATTCAGCCGTGGTATTGGAAACATACTGATTGAAATTCCCAGAAATAGTTTCAGCCTTATATTTCATACTAAGTGTATTGAGCAAGGCTAGGTATAACTTGAGGTCAATCCACGTTCAACACTATGAGTCTATCACCACCATAAAAGGAGGAGAGCCTTGCTTTTCCCAGGCAGCCAAGAGTGGCAGAAGGTTGGGGAGACAAAAGAGGGTCACTTGTGTGCATAGGATTAACTCAGAACAGTTTAAGATAGGTGTGGACTAAATTCATAGGAAAGTGGCAGGATGTGGTCTGGCTTGTAGTTTTAGCCTGTTCTTGTACTATTCGAGGCATCTGCCTGTCCCTGTGGTCTGATCTCTCTCCCCACAGTATTAAAGGACAGAGTTTAAATAGACAGTAATGGTCTCAATTAAGACCATGACATCTGAAGTAAAGTCATTCACAGAAAAGATACACTCAACATCAGCTTTCTCACCATGTAAGATGTTGGCCTACAAACCCAACCTGGGGAGTGTCAATAAGAAAGCTGTTACTAAGGACATCTGTGAGGAACCTGTGTCTGGATGGCAGTTGTGCACAGTAAGGGTCCAAGCTCAGAGTGCCTGCCTAAACAGAAATAGAGAGAATCCAACAGTTTGAAGGAAAGACTGTTTGGGGTATATTTATCGAGCACTCCTGTTGTTCCCAGAGCCTTAGTAAGCTATAGCTCATGAGAGGCTTTTTGCAGCATTTTAAATGTTGTCTCCCCACCCCCATTCTGAACTACTGTTTCCTTGGCATCCCCTGGCATAGACATAAGCATCCAGTAGAAAAGGTTCATTTCCCCTTCAGGTACTTGGAAGCCTTTATACCTAGTCTTTTGATTCAATCAGTCTAACTAGATCAGTTGGGGGGGGGGGGACCTGGAGAAATTGTCCAACTGCTTCCATCTGTCACAGTTGTCACTCCTTTAGCTTCCTGTTGCCTGTCCATTGACTTCCTGCGCAGGTCACCCTCCAGTGGAAGGAGACCAATGGCAAGATAGAAGCTGCCCCTCAACTAAAAGGTTGAAGAAGAAATGCAGTAGGAGTAGACCTGGGGTGTTGGGGGTGCTTCTCCATTTTCACATTTGCTATGAAGTTCTGTTTCAACATTTCCCTTTGATACTGGTCACCTCCTGCCAATCAGAACTAGGGTTCTCCAGCAATCTATATCATGGCTCTCTCTTTCAAGAGTTGTGGCATGTTAGATGGAAGAGTCACAGAATGTAGAAACATAAATTGCCCGACACAAAGCACATGGAGCAATCACTGAGAGACACTTCCATACTGAAGAGTGCAAAATCCACCTTGGTACTGTTTCTGTTCCAGTGGAGGGAGGGGCCAGCTCTTTGTCACTCTAAGGTTCACATTATTACCAACAGGTGAAGAAAGTAATTGGGCATTGCTCCTCCAAGACCTCCGGTAGCTTTTGCATCAGACACCTGTTTGGAAAGTGCCTCTAATTAATTTCAACATCGATCATTTTGTTTTAACCCATCTAGGCTTATCCTAAAGGTTGCTTTATGGACCGTAGTTTTGGAGACTCTCCATCTCTCGTAAGCTTGACTCCCCGCTCCCCACCCCTGTGTGTGCTTTAGCTGGTTTACTAACTGCCCCCATCCTCCTGTCAATCAAGTCTCCTCCATGTAAGCTTCTATCCACCTCACCCTGAAAACCAGGCCTGCAGCAGCTGTGCTCACAACCAGAGTTCCAGTCCTGGTGGCTTCGGTCCTGTGGTAATTGTGGTTAATTAACAAAGCTAAATAATTAATATTGGTTGACTTACTTTTTTCAGTCTGAGTGGATGTTGAAGGGGAGCCCGGCACAGCAGGGGCTCCCTCCAGGACGCCGGATTAGGCACAGACCACACCCAAACACCTGTTTCCACAGAGAGATCTTTTATTAAGTGGGGAAGAAAAGTTAAAGTGGCTGCTCCCTGACTCTGGCAGCAAAGGGCCTTGCGGGTGTTAATTTTTAAGAGGAGGAGAAGGGGAGGTCTGTGTTAGAAGGGGAGGTGATAGAGGAGATAGAGAATGAGAGAGAAGGGGAAGGGGAAAAGGAAAAAGAGTCAGTGACAAAGGACTGCCTCTGGATAGAGAGGAGACAGATGTGGCCCATAGGCAAATAGTGGTTTATAAAGGTAAACAGGGGAAACCCATGTTAGGATGAGGTGTTTAATTTTAATTGGGTTTGATAATTAGGTGAACCAAAGGGGGCTTCTGATTGCTGGACTTTGGTAGTCAGCCTCAGGAAGAGGAAGTAGTCAAATAAGGGACTAGGCCTTGGAGGGCTAGCTTTAGGAGTGTACTCTAGTGGTTTTTAGCAAGACGGAGGAAATGGCAGAGAAGGGCAAGGCCCGCTCTGCTCAGGTGGGCAAGTATCCCTTTGACATGATTTTGAAGTCGGGAAAGAATACTCATTCCCATAGTAACTCCTTTAGTACCTTGTTAGTGATCAAGATGGGCAAAGATGTAGACTGGTCTCATTCTTTAGCATGTGGCTATTTAGTTCTCTGCACTATTTTTTTTTTCCTTCCTCTCATCAAATTGTCCTGGCACTATTGTCAAAAGCGTACATACTGATAGTTTATTTCTGAATTCTAAATTCTAGAAGTGACCTGTCTTGTCCTTACAGCAACACCACACTGTCTTAGTCACTCTACAATTGGATCATATTTGGAAATAGGAAGTGTGAAGCCTCTAACTTTGTTCTTCTTTTAAATAGTGTTTGTCAATTCTTAAGTGCTTATGTTTCCATGTGAGTTTTATGACCAGAGTGTCAATTTAGACAAAAGAATGAGCTAGGATTTTGATTAGGGTTGCACTGAGTATTAGATGAATTTAAGGAGTATTTTCATCTTAACAGTATTGTCTTTCAGTCTGTGTCTATTTATCTAGAACTTTTTAATTTCTCTAAACAGTTGACTAGAGTATAAGTTTTGTACTTAAATTTTTTGTATTATTCTTTCTGATTCTATTGGGAAATGGGATTAAACTTTATTTTCTGAGTGTTTATAGTGTATAGAAATCCACTTTTCTCATATTGCAGTTTGTACCCTGTAACCTTGCTGAAGTTGTGTATAATGTCTGATAGATTTCAGTGAATTTTTGAGGGTTTTTGTTGTTGTTGTTGTTGTTGTTGTTGTTGTTATTTTAAATTCAGGATCATACTGAGTGCTTCTAGAGATAGGCTTATTTCTTCCTTTCCACTCTGGATGCCTTTTACTTATTTCTTTTCCCTAATTGTCTTGGTTAGAACTCCCATATAATGTTAAACTGATGTTCTAAGAACAGACATCACTGTCTTTTTCTTGGTCTTGTGGGGAGGGGTCATTCTTTCAACATTGCTAAGTATGATGTTATCTATGAGTCCTTGTAGACTCTTGTGTTAACTTTTCCTCCACTGTGATTCAAAAAATACTTAAGAAATGCAACCTAAAAAGAAAAAGTTTATTGTGGCTTATGGTTCCAGGTTCATTGTTGCCTGACCCTATTGTTCTTAGGGCTATGTCAAGACAGAAGCATCATGACAAAAAGGACATAGCAGCCAATGAGCAGAGAGCTAGAGGAAGGTTCAGGGGGCAAGATATACCCTTTAAAGGCATGCCCAAGTTCCTCCAGTAAGGCTCTATAATAATCCCTTCAGCTATGAACTTAACGGATTGACCAGCTGATAAAGTCAGTGTCTTACAAGCCATGTACATCTGCCTCAGTAGTTGAATCTTCAAGGCACAGTCTTTGGGTGATGGTGGTGCTGAGAGCATACTTTGTATTCAAAGGATAACAACACTATTTATCAAGTTAACCGAGTTCCCTCCTAGTTCTTATTGCTAAGTGTTTTCATAATGGGAGAGTTTTGGTTTCCTTCAGATGTTTAGTCTGCATCATCTGAGAAAATGCTATAGTTCCTGTTCTTTATTCGGTTGACACACCTTATTAAGATTAACTGATTTTTGAATAATTGAACCAGCTTTGCATTATGTAATAAACACCAAATAGTCATGGTATTTAACCCCTTTTATATGCCCTAAGATGTGGCCTGGTAGTAGCGTATTTGAGAAGTTTGTCTTGATCCACAAGATCTGTAGTTTTATTTTCTGGTGGTGTCTTTTATCTGATTGGATTTAGTTTTCAGCAAAAGCATCATTGGTCTCATACTGAGAGTTTTGAGTATAAAACTTTTAACTCCTTAGCAGACGTAACCATGGGACAGAACATAGGATACAAGCTTTCAGTTGAAGGACTTACTCCTGCCATTTGCTAAATATGTATTTTTGAGACAAATGATCTAGAATCCCCTCACTTCTAACCTCCTGAAAATACCTGCCTTATACCTTTTGTATTGGGATTAAATGAAGTAGTAGATGTTGATGGCCAAGCATTAATAATTACAGATTATTAAACCAAGGAAGGAAACAAAGAGCTGAGGAAAGAACAGGCCTAACTAAATCTTTGGAAGCAGAACAAAAGCCAGTGTGAAAATGAATCCTTGTTCAAAGATACTGACTAAGCTGAGTAAAATATAGTCACACATACACGTGAGTGCCATGGTCTTAGAGGGTTACCTGTATTGGGGTGGAGGAAGTCAGTATAGATCTTGCCAAGGAGCATCTCAGTTCCTTTGTGTGAATGGGATAACTGTGTGTGTGTGTGTGTGTGTGTGTGTGTGTGTGTGTGTGTGTGTGTGTGTGTGTTTACTGTGCACTAGTCCCTCTGTGAGAGTTAAATTCAGTTTACGACATTTCCATTAAATTATAACTTCCTGCTGACAGAACTTTCTAGAGGTTATTTCAAAACATACAAAGATACCACTCTAAAAAGTGACCTCAAGTGTGCCTTGTGTAGTTGAGTTTCTTTTATGAAAATATGATTACATCATTTCCTCCCTTCCTATTCTTCCTTCGAACCCCTCCTATGTATCTCCCCTCCCACCTTGCTATTCTTGAAATCATGACCTTTTGAGAGAGGACAGCATGTGTGTGTACCTAAATATATAAATGCAACCTACTCAGTCCATCGGGCGTTACTTGTATGTATTTGAATTCAGAGCTGGCCACATGGCATTGTATAACCCAGGTAGGATTGCTTCTCCCCCTCCTGGCCTCTCCTAGTTGCCTGTATCTCTTTGTCTATGGGTGGAGCCTCATGAGATGTGCCCCCTTCCACATGTCTTGTTTGTTTGGACTCTACAGAAACAAAGCCAGCCTGTGTATTCAACAGTGTGGAGTATTACGACGGAGACATGTTTCGAATGGACAACTGTCGATTCTGTCGATGCCAAGGGGGTGTCTCCATCTGCTTCACTGCTCAGTGTGGGGAGTTGAACTGCGAAAGATACTATGTGCCTGAAGGGGAATGCTGCCCTGTGTGTGAAGGTAGGGGATAGCTCCCTGGAGGCTGAATGGTTCAGAGCTTTTTGTTCAAAACCTCTCTAATTCAGAGGGATGTGAAGTCCCCTTGTAATAGCTCCATTGTTTCTTTTAGAATGTTGATAATGCATAGTGGGATATATGGAAATACCTTCCTGAGGAAAGCTCCATTTGGGGGACAGCCAGTGGTCACATGTTTTACAAGTTGACATGTGATTTCGGGTTGCTTCCTGTTCCTGCCCTGCAGCTGTAGTGGTAACTTAGTAAGTTCTAGCACCAAGCTTGTATACACCTTGGCATTAAAATTTGTCATCTGCTGTCCTTGGATTGCTCGGCTAGAGTTGGTATGGCTTGTCACCATCAGTCTTAGCCAGTCATCTCAGAGCCATGACCCTGCTGCCATTTTTCCCTGGAAAAGTTGTGCTACTTAGAGTCAGGCTACAGATTGGTGTAGTGGCAGCAGCAGTTTCAGGACCAGGCATGTGTCAGGTGTGACTTTTAGGTACCTGTTGATTCTGTATTCCTCTTTTGTTCAAGCAGTAGTATTTGCATGTTCCTCCTGCAGACTCCTCCCATTTCTGCTTGTCATAAGTAGTGAGATGTCATAATGGCACCCTGATTCTCATCTACTGCACCCTACCCCCTTAATGATCAGGAAACTGAAGTTCAGATAAACCATTGATCACCTAAGTTTGCAAGGAAGCCAAGAACAATGGGCCAGGGCCTGAAAGAGCCTGTGGTATCTCCACTGCTCAGACAGTGTTCTGAGCAATGGTCACACGAACCTCTTGTCCTGACTGGGTCACAAATCTGTAGTCCAAAGTTTACTTGCCCTCTGCTCACAAAGCACAGGGCATGGTGGCCTGTGCAGTTCTTTACTGTCCTTCTTGAAATCCTTTTGATGCTTGTGCTTTACTTATCATACTGTATTGAAGACCTGAAATAATCTAATGTAGGGCACCTCTATTCCTGACCTCAAGCAGTTGTTCATACTAATGAGTCCTTTCATTGCTTGGAAAGTATTTCAGCCAAGACAGGAGAAAAGTAGTTCATTTTTTATGTGTCACTGAGGTTTTAAAAAAAAAAAAATCACCTCAAACTTTGAACTTTCCCAATTGATTATTCTCTAACCAGCCCTAGTTGGAAGTAGAATCAGAAACTGCGTCAGGGTTAGTGAGGTAAAAACAGATAGGAACCTCTGTATTAACAGTCTCAGTGAGCTTCCTGTGCAAGCATCTGATCACCTCTCACCCCCAGAATTCAGAGCCAAGCTCAAAGCAGAATGAACTAAGCACTGTAATGTTTTTTTATAAAGGACCTGGGAAAGTCCCAAGTACCTGAGGTCTGTAGACCACTTCCATTGAACTTTTGTATAAATGCCCTCACTAGCCTCTAAAGTTAACCTGGTTCTCTCATCTTACTTGTTGACGCCAGTTTTTACATATTTTTAGTAAAGAAAATGGAGCAATCTATCGATGGTTCTCCTTACAGAGATACTTGGGGCTATTTTTGCATCCATTATTTATGTTCTTGTCCATCATTTCAGAATATTTCTTTTTATGGTAGTCTTGTCTAATTCTGTCTTTCAACCTTGTCTATTACTTAGCTGCCCAAGTTATGGGAAAGAAAATGGTATAAATTCAGTCCTCCTTCCTCTATGGGATGTCCAAACGAGCTTTGCCATGCAGACAGCTGCATTAAGGACCTACTGTGCTCCTTCCCAATGTCCTCATCGGCCTGTGGACACCATCACAGTTAGTTCACTTGGTCCCAGAAGTAACAGTTATCACTTTGAGTTCAGTGGGCAGTACTCTTTCTCCTTTCCAGGTGATGAAATCGATGTGTAGAAAATATTTAATTCAGCAGCTCAAACGACTTTCTCCAAGCCTGAAACAGACCTGTGTTTTCTCAGTACCAAAGCTTGTCTCTATCTCCATGTCTTGACAATCCTAGGAGTGATGACACCTGCATACCTGTTTCTAGGTCACATTCCTCCTAACTGCCATGTCAGAATGAAAAGATAGAAGTCCATTATGATTGCTGCCTTTGGATGTAATCCCAGGGACCACTTCCTATTAGTCCCCAGTTTCCATTGATCATAGTTTGAATAGCATTGAGGGTGGAGCATGGAGAAAACTGTCTCCAGGTGCAGGCAGGGGTCAGGTTTGGAAGGCTCAATCTCATTCTAAACTCGTGTTTTGCTGTAGATCCCATCTATCCTTTTAACAACCCTGCTGGCTGCTACGCCAATGGTCAGATCCGCGCCCATGGGGACCGGTGGCGGGAAGATGACTGCACCTTCTGCCAGTGCATCAATGGAGAACCTCACTGCGTGGCCACCGCCTGTGGGCAGAGCTGCATGCATCCCGTTAAAGTGCCTGGGGAGTGTTGCCCCGTATGTGAAGGTAAACCTTGCTTTGCGATTCTAATGAGTGTCTGGCACAATGTCTCCAATCAAGGAAGCTTCTGCCAGTATGGTCTTGTTTTCCTTTTTATTTCCTTGGGCATAATGTCTGCTTCGTGCTGTTACTAGTTGCAGACAAATTTATTATACAACCCAAATCGTCATTAGGGGAAAGTGTTGGGAATTTAAAATGAGAATAGCATGGCCTTTGCTTTAGCATTGCACATGTGCTTGTCTGTACACATTACACAGTCCAAGCATGCATACATTTTGAATCAGTGCACTGCAAGCCTACCTGCCACCCAAAGGTCAAGACAAGGAAATAAAATCGGAAGTCAGAGCCCTTGCTCAGGCACAGCATGTTCAACTTGTGGTACTTCACAGCCCAAGAATGCTGATGGCCAGAAGAAAATCCCAGAACTCTCAAAGGCAATCCGCACTGGCCTCATTCTGAGCACCCTGCTCCCTCTACAGCTAAGGCTGAGATGACCGTGACTTCCGGTTCCTCTAATTCTTTGCCTTGTGACCTGGTTCCCCACATTCACTTTGTCTTTTCCTGCTCTGGAGAGAGCAGCTGAGGCACGCTAGGCTCATTTCTGAGCCAGCTGCTGTCCAGTTCACTTCCTGTACCCTGAGAAGATAGTTTGCATGCATTCTTAACTCAGGCATGTCAGTCTGCATAGACGTGAAATGACTGAATGTTTTTACGCTGGCAGAGCCAGTAGGGGACCCATGCTTAGGAAGCATTTTGCGTAGTAAAATGAACGAATATTGGCCAGAACCTATGTTGAAAATGGATCCCTGTAGAATTGATAAACCATGTAATAAGAAACGGGCAGGCTTTCTTCCAGGAAATGATCTAATTAAGGTCTTTTTTAATAGAAAGAATTTTTTTTCCCATTTATGGTGGATTAGTTGTGTGTGTTAATTGCTATATGTGGCAAGAAGAAGCTTCTCTGATGAGGGTTGAGTGATGCACTGATCAGGGGGTACAGCATTATGTCATTACAAGTCATCTGATTGCCTGTCGTGTTCATTTAGCAGAATAATAGTAATTGGTTTTCCCCTAGGCCTGTGACGTGTAGTATCAAGAAATCCTTTGCTAGAATCTGAATTGTAGTACACTAAGACTTCAGTTTGGTTACTGGTGTATGGTATTAGCCAGCCTCACAAGGATTAGACTTCCTTAAGATCTTAAAAACCACGTAAAGAAATGGAAGCTGGTGGACTCTTGTACATTGATGTCACCAGTCCGCTTACTGTTACCCTACACCGAGTAGAGCCACCACCCTCCAAGAAGTTATAACTTCCAGATGATAGATTTTGTAGAACTCATACACTCCCTTTCCAGCCCCTAAAGGCAGCATTGTAGGGCTGCAAAGAGGCCATGTGGAAAGCTGTGTTGTCCCCCAGTGGACTTGGCAAGAGTACTTTGCTGATGGCAGTAAGGTGGCAGTGCCCAAACCTAAGTATTATGGACAGTCTGTTGTCAACCTGAAATATTAAAGTCCCAAAATGTGACTGATAAAGTAAACAAAAATCACAAATGCTTAGCTCAATAAAAACCAGCCTTTTAACCTCAAGTTTTGCTATCTACATTCAAAATGAAACTTTTAGAGTTTGTTACTGAACCAGGGTGGGGGTTTGGGAGATACTTTCCAACCAAAATAAGTTAACAAAGCCACCAGTGTGTGTGTATGCAGTTGATCTAGTCTTAGCTTGTAGAGGTCACCAGTGTGTGATCTAGTCTTAGCTTGTAGAGTTAGGAGCCTGGGTAGCCTCTCTTAGTTGGGTCACTTCGTGTTTGGGTTCTGTGGCATCTGCACAGACTTGTGACCTAATTCTTGACAGCTTAAGAAAAGAGTTACAGTGTGAGTGAGCCATTAATACCAAAAGCTTAATGGAGAACCTCCTGCAGCCTAGTAAAGACAAAGGTAAAGACGGGACACTTCACGGAGCACACTTAACTGAGTTTTCAATTAAACCAGGGAAAAGAGAAGCATGTCTATTCTGTGAGGTATGAGCTTGACATTTGCACCTAACGTTCTGGATGTCCTTTGTAATGGGCACTGTGCTGACGGCCTTGCTATCCCATTTTAGAGATGAGGAAATGAAGACTAAGAGAGACTTAGCCACCGTGTGGCATAATTGAACTTTTCCTGCCGGCCTTGCACCCAGCGTCTCCCCTTTTTTTATGAATCTTCATCCATGACTGGCTTTTGGCTCCTTGTCAGAGAGAGACTGGAGTGATATAGCAGGGTAGGAGATTGATGAAGTTTGGAAAATTCCTATAAGCATTTGGGATGTGATCACCTGTTGACCCTCCGCCCCAGTTGGTAGAACTCAGGAGAGGGTGCCCTTGAGATACCTCCAGAATTGCCTTCCAGACTCCTGTCTTGGGTGGCCCTCTTGGCCTTGACAACACAGTGATTTTCTCAGTTCATCCCGAAGCTCCTGCTGGTCCCTCTTTGTCTCTATCTGTCTTCCTCACATCTTTCAGAAGATTGCATCTTGTAGTCCTCAGAGAACTCATTTGGCTACTGTTTGTTCTTTTGTTTTTCACCTGAGTGGAATAGCAAGTTTGGTCTAGGATGGTATCAGTTCTCCAGAGATTGTCACTGTAAGATGTAATAAAGGCAGAATGACTTTTTTTTTCCATACAGAATCAAAATTCAGAGACTGATACTGAAAAGTTACTGATAAATAGTAAGCATTCTAATTATTTTTTAAATCATGTAAGTAGAGAGGGTCTTATTGTGTAAGACCAAGAAAATCTGTGCATCCATTTGAAAACATTTTTCTCAGTAGCTGTTCCATAGTACTGTTCAGTATAATGGCGAGTAATTTCAGAATTGCAAAAGAATGGGATGAAATAAGGAAAAAAGAAGCCATCAGCCAAAATCATTTACAGACAAACAGAACTACTGGCACGTATGAGATTCAGACCCATAGGAAACTCCTGCACACACACTTGCCTAGAGTGTTGACCCTCATGCTTTAGCTTTTTCTCAGGTACTCAGAATGTGAAATTAGAAGAGCCAACCCCACACAGACATTGTGGCTTTGAGTGTTTCAAAAATAACTCACAAGTTACCAAATATCGAGTTAGGATCTCCAGAGAGAGAGAGAAAACCTTGGGGCTGTCATTGTCATTAAAAATGCCTACCTTCCAAGCGACAGCATAATATGACTGGCTACTCCCAGAGGACCAGAACATGAATCTGGGAACCCTTGAAGACAAGGCTGTCACTTGACAGCTAACTTGATTCAGAAGTACTTTAGTGCTTTTTAAGTTGTCACTTAAGTACTCTTGTAATGAAGTCTTATTGAGTTATTGTCAACAGCCAATTCAGGTGTACCGATAAGCTTAAGCCATGTCGGTCTGTAGGCTTGAAACAGATTGTATCCTCCTATTTTCCTTTGCTGGTTTTTCTGTGTATCTTCTCATGTTCACCAGTCTCATTTGGTTTGATTGGTGGGTATTTTGAGACAGGGTTTTCCTGTGTAGCCCTGACTGTCCTAGAACTTGATATGTAGACCAGCACTATCCTCAAACTCGGAAGTCCGCCTGCCTCTGACTCCAAAGTGCTGGAATCAGAGGTGCCACCACGACAGCATGCCTGACTAATCTCATTGGTTTTAATTTCATTCCTAAGAGCTAGGGTAGAAATGCATGGAATAAATATGAGGTTTGCAATTCAGGTGTATATATGAAAGACCTGTCCTATGTATTTTTTAATCTAAAATTTAATGTGGAAAGGACAAAGGGATAATATCATCTTGCTTGCAGTCCTTAACAACTAACATTGCTTGCTCACTTACTGTGTCGTGAGTACAAGAGCATCATCTCATCTGATCCTGCAGCATCCTTAGAGCGGGTGGTAGGTTGTCACAGACCTCACAGCTCTTGTCACTTGTTTTGAGCTGTACAGCAAGCATGTAGCAGCACTGTGTCATCAAAGTCCAGGCTCTGAACTTTGCACCCACACTTCCTCAGACACTAGAAAAGCCACACATCCCTGGGGGATGAGGAATTTCCCATGTTCTTTTGAATTATTAAGTGATAACTATGACTACATATAAGTAGGTGCTTAAAACTTTTCAAATGAGTAAACAGTGAGCAGAGGCAGGAAAGGAGGGAGGGAGGCAGGGAGAGGAGAGGGAGGGAAGAATGAAGTAGCAAACCCAATACTTCCTTGACTCTGGATCTCCTTGTCTAAGAAATGGGATAATAAGATGGAGTCACCTTAACCAGAGCCTGAACTGCCATCTAAACCCCTGACCAGTGAAGAAAGGACAACTTTGGGATGTTTGTATGTGAGTCACATTTTGAGGTCAGACTATAGAGTGTCTCCTGTGTTTGACATTAGTGGCCCTCTAGCTCCAGATGTTGTGGCTCCACCAGCTTCCCTTTGCACACCAGGAGTTTCACCAAGTGCCCTGCTCTTGGCTCCATTGCAGAGGTAACCCCTTAGGCCTTCCATGACTGGTGTGTAAGTAATCTGAAGTTGGTTCTCTCCGGTTCAGCTCCTAAAGACTGGAATTTCAAAACTTGATGAGGTTTCCCCAGGGTCAGGCCAGTGCCAGCTGTCCTGTTGAATCCGTACTACTTTCAAAGCACACGGCGTGAATGTGTAGATGCCCCACTGTGTTGTTGCTCACTTATTTACATAGGCAAGATTGGTATTTCTTATGCCACAGTTAGGTGTCTTTTAATAATTTGGAAATTTTCTCCTCAGTACTATCACGTACACAAACTGCATAGGTTAGTTGTTAATGCCATGCAATACCTAAGGACAGTATGAAACTTTTTTTTTCTTCTTTTTAAAAACAAAATAAATTTTCTAGCTCAAGTTAAAATGAGGCTACTGCTGAGATGTGTGATAAGCTTTCTAAATAAGAAAAAAGGCAAGTCATGGGCCAGGCGTGGTGCCCACTTAGCAGTGACACCCAGTACTGGAGATAAGAGTTACAGGGTGACTTGAAGCATTACTGTCAGTCCATATTTGCTGTCTCCTTTTGGGTGGTGGTTGACCCACCCAGGTGACCACTGTGACCAGAGCGTTGTCCTGGCTCCTGCAGAGCTTCCTATAGGGAAGCAGATGATTCTGATGACCTTGAAGATTTCACAGGCAACTCCAGAATCCATCACTTTCCAAGAACTAAAAACCTTTCCTTTCCATTGCTTATTCTTCTCAGAAACCAAAGCAAAAACCCATTTTTCCCCCAGGAAGTCAAAGCTATGTGTAGGTTGTCAAAAGTTGAGTACATGAGGGTCCATCTTATTATTCTGTTTCAGTGTTTTTATAACTTTTCCCATAGTAAGTTAAAGCAGTGTTATTGGTAGATCTGTTAGTGGGAAGTATGCTGAGCATAAGGCAGACCTTGTAATTCTGTTCACCTGGACCTAAACAAACTCTTAGAGCACAGGAATAAGAAATTCATTATATACCCCCCCCCACACACACACACACGCATACACACTAATTCTCTAGTTTTAAGATGGAATGTGATTGAGCCAGAAAATCAACTATTTTTTCTGCACCACTTGGCTTTACTTACTTTGGGGCTCCTGGTTCTGCCTGGGACGCTGTGGGGATCAGACAGTAGGCATGTCTCTACCTGTATGAGGTTAGCCAGCCACTTCACCTCAACATCAGGAATCCCAAACCATGCTCCCCCAACTCACTGGAGGTCTGTGAGCTATCAAATACCCTGCCTACCTTTAGCATCAGGCTTCAGTGTTTTTTTTAGGAGAAGTATAATTCGTTCTCATGAATGTTGAAGATACAATTTGAGTCAAGCTGCCCTCCAAGTGAGATTTCAGCTGGCCTGCCAGAAGATTCTGTACCAGGCACTTATCTGGGTGGGAATTCCTTGAAACAAGGAAAACATGTTTCCAGCCCCGCCTTTCCCATAATGTTCCTTACTGCTCAGTATCTCAAATGATTAAGCTACCGCTTCAGTAGTGGGGAGTCAAGGATAGTTTGGCTGACCCCCCCTAGAAGGGCAGTAAAGTCACAGAGGCCAGAGTCGCATGTTACTAACATTCTGCCACATTGCAGGCATCAGAACTCAGTGATGGGTGGTAGTGCCTTGGTGCCATACATGCTGCTATTATTAGTAAGCCAAGAATAATAAAATACTCGTAATAGCCTCAGGACTGCTAGGCATGCTGTTTCATCTTTTAACTCTGAATGTCCTGGAAATATATTCCATAAATGGACATTAAAATATAACACAGTCTATTTTCTGCTTTGTCCAAATAAGGTCATATGTTGGATGCCACATGACCGTGTATTACCCTAGTTCTTGAACCTAAGTGTCAGAACATTTCAGTCATGATTTTTTTGCCTCTGATCATTTAAAATATCCTGAGATATTTAATATAGTATTCAAATATAGATGAAATGAATATAAAAGAAACCTGCCTCCCCATCTGACTAAGTAGGACTGTCAAGAGTCTGTGATTTTCAGAGTTATACACAGATATATTATACACAGTCCATGAGTGGCTTTCTAGTTGTGAGATCTCCCACATATAATAACAGCCAAACAGATGGGAGCCAACATGTGCAGAAGTCATTTTCCTGGGAAGAAATGCTTACCTGTCCTTGCCCACCAGCAAGGCGGCTGCTGTCACTCCTTTTTTGCATGCTTGGGCCTTTTACTTTGCACCTGATTTGAATAACACTACCAGGGTGATCAGAATGTTGCAAATACAAATGACAGTGGTCCCTAAACTGTAAGTGTCCAGTGCCAGAAACATTCAGAATTGCTGGGAGTTGATGTTCAGGCTCTGCCTCTCAGTTCCCAGATCCAGTGGTTGAAGCTGTTGAATGTTTCCTGGCTGAAGCAGCATGTGGGGATGGGCTCTGCCCCTGCTGTCCACCTCCCATACCTTAAAGGGTATTATTGCTAAGGAGCTCTCGGTTTTCTCAGGAAGATAATAATTGCATCCAATAGATCAGACCTGGCCTGCTAATTTTCATGTAATCAACAGAGGCAGGAAAACATAGTCTGGAATGCAAACTATGTGAATGAAAAATATTTAGTCATTCTTGAAATGATAGGAATGTTTTTCCAACAAGCTTAAATAAACACAATCTCTTTTTGAGACTGTGTTAAACTTTTTTTGGATAAGAGACAACTCTTGGGCAACCAAACAGAAGTTAATGAAGGTTATTAGGAGGCATGCCCTTCAGAAAAGGCTCTGACAGAAAGATTCCATCGCCCTTACAGTGCAGCTCGTCAGGGAGAGACAACTGTTCCCTTGGAGCTTTTTGTCAGCAAAAGAGGACTTGACATTTTAACTAGTAGAAACTAGTTTCCGACATTGACAACATTGTGCTTTACTGGCAATGGTGTCATATGACCTCTTACTTTTAAAATCCTCACCTCCCTCTGCCATGTCAAAAAAGGACTGTCCTTGGCATGTCTCTATTGAAAACATCCAATGGCACTTTTCCTGGGGTCGTGTTTACTTATTGCCATCGATGCCCCAAGGAGTGGTTGTCTAATGAACTTACTTTGAAGCATAGCAGCATCAAGTGTCCCTGCTTTCAAAATAATTATGCCAGCAACTTGTAGGCCTGTCCCAGGAAAATAATCGCCCAGGTTGTTTTGATTCTTCTTTTCTGAGACTGGCTTGCATGCTTGCACATCCTGTGGGATACCCTCCGCTTTGTATCCGCCTGACTCTGAAGATTTACTAGACTTTCCGAAAGGGCAGAAGTCGTTTGTGTCAGAATCTAGGGAGAAAAACATGATCGAGCCTGGACAAACTGTTCAGAAAGAGTGAAAAGTGACAGTAAAATAAAGGTGCTTTATCTTCTGTGACACAGTAATTTGCTCAGAAAGTCACTGAAGACAAGTTTCAAGTAGAACTTTTAGCATGAGCAGTATGTTGGCACAAGTATCTAGCCATTGGGTGTGAGTACTTTTTATCAGTAGTACTTTTTTGTAAGCACAACTCCTGACTTACTTATTTAAAAGCATACCAGTTCTCCTACTATGAGGCTCAGAGGCATGGACTAAAATGGGTGTAGGTGTTTCCTTCAACAAGATTTCAGATAAGTTAGACCAAGATAAGTTGTCTATAGAAAGAAACTTTGATACAGACAGTGATCCATACAGCTTAGTTTTAATAATTTAAGCTCCTGTTTCTGTTTATGACTATCCTATTTTAAGCTATTTCCAGGAACATTCTTCAGTGTGCCTTACAAGAATAAAATGATTTCACATCATCATGAAGGGCTCTGGTGAGAAACAGGATTCAGTTCCGGGAAATAGTCTCAAAGGCTTTGGTAGAGTATGGTCCATGCTTTGTCTGAGTACTAAATAGAATTTCAGCCAGGCTATCAAATGTCTGTTGTGGTGCTGTTGTACAATGATAGGGGCAGGCCGAAGGGAAAGGAGTGTTTCCTAAAGGAGGCATTTTTCTACCTAGAGATGTACTTCAGTGGCAGCCAAGTTGGTGGGAATAGCATCAATCTACATGTCAACCTCTCAGACGTTTCCAGCATGCACTCCAAGTCTAGGGGTTGAACTTTCAGGTTGATCCAATTTAGTGAGGTTTTGTTGTTACTTGTTTTAGTTTGAGTTGATTATTCAAATGTTGGCCAAGTTGTGATTTGCTCTCTGATTTTACTCTTGCATCTGAGAGATTGCCTAAATTCATCAGGTTGATTTGAAATAGAGCCCTCATTGGGTGTCCGAACCCTTGGAGGCTACAGAATGTATGGTAACTACCCATCAGAAATAAGATTTGCCAAAAGGACTCCTGATCTGTTTTGTGTACCAATATTAATAATCTAAGAAAATCTTTAATCTTTGTGGACTCTTGATAGTCTCGTAGTACTTGGTTGGGGTCTGTTTTTCAGTTGTCTGATGGAGCGCTTTTTATTTTGGTTTTTGGTTTTTGCATACAGGTTTCTCTGTGGCTTTGGAGGCTGTCGTGGAACTGGCCTTAAACTCACAGAGATCCACCTGCCTCTGCCTCCCGAGTGCTGGGATTAAAGATGTGCACCACTGCCTGGCTCTGATGGAGCACATTTAAGAGTTGTTCATAATCCACCTCCTCATCTAGCACCAGACCATACAAAGTGTGTTCTGAGAGCTGACCTCACTGTGACTGTGGTTTCTTCTTTCTATTTAAGATGTACCTGGAATCTTCCAAAAGATTTACTTCCTTTACGTTTTGCCTACATGTATGCATGTACATTCTGCACATGCCTGTTAGAGCCCCTAGAACTGAGGCTATAGATGGATGTGAGCCAAAATATGGGTGCTGGGAGTTTAATTCAGGTCCTCTGCAAGAGTAACACATGCTGTTAACCACTGAGCCATTTTTCCAGCCCTCTGTACCTGGGTTCTTAAAAACATGTATTCATCGCTGATATTATTGGAAACTGTGTTGACTCAATTGTGTTTGTGTGTCTGTGTTCCTGACCTGAGCCTTGCAGCATGGCATGCTGTGGAAAACTTTCATTCTTGTTGGATGCCTGTTGGTTTTCGTAGCAGCTCACTTTTTAAGCAGTTTAGAGACTCATTTGTTGGTGAGGCTAAAGTCAGTTTAAGATGACCTTGGGCTTTGAATGTTCAGTGGTATCTGCGAGCTCAAATCCCAAAATCATGAAGTTGCCCTCATTTCTGAGAACCAGAGCTTTTTGTTTGTTTTGTTTTGTTTTTCGAGACAGGGTTTCTCTGTGTAGCTTTTTGAGCCTGTTCTGGAACTCACTCTGTAGAGCAGGCTGGTCTCGAACTCACAGAGATCCGCCTGCCTCTGCCTCCTGAGTGATGGAATTAAAGGCGTGCACCACCACTGCCTGGGCAAGAACCAAGTTTTTAAAAGATTCCATGGAGTTTTATGCCAGATCACCTTAATTGGCATGAGGGTTCTACAGCCATGGAACCTGGAGTGAAACCATTAATCTTTGGGCTAAATGCTCCGATACTTAGGCATGAAGCTACCAGTTGAGTATGTTCTCACATTGACATAAGTTTGAGATTGCTGGCCCATTGAGATGAGATCAAACGACAGTTCTGTAAAGCTGGGTTTCCCACATCTTTTTTTTCACTTGAGAGTTGCAAAAATATTTGCAAAGATACCAGAATTGCTTGGATGATACTGTGATGTGTCTGGCCTTGTCCCTACAGATCTGTTAAGGCCCCATCATGAGAGGAAGAACAAGGCCAGCCAGGCGTATCACATTGTTTCAGCTCATACCAGATAAGCTGCCGACTAAGAGATTTCTGTTCTCTTGGAGACACCATAGATGTGGTCAGACTGTGAAACAATAACCTCAGTCTGCCACTCAGCAAAGGTGAAAGGCGCCAGTGGCCAGTCACTAACATGGTCCAAAGCTTACCAGACCATGTGAAAGGACATCACAGAGCCAGTCACATCCCAGATGCTTTTCTCGTTGTCGGTAGAGATAGAAAGTGATGCCTAAGTTACAACGGACAGGGTTGAGATTGTGAAACCAGCTGTCATTCCACTTAGCAGCTGCATTCTGAGGTCTGTCTCATTAATTAATCTATCTGTGACCAGGTCAAGCAGCATTGCCACTACTACAATCATTATAATGTTACAGCAACAAGTGCTGTTGACTTAATACGTAGCTTGACTCCTGTGTGCTGTCTTACTTTGTAGCCTAGCAGAAACGTCGTGACACAGGGATAATGACTGCTTCCATCTTACAGAAGCCCAAGGAGGTTCATGTCACATAATGAGAGCTAGTAATGGCTATGGGTTCCTCCCTCCAAATCCATGACTTTGGACTCAAACCACAGAAGAGAAGGGACTAAGATGGCGAATGTGGAAACACCTGACAGTCATGCTAATAAGAACCAAAAGCTGCTCTTGTCCCTAGCTGCATTCTCACTGTTGAGGCCCAGCAACTGTTGTTCTGACCTCTGGCTTGGCTTTTGATCTCTGGTTCTTTTCCTGAGCCTCTGCCTAGAATTCTGACATTGCTGACCAAACCATCGGGAAAACTGTTTGTTGCTCCTGCTTGTTTGGCGGTTGCTTCCTTCTTCTGTTCTTCTACCCATGAATAGCTCTCGGCTGTGTGCTTCCCCTAACTCTCCTCATACCCCTGTTTAGACTTCAGAACATCTGACATTGGTATGAACTCTTCTTTTCCTCCGAGTCCTGGTTGTCTATTCTTAATCAGACCATAAGTGTGCTGAGCCGTCGTTAAAGGTGCCCACACTTCCTCCACTGCGCTGAGTTCCTGTCAGGAATATTCTCATACCATTTTACGATTGGGCAACATTAAGAAACGAAGTAGCCCCAGAAGTGAATTCTTAGAACATTTAAAATTTGGGGGTCCCAACTTTGTGTTAAGATGTGGGCATGAGCTGAAGGTGGAGATGAACTTTGCAGGAACCCAAGCCCCCTTCCTGTGTGTCTCATGACATGAGCAGTTTCAGTTTCCATGAGTTTTCAGCATTACAAGTCTGCTGAATTCACAGCAACCCACAGATCTTCTCCCTGCTTCCGAGGCTCTCACTTATTAAGTACCGAACATGTTCAAGAGATGAACATCCTGAGACTTACTGTCCGATACACCTAAAAGGAAAGCATCAGAGACTAGGTTAACCAGGGACAGTATCAAACGTGCACACTTCTTTGTCAGGGAGTAAGCCCCGACTTAAGGTGTGTAGGTGTTGTCCCTCCTCCCTGTTCGACCAGTAATTAAATATGTAATGCAGACAATGTGCTGAGTACTGAGGTTGCAACCAGTGAGTGAGACATCATTCCTAAAGTGAGACCCTCTTCTTCCTCCCTAGCCCTCAGCCGTTTCCCAAAGGATGGGTTGAGGTTAGCAGAATTCTGACCAACTAACCCACCTGCCTATATCTAGTATCTCTGTTGCAGTGTGCATGCACGTGTTGTATGCACTGTAGCATATTTCAGTTAAAAGGGATACATTCTCTTTGAAAATGAACAACGGAAAGGCTATCAGACTAATGTAAAAGTTCTAGATTATTCTTGGAACCCAGGGATACTTTTTTTTTGAGTTATTTCAACTAAGTTAATGGAAATGGTTTCCCCACTCTGTATAAGAATTTCTTTTTAATTCTCTTTTGTGGTCACTTAATAATAATCTTATAATCATACTACTGTCTTTCCCTATTAAATATGAGATTGGTAAAGGAAGAAAAATATCTCCAATGGCCAAGATTCTTTTGAAAAAACATACAAAGTTAATATGGGTCTAAAATAAATAGATAGTTGTTTCTCTATCTGACCACAAAATAATACAGATCTTGGGAACATTTTCACACTGTTCATTTTAAAATAAAACAGAGAAAGTGCCTGCAGATAAGTGCCACAGAAACTACAAGGATGTAGGTGTTGTTATGAGAAATATATACAGAGGGGAAAGGGATGACTTGATGTGGAGTGGCTGAAAGAATTTGAAACCTCCAAATGTCAATTTTTTTTCCATGACTTAATGAGACTTTCTTAGGGACACATAAATATTCCATGGAAACTCCCACTTCCAGATTAGGGAATTTCTGTGCCCTGGCCCTTTTTTTTTTTTTTTTTTTCTTTCGTGTTGTTCTCTACATTAATAGAGTTTCCTCTCTGTCTTCATTTGGGAAAATTTTAACTTCACTCTGTGTCTCTTCCCAGCCTGCACTTATGTTGACAACTTGGTGAGGTATTAGAGTGGCATTGTGACAAGAGAGTGGTCACATCTGTAAGCAACTATGGTAACACGGTGGCTCATGAAGATGGAGCAAGACAGATAAGCCGTCTCCTACAGTTCTGTCTTGGCCACCTTCATCTCCAGTTTTATGGCCTCAGATGGGCTACCATTAACGGGGGGGGGGGGGTCGCTGGAGGAGGCCTGATAGATTTAGCCATTGAACTGCCATATAAAGTGAGAGAAGCTTTGGAATTTTCCCACTCGTTGGCTATTCACGTGGCTTAACCAGCCCCAGCCAAAAGAAAAACACAGCTTAAGGAAGAGAGTGCCTAAATTAAGTCTGAAAAGAGAGCCTAATTATTCATTTCTGTCTCTCATAATCAAATAAGCAGGCTTGGGAATTTACTGAGGATAGCTATGTAAAACATGCAGAGCATAATTTAAGCCCAAAAGGAGAAGTACTATGAGAAATAAGAGACAGAAATTAACTTCATTTATCTTATTGCTCCTACTTGAAATTTATTGCACTACCAAGAGAATGTAAGACTGCCTCTGCCCTTAAAAAGTACATTTCCTAGGAATTTGCCTCTAGTGAGGTTTTTCCAGAAAATCTTTTCTAAGTATGTGTATGGATGGGTGCAGATAGAGAGGCCCAGGAGTCAAGGGCTTTGGCTGAACAGCTGCTGTCAGCAACAGGGGTGGGGGTGGGGGGGATCCAGCCTTGCTGCTCACTTGGAGCTTAGCTCCACAAGGCAGCTCTTCAGTAGACCCTCCAAATCTAGAACCGGTTAATTTAGAACCAGTTAATTATCCCCGACAGAGTCGGTGCTGCAGTCAACCTAGGGGGCGCGCTCTGTATGCCATCTGCAGTTGTAGTTCCAACATCTTCATACACCCATGCCTGAGCTGCTAATGAGCCTTCCCAGGGTAGCTAATCAGAAAGAGTGCTTCACTCATAATCTCAATGGAGATAATTCATACTATTTGTAAGACATAACCGGCTGCCAGGCATCAAGGTAATGAGAAGAACCTTGTGCCGGTCCATTCAAAACTAGAGGCTCAGTAGAGTAAACCAGAGAAGACAAAGCCACCCATTAGCATTCTCGTTTATGCTAGCACACCTGGAAGATAAGCACCAGTGATTTTTATCAGTTGTTTTTAAAATGGATTAACAGAATTAGCAAACATCTCAACATGGATGAGGGTCAGGATGCATACTTATTCTGTCTTACTCTTCGTCTAAAGTCATGAAACTATATGGCATGCATGACTGTTGCAGAAGTTTAAATTAGCATCTCTCAAGGGTAAATTTGAGCTGTTCCTTTGTCCTTCCCTTGCTTCTGATTGGGAGAGTTCCCCATGAGAGAGAATAACAAGGAGGAAAAAAATTTTAGAGAGATTTTCAAGACAGGGTTTCTCTGTGTCTCCCTGGCTGTCCTGGAACTTACTCTGGTGATCAGACTGCCCTTAAACCCATCCACCTGCCTCTGTCTCCGGAGTACTGGGACTAAAGGTGTGTGCCACCACACCTGGCTGAGATTAGAGTAACTTAACACATCAAATCATGTATTTTATGGTCTATTGCTGTGGCCTTAGAGTTTGAACCACGCTTAAACTTTATATTTTATCAAATTCATCATAATTACAATGTCTTAATTTCTAAACCTGGTAGATAAACTAACTACCTAGGAGATACTAAAAGTATGGTCGGTGTTTTTCAGAAACACCGCATCTGGGGATAATTCCCCCAAAATATTAATATTTTCCTGAAAATGTTTTTACTAATAGTTTGCTGAGCCTTCTTAGGATATGAAAAAAATCCCTGTTTTAAGTAATTATAAAAAAGCAAAATGGACCATATACATTCGTTTATACTGTTGCATAAATATAAAAAGCTTCCTTCCAGACTTCTGGCCTCTCAGACCTGAAACAAAAATCGGTGGCTGAATGTCTGCGTCCCTGCCACAGTCCCAACACTTGTTGTAAAACTATTTCTTCCAGACAGCTTAGGGTGCTCAGGAAGTCTTTAAAAAGTCATTGAGGAAAGCATCAGGTTGAGGAGAGCAATGGTTCCCATCCAGATGCAGCATAGGAAAACAGAAACTGGATGTAGACATCACAAACACCCATTTTTGTTCTTTATTGCTTCTAGGCTCAGAAACCATTTCTAGAATTCTTCTCCACAAAGAAGCTGTGCCAGGGTTCCCTTTAGAAATAGTTGTAGACAAAGGCAGTGACCTCCTGCTCCTTCCAGGCTTCTTCCTTTGGAAGATGTTAAGGTAGTTCTTGAATCCCTCAGTTAATTCAATAGGAGATGAGATGGACTTTTAGAATGGTCCCATTAGCATCGATTCATTGGATTACCCTTGCTGAAACCTGCCTTGTGCAAGCTTTTTCCTGTTCTCACAGAGGACACAGGAGACACCTATTTATCTCCTTTGCAAGAGGTCTACTGATATAACTCCACCTAGCCGATGTCTGCAGACATCATACACGGGGAAAGCTCCAAAAGTGTTACTTGGACCTCTGTTCAGCCCAGATCTGTCCACCAAACTTGCCAAGGGAAGAAGAGGACTGCCATTAACCTTCTAGAAGGCATGGACTATCTGACACATAATTCCAACGTCATACCCTCCTATCATACAGGAACACAGAATGTAGAGTGTAAATGAGAATTACTTTGTACCAGGCCAAGATCCATTAGATAATTTCATATACAAAGGGCTTCAATAACCACCTTCTAATACACAGGCTCCAGGATATTGTGACTTTTGAGATAAGCAAAAATGCATGTTTCACATAATATGTCCTCTGTACTCACAGTTTCAGACTCTTCACAATCACTTCTTTTATACTAAGAATGTACTTGGATTAAAACCTGTTTTTTAAAGAAAGAAAGGAAGGAAAAAAGGCGGGGTGGTGGTGGTGGTGGTGGTGGTGGTGGTGGTGCACACCTTTAATCCCACCACTCACTAGGGAGACAGAGGCAGGTGATCTCTGTGAATTTGACGCCAGCCTGGGCTACAGAGTGAGTTCCAGTACAGCCGGGGCTATACAGGAAATCCCTGTTTCAGGAAACAAACAAAAAGGAAAAAGAAAAGAGGAAAAAATCTCACCAGCTTTTGGTCATGATTCTTTTAGAACTGTAAACTCAGTGTTACCTTAAAATGCCTCAGTTCAACATGGTGTCCAAAATGTCTCACTTCAGAGTTCATTACTCAGAATACAGAATTGGATTTCAGCTTTCTTGACCATACTTCCTTACTCACAAGACAAAAGAAAAGAAAGAAATTGCCCTGACATAGTAACAGGACCAGTTCTAAGATTGCATATTAATACTCTGGGTGGAAAATGGACTCTGGTTGAAGGTGGTAGGGTATTTTGTAGCCTGTTTATGCTTGGATGTTTTTGTTGTGATGATTTCACAGAAATAGAATTACTGTATAGACTCGGACACAAGGAACTGAGCCAATGTTCGGGGAGTACTGAAAGGCAATATTCTGTGACCTCAGATAAATATTAAGAGACAGCTAGTTGCCTACCTGTGTGTCTATTAAGATTCAGCAGTTATTCCAGGGACACAGAACAGCAGCAGCAAGGACACAAGACATGCATTACCACCCAGAAAGCCTTTGAGCTTTGTTCCTGTTTGCATTTGAATTAAAGTGATCTACTGATTTGGTAAAGGTAATAAAATGAGATGTCAGATACTAAGATGCTTCCTGAAAGTTAGCTATGGGAAGTTGCTCTCACAGTAAATATTGTTGGATTCAGCGGAAACTGAGTAACTCCAGAGTAAATTGACAGTTTTCAAAAATAAATGATTTACTGAATTTCTCTGTGTTTTTCATATTAAGTATTGACTTTGCAATGTATGTACTTGTCAATATTTTCCACTAATACAGGGAAAAAAGAAGAATGGAAAATACTAATTTTAGAGGCATAGATTAATGTTTTACCTCTTGCATATGGCCATGTTGTCTGAGGTCTTAAAGGCATTCATCCAGAAGGGCTTACTCTACCTAAGATATTTTAAATGGACGCTTTAGAATCAGTACATACTCAGCAGCCTTTCTGTGCATTAAGTTTCGTTTGTCTCGCTGAACAAAAGGTCATTATGCCAAATGCTGCAGGTGAACACATTGAACACACTCCCTGCTCTGGAGAAAGGTGGTCAGCTGCACGTCTGGGACACACCCAGCTGCTTAAGGTGTTCGAGTAAAAAACATGGGCTCCTCAGGTCAACTGTGCTCTGATCCTCAGGCATCCTAGTCTGTATTTTTCTCTCACTTCCTTGCCTCGGGTCAGACTCCTAATCCTATCCATTAATCATATATAACATATACACCAGAAACTAATCTATACATCACTATTGAGGAAAAGTATCCTTTGGAGGTGGAAGATTGTCCTTGTGAACTTGGAGAACATGTTCTCTTACCACACCCTTAGTAAAACCTTATCCCTTCCTGTGATTATTACACATTCTTTAGTGTCACTTTAATCTTCCCAGATATATTTTTCCATAATATATTCCCTGAAAGTAAAATTTTCTCTTTAAGTTCACATCTCAGATGTCAGTAAAGAATACAAAGATCTAGTGTAAATATGCACAAGATGTTTCTTTACCCACTAGCTGTCCGCTGGAGCAGTGTGTGCGGAGGTCAGAGTCTGCCCCCAGTCCTTGGTCTGTTAACTCTCTAGAATATAGCACCCCTTCCTCACTGGGGTAATCTTTAATGTGGTTTACTTACAGCTCATACCTATCTTCTTTTATATTTTACACCTAAATAGAACAATTTTGATAAAACGTCATCAGTCTTGTGGTCGAGCACTAGAACAAAACTGTTATTTGGGGTGACTAACAAGAGTCTGATTTTAAAAAATGAATAGGTTTGGAAACTAGAGATGTTTATTATACATTTTAAGAGAATGTGGGGCAGAGGTAACACTGTATCAAAGTCATTGCGTCTTCAAACTTGCCTAAATTTTACTTTTTGGTATTTACAGTTGCCTACCAGAAAGACTACTTTAGTCCTTGAAGGAAAAGAGAAAATTTATACCAATGGGAAGTTTGTATAAAAATCTCAAGAGGATAACACTTTAATAAACCATGTATTACAAAAGAGTGGAGAAAGCATGATGCCCTAATCCTGTACTCTTTTACCAGGAGAATGCTGGTAGAACATCTTATGAATAAGTCAGTGTTGTCTCCTACATCCAAAGAGTTGAATCACTGTCTCATTTTAGGAGGCAGATAAAAATGTAGAACACTTGATTGTAGCAGCGGCAACACGTATTTTGGCCTGTCTTCCTTAGTAAGGGAGGATGAGACCTGAGAAGATAGTGTGGACGAATGGAGTGTTGAATGGCAGGCTAGGAACCTCTGCTCTGTTCTGTTCCCAGCCTGCTACTGGGTTGCTATGTAAACCTAGATAAGCCACTTAGGCTCTGCATCTCATATTTTCCATCTTTAAAAATATAGGTAGAGACATTCTGTACTTGGCCATTTCACAAAGATATCATGAGAAATGGCTTGCTTTGAAGAAGTTCAGCCATCTTTTGGTTGAAAGGATGCTGTGTAAATGCATCAGTGTCTGTTTCCTTTGGCAGTGCTATTCCTGCTGCCTAGTATTTCATAAACCATCTCTTCCCAGTGTACCAGAGAGCTGGTGCCATTAACTAAGCTCTGTACTGAAGTAATGGCAAGAATGGGCGTCTAAAACCCAAATGGGAATCTTGGGTCTACCACTTGATCCTAAAGCGACCATAAACAAATCAAAATCCTCAATTTTCTCATGTGTTAGTACACGGGGATAATGGTAACAGCCACCCCAGCTGAGGGCAGTGACACTTCAAGGTACTTTCGAGCAATACATATACAATATAGAAACAAAACAAAAATATGCTTCATGCCCAGTGCAGTTCTTCCTCCTTAGAATGGCAGAGGAGGGGAAAGCATCCCCCTCACCCCGATTATAGATTCCTCCAAAATAGAAGCTGGTCCTTGCTCCTCAATGGTTATATTTCACCTTGCCACTCTCACAAGCTTCTGGGCCCAGGGCATAAGCTCTTAACCACTCTTGACCATCACATCATCTATTGTAAGTGATAGTGTCACAAAAGAAAATCAGATGTTATTCTCAAAAACGTATCTGATCTGCAGAGAAGGACGAGTGAAGAGCAAAGGGATCCAGACCAGGCTGGTGAAACCCACAGAAACAACTAACCTGAACATCGGGGAACTCTTGCTCCCCAAACTAATAGCTGGGATACCAGCATGGGACTGATCCAGACCCCAGGAACATGGATTTCATTGAAGAAATCTATAGGACCTCCTATAGTAGTTTAGTACTTATCCCTAGCATAGGTGTGGACTTTGGGAGTCCATTCCACATAGAGGAATACTCCCTGAGCCGACACATGGGGATGGGCCTAGGCCCTATCCCAAAGGATTCAATAGACTCTGATGACACCCTATGGAAGGCCTCACCATCCAGGGAGAGCAGAAAGGATATGTGATAGGTAGGGTTTTAGTTTAGGGAGGGCGGGAGGGAGAAGGGAACTGGGATTGTCATGTAAAACAATCTTGTTTCTAATTCAAATAAAAAATCTGGAAAAAAACGTATCTGATCTATTAATTTTACAAAATGCTAACATGAGGAGAGGTACTGCAGAATGGGGAATAATTGATAATTGGCAGTTATGTCACTATAGAAAATAAAACTCAGGGGCTAGAGAGATGGCTTTCTAGTTGGTAGCATGCTTGCCATACAAATATAAGAACCAGAATGTAATTGTCAGCACCCATCAAAGAAAAGAAAAAGGCCATGGAAAGTGTACGTCTATCATTCCAACTCTGGGAAGACAGAGATCTGGGCAGGCTGATCCTTGGAGCTCACTGGCCATCAAACTTAGTGACATCAGTGAGCTCCAAGCTCAATGAAAGGCCCTGTCTCAAAAAAAAATGAAGTGACAGGTGATTGAGGAGGCTAAGATAACCAACATTCATCTCTGTTATCCACACACGTGCATAAATGTGTACACCTACACACACATACACACACACACACACACACACACACACACACACGTATAAAACAAAAACAAAACTTTGCAACTGTGGTCGATAGTGATGGAATAACGCAGTATTGACCTCTGGCTTCTACATATAGACATGCATCCATACACACACACACATACTATAGACTACACACATACATATAACATACACTTATTATACATAAGCTCAGAAAACAAGCAGGAAGAAAGAGAACAGGTACATTTAAGTGGAGTTTATTCTAACCTCACTTCTCTGAATTTTATAGTAATGACCTGCCAGAAAATGTTGTTTGAGGGTAGAAAAAGGGCACAGACTGCTGAAATACAGGGCAGTGGAGTGACAGGGAAGCCACTCCAAAAAGGTAGCACTGTGGTTGAGCACTTGCCTCATATCTGTGGAGCCCTCTTTTTCACACCCACCAGAAAAAAAAAAAGTGAAATATGGGCATTATCAAAAACTGATTAGAAATACATGTTTCATGAGTTAATGGCAGTACAGAATTGTGCAAGTTTAGGGTTTGATAGAACTATTGATGGGACTTTTGTACTCACTGTAATGTGGGATTTCAGAGACTGAATACTATGTAAGAGGTAATAACATGTTTCATTGATTCTTTTTCTCTTTGTATATTATTAGAACCAACCTACATCACAATTGATCCGCCTGCGTGTGGGGAGCTATCAAACTGCACTCTGAAAGAGAAGGACTGCATTTATGGCTTCAAACTGGATCACAATGGCTGTCGAACCTGTCAGTGCAAAAACAGTAAGTAGACAGATACCCCCCTCCCCCGAGGCCTAATAGGATCTTGTCAAAGCATATTATATGATTGAATATCTTTTTCACTCTTGTTCAGACATTGCCTTGACAGCCTGTGAAAGGGCGGTGTGGGGGGGGGGGAGCAGGGGAATGATGAACTGAAACAGTTTTGCAGTCATTTAGGGAATGCCCTGTGCTTTCTTATAGTTCCCATCTAGGTTTCACTGTGTTTGATACATCCTTGCTGAGGTGTTTACAGCCCTGAGTGGCTAACCCTTCCCATGGTTATCCAGTGACAAGAACATTGTATTTTTCCCTTTCTGTACATGGCAGTCATAATCCTTTAAGAAAATACTTCACTCAGGACCTGGGGAAATGGCTCAGTGAGAGAGCACTTGCTGCAAAAACATGGGGGCCTGAATTTGGATTCCCAGCAGACATGTAAAAGTTGGGTGTGGTGGCATGCACCTGTGACCCCAGCTCTGGGGAGTTGGGGTTATAACAGACAGACAGGAGGAGCTTGCTGGACAGCCAGGCTAGACAGAGGTGAGTTGTAGGTTCCCTGAGAGACCCTCTCTCCAAAATAAGGTGACAAGTGATAGAGTAAGATACCTAACATTAACCTTTGGCCCACACATACACTTATATATAGAGACAGACAGACAGACAGACAGACAGACAGACAGACAGACAGACAGATAGACACACACACACACACACACACACACACACACCAGAGAGCTTCATTTTATTGACTCTCAGCTCTACCTCCATGCAGATTCCAACCATGTCTCTGAGCCATGACGTCTGAAGCTAGTCGGAATATATAACATTTCTCCCATAGGCAAAAATACACCCCATACATTTTAAAACTATTTTGAATTCTCTTAACTCCTCAACCAGAATAAGCATCCCAAAGTTCCCTTCTTCATCACCTGTGTGGCATGCTTTCTAGAGCTTGCTCTTTTTCCACCTTCTAACACACAGGGTGCTATTGTCCTTACCTAAAATGTGGCTGAGAAACAAACAAAACAAGACTCTAGAATTTGGTCTGAATTCAGTGCTGTTTCTTGCATGCATTTATTCGACTTAGCTCTGTGGCTTGAACACTGGGACTGGTACTGAGTTTATAAGCAGCCAGTGCCCCTAAGTACTTTTAGGTCAGCTGCTGTTAGGTGTTTATCCTTTCTATGTTAGCATGTTGCAGTTTGGAGATCCTATAACATAGGACCAAGTATAACAAGAAATTATGCAAATAGTTTAAAGCCATTTTCTAATTAGACGAAATTGTTTTTTTCTGGTTTTTTTGTTGTTGTTTTTTAATTTTGATAGTGTGATCTTATATCTTCTGCCTCCCGGCTTATGGTAAATAAGTACAACTTACATGTCCTCTTAATCACTGAATTAAAATAAATGAAACTGTACAGAAACGAGGACAGAAAACCAGTGGTACCAACAAACTTCCTGTGTCATGACACTGAACACCATCTCCACTCTTCCAGTGGCACAGGTCAGCTGCACCCCCACAGGTCTTGACTCACACTCTTTCAGTACTCTCGGAATTCAAGGCTCGTTTCCTACCACAAGGTTAGGAACTCTTCGGAACAAGCCAAAGCTGGCGGGAAACAGTTGTTCTTCCTAGACTGACTTTCAGGGAGTTTGGAACCCCCTGACTTTTTGAGTGACATTGGTTCTATTTTCTGAAATCTTTTCCTATCATCTCTGATCTCTCCCAAACACAGACAATGATTCTATAATAAGCAACTTCTCTGTGGGCTTCAGGGTATAATTATCCTGGGCTTAGAGGCTTGGCCCGATGGATGGCGAGAATGTACACTTCCTGGGGTATCAGCTCCCTCAGTCTAAGGTGCCTCTCAACTGTAGCAAGCCATCATTTGTGCCAGTATTTTTGATGGATGATAAAACACAGTCTAGGAGTTGAATCATGCCATGTCCTCCAGCTCCAAACTACCGCCATGCCATCTGCACAGGGGGTTACTGCTTCAAGGGTTTATAAACCCGGCATGCTTGGAGTTGTTGCAGTCTTAGGGTTTCAGGTAAGCCTCTCCACCAGGGGTGGTCCTGCCTTCCTGCACCTGCCTCTGTGTGCTGTAAGGACCGGCCCCTGTGCTGCCTCTTAGACGTTCCTTGGGGAAGCCAAGTCTGCTGGGGAATTGCCTTGGCAGCTTCGTTTGTTTACATAAATCGCCAACCTTGTCTTCTTAACACCAGGATAATTGGTGGTTGTGTCATGAAGTGTTTATTCTGCAGGCCTCCCGGTGCCTCTCGAGCTACACATTCTTTCTCAATATGGGATCATACCTATTTTTTTTTTCCTGAACTCTATGAAGCCTAAAAATACAGAACTAATGTTCACCGGTTGCCTCACTCACTCTCTTCACCTGGGCTTTGTTTTTATGAAATTTTGGCCACCCAGCCACATTCATGTCAGGTTCCTGTCACTGATTTGAACCTGTAGAAGCAGTTTCCCTCATTTGTCACTGAGGCAAGTGAAAGGCAGTGGCCAGGCTTTCAAGCTGGAGACTGAGGAAGCTGCCCCGCTGTGCTCTGCCTTGACATTGAGTACCTCTTGTATTTGAAGTTTTCAAAGGCATAACTATGGACACTACTTGTCATAAACTTCCATTTCATTCACATTTAGGAAGAAATATATATAGGAGAATGTTGTATTTCGTGCCTATGATTTTTTTTTTACATAAAAATACTACATTCAGGGTTTGAAAGTTTTACTTACTTAGAGAAATACCAAGTTTTTCTCTTCTCCCCATTTCCTTTCACCACCTGCCCTGTTCCAGGTAATGTGTTAAGGGTTCAGACCACTGTGGTCAATGCAACACATGACATAAGGGAAAAACTCCAGTAGCCAAACAAATGAAATACCACCATGCTAAGTCTGCTACTGGAGTTTACAAGAGTAACTCCTTCCCAAAGATTCAAGCTTTTGGTCATAGGGGCGTTGGGAAGTCACTGCCTTCTTTCAGAACATGCTTACTTAGTACGTCCAACTTTGCTCTGCAGTGATTGGCTAAATGAAGAAGCAAAGAACCTTCGGCATCAGGGATGCCTCTGGATTAGGGCTGTCTGATCCCCCTTGGAGGTCTGACTGCTCCAGTCAGACATCCTTCTCATCACCCTGAGCAGCCTGGCCTGGGGTTGGTCTTGGCAATCCACTTTCTGCTCCCCTAAATGTAAGGCTCAAGACTGAAGTTGCCAGTTTGTATCTCACACAAGTTGAAGCATGAATTTTGCCTCCATCTCTCCACTCCTGTTGGCCATCCTGACAATTTTGAGTCAGGGCAGACTACAATGGAGGGATTGGGATAAGGGGCTCTACTTGTGTCCTTCACTCTGTGTCCTCATCTGTAGAGGACAGACACTAGTCCCTAAGTAGTGGGGTATTTTGAGGACTGAGGGAGTAGATGCCAAGCGACTTTTATTAGCTGGCAAATGGTAGCTGTTTCCTCCACACAGCAGCTGTTTGTACCATTTCAGCCCAAGCTTTCGAACATGGAAAGTGCCCAGCCCCCTTGCTGCTCCCTTGTCCTGGCCTACCTGTGGCTCTTCTGGTCCTTTGAGGACACTTCCATCCACAACCTGCCTTTCACTCTCGAATTTGTGCCTCACACGTCTTCCTCTTCTTGGTTTACTGAAATAGTCCCTTGTAGTCATGGAGAGCAGTGTGTTTTGTTCTCCATTGCAGCAGCTCAGTATGTATTCATCTGGACTAAATTCTCCCTTACATTATTTTTTTCATCTTATTAAAACCTTTTATATACAGTAGTCCTAACCATGAATACCTAAGTTTCTTTTGGACATTATACCCAGCTCCTATTGACATCAGGATTTCTTAAAACAGGGTCTGAGGAGATGGCTCAGTTGGTAGAGTACCTGATACACAGCATGAGAACATGAGGTTAGATCTGAAGCACCGGCACAAAAAGCTGGGCATCCCAGTGCATCTGTGATCCCAACCCTGGGAGGCAGAGACAAGAGGATCCTGAGGGCCTGTGACCAGCCTGTCTGGCCAATCACTGAGCTCCAGGTTCAATAAAAGACCTTCCCTCAAAACAAAGCAGATGGAGACCAGGGAGAAAGACACTTGATAGTGAGCTCTGGGCTCCAAACATGAATGCATAAGTGTGTATATACATACACAGAGAGAAAAGGAATTCTTAAAACAAGGTCAACACCAACATCTCGCCTTGCTTCCTGATCTGTCGCTCACTCACTCACTGGCTCTTTTCCTTTGTCTAGCATTTGTTGAGTGCCTACTACTATAGCCAAGACTATAGAAATGACATTTTTATAGAAGAATTTTATTTAAAAGGCTATCAAAGATGATAAAAACGTCTTTAGACTTGACATTATAGGCAGTTGGTTTGGGGCTTAATATAAAAGCCTTAAAGAAACATATCCTTCGGAAGCGTGTGGCATGTGCCAGGCATGGTAGCAAACACCTGAAGCATTTGTTTGAGGACAGACTAAGTTATATGGCAAAATAGTGTCATAAAAAAAAAAAATCCAGGGCTGGGATTTTTCTTAGTAGATAAAGTACTTAGCCACCATGCAGCAGGCATTGGTTCAATCCCCAGGACCACAAAAGTAAAGAAGCTGGGAAACACAAGACAAAGGATGTTTGTTTGAACACAGTGTGGTTTTGATGTTCTAAGCTGTAGCAATAACATGCCTGCAAACCTGCTAAGCAGAGTAGGACTCATCAAGAATTTAAATCACCCAGACTCAGTTTCTGAAAGACACGTTTGCAATAAAAAGGAATATAAGAAATGTCAAAGAAAGTGCAACGGCAACAAAATTAGAACTAAAACCCTTTAAGAGCTAATAACGTAACACTTTGTTGACACAAGCATTAATAACGTTAACTTTTTAACCAAAATATTTGTTGCTGTCAGGAAAATGAATATACTTCAGCTTTACTGCCCACATTGCATATTAGTTGAATGGCATCAGTCGTTTAATGTCTTATTACCCACAGCTTTGAATCAAACAGGTTTCACTGGACTATTGGTAAACTCTTCTCCAGTTTTAGCATCTGTTGATTTCAGGAACCAGTAACACTTTATCTAGAAGCTGATTCAGACATATGAAACTGATAGCAAAGAAGAAGCCAGTGTTGTCCATCAGGTCAAGTGTCTCAGGAAGATTGTAGCATCCAGGAAGCAGGCACCACATTTTATAAACATTGTACTTCTCAACTACACCATATCACTGGGCAAAATTGAGACCAACTTTTGCTTTTTCAGTTTTCTTGATCCAACTATTTCAGGAACTTCATGATCTTTGTTTTTCAAGACATGTTTCTCTGTGGCTTTGGAACATGTCCTGGAACTAGCTCTTGTAGACCAGGCTGGCCTCAAACTAACAGAGATCCGCCCACCTCTGCCTCTCTGCCTCTCTGCCTCTCTCTCTGCCTCTCTCTCTGCCTCTCTCTCTGCCTCTCTGCCTCTCTGCCTCTCTGCCTCTCTGCCTCTCTGCCTCTCTGCCTCTCTCTCTGCCTCTCTGCCTCTCTGCCTCTCTGCCTCTCTGCCTCTCTGCCTCTCTGCCTCTCTGCCTCTGCCTCTGCCTCTGCCTCTGCCTCTGCCTCTGCCTCTCTGAGTGCTGGGATTAAAGCCTTGTGCCGCCACCTCCTGGCTTCGTGATCCTTGTTAATTGATTGTAGGTTGGTAGAAATCTCCAATATTCACAAGTTTGAAGTGTGACCACTTTATGTTTGCATACCTGCAGGTTGTATTATGTTCACTGACGGCAAGGGATGGATGATGCCCCTCATAGCTGGGTATCTCTTGGCCCTGGAACCTCTTTTCCTGAATGCAAGGCATTTACTGTGGACTTGCCATTGATTAGCCACAGTGTACAACCCCTATGCTTAGCCATTCTTTATCACTTTCTCTTGAATGGCAATTGCTTCTGTCAACTAGAAAGCTTTTTAGCTCATATAAAACCCATAATGCCTAAAAAACCCAGTAACATCAGGAGGCCACCCGTGTTCCATAACTGCCATAAGCCATATGCTAAAACTTTGTAAACTTATAAGCCCCACATCTTAATCTGTCTGTTTGCTTTGATAGTGTATTTCCTTTAAGGACAGTCCATCACTGATAAGCATGAACATCTAGGACTACCATCCAATCTTTTGTGTTCTCCATTTCAGAACTACAACATAGTTTTGTTTTGGGGTTTGTTTGGTTTGAGATGTTTAACAAGTGACAGTCTTTTAAGAACTATTTAGTATTACCAGAGAAAGCTTGGTCAAGTTCTCATTCCTCTATCAATAAAGCAATACCTGGTGAAGTGAAGGAAAAGCAGCACCAATAAATGCATTCATTCAGCAGTTAGCTGTCGCCCCACATCATGCTAAGTGTGATAGGCCCTAAACTGTGGACATAGAAGAGAAACTGCCCTAGAACTCTCTCTTTTCTTTTTTCATGGAGCAGAATTGAGCTGAGAGGCTACAGATGGATGAATGGCTCCAAGTGGAGTCATCAGTCTACCTTCTGGTGAATGTCCTGTATCTTTGTTAAGCACAGCAGCTTTATGTGGGATCCTTTCCTATTCATGAGTTCACATGGTGGTCACCTTCCCATTGCTGGGACAAAATTTCTGAAAGAATTGGCTTCTGTGGAAGAAAGGGTTGTTTTCACTTACAGATTCCAAACTTTGAGTCTATTCTGTGGGCTTGTGACCAGTCACATCCATTATGGTGGGAACACATGGGAACCTTATGGTTACCAGCAAGTAAGAGAGAAAATTGGGAAGGAAAAGGTTAAGAAATCTGCTGTAAGAACTTGTCTCTAGTGTTCTAGTCTCCCTCCCTCAGGCCTCATAGCTGGAAGGTTCCACCACCTGAAAGTGGTGAGACAAACTGACCAGTAAGCTTTGGACACGTGGGCCTCTGGAGTTTCTTTCAAACCATAGCACAGAGATAAATTAAAGACAAATATAATTTTTAAAATTCATTAAACTTTGCAATGCTTCCATGGCTGTTAAGGGTGAGTGGAGAAAATTCTAGATCAATGTCTGTGGAACGGGTTCCTTTTTAAAGACTAGAAGCACAAAAGAAAGTGTCCCTACACTCCCGTGTGATTTGAGGAAATTACTCCCCAAGAATGTGACAAGTTCTAGGCGTGTTTGTAATCCGTCTATTCCCAGACATAATCCACTTCACGCCTTGACTTTGAAACCGTTATAATAGAAAACCCGGATCAGCTAGGGTTTCTATGTTGAGACAGAAAAGTGGCTCTGACACCTGGTCTGTCTTTCACCATTCCTGTCAGAACGGGATGAAAAGTAATGACCTGCCTCCAGGTCTTGTGATTCCAGATTTCAAATGAGCAGCTAGACTTTCTCTTTTAAGGATACAGATTAGCATTTCAGTTTCCTCACCATGTGATACAGACCTGTGAGGTTACATTAAACAAATGTAATGCAGTTTCAGATGATGGCGAAGTAGGAAATCATACCACTGATCACATCCTCCTTTATAAAAGACAGCACATTAAATAGGGAAGGATGCTAGGATTCCCAAAAGAGTCTGTCATAGAAGTGTTTGTGTAATACACAGACCTGTTTCACCTACCAGTTATAGTTAATGTTTAATTTTAGGCTATAGGACTTGGCTGCAGAACAGGATAAACGTGTTGTGACTTTGTTAGTGACCCGTGCATTAATGCAGTATTTACACATCTGAGATGCCCTCGTAAAATAACAAACAGTTCGTTTGTCAACCTCATAACAATAGTCTATGTTCTTCATCTTACCCATGTACAAAACATCATTTAAGTAGTGACATTCTCACCATGTCTGCCTTCTTCCCTAAGATCCATGCTCTTTCAAACCCCACATCTAACTTAGATGGACCTCAAACTGCTCTTACATCCTAGGGCACGTTTACCACCTTGACATTGTTAATCTCTCTGGTTTCCAGTAGTTTCTTCTGAGAGTACTGCTCCTCCCGTTTCTCTCTAATGTCTAAAATAGTGCAGTAAGCGACTAACAGAAGACAATTAGGCACCACTCCGGATTCTGCTAACAAGGGATGCCTTAAATATTTCAAGTAGTCATTGGTAACATATTAATATGAATATCCCTTCTAACTTGCATTTTTTAGTCAGCTATGTACATTGCCATACCTGGATATTTGTCAACATAGTGGGACCAACATAGCTAAACAGAACACTGGTTACTTGCTTTCTATTATGTAGCAGACAGGCTTTTTTCAAAGAAAGGAAGAAGTCCCAAATGCTACACAGTCTGTCATGTTCTGTGATGATAACTCCTATGCACAAGTAAGTGTATTGTGAGCATTCAGACATATGTTTTACCTCTGATAAAATGTCTAAAATGAATCTGGACTGTAAACTTCTGATTGTCATGTTAGTGTAAATTGCCATTAGTGGTTTGAGGTGACTGCAGCCAGTCATTACTTATTAATGGTGACCGGCCCAGTCTCTGTCCCAGGCCTGGCAGATTCAATTAGGCTTCAGAATTCCATTTCAGAGCTGGACTCTGTTTCATATATCACCACCAAAACACAGAGCCATGTTGTGAGAGCCGTGGAATAGGACCGTCTATACCTGTTAACTGTGGCTTGTGCTCCAGCAGAACTGCAGTTTAACTCTGTGTAAGCTCGGCGAATTCAGGGCAGGCATCAAAGCCTCACGTCATGCTCTCTGGTCTGTTGTCTTTGGAAGCAACTTGCCATCCATGTGTCTCCACAGGGGAGGAACTATGCTTAGGCCTTAAACGGGGCTGCACCTTGGACTGTCCCTTTGGTTTCCTCACCGACGCCCACAACTGTGAGCTCTGTCAGTGCCGCCCACGGCCCAAGAAGTGCAAACCCACAATGTGCGGCAAGTTTTGTCCCCTTGGATTCCTGTACGTATTTGTTAGTATTTTTTTTCCCAATTCAGAAATTAAGTGACTTGCTGAAGTGGTCAGACCTGTGTTGGGGGCTGTTTTGCATGTGTGTGAATGAGCCAGTGGTGGTGTGATTCAAGAGGAACCCCACTGTTTATATTAGGGGATTCAGAAATGAGTGAAATCCTTGCCTCCAGATATAGGCATCAAGTTCTGACGTTTTATATGAAGACAGTACAGATACACTGTGGGTAGGTTATTAAATATTCTTTATTGAGTCATACCCAAATCTGGATTATTCTGTGGGAAAAATAAACTCTACCAAAAAAAGGAGCTGCTTTGAACTGGCTGTGGTGGTGCACACCTTTAATCCCAGCCCTCGGGGCAGAGATAAGCAGATCTCAGTGAGTTCGGGGACAGCCTAGTCTGCAAATTGAGTTCCAGGCCAACCAGCATAGTGAGACCCTGCCTTTAAAACAAAGAATAAGAAAATCACCATTCACATTCTGGTTTTATCATTCTGACATTTCCTGTCTCCTATTTCAGTCTTGTGGCTGGTGTGTGTGTGTGTGTGTGTGTGTGTGTGTGTGTGTGTGGTGTGGGTGTATGTGTGTGGTGTGTGGTGTGGGTGTATGTGTGTGGTGTGGGTGTGATATGTGTGTGTTGTGTGTGTGTGTGTGTGGTGTGGGTGTATGTGTGTGGTGTGGGTGTATGTGTGTGGTGTGTGTGTGGTGTGGGTGTGATATGTGTGTGTGTGTGTGTGTGTGTGTGTGTACACATAAATATATTTATATTCTCATTCCTCAAATCATGAGGATCTCAGACTCATCCTCTTTTGTCCATTTTCTTCTGTTGTACCTTTAAAATTTACTGCCTTTTAAAATTTGAGCATAATTCTCATTTTAATTTTAATACTTCAGTTAGAAACATTATTTCAAAAAAAATTTCTATTAAAAAGAAACAGACTTGTTGTCAAAGTCTGTAATCTCAGGATCTGGAGTCTATATCTAGTTCAAAGACAACCTGGAGTACATGAGACCCTGGCTCAGGAAAAAAAAATGTTCCCACCATTAATCATCACTATTCTTAATTGTAAGACACAAATGTGATACCAATACAGATATAATTATTTGGGCTAGACAGATGGCTCAGTGGTCAAGAGCACATACTGCTGGCCTGGTAAGCCTTAGCAGCATTCGGCCACCTGTAATTCCAGCTCCAGGGGTCTGATGCTCTTTCTGGAGTCTATGAGCAGTTGTGACACACCACACCACACCACACACACACACACACACACACACACACACGCGCACACGCACACGCGCACACAAGTAAAAAATAATTTCAAAATACAATCATTTTATAACTTAACTGTTGATACAAATATAAAGTACTCTCCAGTCCAGTAAAGCAATTAATAATTAATAGCTTCTAAAACCTCAGGTTTTTATTAATTTTCAGTATATACACATTTACTTACTTACTTACTGATAGGTGTGTGTGTGTGTGTGTGTGTGTGTGTAATGTTTGTGCTATGGTATGCATGTGCAGAACAGCTGACAGCTTTTGTAGGGGTTAGTTTTCTTCTTTCACCCCGTGGATTCTGGGAAGCAAACACAGTTCATTGGGCTTGGTGGCAAGGTCCTTGGCAGGTAGAGCCTTACAGCATCCTGTGTCATGTGTAAGTTTTGGTAGTTAATTTTTTTTACTAGCATATGGGATTTCTCAAAGGATATGGCCATTTGGGAAAGCCCACAACCTTAACAAAATGTCCCTAATATTAATCTCCCAGCGTTGACCAATGATGCACCCTCAACAGTCCTGTTCACCAAAGTTGCACATCCATTCTTTCTGTTAAGCCCTCACCTGTGTCTCTGGGAATGGCCACATCCCAGAAGCACGTAAATGCTCAGGCAGTTCTAAACCTTCCTGATAGCTAATTACACCTCACCTAGGAGTTGGGAGTGCAGGTGTCCCATCATTCTACGTAATGGTGATGTTACTGACTCTTGGTCTGAGGGCTTGGGCATCATTGGAGATTTTTTGATTTTCTGACCTCTGGCAACATTTTAATTACCCAGGAAGAATAAGCATGGCTGTGACATCTGTCGCTGTAAGAAATGCCCAGAGCTGCCATGCAGTAAGATCTGCCCCTTGGGCTTCCAGCAGGACAGTCATGGCTGTCTTATCTGCAAGTGCAGAGGTAAGTGTGAGCCCTTCCTTCTTGCAGCCTGGTAACAAAGAACAGAAGGAAAGATTTAAGTGATTGGTGCCTGTTCTGAAACAATGTTACCAGGGGACCCTCCCACAGGGCACCCTTTGTCTTTCATCACAATAGAATTAAAAGGGCTCAGAACAGAATTTAAATGGAGCTTGTGTGGTAAGCACAGCGACCAGGCTTAATCACTTCTTAGGGCTTCACATGTCTCCTAAACATTAGCCTGAAGCTATAGTGTGTATCAGTCTCCACAGAGGAAACCACTCTCTGGGACTGGGGTTGATACAGTGAAGAGCTTCATTTGGCATCCATGGGAGTGGGTGTATCTAAACTGTTCACGTAGGTGTTCCCTAGTAAGAGAGTTTTCTTGAGAATTTAGACTGGCCTTGAGAAGCACACATCAGGCCAGAGCCTGTATAGGCAAAATTCCAGGTGGCTCACTGCCCTAGCTTCCCTCTTCCAGTGACATTCCTGACAGCATTGAATGTTCATCCAGAGCTCTCTGTCAACCTTTACCTTAGTCTCAGCCTTGCCTCCCGTTCCAGTTTGTTGTTGTCAGATGATACTCCAGTCAAACAATAAAAGATCCCTATAGCATGCTTTTTTTTCAAAGCTGAACACTTTTATGGATCTTTGGAAGAGTTACAATAAGCAAAAGGGGGCAGTTAACGTAGTCAATCACTTCAGCCATCTTACTAATCAAAAATCTAGTAGTTATAAGGGGCCCAGAATCCCTCCCCCATTACATGAAACTTCTAGAATGATGAGTCTGTTTCTCTCTCTCTCTCTCTCTCTCTCTCTCTATTATATATATATATATATATATATTATATATATATATAACAAAGGCAGTGTTTGTTTATTGTATAAAATATGTGAAAGGCTTCAAAGTCAGCAATACTCTCCCAGTCGGAAGCATATTTACAAGCTCCTTCTATTGTTTTTCAAGATTGGTGGTTTATTGATTTGAATTCTCTTCCTGGACCTTTCCTGTATTGTTGACTGTCCTCTCCAGGCCTCGTTTTTTTTTTTTTTTTTTTTTTTTTTTTTTTTTTTTTTGGTGTCTGGGTTCTATTCCACGTAAAGGTACTACAAGCTGTTTCTTCTATGCCATAACTGCTTCTTTACCTGGCTACCTTCTGTCTGTCCAGAGGTCCCTCCTTCAGCCGGGCCACCTGTCCTGTCAGGCACATGTCTGTCCATGGATGGCCATCATCATAAAAATGAGGAAAGCTGGCATGATGGGTGCCGGGAATGCTACTGTCACAATGGAAGGGAAATGTGTGCCCTGATCACCTGCCCAGTGCCTGCCTGTGGCAACCCCACCATTCGTCCTGGACAGTGCTGCCCGTCATGCGCAGGTAAAAGCTGGCTGCCCTCTTATGCAAGACCACCTCCAGCATCGTGGGGCCCTGTACCCACCTGCGACTCTGGGGGAAGTGTGGGGTCTGTCCTCAGGACACTTGTCAGCTGTCTGTAACTTCTGTTGGTAATAGCCACAGAAAAAGCCAGATACTGTGAATAATTAGCCCAAGACCAAAGAAAATCCTAAAGCTGTGGAAATGGTTCTCTGTATTTTTGAATGGTTTACTTGATTATATTGCTCTTTGGACTAGCTTTTTTTCTTTTTCTAGAGATTTGTGGACTTACATATGTAAATCCAACCCTCCAGTTCACTGTTAGCATGTTAGGATGGAAGACCTCAGCCTTGGTTAATTGGACGGGATTAGTGAGAGTTTTACTTCACAAAAGCTTATAACTTACCAAGTAATACTGGAGGGAGGGGAGAATTACTGAAATCTGTAGCTGTTGCTCTCTTTTGAAGAAATGGGCATGTGGCATTCTTGCCAAATGGAGACATTTGGAATGGTGACAAATTCGAAACAGTCTAGTCCTAATAATAATAAAGTGAGCTCCCACTGGCCGAGGCTGCACCGGCCTTGCCTCCTGGTACATAAAGACTCAGCTATACGATTCTGTCTACCTCAGCAAGTACCAAATCGGTGGCTCCTGTACCTTTGCACATGACACATAAATGCAGAACACGTGTCTTGGTTTTCCCAAGGTGCAGTTAGACGTGTTCTCTATCAGCTCTTTCCTTTTTCACACATTCTGCAAATAAAGTATGAGCAACCGCCATGTCTACAAGATCAGAAGCAGCTCAATGAGATACAGTTGTGTCTGTGCCAACTCTTCAAGGAAGAGAAAAAACGCCCTTGTTCCCTCCAGACATGGTTTGTTACAGGTGTATCGACACCTGGGAGCCTACTCCTGGCTCTCTGTCAGCCACTGTCTGAGCTAGACAGGTGGAAATAAAAGAGACACAGATCCCAATAGAAACGCAGGATGTGGAACCGGAAATATCTTTCTCTAGGTCAGAGATACAGCAAATGCTAAAGCATGTGTTTACTGACATATTGTTGGGGCTGGAAGAGGACTCCCTTGGCAAAGTGCTTGCTGTGCAAGCAAGAGTGCCCAAGTTTGATCTTCAGTGCCTACATTAAAAAAAAAAAAAAAAAAAAAAAAAGCCAAAGATGGTGGCTCAGACTGTAATTCCAGCACTGGGGGGTGGGGGAGGGTGCTGGGGGCTGAAGGATCCCTCAGACTTACAGGCCAGCTAACTAACCAAGTAGATGAGCTGTGGGTTCAGTGGAAGACTAAACATAGATGATAGATAGATAGATAGATAGATAGATAGATAGATAGATAGATAGATATGGGTAGAGAGCTATTGAGACAGACAGTAGACATAGACCTCTGTCCTGCACATGCAGGACAGTACTCACTGGCTTTCTGAATGTACAGACACACAAGAAAACATTCCTTTGCATGCATGTGTAGAGTTCCATTCTTATTAGAATCTTTAGTGGTTTGCTGTATGTGGGTTCTTCTGACTAGAAACTCCCAAGGCCTTCCATCCCCACGGACACCTTCCTACCTTAAAGAACGGTTGCTTCCTTCTGCCATGCAGAGCTAGTCAGTGTTTCCCTGGGAGGAAGGAAGAGCTCCCTAACTACTCAGCAGTGTGATTCCCCAAATGGCACTATCCCTTTCGTTCTTCCCCCACCCCCTTCTCATCCTTTACCTTTTCCCTGCCATCCCACCAGCCCCTCTGTTTTTCTTTACAGCAAGGAGATTAGGGAAAGTAAGACCTCTGCAAACACATCTCCTGACGACTCCCCCTACTTAAGAGCATATCAGTTGTCTGTCCTCTGGGAGCCCTTTTTGAATGCCATCAAAGAATCTTTTCCAATGAGACTTTTTCTCTCTATATATAAGCCACGGAAAATACTCTTTGAACATCTTATCCCACCTCCACCTTCGTTTCCCTTCATTCCTTCTCCGCTGCTCTTGTACTGTTTCAATTCAGCTGTTTTCTGCAGTCTGTCTGCTTAGTCTTTCCTAATTCCAGGAGATAAACCTATCCTGAAAGCTGTTTCCTAACCTGGAAGTCAGCCCACACCACTGTATCCCATCAGTATTGTTGACTCACGCACTCCCCACTGCTTTGTAGGTAGCAGCCCTGGTACACTTGGGTTCTGACCATTTCTATACAGACAGGGTGGTTCCCTCAGCGCTCAGCATCCGATGAGCTCTATGCCTCAGCCAGCAGTGATGTCTCTAGACACGTTCTCAGCAGGATGCACCCCTGTCAACACCTCCTTGAAACCCTTATTGTACTTGGACTCCAGGAGTATGGTTAGTGCCGTCTTAACTTCCCAGGACCACATCAGGGCAACTCCCAGTACCTATGTAGACATGTTAAAGTCTCTCCACCATTATCACCTCACACCTCCACTGTGGGGAAAGAAATCACAGTCATCAGACTCCGGGCATGTCTCTAGTTGATGATGGCGTTGTCCACCAAATGTTTAGTCTCAGGTGAAGGGTTTTAGACTGTTGATACATTCCTGCTCAGGGTACTGGCAGCTGGCTGAGGTGGGGTGTGGCTCCTTGACAGTGGGCCATATTTACAAGCATAAAAGTGTTCAGAATCCCAAGATAATAAAGTAGACAGGACATCCATCATTTGGAAGTTTTGTTTAATCCAGAGGCATATCCATTATCCAAATAACCATTGACTTCAGCTCCAGCCCCTTGACTGTGCTTAATGCTCCAAACTGCTAGCTTCCAGAATATGTAAAATAGAATATCAGTGCCTCCCTCACAAGGTCATTGAAAGGAAGAAAAGAAATAAATAAGTGAGAAGTGCCCAGCCTGGAAATAATTGGGCCATAACAAGCATTCAGTAAATGAGCAATCTCTCTTCTAGACAACCCCTGCATCCTCAGGGGTGCTCCAGCAAGTGGACTTCCCTGCAATTTAATTCTTACTGAATTCTCTCAGGACTATCGACAGACTCAGCCACTTGAACCTCACTTCCTGGAATTGGCTCTTTGTCTAATGTTTCTAGGCATGGAATTTGTTCTTTCCTTTCCTATTCGTGGGATAGGAATAGGGTGAGTTCGCTCACTCTTCGGGCATTTCAACTGTTGCCTCCCTTAAAGCAAACACCACCCAGGTCTTTGGCAGTTGCAGAAGCTGCAGGTGAATAATTTTTTCATGTTTTGATTCTGTGTCATTCCTCAGATGACTTTGTGGTACAGAAGCCAGAGCTCAGCACTCCTTCCATTTGCCACGCACCCGGAGGAGAGTACTTTGTGGAAGGGGAGACATGGAACATTGACTCCTGTACGCAGTGCACCTGCCATGGCGGCCGGGTTTTGTGTGAGACCGAAGTGTGCCCACCACTGCTCTGCCAGAGCCCCTCACGCACCCAGGACTCCTGCTGCCCTCAGTGCACAGGTAACCAGCATGGTGGCATGGCACCAGCTTGATGGGAAAGATGCAGCTTTGTTTGATGGTTCTGTGGTCCTAGACATCAGTGTGAGCTCTATGCCTGCCTCCCCTGTCCATTCCCCTCCGTCACCCACACGATACAGTCAATAGGTATCCCCTGAGTTGACTCTGAAAGAGAAAGACTGGCTTTTCCACTGCAGACTGAAGATGTACATGGAGTACAGGCAGTCTCCTGTTCCAAGTTATTTCAGATGACTTTGCCTTTGTAAAAAGTCACCTCACAAGACACATTTGTTTCTAACAAATGTAAGAACTAGTTATTGGAGAGTACTATATATATTTAAAAAAAAAAGCCTTGAAATTATAGAGGTTGTAAAAATACTTTGAAAATATGCCCATGCCCTTCCAAAACTGTGATTAATAAGTTAAGACCAAGAATGTTGAGTGGGTATCGCTGCATATGTATGAGGACTCCTACTGTGCTCCTCCTGTGATTTCTCAGATCTTAGCAGGTAAATTTAAAGTCATGAAAGAAATGTGTTATAATGTAAACTTGTCAAGATATTAAATGTGTGCTACACTACTGGTTTTATAACTAAAATAGTAATTCTGTTAACACTAGAATAAATGGCTTTTAGAAAACAAATTTAATTCAACATATAAAATTACCAAAGCAGCTGGTTTTATTTGGTGTTGTTTAATATGCCCAGTTTTTCAGCTAAAACCATAAGCACTTCTATGTATACAGTCAGTGAGTTTTTGCTCAGTAGAACATAAACCTCCATGTTTTATTACTTCCTTTTTTACACTGACTGTCTAGTTAGCTGCCCAGGTTCTTGTTCTATCTTTCTGTCCAGCATACTCAGTAAATAAATTTCAGCCCAAGTATCATCTTGGGGCAGATTTATTGGTATAAATAGCAGCCATGCTAATCTGACAGGCCTACCTAGTGTAGAACTTCATCTAGCATAAGTAGTCCATGTGTGTTATATATTTAGGGTATGTGTGACCTGTTCCAACCATGTTTTTGTCATGATCACCATGTTATATGGATGCAAGCCCTGCTGGCATCTATTAAGGAAGATCTATGACTGCTCACAGCCACCTGATAGGAAATATTTAGTGACAGTCAGCTTATATCCATTTAGTTACTTATTTTGCAGGCATTTCTGGAATGCCTGAATTTAGCCCTGGGGATCCTGAGATTAATGAAAACAAAATAACTTATCCTGGGGAGTGTTAGTCAGTGTGGTGTTCTACACTGAGGAAATAATGGTGCCCAGTGAGAAGAAGGGCTTGAGGCAGGCAGGCTGCTGGAGAAGATGTAAGGACAGAAAGAAGTGTCCTGTGCCTTCGGGGTTGGGGACTGAGTGACCAGGAGAGGTTAAGGGGAAGGCACTTCTCTGTGACAGCAAGCCTGGATTCATTGATGGACACCTACCACACTCAGAGACTGAGCCCAGAAAGAAGAGATGGACAACGCCCAGGCCAGGGTTAGGCCCATCTTCACACAATAAGAGTCTGCATTGTAGAGGCCCCTCAGGCTCCTGTCACGCCAGCCATGGCTTTCTGCTTTTCTCGCTGTGGGTCTGAGTGACTCTATCTTATACCTGGCTTTTCTTTCTCATTTATAAACTTAGGCCAAGGTGACTGATATTCTAATATTTTTCCATATATAGATAACCCAGTGTTAGCTCTCTCCTTGAACTTTGCATATGTATGTTTGTATGTATGTATATGTATATGTGTATGTATATGTTCCAAAGGTTACTTTCGGATATCTGAATGAGACCCAAGCTAGACTAAACAGTATTTAAATGAACTACTGACTACTAATGGGGCTTTTGGGGCTTTCTATTCATAACTATACTGAAGCAATAAGAATTTCTATTAAGTGAGAATCCTACTGCCTTGGCTTCTCAAAAGCTGGAATTCTAAGTTCAAGACACCATGTCTGCTTCTCTCCCCTTGTCTTAAAACTTAAGGTGTCAGTATTTTTGACATCACAATAAATTTATGTAATATAGCGCTATATTACACATCTAGAAAAAGGCCGGCTGTAGGTTACACATGCTAAAATGGTCTAAGAATGATATCGACTTGTCCACAAGACCTGTGCCTGTATGGTGGTTACTTCTGTGGGGCCTCTTCCCACTTTGCCTTACCTGTGGCCTGCCTCCTGAGAGGAGTACCGAACCAAGAGCATGATGCCAGGATGGTACCTCCTGAAGTACAGACAGGAGAGAGACAGGCATGATGACTCACATGTATAATCCCAGCACTTCAGAGGCTGAGGAAGGCTTACTGCCACAACTCTGAGGCCAGCCTAGGCTATGCAGTTCAAGAAAAACAAATAAGGAGAGGATAAATTACTTTGTTTCTTTATTCTACCTTTCTGTTTATTTTTTTAATAAAATAATAGGGTAAGAGAGACAGGGAGACACAAAAGAAATAAAAGGATAGGTAGCCATCCAGGAAAAACACTAGTAAAATGAAAAATGAAACCAAGAAGTAAATGTTTGGATACAACACTAGACAGTCTCTGGGGCCAGGGGATAGGAAAAGAAAGGAAGAATCCGGGTATCATTCCAAGTGGCGCTGGGGACAGGGTTTGGTTAGGAGCCTCCTGTCCCGTGGGAATATATGGCTTACTCTGCACCTGCTCTAACTCTCCCTGCCATCACAACAGTGCATCTTGCCGTCCTCTGAAGTCTTCTGGACATCAGTAAGAAGCCTCTGGATATTAAAGCCTTCATTTCCTGTCTTGTCATTGCTGTCCCATCTTTACCAACTAAGTTTTAGTCACAGAGTTGGACATTGCTTGTAAGAGCTAAGCAAATGCAGCCTGCAGGATCCTTAGGACTTTAGGGCCTAGAGCATCAGGCCAAACTGAGTTGTGCTTACTTCCAGCCAAAACCAAAGTTAGCAGTGGCCTCCCTCTTAAGGAAGACATTCTCCCTTGGCATAGATGACCTCAGAAAGGTCAGTGAGAGCAGAATCCCATTCTTCCATCTTTATTTTTCGGAATATGGATAGGATGTAAGGAACCATCCACAAAACAAAGTGAGCTGGAGCCCATGGAACCAATGTCTGTTCTTTGTGACTTTGTTTTCAGAACTGATGTGGGGAGAGGTGGTTGAGGTTCAGGAGAGCTTTGGAACTGTTCCCATTGTGCTAGCTCCCCTCAGGCCATTAGAGAGGGCCCCAGGTGAAGCAGGTATAAGAAAGATGCTCCAGGGGCTGGAGAGATGGCTCAGAGGTTAAGAAAGCACTGGCTGCTCTTCCAGAGGTCCTGAGTTCAATTCCCAGCAACCACATGGTGGCTCATAGCCATCTATAATGAGATCTGGTACCCTCTTCTGGCCTGAATGTTGTATACATAATAAATAAATAAATCTTTTTTAAAAAAGAAAAGAAAGGAAGATGCTCCATTGAGAGCTCCTGCTGTGTGATAACCACATGTTTACTTCATACTTCTGTCTCGTGGCTGAGAAGAGCAGCATTCATGATGCCAATTCAGAAGCACACTGTGTGTCCACTGAGAAGAGGTGGCTGGATGCGGGTTTTGCTTGGCCCACTGCCATGGCTGTTTTTAGACTCCTTAGAATTGTGACATCTCTAAAGTAGGAACCCCACGAACTTACATTTCCTTTTTCATAGTTCAGATTTCTTCTTGGATTTGATTTTCCTTCATTTCTGTGGCTGCCAACCCCCAAGGAGATCTGTGTTTCCTGGCAACACTCTTTCCCATTTCAGGTTGCCATGTGATGTGGAGACCTTCCATAGTGTAACCGTAGACAGCTTGCAAATGGTTTCCCTGGGTGGCGTCCTAATGCTTGATCTGGGTTGCTAGCCCCTCTGCACTAACTCTGTCACTAACGGGGATGTCTAAACTCAGGAATGTTACAGATATGTGTCTAGATGGTGTGGTGCAGTGAAACATATTTGCATATTGAATGGTTAGGACTGCATTGGCTGCAAGTAAGAGAGAACCTGGCTATGAAATTTAAACAAGTCTTATTTGACTTTACATGAAGCTTAAGGCAGGTATGGATCACTATTGGTCCTGTGGCTCAGTGACTGAAGTAAGTTTGTGACTTCAGCCAACACACTCTTCAAGGTAGGAAGACGTGGAAGGATGGTGACAACAGTGTCTCCACCCACGGAAGAAAAGTGGAAGCAACCCTAGAAATTCCTTTATTAGCCCTGAGCTACAGCTAGACCAGGTGCCTCACTCCCACCCCCAGCCCTACCCTCACCCCCAGATTGCAAGGGAGCCTGGGAAAGCAGAAAAGGGGTTTCCTGATTGAGCTATTGTGATCCAAGTTCCTTGAGCCTCCAAAGAAATGAAGACTTTGCTTAAGGTTAAGACTAGAGTAGACCCTGTGTAAGCCCCTGACAAATCTCAATGGCAATTTTTTTTCCTATTGTTACTCTGTTTTAAAATACAAGACCTTCCTTGCTAGAATCAGGCTTCCTGATTTTATGACCGGTCACTTTAAGTCTGACTGACACTTACCTATGCTGTGTATGAAGTTGGTAGCCTGCAGCATTGTCTTTGCTGACCTATATGATCATTTTTCCAGATGAACCTCTTCAGCCTTCCACATCCCATAATGAGAGCGTGCCTAGTTACTGCAAAAATGATGAAGGGGATATATTCCTGGCAGCCGAGTCCTGGAAGCCTGACGTTTGCACCAGCTGCGTGTGCATGGATAGCGTAATTAGCTGTTACTCTGAATCCTGCCCTTCCGTGTCCTGTGAAAGACCTGTTTTGCGGAAAGGCCAGTGTTGTCCCTACTGCCTAGGTAAGAGCTCTCCAGGTGACCACTAAATTGATGTTGACAGCCATTTGCATAGATCAGTTAGTGTTTCCTAAATTGGTTTTTCTGGTTGGTATACCATACAGACCCAATGTAGAAACATTCATCAGGGGGAAGATGGGGAAGATGTATTCCCAGGATGGAATGCATGAAGAATAAATAGCTGCTGTCCCCAAAACATAATGACATTGTGTTCCATTGGGACCCTTCGCCAGTTCTGCCTTTTCAGTATCATAGCTCTCTGGGCCTGATGGCTTTTGATAGTCACTCTCCCAATACTATTCCCCCTATTAGAAGATGTTCATTACAGAAACTTGCCTCTCCCTTGAGACCAACTCAGTATGAAATATTCATTAAATCTCTATTTGTTTGTCTTTTCCTGTCTTACAGGGCAGTGAAATGACCCTGTTTAAGCCACATAGCTGTCCATCTTGGTGGCCTGAGCACAGAGTGAGGCCTGTTTAAGGATAGTTCTCTCTTTCTCCTTGTGGCCTGTAGTGCCACATCCTGTAAGCAGGGGACATAGGGATATTAGCCCCTAATGTCCAAGCCAAACTGGTCCTGTGGCTATGAGCCAGATGCTGCTCTGGGGACCAGAAGGAAAGCTGAGACAGCTGGCACCTCTAATCAAGGACAGCCCTGGCTCCCAAGGCTCTCACTGTCCTTATTGCTTTTGCATCCTCAAGTCAAAAGAGAGACAAGACACAGCTCAGTCCCACAGTGAATCCATAATCAGAGTAGCAAATGAAAACACATGCCAATTGTTAATTAATTACAGGTGTTGTGCACTTGTTGCCAGTGAGGGTTGTGTGCCTTCTAGACACAAGTGTTGCAAGTATTTGGAGTAATACCTGGGTCATAGAATTTTACAGAGCTAGATATGCTCAGTGATTGTACTGAGTGTATATGTATGTACATATATATGCATATATATACATATGTATGGTATATATACACAAAGAATATAATACAACATGTCATGAAATCTGGGTTCTCTCCTTTGAGTGACCATCCTTGAGTGGGGACTATGGGTAATTGTGGTATAATAAGCAACTACAGATGAGGAATATCTATGGAAACTGCGACAGTTGATGATTTCCCAGTGGAAAGAGATACCTGTTGAGCGTTGTTCTAAATGGAACTAAAAATAGATCATATACCCAAATTAGCTAAACTTACCTTTCAAAGAGACAACTAAAGTTGTGCAGGAAATGGCATGCTGCCTTTGGTGATCATCTAAAGCCAAGATGCAACTAAGATACTGCCCATCCTTCACATGGGAGTACAGACAGTAGCATCCCGTTTGCATATCAGAACTCCAATGAAAAAAAGGGATTAATGAACTACCTGGATTACATGGCTAATCCTTGGGAAATCAGGGCCAAAATGGTCTAAGAATTCCATGTTAACTTCAGAGGGGGAGAAAATCTCCTAACAAATTTCTTGTGTTGACATTCTCAGAAGGTTTTGTTAACTGAGCATTCCGTTTGTGTTTTGCTGTGTCATCCCGAAAGCCGATTACCTTAGTTGTAAGTTAGTTTTCATGTGATAATGGTAAATCACTTCTCTTTCCTCACAAAAGCAATTCCCCAAATTGTGGAAAGAAACCTGCCGACTTTAGTGTTTCCTGTCTTCTGCTTTTTTCCCATCATACTCTCAATTCCTGAATCATTTAGGAATCATTCTTCCTTAATGTAGGCAAGAAAAACTTATTCGACCAAAATTTGTGATCTGGGTTTTCAGTTAGATTTTAAGCATTTTCATTAAATTCTGGTTCATATAAGTGTATATTGTGTTCCAGCACCATCCACAATAGTCCTCTACTCCTCCTACCCACTGATTGGTGTGTGCATTCACTTGTATTCTATAAGCCTGAGACTCATCTTAAGGGAATGTGAAATTCACGAATCCTATTGTTCCATACCTGTTGTAAACTTGAAATCCTAATTAAGCCTCCTTTGTCTGTGTCATTCTTATTTTGTACGTACTCCCATTAAACTATTCCTATTGTCGTGTGGCTCTGCTATTCAAGCATTGAAAGTTAAGTTCATGAAGTAACTTAGGAATTTCCTGTCTGATTTGCCTATTTTATTTTGGGGTGTTTTCTCTTACCGTGTGATTTGTCCCAACTTCCCATCAGCCTGACCCCTCTACAGCACCAGGCCTGGGCAAAGCCAGCCTTCCCAAAAGTGCTTCAGAACTGTGGCTGAGTTGCAGATCCTTAGTCATCTAGAGAATGGAGAGAAGTAAGAGGGGACCATGGTTTCATGTTGTAGAGCACTGGATCTCTTTCCCAGAGAGCAGGGAGAGCGAGTGCTTGTTTCACCCCAGATTGTTGATCCTCAGAATCACATATATCTCACTAGGGACTGCCCAGGTCACCAGGGGCACTGGCCTTGCTGTGGCCTCAGGCCTCCTGCTGGTTAGCCATTGCTCTCACAACCTCACAGCTCCTGTGAAACAGACCTTTTCTCATATGAAAACCAGGAAGTTTTCTCACATTTCTCTTTGAATTTTCATTTTCTCAGCATAAGAGTAATGAAAAGTGGGTGATCCTACTAAAAGTAGGCTTCTAATTACAAGTGTTTGTGTTCCTTTCAGCTAAATTATCTGCTCACTAATGTGCAGTGATAATGGCTCTCCTTTGATGTGTGGAGGCCTCCTATTACGTGTGCTAATTTAGTAGGATGTGTAATACAGACATAATTAATAGGATTGGTGATTAATTTTGAAAAGTGAGCAGCTTTGTCTAATTGCTTATAATACCTATCATTAGGGAATTCATCCTTCTACTCGAACGAAACTAAGTAGTAATTACCCAATCATTTTAATGGAGGATCTTAATTGATTTTCTAATTTTTTGTATTCTGCCTTCCTGCACAAATACACACAAGCCTTGGTTGTATTTTCATAGGCGTTCTGACTATAAAGATGGCTCAAAAGATAGCATGGATGTGAGTCAGGTGACGTGCTGGTAATTCTGCTGTGGGTCCTTGGAGCTCCCTGATCTCTCCATTATGAAGCTCTTCACCCCGAGAGCCTAGGATGCTATAAAGCACCCTCGCTTTGCTGCTGGCCACATGCTGTGTGCCTCTCTCATTCCTTTCCAGAGGAAAAAGTCCCTTGGGGCTGAATAAAATATTGGATCCATGCCTCCCCAGAGGGAAAGCAAAGGAATAAACTGGTGGCCAGCACTTATCTGCACTGGCTGTGTTTGTGAAGATGTATACCATGCCCACAGCTTTGGCAAGGGGGATATGAGTTTTCCCACGGAGCCTTTGTGTGCCTGTGATTCAGTTTTTCCAGGTCGGCTATTCCACGGAAAGAGCACTCCTTTGATTATAAAGACTATTCTTAGTCTAACAGATGAGGTCCAATGTTAGTTGCCTGTCAGCTTTGGAATGTGAGATACTCCCGATGTGCCACCACCAGGCTGGTCTAGAAGAACAGGGCCACTCTGCTAGCTGAGCCAGAAGTCTTGCTTAGAATATTACCTTGAAAATTATGGTTTGGGAAAGATGTGGTTATCTGTAGTTACATGTTACCTTACCTGACATTTTAGTTCACATTTAGGATATTTTAGACCTAGAAGTCCCTGAGCCAGTGAATCTTGGAACTTTTAAGGTTTTCTGAAACATTTGTTATTTTTGAATAAGAGCTCTTTGTTTATTGAATACATAAAACATAAACACATGTGGTTTAGAACTTGCATGTGAACACAGTTAAGATAATCTATTTATATATGTCTTAGAGTCGTTTGAGAATATCCTTAATAGGGATCTTTAAAGATGTGTGAAAATGCATTTTCTGATAGATAATGTATTAGAGAATAGTTTTCTTCCACCTGGGTCATTCTTTTTGTTATACCTCTGTCTGATTAGCATATAGGTGTACTTCTTTTTGCTGTGTGTTAGTCTGTACTAATATTTAAAGTGGCACTATCACAAGGAGTCAAGCTGTCCTGGCTTGAGTCAGAACTGTTGTTTTTTCCCCCACTCATTCACTGTAGTGCTATACTTGTGTAATGATCGTGAATGAATAAGTAAAAGAACTGCTCTCTAACAGAGAAGAATCTGCCTTCTATACCACACCTGTCCACATGCTCAGCATCCCTTGTTCTTAGGCTCCTGGGTGTTTCAGACTGACTGATCAAAACATTATCCTCTTAGATCTCTAAATGCATGTATATCAGTCAGAATTAAATATAATAACCCTTTGTGTTGGCATCATTCAAACACTGAATCCATGGAGTTAATGTTATATGGTTTTAAGTCATAATGTTAGGACACTAGAATCTAATATCCCAATGTATTTCTTTAAAATTAAAAACTTGTGCACACTGTAAGGAACTTGCCTTGGAGCCAGAGTTATGATCATATCTCTGAGACATACTGGTTCAGTATCTTGGTGATATGATACAGTCTACCTCAGTTGCCTCCTCTAGAGGAAACCTGTGCTTCTGAAAGGTGCTGTGTCCATGAAGTGAAGCCATGTTTGTACTTGGAGATGTAAACACAATGTGAGTGTACCCTGCCTCAGTGAGCTCCTGTTTCTTCAGTACAGACTGCAGCCAATCTAAGCACTGTTCATGTGGTGGTGTTTATCTCCCAATGTGGAGTGGAGCTTCTGGCTTCCCCAAGAGAGAGGCCAGCACAGCATATCTCTATGAGGACTTTCTGAAGGATGAGAGTACAGTAGTGATGCTTGGTGGTCATCTTTCTCCTGTCTTTCGTCATCATTAAAGGCCCTTGGCTTCTTTAGTCATTTCTGTGACCCAGGTAGAAATAACATGCTCTCTGTCATACTGTGTTGGGGGCAGGGCCTCACCTACAAACCTCAGTGTCCTTTAGACATTGTCAGAGTGACAAGAGGGGACCCACAAATTCAGTTTCAGATGCTAGTGTCATGTGATGAGCCCATGGACTACTTGCATGGTATTCACTGTGACCCCAGGACAGCAATTGTTGGTTGTGGAGGGCATGCTCTCCTGGTGCCCTGTGCCCCTTCCACTCCTTCCTCAGCTGCCAGTCACAGTGGCCCAGATTGCCACCCTCATTGTCAGAATTAGCATTAAAGATGTTTATGTGAAAAGAGAGGAATACGATGTAATGGAAAGACAGGGGAAACAGAATGGGCGTTTGTATTGTTTAGAGAGTGCAAGGGGGAAAACATGCCGGTTATCATCTCCTGTACTAATATTGGAGCTTTAACCAAGGGTCTAAAGTTACCACACCAAAAATAAATCGTGTTTGATTTCAGTTTGCGTAGGTCTTGCCCTGCCCCCTAGGAAGCACCTTCTTCTGCATATTCCATGCTGTTTTTGTTTCTCCCTTTTTGGCATCCTTTTCAGGCACCAGGCATCACAAACAGAAATTCACGTTTGCAGTTCACTCTGGGAGGGCATCTGAGACATAGCATCCGTCTAGGCCCATGGCCTAGATCCTAAAGATCCTTCTACACAGAGGGAGGCTGAGAACTGGAGGCTGGCACTGGGGTCTCAGAGTTTACCCTCTCCTGCTTATTGTATCAGAGGCCAAACCTGATTTTCTACCTGCCAGTGACAAGGGATGGGTGGAAACCTCTTCCCAGGGGAACCCACCTGATAAGAATTCCTGGACAGTACTGGTAGAGGATTTCTAACAACAAGAAACATCTCTTGCAGGTTCAGAAACAGGAACACCTAGCCAGTTGGGCTTTCTTAGCAAGAGGTCCAGCATCCTAAAGAAAGTTGCATCTCTCCTCCTTCTCTTTTGGAGCCACCTTGATCTTGCATTGTTTCTGCCTGCTGTTTGGAATACATTGATTCATTTCTAAATTTATCTTGGTGTGTAATCTCTTCAGGTACACACACACACACACACACACACACACACACACACACCTTGTTGTGAAATAGTAAGCCTTACTACAAAATAAAAGTTCGTTTAAAGTTGAAAATGAGCTACTTTTTTTAACTTGACATTGAAGTGTACCTGACCAGCCCACAGCAGATAATATAAGAATTACATTCTATAGCTGAGAAACCCTGTCCTCTTTGTATGCAATGGAAATGAACCAAAAGTCACTGTATACCAGTTGATCAGATTCCTGTTCATGGAACTCAGGTGCATTTCTAATTCTTCTCTTGGTTTGAAGCAGCCATTTTCTTATAGTATGCTGAAGAAACCTGGAAGGCTCTTTTGATCTTTGTAATAGAGTTAGACTTCACATCCCCAGAAATAGATGAAGTAAAATAAAATAAAACTGTGTTTTGAAGACAGGGCTTTGATGGCTGCTGGCTTATGCATCAATAAAGATACTACATAGAGATGGGAGCCACACTACATAGTAATGTTTGTCTCTTTTTTACATGAAAATGATTATGATTGGATGTTTTTCTGAGCTCTTTTTCTCACTAAAATTGTTCAGGCCTTGCATGCACACAAGTCCGTTTGGGCTCCCTCTGTTTGAGTCTACACTGTCCCTTGAGCCAGCATGCTCAGGGTCTGTGCCTACACATCTGCAAACTTCTAGTGAGTTGTTGGTTACTTCCTTAGTTCCTGGTTCTTGCAATTTCTGCTTAAGTCTTTCCTTTACATCATATTTCATATGTTCTCCAGGCATGACTCATAACTAGCATTTGCCCAACAGAAGTCGATGAAGGATAATGCTATCACAGGCAGGGATTTGACTGATGTCTTATCAAAAAGCAAAATGGAAGATAGCTAAGTGTGTCTTACTCCTTTGTGGGTTGAAGAATGGCATTGTAATAATGAATTAGGAGAAGTGTGCACTTTTATTTTAATAAGTCCTTGCCCTATACTGATGCTTGATCATTAATAACCCTTGGCTGCTTTTTCTACTCCCTCTTCTAAACCATATGCTACCCATACTGTGCAAACTACCTTTTTATCCCTGCCTAAGTGACCTCACTAAGTATTATTTACCTAACATTGGACTGAGGAAATAGCCTGGCAAGTAAAATGCCTGCTGCTGCACAAGGGTGAATGCCCAGTACCCAATGTAAAAAGCTAGGCATGGCAGCATACATCTGTAACCCTAGCAACAAGAAGGAGGGGACACAGGCAGATCCTCAAGCTTGACAGTCAGCCAGTCTGACCAATCACGGAGTAAGAAAAGCAATCAAAATATACGTTGTGGAATGATAGGTGAAGATACCTGACATTGACCTCTGGCCTCTTTATACATACACACCCTCACATACATGCACACGCGTGCGCGCGCACAAACACACACACACACACACACACACACACACACACACACACACACGTATGCATATACAGACATATGCTAAACTACATACACACACCTCAGATTTCAAACATAGTGCCCACACTGGAGTTTGGAATGCTTTGAACCAGTTCTTTGGCATGCCCACTAAATGTAAGCCCCTGTGGTTCTGGACGAATGTCCCAGAGGGAGTATGCCCTGTTCACTACTGAAGCCAAGAGTGCAAAACAAAACCGTCAGTGTGCCTGAATCTAAGTACCTGTGGAAGGAGCAGATGCCCCCGAGTGGGACTAGGCTAGATTGATATAAAAACATGGGACTGCTTAAAGCAGAAGCAGCATTTAGCTTCTTAGCCACCAAGATCCCTGAGTAAATTACTTTTCCGGACTCTGTATTGTGGCAAGACATTTGAAAGAACTGATGCAATTTCTAAAGCTGCCTAACTTCCTCCCAGGAAGTAACTCCTACACTGTGACCACCAGAACACAATTAGAACCCAAAATGTCCATCTGAAAAGGTTACCTCCAAGGCAGAAACTGAAAGCCCAGCTGTAAGGCAGTTTACAGTAGGGTTAGGGTTCTGTATCCTTCCGTGGAGGAAATAGGAAGCAGTCAGGAGAAACTTCCTCTACAGAGGTTCCTGTATGCAGTTCCAGTATCCAGGTCAGAGTCGGGCAGGCCTGTGGGACTGTGTGAGTCCTGCGACTAGGTTGAATCTGGAGCGAGAAAGAGAGCACTGCTGGCCAGCGAGGCCTTTTATGAACTTTATCTTGTAACTGAAACAGCTCAAGTAGTAAAAACAGGTCCATCCAACATTCACAGCTTGTTAAAGCCTTTTGTTCTTATATTGAAAAGAAGTGAAACTGTCAAGTTTAAATAGTTGAATTCAGCTTAGAAAGAGCAGACTTGTAAGGCCTTGACAGTTCTCCCTGTTTATATAACCAGAATCCAGGACAGATGGAGGAGAAACCAACTGTGTTCTACATCTCTGTTTGCAAAAAGTGTTGTGTATTTTTTTAGTGTGGTCCTAGGAGGTACAAGATACTGTTGCTTGAATTTGCATACAAGGAAGTGTGTGTGTGTGTGTGTGTGTGTGTGAGAGAGAGAGAGAGAGAGAGAGAGAGAGAGAGAGAGAGAGAGAGAGAGAGAGAGAGAGAGAGCTCATATTCTGCGATTTGCCCTGTCATGGATACATTGTGGCAAACAGACCCAGCTCCAGACTCACCATGTTGACTGTGGCAGAAAAACAAATCCTTACCTGAATGAAGCCATTCCAGATTGGATCTGAGATCTGATGGGTAAGACAGAGGCCCAGGAAGAGAAGCAAAATGGCACAGTTTATCAAACCAAAGTATAAACAGGCAATAGTGACTATCTCACTTGAATATGTCAAAAACTGGCCCTAGATACCACTGCCAGTGGATAGCCCAAAGCTGTCTGAAGCTGTGGCAGTGCCCTCAGAATACGCTTTTAGTGGGAAGGGTTGCTTCGAAGAGGATCCTGTTTGTTAGGATATGTAATTCCTAATATGATTGTTTTAAAAGTAGGTGTTACAATACGTCAGGAAAACCTGACATTTTCCTTCTGCTGTCATTTTTCTCTGAGAGAGAGGGAGAAAGGGAGATGAGAATTGTGGGGAGAGATGTGTTGGATGAACACTTCCAGAACAGCTCCCGAGTCCTCACCGGGCCACCTCCACTCCTCAACCGGGCTGTGGCACTGATCCATCCCCCAAGTCATGCCACTATGCTTGATAGATAGAAGGCATTCGAGGGCTAGAGAGCCAAACCCTCTCTACTTCTGCCCCACCTAAACTACTCCCACATTTTAGACAGTTAGCGTGCCTCAGTTTTCTGTGGGATTGAGACAATAACCTGTCCACTGAGCTGTGGAGATCAAATGGAATTGACGCATGTGAAATACTTGTCTGGGTGCCTAGCACATAGCAGTCATCCAGTTAGTGGAAGTTATAAATAATATGAGGTATTGAGTAATAGAAGCAATGATGTCATTGCCAGCATGAACAGAGCAATCAGGTGATCGATGTAGTGGTGAGAATCAGATAATCTATGCACCCAGTAGCCATATAGAAACTGTCTGTGGGTCTGTATTCCCCCTCAGGCAAGGTGTTTAGAATTTTTATATGTAGTCTCAATTAGGCTAAGCAGTTCCTACCAGAAAGTGACAATGGTTATATTAATTCATTTTAAAGACCTTCAAAGCTTATAGACTTTGCCCCTATCTTCCTATTCTGAAGGTTTCTTAAACCCGTGGTCCATTTAGCTACCACCATCTGTCAGACCTCTGCTGAAGTCACTAACCTTTCAAGAGAAACTTAATAAAAAGTGAAACTATTTCTATGAAGATTGATTAACCAAAATCTATCTTATAATTTTTGGGCCAGCTGGCAACTGCCCTGGTAAAGCTAGATACAATTGTGTCAAAAGCAAGAGTCATTTCTATTTGCTTCATTAGCAACATGAAGATTTATTAGCACCATATGGCTTGGTTTCATACCCTATTTGGAGAAACAAAATTAATTACTATGAAATGTTTTGATATTTTGATTCAAATGGACTTTCCAGAGAGCAGGAATGATGTCTCTGACATGGGGCTCACTGTGAATCGGTGACTCGTGGTACACTTGGGGTCTCTACATACCAGGCAGTATACTACCTCTGACCTACCTCAAGTCAGGCACTGGTTTAGCCTTTGCTGGGCTCTGGGTGTATCGAGTGGCCTCAGAGAGTTCCTGAAGAGCCTGGGGCATACTGGAGCCTAAGAAGGATCTTGCTGCCAGCTGGCAGGTGCCATGCTCAGAGCATCCTCACACCTAAGTTTTCATGTCTGATCTCAGATCTGAATTAAGTCATTTGCAGATGAGTGGAAGCTGAAAGGGACATGCTTCTGAGATCCTCGGTGATGAGGAGAGCTTGAGTGGAGCCATGATGAACTGGTGAAAGGCCAGGCATCCAGATCTGGTAGCAGTCCGCCCCCTCGTATGGGGAATAATTCCAGAGAGGTTGAACACCACTTAGAGGGTCAGAAAGTCTCACTCTGTCTCTGGGAAACTGAACCTGGGTCTCTCCGTGGCTTGCTAACATAATGGGTTCCACTGTGTTCATGGGCATTTTGCTGCTTTGAATTTTCAGTGGATTTTAGAAAAGTGAGACTTTTAATTTCACCTACTATTTGGCACAGAGTCCTTGACCAAGTCCATTGCCTTCAAGGCATTCGGGTACTTGTTCCTTCTCTTGTATGATTTCATAACTCTTCTTCTAAACTCTATTGTGGTCCCATACGGCCACTGAATGAGTATTGTCATAGGCACCGTGTCATTCAACACCTTGGCACTGCCCATGCTTTTCTTAGACTGTTGAAATTCTTCTGAGTGGGTAAGTACCATTCAAAAAACACCACATTTCGGTGTGAGCATCTCCCTTCCATATTCTCTTATGTATGTGTAGCAAAGGTGGGTACTGTGTGAGAGAGGGACAGAGAGTATTGAGATTTCTGTTTTATATATTTTTGATGTGTTAGCCAATAGTAATGAAGTTCCTTATTCAAAAGACAAGGAAAAGGGAAAAAATGAACACCCCCCCCCCCGCTAAGTATAGCAATCACCATTAACTTTGCTTCTTCCTAGACAGCTATAATTATAATTATGCTAACCTGGTTGCATTTACAACACGTAATTCATTTTCACAGCAGTCCCATGTAGTACTAACATGACTTTATTATGAGTCTTTTTAACATTTCTTATGTTAGGCACAACCCCACCCCCACCCCAATTTTTTTCTGCTTTAATCAGTATTGTGATGAATGTCTTCATAAGCAACTTTCTTTAGGCCAGTGGTTCTCCACCTTCCTAACACTGCCATCCTTTACTAAAGTTCCTCATGTTGTGGTGACCCCAGCCATAAAATTATTTTTGTTGCTACTTCATTACTGTTATAAATCGCAATGTAAATATCTGATATACAGATATCTGATATGTGACTCCCAAAGGGGTTGAGACCCCCACAGGTTAAGAGCCACTGACTTTGGCCTTTTCTGTCTCTATGGGCTAGGTTTAAGCAGTGGAGTTACTGGGTCAAAGAGTAGACTAGAAACACTTGAACAGTATATGAAGGGTGTTTCACTTTGGTGTTGCCCATTACTTTACACTGTCTTTCTTAGTAGAGCTGCCAGTGACTGGCTGATGTCCCACCATTTACCCTTAGTGTATTTTAAGCCCTTTCTAGCTTAGTGACAGTTAAATAGACATGGTCACCCAGAGAAGCCAAGAGTTTGCAGGTCCCATGCTTTGGGTCTAGAAGATCCATAGGAGTATCAGGAACTATGTGGAAAGGCCTGACCTGACCCCTTGCAAGTCCACTAACTATTTACTAATTAAGGCAGGAAGATGATCCCTCCTACTCTGCCTCTCCATCTGTACCCTCCTTTTCCTCCTTTTCCATCTTCACTATCTCTGCCTAAACCCAGGCCAATATCACATCCTCTTGGACTCATCCCCCATCTGCCTTACCCCATTAGGACTTCCGTGTAGGTGGATTTCTGTTTCCTTTTGAAATAAACTAAGAAGGACCCTCCCCACTCTGTAGGAAGGATCTAAAGGTGTCACTGTGATTCAAAACCCTTTATTGTCCAATTCAAAACTCATCTCTAGTCACACACACACACACATGCACACGCCAGACACCCTGGTTCTTCTCCTTATTCTTCTAAGAGGTCAAGCCAATAGACGTACCACCTCTTTCTGTGGTGCTTTCTCTCTCACATTCTCTTCATTGTTCCAGAGAGAGCCTAAGCAGGCAATCCTGGGGAAAGTCTCACTGTCCCAGCAGAGTGGATTCCTCTGCCCTCCATAGTGCCCACCTAGATTTACCTCAGTGGTGGTAACTGCACAGGGCTTTGGTGAGGGGACACCCCCCCCTTCCAGGCTGCTTTTCCACCACTCTGGGCAGGCTTCTGGGTCAGGGTCCTGACTTCATTAACCCTGTGATGAGTGTTTGTTAAATGTGTGAATGCCCTCAAGATGCTGAACACATAATTACCATCTTTAGCATCTCAACCTCATTTTGGGAGCTGATACTGCTTTGTAAGCATTAGTATCATTGATGTATTAAATACCTTAAGATGTAATGAGTTTCTGTGCTGAGACCCTAAGAACATAGAGCGCAGTGCTTGGCGTTCAGTAGAACCCCTTTGCACGAAATCTCCAGCCCTTCTGTTGTGGTGCATCCCTTCCTCCATGACAGCACTAGCAGAGGTGCCACCAACAGAAGATGCAGGGAGGGTGACAGCCAAGATGGGGCGAGGGCTTGAGCCTTCTCTTTCCCAGTTCCTCACTCAGTACTACAGTGGCTGCAGTTCTGCTCCATAATCCTGCGCCATCGTCAGAGCTGTACGGTTTATGTGAAATATTAGCTGTATTGTTTTGTAAAGGATCGCTTTCTTCCTTACAAGGTCTCCGCATAATAGACTCTAGATTCGATGACCAACACTGTCCTTCATGAAATGATGATGGGTCAGAGTATTTCCTGAATTAAGCACACTATGCCCAGCCCATTTTCCGTGTACGTTTTAGATGTCTTAATCGAAGTGGCCTTCTTTAAGGATCCTATATCGGCAAACGCATGTATCACAGTTTGGTTTGAAAGCCTTCAAATTAGTTATTAACATAATAGATGATTCACCAAACACTTAGTGTGGAACATGAATGAGTAGCCAAATAACATTTTAGCAGATACTGAAAAATGGATTTCTCATTACTACTAAAACATCCCTTATTGAGCTTTAGGCGGTAGTAATCAAACAGTAGAAAAAGTGTTGAGAGACAAGAGTTATGCTTTGTAATGTGTGATACCAGTTTTATTCCTCTGCTTTGATGTTCTGTGTTCTGTCCTTTATGTGTGTCCAGTGAACATCATAACCGCCCCCCCCCAGAGACCCTCGGGGCCTCTCTCAAGGAACACCAATCCCTGAGCACCCCAGCTTTCCTAAGGACCTTTGCCATGCCCAGTGCTCAGTGGTGCACGGTGCAATCTTTAGAATCCAAGCACAAAATTGCCCCACATTTGAAGTTGTCATCCAGCCAGTCCATTGATCTGGTGACAGGGCTTCTCCATGGATCAGCCCATCTCTGCTTTACTGTTGATCTGGTTTACTGGGGGCCACCAGCCTTAAACTCCAGAGGAAAAAACAAACTAGCTATTAACTTATTCATGGATCGACATGAATAAGTTCAGAGGAGAAGGGAACTTGCCACGGAAAGGATGTCATAATGAGTAAATGAGGATGGTAGAAGATGATGTAAATTTCTAAACCAAATAAAGTAGTTTTTAAACATATTTTGGTCTTGAGAACCATAGTTTCCCAGTATTGAGAGGGGAACCAGCTAAATGAAGTAAATTTATGTTGGGGGATGGAAATGCCCTTGTTGGTGAGAAACCATCAAGTATCCCTGAAAGGTGAGGGGAACAATCCTCTAGGCTGATGTGGCTTATACCATGCCGTCATTCTCATCCTTGTCGTTTTCCATCATGGTTGACACTAATGGCAGTATCGGGGATTGGTAAAGTCCGGCTCTGTAATTGTGCCCACTGGACCCCTTGTCCCTTTCTGCCTCACTTTCTGGATAACAGCCTAAAGACACTTGCCCAGTGAGCAGCATCCCCAGGTGGATGTTGCAGTTAGTATTCTCTGTTAGCTTTTGTGGTCCTTGGTCAGTTGCTGGCCACAAGAAAGGGTCAAGAGAATGACAGACAACACTGTTGGGACTGGAGAAACAAATTCTGGAGATCATCAAGCATCATGCAGTTTTCCTAGCTGTTTTCTTTAGTTTCCCACTGGAAGATGTGAGCCTACCATGTTCTCTTTTTCACTAGAAGACACAATTTCGAAGAAAGTGGTATGTCACTTCAGTGGGAAGACCTATGCTGATGAGGAGCGGTGGGACATTGACAGCTGCACACACTGCTACTGCCTGCAAGGCCAGACCCTCTGCTCAACCGTCAGCTGCCCTCCTCTACCCTGTGCTGAGCCCATCAAGGTGGAGGGAAGTTGCTGCCCGATGTGTCCAGGTATCTAAACCATCGTCCTTCTGCTTTCAAGCCAAATACAGCCCAGAGAGTGGGTCAGCCCAGTTGACATGCTCCTACACAAAGGCCTCAGGGTAATTTGCAAAACTGTGACCATGGAGGAAAAGACTATACCTCTTCTGATGGGCCTACTCTACCCCTAAAGTGGGGTACAGCCTTGCAGGTATAGACAACCCATTAAAGCCAGCTGCTCTGTCAGAGTAGCGTAATTTTAGTGCAGCATTGGACCAGCCTAGGGAAAAGGGCTGAAGATCAAACCCAAAAGGGAGTATGACATGAATGTCTATCAGAACAAAAATGAAAGTTTGCAATTAAAGGGGATAGACCTGGATCATTCTTTATTCCGTTCAGCAGTTCTAGTTCATACCCCACCACCTGCAGCCTTTTTCCAACCCCTCGGCTGAACTCTTCTCTTCCCATGTGTAACATAACCACTGAGCACTTCCCCCACCCCCACCCCACCCACGTTGTGTCTCCTCTCACCCTTCTCCCTCACTGTCAACTGCTTTATTCGACCTCTCAGTTTCAAACCTGAGTCCCCACAGCTGCCCGGATCTTCCCCCCAGTCTTCTAGTTTTCTATCCCTGTGCCTCCTGCCAAAACAGCTCCTTTATCCCCTGCCCTAATCCCAGAACTGCGGAGCCATAGCTTCACCAGGACAGCCTCTGGGCAGTGTTCCCAATCTGATCCCATGCACACAAAAGATTCTCCAGGCAGTCCGGACCACACATAGGCTCCTCTCACACCCAAGTGAGGCCCTGAGTGAGATGAGAACCTTTTCATCATCACCTTGATACTCCTGTTTCCTCCCCCCCATTGTGGTAATGAGTCTTTCTGTTCAGGACAGTAATTTGGAATCCATGTCAGTCTAGAAGTGTGGTTACACTGTAAAACTTTAAAAATGGCTCCACTAGACAGTGCTTAACTGAACTCCATTGGTCTTTTGTGGGGTCTCATGCAGATATACCTGTTTGAGAATTTCTAGGAATACCCAAAAAACCTTTAAAAAAGTAACAGTGGGAAATGCACAAGGCCTCTGTTCTCATCATACTTGGCTACTGTTTGGACTTTCCTACATCGAACTCCCTGCATGTGGCTTCGGAATCACTGACTGTGGCCTCTTCCTTGTCCTTAGCGTTCCTGTTTGCTTCCCCAGTCCCTCCTCAACTGACCCACTAGAATCTGGGACAAAAGCAAAAGTCTTATAGCCAACACAACTAGAGCAATTTCAGTGTTTCAGAGGACAGAGGGGACATTAGAGACAACAGCTGTACAACTCTTGGCCCAGGCCTTGAGTGCCAAGCTCCTAAGCAGGGTTTCCCTGTAAAGCAGGGTGGCCCTGGGATGCATCACAGAGAAGGGGGCTTCAGTGGTCTCTCTTAGTTGGAATGAAAAAGTCTCCTACCAAAGACCCCAAAATAGAAGGCAAGCCAGTGCCTGTAGGGTAAATAATTCCAGAAGCAAGTGGAAAAGGTAAATGATGACTTAAGATTTTTTAGGGCCTTGATTGTCAAATGAAGAGTGGAGATTTGACCTTTTGTTTTGAGCAGATGTGTCACATGAATGGAGTGGTATACACAAAGAACCAAAGCATGGAAAGACAGAGGCCAGTGTGGCTGTGACACATGCACATGCATGCACATGCACGCACGCACGTGCACGCACACACACACACACACACACACACACACACACACACACACACACGGCTGGTGGAGTAAAAAGTCTGAGAAATGCTTTCACCCCACAAACCTAGCTACTGGCATCATCAGCTGTACAAATGAGGACACCTCCTGGGACAATGGCATTGACTTGAAGGCTGTATTTGGATTAAAGGTATTCACATGGCAATAGGCAACTTACCCATCATCCCTCACGTGAAATGCTTCCTTCTGATAGAAATGTATGTGCCAGAGCCGACCAACGTACCCATTGAGAAGAAAAATCATCGTGGTGAGATTGACCTGGAGGCTCCCATGTGGCCCACCCCAAGTGAAAATGACATCATCCATCTCCCTAGAGGTAAGCACTGAAGTCGCTCGATATCTGTCCTGTCTTCTTTGTGATCTGCTTTGTTTATTTCTGATTAAAAAAAAAAATGCTTTCTTTTCAAATGTCTCATGCAAGTTCACTAACTACCTTGCAGAAGAACTTGGCTGAAATGTATCAAACAGCTCAACATTAGTCAAACATGTCTAGAGATCATTGGATAAACGCCTCCTTCCTGGTTCTCCATGCTCCGATGCTTAGTGATGAGGGGAAAGACTATGTTCCTAGTCAGAAGAGCCTGACATGAAATGCACGTGCATGCATGTAGCAAAGGGGTAATGTTTCTCGCTGCCCCTTGGAGACCTGTACTTAGCCTGCAGCACCCCTCCTGCAGGTTTTTACCCCATGGAGCTTTAAAGTTTGACCTTGAGTTCATTTCTACAGATTTATGTCATTCCTTTCTTCTACTTTTCAGTTGTTTATAATAGACAGGTGAGTTTGTTTCTTGTTATTTAAGAGGCAAAGCATGGCTGTGTCCTCGTTGCCACTTCTCTTAAAAGGGAGATGGGTTTAAATTTACACTAAGCCCTGGCTCAGTGAGTGCCTCCTATTGACTCCAAGCACGCTTTCAAAATCATTGTGCAGTTTTTCTATTTCTTTTGGAAGAAGCAACGTGTATCGCTTAAGAGATTAATGATCTGTTACTTTAGAAATTATAAATATTATCTTTGGAGCAAAGCAGATGACCAGAGCCAAACCCCTGTCTGTACCCAGGGTTCTGGCTCCTCGTGCAGTTCCTCGGACTGGATATACATTTAGTGCTCTATGTTCAGTCACTCAGTCAGGGTGATATATATATGCATGCCCTTGTTGAAGATGAGGGTCTCCTACCATGAGAGCAGCCTCATCAGGTGTCGTCTGCTGGGGACCTGTGCATTACATAGCATCTGTTAAAAATCTCAGAGCAGGAAAATGCATGCTGCCCCTCGGCAATTCATTTTGCAGCATGTTGATGATTTTTGTTTCTGGTGTTTTCTTTGAGTTCAGGGAATCTCAAAGTTAACCTTCATGGTGACAGCAGGCATTTTCCCCCATGCATTCCTCCATTTGTTTGTTTGTTTGTTTGTTTATTGGTCTTCCTATAGACTTATCACCCACTGTACTGGCTGATGTGAGGAGAAGTGTTCTCTCCCATTCCTTCCCTCCTCTCCCAAGTCCACCCAGCAGCTCAGTAACAATAGCCTTAACCCCTTAAAGAGCAGTTCTTTGTAAGCTGAGTTTCCAGAACCACCTAAGAGCAATTCCTTTGGACCTCACGTCCTGTATCTTTCGCTCAGTGGCCCTTGATGTGTGCAGACAACCTGACTAGAATGGTTGACTTGAAATAAAATAACATTAAAGTTCCAGAAACTAGTGCCCTTTCCATGTCTCTACAGCTGCCGTGTGGTTTTATTTCTGTAGTGCTGGACCATGAGCATAGGAGGCAAGGACTACTGTTCAGCTTAGCACCTTTGTTTTTAGGTTTTTATTTATTATTTGGGGGCGGGCAGTATACACATATGGGGTGGGAGGAGAACTCTGGGGTCAGTTCTCTCCTTCCACATTTATGTAGGTTCTGGGGACTGAACTCAGGTCTTCAGGCTTGTCAGTACCCACAGAATAATACTTTCAAAGGACAGAAAGATACTCCTTCTTAAAAACTATTATTCCCCCTGTGTATGGTTCATTAGGACAAGAAATAAGGTATTTTTTTTCCAACAAATTTATTAAAACTAAGGATTTTTGCCTAGAACTCAGCAAATTAGGAAATCAACTTAGTTGTCTCATGGTCTCTTAATTCGAAAGTGTGGGGGGGGAGGCTATTTCCCTACTAGAACCTTAGCCCATCCAAAATCTTTTTTGTTGTAAACAAAGTATTATAATATTAATAACAAACATTTTTTGTAGTCACTTTTGAAAATCTACCCAGTGTTTTATATATTCCCAATTAGCTACAGGAAATACCTTCTTGCCTAGTAAGTAACATTGTTACCCTCCTTTTTTTAAATTTTTGTTGCAAGTTTTCTCTTAATCCTATTTACCTTCTAAGTACTTTACCCTGTAAGAGCTCTTTGGCTCAACATTAGACTTTAATCCTGTCTGTAGCCCAAAGTACTAGGAAGTAACAAAAGCAAGCTGCTGATCTGTATTTGCTGTGTTATTAAGACAATGCTCTAAAATTCTGGTGGTGGCACTCAGTGCTTGTCTCTTCTCTCCTAGATATGGGTCACCTCCAGGTAGATTACAGAGATAGTAGCAGGCTGCATCCAAGTGAAGACTCATCACTGGACTCCATTGTCTCGGTTGTGGTTCCCATAATAATATGCCTCTCCATCATAATAGCATTCCTGCTCATCAACCAGAAGAAACAATGGGTACCACTGCTCTGCTGGTACCGGACACCAACTAAGGTACCATCTAGTCTCTTGAGCAATAAATCCAAGAGTGCTTACACTCCTTTTTGCCTCAATTTTCTTAATACATTTTCTATTAGGCAATGTTATTTTTTATTTTGCCAGTCTTAATGTCAAGTATTTATCAAGCTGTAGCAAGCAGGCATGTAATATTTGCCCAGGGCTGGATTGAAGACTGGGTAAATTACCTGTCATCCACTGGTTAATGAGTCCTGACTTCTCATGGACCTAACACCTTGTATGTACATTTTTAAAAACATGTTTAAATGAGCTGATTGACACCTGCTGGAGGGAGTCTTAAATTCTCATTTATATTTGAAGCCAAAAGTTGACCATCTGGTATTTCTTGGTCATTTTTTGGTCTTTGAATGGGGAGAAAAAGAAATCACTAAAGAAGGGAGAAGACAGGAGAGGGCAAGAGGGGTTTGGAAGATAGTGAGGGTGCAAAGAAGTCAGGTGGACTTATCACAAGAGAGGGGCAGGCAAGACGTTGTGAAGAAAGTCACTAAGGTCCAGAGGCAGACTTCTCACCAAGGGACAAAAACTAGGCTTTTATTCTAATCCAAGGACCTCTTAATCATGCCTGTTTTTAAAAGGAAGTAAAGAGTTACATCCAAGTCTAATTCCTCCTTTTGTGTTTGGACAACCTGAATGGTTCACCTCCCCTCCTGCCCAGTAGGGTTCCCCTTGCATATAAAATTCCTGTCTGTTTTTTTAGTTTTGTTTTGTTTTTTTCTTTTGTTTTTTTTGTTTTTGGTGTGTGTGTGTGTGTGTGTGTGTGTGTGTGTGTGTGTGTGAAATATGCATGGGTACAGCCTTTATGCTGGACACATGGCTGGGTCCTAACATGGTGCTGAACAAGGGAAGACACCATCCAAGGCTAGGAAAACCCTGTTTAAAAAAGGTGTGAAGTGACAGGGAACAGACAGAAGTGGCCCCTTGTGAGACCGTCTTCATGCAGGCTCAGTCACTAGAAATCACTATTTGCTTTGAAATATTCCTGCCTTGTAACTTTACCAATTTCCAACCCTCTAAAATGCAAGCCTGCAGTCAAGGGTTCAAAAACAGTTCATATGTCACTTCACCAATGAAAATACTCATACAGCTATAATAAGACATCACTCCCCGCAAACACTCTGGCGATCGTCAAATACTGAAACTGTAGTCTCACCTGAGTTAGGTCCTGAGTTTCTGTCCATTTTTCGTACACAAGTCAGCCAAGTCTTTATGGGTTTTTCCTTTCTCTTCTCTCTCACTGAACAGCCATCTTCCTTGAATAACCAGCTGGTATCTGTGGACTGCAAGAAAGGCACTCGAGTCCAGGCCAGGGACGGTTCCCAGACAATGCTAAGAATTGCTGAACCTGATGCGCGATTCAGTGGCTTCTATAGCATGCAGAAACAGAACCATCTACAGGCAGACAATTTCTACCAAACGGTGTGAACACCAGCAACGGCGGCGGCGGCAGTGGTGGCGGCGGCATGGATGAGGTTTTGAAAGACAGAGAACGACAAAAAATCTGCTCTTTAAAGAACTAGAATTTGTGCACTTGCTTAGTGGATTGTATCAGATTGTGACTTGGTGTCCCGCACTAAGGACTTAACTGGGATGGGCTTTGTCTACAGCATTGTGCAGAACAAGCATTCCCACTTGGCCTCAAGATAACTGACCACATGTTTTCATAGAACCAAAGTTTTAAAACTTGCTAAAGTTTATTTGCTTGTAAGATAGCTGTAGAGACATTTGGGGGTGGGGCAGAGAGTTTGGTGGGGGAAATGGGTTGGGAGGGTAGCGTTGGGAAGAAAACTCGGTCAGCTTGGCTAGGGGAGAAAGCCAGGAAAATAAAAACAGTTCATGGCCCAGAGGAATTTTTTTTTTTTTCCTGTTGCTCTGAAGACGGTGTTGGTTGCTGCAAAGCTCGGACCTGAATGAGCAGGAACACAAAGAGCCTTGCAACCCAGCTGCCGCACCACCAGACAAGTGCATCAGAACTCTTGATAGCCATCCCAGGTCTAAAGCCACAAGTTTCTCTTCTATACAGTCACAACTGCAGTAGGCAGTGAGGAAGCCAGGGAAATGGATAGCAACATTTCTCAAAAGCGGGTTATTAAGGATATATACAGTTATTCTTTTTGCTGCTTCTGTTTTCTTCCGTGCCAATCAGCCAGTTCCTAGTAGAGACAGCAGATGGGTAAGGACAAAGTCACCTCTTGACTTGAGCACTGGAGCTTTTCTTACCACTTGGCAGGAAGGAAGTCGAGGGTGAAGGACACCAGGCATTTCCAGGGGCTATACTACATTGTTTGTTGTTGTTTTCTTCTGTTATATCGTTGGTTGTTCATAGTTTTGTTGAAGCTCTAGCTTAAGAAGAAACTTTAAAAAAAAAAAAAAAAGACTGGGATTTTTTTTCCTTATTATATACTGATTCTACAAAATAGAAACTACTTCATTTTAATTGTATATTATTCAAGCACCTTTGTTGAAGCTCAAAAAAATGATGCCTCTAAACTTTAGCAATTATAGGAATATTTATGTAACTATCTTATGCTTCAAAAACAAGAGTATTTGTGTGCATGTGTATATAATATATATACATATATATTTATACACATACAATTTATGTTTTCCTGTTGAATGTATTTTTATGAGATTTTAACCAGAACAAAGGCAGATAAACAGGCTTTCCATAGCAATGCATCTGATCACTTAGGGTTTTTTGAATAACACAATCTCATTTATCTGCAGATTAATTGGAAAGATGTGAGCACGCGTGTGTGTGTGTGTGTGTGTGTGTGTGTGTGTGTGTGTGTGTGTGTGTGTACACTTTGAGCAACCAGCATCCCACCTGCTATGGAAAGGATATTCCTTTATTAAAATCTTCTTCATTTGGATTTCTTTCACTTGGTCTTCAATTCGCTCACTGGCCAGAGACATTGATGGCAATTTTTTATCTACATCACTAATCAGCTCCTGGATTTCTTTTCAAACAACTGTTTGAAACAACTACTGGAATATTGTCCACAATAAGCTGGAAGTTTGTTGTAGTTTGCCTCAGATATAACTGACTGTATTCTATAGTGTTAACTTTTCAAACAGCTCTTAGCACTTTTATACTAATGGCCCATTTGTGCATTGGTTTGCCTTTTCAAAATGCTTGTTGTGAAAGACACAGATACCCAGTATGCTTAATGTGAAAAGAAAATGTGTTCTGTTTTGTAAAGGAACTTTCAAGTATTGTTGTAAATACTTGGACAGAGGTTGCTGAACTTAAAAAAAATTAATTTATTATTATAATGACCTAATTTATTAATCTGAAGATTAACCATTTTTTGTCTTAGAATATCAAAAGGAAAAAGGTGTTCTAGCTGTTTGCATCAAAGGAAAAAGATTTATTATCAAGGGGCAATATTTTTATCTATTTCCAAAATAAATTTGTGAATGATATGTTACTGAAATAGATTTACATCAGCCTGATTAGTATAAAATTTTGTTGACAATTTATCCATTCCTGGCATAAGGAAAAAAACTTTATCAAAAAAAAATTGTAAATGCTTGCTTTTTGTTTTTTCAATCATGGCCATATGAAAATACTAACAGGATATAGGACAAGGTGTAAATTTTTTTTTTTATTTTAAAGATATGATTTATCCTGAGTGCTGTATCTATTACTCTTTTACTTTGGTTCCTGTTGTGCTCTTGTAAAAGAAAAACAAATATAATTTCCTGAAGAATAAACCGGGCATATAGCACTTGGAGTGCACCAGACTCCTGTAGTATTGTTTTTGTTTTCCTAAAGCAGAGCTGTAAAGGGATAGTTTACAGCCTGGTTCTTGGCAGCAAATAAACACTAAATCAAAACTATGCACTTCAGAAAGACTCTGGTCTAAGGTGAACACACAATGGTTTCCCAGGGTTGCCTGGTCAGCACATCTCTGGCAGCAGTGAGGAGAATGGTATCCCTCAGCAGGTGGTCCTTCCCATGGACTCCTGCACAAAGTTGTCCTTAGACTGCACTGCACAGGAGCGCTGAAGGACAAGACAAGAAGCTGAGCTGCCTGCTGTCAGTCACAAGTGAGAAAGGTGCTCATCATCAGAACAAACTGAGTATCCCTTTTCCAAAGTTTTGCAAACACAAGACCTCTTGAGGTTCTACAGTATCTCCATATATAGTGAGATAGCTTGGGGATGGGACTTAAACATGAAAAGTATTTCACATATATGCCATATAGATATAAAACTCTCTTGCTATAGGAAAGAGGGTCAAACTTGAAGCACAATCCAGAATAAGCCATAAGCAGGACAAGGGCTGCTAAACTGACCTTTAGAACTCTTTTCTTTAGTCTAAGGCACCTTACAAATTCTGTTCTAATCAATTTCTTAAATTATTAACACTGTGTCTTCAGCAATTTCACGGGATGTGGTCAGTAGTCCTGCATCTTCACTTTCCAGCCAGACACTGAAGTCCACAGTCTTCCTGGTAAATGCCACGTGCCATCAGACTTCAAACTGGGCTACAACTACAGTCAGCAGCATCTCATTGACTGGAGTAGGGAGTGCAGATGTCCTGTATACCTGAACCTCTAAGGAGGAAAAGATGCTTAAGTACACTCATTTTCTTTGGGGGAGGGAGCTGCCCAGCAGAACAGGAGGCTGGCTGCCATACTACGGCAGTGTAGTATGTATGACTCAGAAAGGTCCCTTTGCCACTTGGCCATCCAGGTTAATCAGAACCCCCCTGTGCACACTCCAGTGGTGAATTCTACATGAAGTCTAAGAATCAGCACGTGTGAGAGCAAAACCAAATAGAAACTCAAGATTCTTAAGTATGTATTATTTTATTAAATGTCATTGACTTGACTGAAACTGGCAAAAGTGTTTATTAGTGTTGTAGCCGTGAGCAGCTTTTTCTAGAAAAGCACACAGGTATAAATAAAACTGAATACAACCATGAGAATAGGCAGTACCATAGTAGCTCCTTAAGCACCTTAGAGGGCATGGACCCCTTCCAAAATACACTCTTCAGACACAGAACATCCAAGGTCATAATGATGCCAAATGGCATCCTAATGGCTCACATGTCAACAATAGTAAAATAGGCAGAAGTTGCAAAATTAGTTTCCAACAGTGTCTGGCATCCACAATTAGGCCAAAGTAGTGCAAGTTCCGCTTTACAACAGCCCACATTCCATCTCAGTCTCTGGACAATACTGGTAGGTAATAGTCTGAAGATGCTCTGAACACTCAACACTGATTCTCACCTTTACTGGAAAACAGCTATGGGTGGGTCTTCCAGTGCTTTTGTTCTTCAGTGCAGTTCAGATGGAGGAAGTCAAACACTAACAGCCACACTGTCAATTAATGACAAACATAATGGCATGCACAGTTCCTATCTCTCTCCTCAGCTCTGCTAACTTAGAAACCAGTCCACCATGGTTATGTTTTCCAAAACCTATCTCCAGAATTCAAGAGTGCCATAGCCCTCTCGGTGCTCTAATACAATGATGGATTAGTGAAGTCGTGATCAAGTAACACTGAATTGCAAATCCAAGTTCAAGTGTGCTGGGTCTCCAAAAGCAGGGACTCATGACAGCCAACTTCCAGAGTGACACTGCAGGAAATCACGCCTGGAGTCCACAGAAAGGGAAGCGCTTCCACTGTGAGCTGCTCTATGTAGGACACAGAACTACAATAGAGAAAGAAAGTTAGAAATGGATCTTCTGCATATACCCTGACTAAAACCATGAAATGTTACATACAATCTATATGTACATGAAAAGGGTCACTGTGTAATGAAGATTAGATATTAGTGCAAGAATCTGTAACAGCAGACTTCAGAAGGCTACCACCAACAATGAGTTCTCTAAGACACATTAATTAGACTTTTCCAGAAATATGACACCTAAAGGCCATGTCTCTTGGGGTACCCTATGAGATATGAGCCTATCACTCCAGCCCCAAGTCCTGTAACAGCACAGGCCCCTGGAGAAGTCAAAGAAGGGTGTTGTGAGTCTGCTCTGTAGGGCTGGAACCATGACAGCCATACCGTGGCCCAGGTCTTGGGTATGTAACTAAAGTCAACATTGGCTATAGGGTGTTATCGGTGTGAGAAGTTACATTCTCCCAGCAGCACCCATTCCATCTTAGGCCAAATGGGGTCACTTCACCTGCTTTCTCTTCTCACCTTTGCATTAAAACTAAGGAATGTATTTACATAGGCAAGCCACAGACATCTGTTTTCCCACAGTACGAGGGCCAGCTGAGCCAGGAGAAGGTGCATCACTCTCCATTCTGAGCAACAGGCCCTCCCACACAGGTCCTATTAGTGGTCCCCAGGCCAAGCAACAGTGGACAGGCTGGGTGGAAAAGAGCACTGTATTATCCACAAGCCCACACTGGCACCTCCCCTGACCCCTGAACAGTTGTACATTCTGCTCACTTTTTACAGCATCGCTGCTGCAGTCTGAGCTCTGGCTGCTCTTCAACCCAGTCTTCACAGCATGAAAGGGAGACAGAAGCACAGCACATGCAGACAGCAGCTCGCAGGAAGCAGGAAGCAGGTACAGCACAACCAACCACAGGGCTCAAGGACAGCCAATGGCCTGAGCAGGAGGGGCCAGCCCAGGAAGGGGGACTCCTGCCTCCCCAAGTGGGAGGACAAGATTTACAGTAAGGGTCCTAGGTTATCAAAAAGTGAAACTCCTTTTCTCCCCCAGCCCTGTTCCCCAGGCCATACCATCCTTCAGAAGCCACTGTCTGGCTGTCCTGGCAGTGCCTTCTAGACCACTGTAATTCATAGTCTGAGACATGTCTGGCTCATTCCTCTTTCACATCTAAGACAAACCTCAAGGCCATCCAGCTTTCATACCAATGCTAGCATAACACAAAAGCAAAGATGTCTCTTACAAAAAAAAAAATCATTAATAGGGAGAAAAGGCCATCCATGGGGGAGAGAGGGAGGAACTTTTAAAAGGTGCTGACTCGGCTTTTTTGACCATGTTAACCTGCAGACCAACGGCTGGCTGTTGTTGCTACATGTCAAGTCTCCACACATGATACTTGGGCATCATTCACTGTGAGCCCCCTTTTTATGAAAATACAGCTGAATAAAAAGCCCATCGGAGACAGCAAATGTAATGTCTCAGGACTACAACATTTTTGTCTCCTGCTGACTGGAGGAAGACACAGAAGCAAAGCAGTAATGAAAGGAGCTTGCTCTCCAAGTCCAGTTGACTACGAGATGGAAGTTTCTTGCCACTTTCAAATCTGGTCTGTAAACAGACGCTGCCTTTAAAAATGAGCCCTCTGTACAACATTCACTTTTCCTAGAACTGAGTGAGCTCTCTAGTTCCTCAATTGAGGAGGCACTATTAAACATTTTCCCTTTTCTCAGCAAAATAAGGCCCATATCTTCTGGCTTCTTTTCCCTCCTCAATACACGCCCACCCCCCTTAGTAGACCACTGTTGAGAAATCTCCATTTTTCTCCTTCCCTTCTCTACCTAAGCGTTTGTTCTGTTCTGTGCTCCTCTTGGCACTGTCCACAGTTTCTCCTCCACCATCGCCCCTGGCAGATCTATCATTCTTTTTCTATTGTCCTCCAGGTAACAGACACCACCCTTCCCAAATCTCCCAGGACCAACATGTCCGCGCCTGATACTCAGAGTTGACATGTCTTCTAATTATTTTAAAATTTTATTATTTTTTTGAGGTAGGGTCTCACTATATACCCCCTGGCTGTCTGGAACTCTCTATGTAGACCAGGCTGGCCTCAAACTCAGAGATCCACCTTCCTCTGCCCCCCACATCCTGGGATTAGAGGCATGCACCACCACACCCAGAGCCCAGTGTCTTTTTAATTCTCTACTTCCCTCTCTGCAAAGTGTTCACCACTCAGCTGTGGGAATTCTTTCAGCCCAGGATCTCAAATAGAAGCTGCACTTTGTAGAGCTCTAATGTTCCAGTCACACACCAGTCGCCTATGCACTGTCACTGTACATTAACAAAGCTGTGTGTGCATTTTACTCTACCAACAAGACTGTGCATTTACTGATAAATCACAGCTCCTCAGCCACTGCTCCCAGTCATAAAACTCACCTTTCAATATATAATCGGTTAACAAGCTTGGAACTTTCTCACTGTCCTCCTTCATGGCACGCAGAACTGCAAAATAAGAATCACTTAAGGTTCAGAACAAAAATGACGTTTGGCATCACTTGATTTATCTATATCTAAATGTAAGACTTTGTATGCACTGCTCACTGTGGAAAAGAGGAAACAACTGAGGTTAGCAGCAGCCAAGTGATAAGAGGAAGCCACCTGACCACCTCAGGGTTCCTATCCATTGTCACCATCAATATCTACCTACACGGTACGTTTTCATTTCCTTCTGGTAAGCAATTATCATACATGTACAATTAGAAGTAACCTAATTATCAAATCTAATCCTTTCTATTTTGTTTGTCTTGAGAATGGGGTCTCACTCAGTACCCCAGAATGATTAAATCTCATAATCTCATGGCAATCCTCCTGCCTCAGCACCCTCTGTACTAGATCACATATGTGAGCCACCATGGCCAATCATCAATCCCTTCACCTTCTTCTTTCTTTTTATTTTTTTTGTTTTATGAAATTTGGACAGCTATTTATTTATTGACTAGGTGGGTGGTTGTTTTGCTTATTTGTCTATCTGTGTATCATGTATGTGTTTGTCACCTGTGGAGGCCAGAAGGGGGCATTGGATTCCCTGGAACTGAGTTACAGACAGCTAGAGCTGTCATGTGGGTGCTGGGAATTGAAGCCAGGTCCTTTGGAAGAGAAGCCAGTGCTCTTAACTTTCGAGCCATCTCTACAGCCCAAGCCAAGCTGATTGTGACTGAACCCAAACCATATATAATTTATTTGCTATAGGGTAAACTGAGAAAATATTTTTATTTTTCAATGCTGCCAAGAAAGAGAAAGTGACTTCCAAGAATATCCCTGAAAATGAAAGAGTCACCAGGTTTCTGTGGCCCTTTGTAACTAAGACATGTTTAACACTACATCTATTTATTAATCTCACAAACCATTTTCAAATGTAGGGCCATACACAGGCAGAGCACCTCTGTCTGTGTTACTCATCAGCATTCCTAAAGTACTCAGGAAAAGACCTGACACACAGCAGACCCTTGCACTGTTTGCTAAGTGAGTGCATGTTCTGGAAGTCTCACTGCTAACTCTCCCTACAACTAGTGACTCTGATTTTCCATTCACAAGAAGTCAGGGTGTTTATCTAAAAATCACTCTAAGTCTGTCCTACTCAGCCACTAAGTCACATAAGAGCCACAAAGCATTTTATTCATTGACAAACAGATACGTTCCCATGTAAAATGATGAAGATTCAAGTTACCTGTTTTCTATTTTTAAAAAAGAAAAAAAAAAAGAAACAACAACAACAAAAAAAAAAACCTTAGTGTGGGCTGGAGCAGAGCACTGCTCTTCCAGAGGTCCTCTTCCAGAGGACCCAGGTTCAATTCCCAGCAACCACATGGTGGCTCGCAACCAACTATAATGAAATCTGGTGCCCTCTTCTGCCCTGCAGGTATATATGCAGGCAGAATGCTGTGTATATAATAAATAAATCTTTAAAAACAAAATTTAGTTTAGATAAGTCAAAAATTAAGGGGAAAAAGTTCAAACAAGAAGCACCAGAGTTAGCACTGCATTTGATATTATAGTTATTTATTCCACTGTCATAAGAATAAAAGATGCCATCCATCATTCACCAACCTACACTGACAAAATAAACTAAAATCCAGACATGAAAACCAAGAGTTTAAGAATCAGCAAAAGTCAAGCGAGTAAGCATTTAAATTTGTCTTTGCTCACTTTTTGTTAATATCTGAAGATCCTCGACAGACGGTGGGCCATTCTTTTTCTCGTAAGGGATGACTGTCGTCAAATACTGCCAAGTGAAGGGGAGAAACGAAACGTCATTCAGGTGGGAATGAGTTTACCTTCAGAACAATGCAGTTCCTGGAAGACCTGCTCTAAAATGTGAACCAGAGCTGGTTTGGAGATGAGTGCACAGGCACAGGCAGCAATCCCCCAAGTCTGACTTTCAGCTGGGGCTCATTTTTCTCCCCAGTTCTCCCTGCTGAGTGCAAGCCTCGTGTCACCATAAACAACCACCTTCCTGTGGTTCAGTCATGGAACATTCCTCAGAACAAAATCTGAGGACAACTGGCTCGATTTGCTCATTTTCAGGGTAGAGCCTCATCTAGCACGCTCCTTGCATGATTTTCAACACAGCTTCAAAACATTAACTAAGCTAACAGCATAGTTTTAACAATACTATGCAATTGGTAACTTTTGGCAGTCGAATCATTCCCTTTCAGACCATTCTGACTCTGGCTGAAGCAACAGTCAACACAAATAACATGACAACATTTCGGAACAAAAACCAGCTTCTAGACATGAATAACAAAGACTCACTTCCCCCCCAAAAAATTGCTGAAACATAATTAATATTTAAATGATTGTATTAAGTATGCATAAATGACTTTAGATATTAGAAAGGGGAGACAGAATGGCCTAGAAGGTAAATGAATAATAATCTCCAAATTTGTGTCAAATTGCCCAGCCAGTTCACTCCCTCTGAAGGCTCATGATTATCACACTTGTGTCCAGTGAGAAAAGCAAAGACAATCTCATGAAGCATGTTCTAGAAATAACTGTCTAAAATCTTCTATTCTGTAGTTCAGGGCAGCTTGCAAAAGCTCGCACAGAAAGTTAGTGCCCTGGCCAGTCCTTGAGCTGCTTCAAGCTTGTCCTCCATGTTGGTTCTCAACTCCAGCTCTGTTCCTAATCCCCATGGACTGTGAGAGTCTATAAATAAAAACAACTGGGCCTGAAGTCCAGACAGTAGGGAAATCGAGCTGTTCCACTTTTTAAACCACAGTGCCCCACAACCTTTCTGGACTTCTCCAGGTAAGTCTCAACTGTAGACCAAGTATGTTTCTTTATAAAAAAAAAAAAAAATGCCCATAAAAGACAGGAATGTGCCCACCTCAGATTCCAGTCATGGCATACATCAAGCAATGTGAAGAAGCATCAGGACTTTGTGCCCTGGCTGTAGACCTACCTCCTCATGAGTCAGGTCAGTCTGGAAGCCATTTCTCCTTCTTGCAGGTTGAGGGAGGTAAGTGGTAGAGAATAAAAACTAGAATTCCACCATCCCCACAGAGCCCCTCTATCAGTTAATGTCAGTGCAAGCCTGCCCTCTTTAATACCAGTTCTCTCCCCTCTTGAGAGATACATAAAAACCTTCTGTAGAATCACTAGGCATTGGGTCCATTTGATAAACTGCCTACACGTTATACTGGCACACCTTCTTAATCATGCAAGACCTAGCCTAAGGGAGTGTCTTTCTTCAAATGGAATTTCCAAAAAGTGAAAGATAATTTCAAACACAGTCACCAATGTATACATTTCCCATGTCTGCAACCCTCTTTGAATTATGCAGAACTGTAAATACAAACCAAGCCACTTCACATCTGACTGCACAGACTCACAGCATATAATTCTGCACACGTGATATCTCGTTCCTCACTTGGCCGACAACTGAGCTGGCTCACTATACAATATGCCCGATTTCAGATAAAAGTGGTAAAATGTATTCTCTGCATATTTTTTTACCTAAGACTCTTAATCTCAAATATACCAACCTCTGGCCACATTCTCCTTAAAATGAGATTTTCTTTCGCAGATTTTTAGAAGTATCATGTTCCAGTTCAGTTGTTTGCACAGCCAGCCCTTTCTGTGCATGCAATCCATCATGTCAGTACACGAATATATTTGTTAAAGGTGGGCATGAGAAATGGGGCCCTGAAACCTGCTTGAGAGTGCAATTAGTCTGTTGTCCAATCTTAATGTTTTTCCCCCAGAGGGGGATTCTGTTTATTATTGGGACTACAGATACAATGAACGGTGGTCTTAATGAATTAGTAAAAGTGCCAACTTTCAGGGCCCTCACACAGACAAGGAGCAAGCAGGAGGAGAGGAAAATAAGGATAACGGAGCACCTGCTTCTCTCCACCTGAGTTTCCAAAGGTGTGGCGGAGGCCATTCTGAATGACGTTTGAGATCCCTTCCATGCTGAAACGCTAAAGGCAGCAGTATATGGCCCAGGAGGAAGAGGACAGAGAAAAGTTCAGAGACTTTTAGTAGAAGGTTCCGTGATGACTTTCTGCGCCCAATAGACAAGCAGTTAGAAAATGCCACAATTACTCATTCTCATAAAGCAGACAAAAATCATGCTGTTTAGAAACTGGGCTTCCATTCCCATGTGAGTCCAATGCAAAAACAACTGTTGGTAGGCCATTACACACACCCACGGAGATCTTTCCCAGTGTAACTAATAGATTTGTTTCAATTTTGTTATAAATGTCAGCTGCACACACATCTTATTAAAAAGTTTACCACAATCTTTAAGAAACCTTTTGATACTGTTTACCTACATTTTATCGAAAGACTGACAACTGGATCCTATTGTGGGCTGAAGTTCATGTCTTCCCACCATCAGTTTGGGGAAGAGGAACATTTGGCAGATGAACACACTGCCACTCAGAGTCAACTGTTCCCACTCACTCTCCAGGCAGCTGCCATGGCCTTGCTGCCGCAAATGTGAATTGAAAGATGGCTTATGCTTCCTGGGGAGCAGAATGGATTCCATTTTACCAGTTAAGCTCCCCAAAACTTTTGTAAAGACTATCCACTCTGCTTTTTGAAAACAATTTCAGCTTATTTCTCCTGGCACCCTCCAAGACTTCCTAGAATTCACTGTACTCAGATGAGACTTTGTGTTCCTTTCGGTGACTTAGCTTGGTTTGTCACCAGTCTGAACAGTGGCATGCAGGGTAAAGGGGCCACTGGTACGTACCTACCAGCTGAGTCAAAGGCAGCAGAGAGATTCTTGCAACATGACTAACTAAGGGAAAGGCTCCTGAAAAGGAAGTTGTAGTCTGACTCACCGGATGGTGCCTTTCCCTGGAATTTCAGGGGGAAAGTTGAGCCAGTAAACACTGAAGGAATAAACTTAAAGATATTTTTCCAGGTCCCAAGGAAACCACAGCAGTTGTCTCTGCTCCCATAAAATCTATACAATAGTCCAAGTGATCTCAAAGTGTGGTCCAGGCACAATTTAAGAGACCACTGAACTTCTCTTAGAGGTACATGAACTCAAACATCTCAATATTATCAAGACATCACTTGTCTTTAATTACTGTTGTATAGTCATCATGCATAGTTAGGTTTCATACAATTTCTTTTGAGTATATAATGGACTCTGGTCATATACAGCACTCCCATTCACTCAGTCTGTCACAGCTTATAGTGTAATATTCCAAAGGACAGACAGAATGCAGAAGTTGGGACCCGTGTCCTTTACACTGCACATCAACAGACTGGCAAAAACAAACACCAATTGACATTCTTCTAACCAAAAGCTTTAACGTTATATTCTAGGAAAACTTACCATTTATATAAGAATTAATCATTTAATTTTGGTACTTTCAATAAATTAATTTTTTATTAGTTTTAATTTTTAAGAGTAAATATTGATCAATTCAATATGTATGAAGCAAAGCCCTGTGAGGCCTTCAATAAAGAGTGTAAAGAAACCCTGGTTAACAAAGAACTAAGAAATACAGAAAGAGTTACCCCTCGAGGAGGCAGGCCATGTGCTTCTGGCCCAGCCACACCAGTCAAAGGCACTAGAGGACAGTGACGGCACCCACACATGTCCTGTGGGAGTTGTTCAGCACACCTCTCCTTCACCATCCTCCTGTCCCACCTTTTCCAGATCCATACCCACCAACAGTTTTATGTTTGCAAACATCATTTATCAGGTAAAGATATTTTCATGGTCCCTCACTCTGCTGAGAATGTAACTTTTTTTGTGTGTGTGGATTTGAGACAGGGTTCTGTGGAACTCCAGTTGTAGACCAGCATGGCCTCACAGAGATCCACCTGCCTCTTGCCTCCTCTTGCCTCCTCTTGCCTCCTCTTGCCTCCTCTTGCCTCCTCTTGCCTCCTCTTGCCTCCTCTTGCCTCCTCTTGCCTCCTCTTGCCTCTTGCCTCTTGCCTCTTGCCTCTTGCCTCTTGCCTCTTGCCTCTGCCTCTGCCTCCTGAGTGCTGGGATTAAAGGTGCCATCACACCTGGCTAATTACTTTTGGTGGAAGATATGGTTTTTACAAGAAAAACCTACAAACAGCTGTTTTGTAGATTCTTCACACACTACATTGTAATTTGTTCCCTGTTTTTAAAACAGATTATCCAAAGAGGTGACATCTGAGGCTCCAGAGTCAGCAATGAAAACGATAAGAAACCATTTTCAAGTAATCAGCCCATGACTACAGAACACATTCCCTTGAAAAGGCACTCAATGCTTGCTTTTGGGCTGCACTACCTGGCTCCATTTTCAATAGAAACTCTAAAGCTAGATAAGAACTCAGAAAACCTCAAGCTAGACAAAGGAGTCAGAACTCACATACAAGAAAACTTAACTACATTTTCTATTTGGAGAGTACAGACCAAATTCATGAGCTTTATTTTCCCAATCAAAACCGAATTATGATCACTGAAAGAAAAAAAAAAAAGAGGTCAATGCACATTCATAAGATGTATATACAATTTCAAATTTCTTTTTTAAATACAAGATGTGAACACTACTGGACTATTTCAATTACAAGGAAGTGAAGGATGATGTTTACGCCATCGAAATTGCAATCTGGTAGAAAGAAGTGAAAATGCAAGCACAGGAAACCAAAGCAAGCTGGAAAACACAAAACCACCTACTGATACTAGCAAAAGAAGCTGAAGTTCAAGTTTCTACACAAAACCTCTGCCATGCCTGGGCTGGCAGACACAGCCAAGGGCACCCAGCCCCTGAGCGAGCACTCCCCAGCCAACAGCCAAGACAGAGAAGCAATATGGCAGATTGGCAAGACTCTATTGTGCCTTGCACCACTACAAAACAAAACAAAAAAAAAAAAGAAAAAAACAACAAAGTAGACAGTCAAGAGATTTTAGGGATGTACAAGTGTATGTGTGCCTGTGTGTGTCTATATGTGTATGTATGTGTGTCTAAGGAGGGGTCATGCTACACTGTCCAGACTAGTTCCAAACTCCTAGACTCAAGCCATTCTCCTTCTTCAGTCTCTGAGGGATTGGGACAACGGGCACATGCCAAAAGCTACTGTGCCCAGCCATTAAAAATATTTTTAATGGGAGATATAGGGCAAGTATCTGAAGAAAGATGGACAGGAGTGAGGGCAGAGAAAGATTAAGTCAATTTTTCATAAATTCTATGGAAACACAGTCAAATGAGATACACCTTTATGTCCCTAAAAGCACAGCCTTGTCCTCAGCATATGAGGACCTGATCAATGGCCTTAGCCACAGGCTCTATAGTAACTTCTATTTATGATGGTCAAATACGTGCAAATTTTTACATGAATCCAGGAATCACATGCCAGTCAAAAGTATCTGAAATCAGAAAAAAAAATAATAATTGTAATGTCAACTTGGGTAGGAAAAGGCCAGACTCAAAATTAGCGTTCTGGGTCTTCTTCCACCTCCTCCATCTTGTGGTGAGAGCACTGTTAATCACCGACTGAGGCCTACATCTTCACAAGGAGATGGTCAAGAGATGGAATTTGAAGGACTTCTGAATATTCTATTATATGTGAATTACCTCAACCAAAAGGATACATTATTTTTAAAAAGGAAATTAAATCAAAGCTACACACACACACACACACACACACAGATACACACCCACAAACCAACCATTAGACAACCAAAGTGCCACACAAAACTAAGTGTTCCAGAATGACAGCAGTGCACAGCAGATAACAAGGTCAATGGTCTACTTCAAGTCTTTGTTTCCTTAGGAGGAAATGAGTATGTTCTCAAGACAGAGACTGGGTCTCCGCATCACTCCATCACAGTGATTTTCACAGGGCCTGGGTCACAGGAAGGGATTGTAAAATTACCTGCCATACTCCAGGTGCCACACCCCTAACACCAGAAGCCAAGAGCCTCTGAGCCTGGATTTTTTTTCACCTTAGAACATCTTAGAAGAGAGAAAGAAAAATAACCCAAAGAAAAAAAGCCACCTAAGTGTGAACAGAGAACAATGGCATGACGGGACACAAAACTATTGATCAAAAGAGAGAAATATGGCGTCCCAAAAGTTTCCAACAAGGGATCTAGCTTAGGAAATCAACACAAGAATAACAAAGTCAGGCAAAATAATCTCGATAGTATGATCTGTAAAAAGTGCAGTAGCTGAGAACTAACCACCCAGGCTAATAAAGGGAAACAGAAGAAGATCAAGGAGACAAAGGGTGAGAGAATAGAAGAGCAAAACAAGAGGGAAGTGGAAGAACCTGGAAAAGAACCAACCCCACAGACAAACGGTAGGTTCTGCCTCACAACTGCTCCATCACTTAAAAACAAACACACCACATTTTTGGAAAGCAAAATGTATTTTAGTTAGGTAAGACCTCAGCGGTAAATTAAATTGACTTTTTGAAACTATGGTGCCATTGAGAAATGCTAGACTTACAACCTGGAGAACAAATGCAGTATTATTAGGCGGTCATGGTGCTAAACTGGAGCAGAGGTAAGAATCCTTTCTAAATCTAAATGTTATAAGAAAAGGAAGAAAGTGGGGAGAGGGCATAAGGGGCATTTCTCTGTTCTCCATTTCCCGAGGTGAGGAACCACAGACATGTCAAGGCACTGGCCACTAAGTCTCCAGCCAATGAATACTGAAAGGAATGATCCTGGAGACTTGTTACATTTTAATAAAATGCCTCAGTAAGATGAATGAAAATACTAGGAATGTCAGGAGCCAATCTTCCATCCCTCCTTCTCCCCCCATTCAATCTACCATCCTGCTTAGGAATCAGAAAATCCAAATGGCCCAGCACATAAGTGAAACCCTGGGCAGATGCTGGTTCTATCTCCGCTGCATCTTTAGGAAGGAGTTAATGATTCCATAAAATGCCCTGCTTGGAATGGAATGTTTTGCATGAACCCATACATAGGCAGGAAGGTGATTAAGCATTATAGCATTTGCCTTATTGTTGCCCTTGCTACAGACAAAATACCAAAGTCATAGAGCAAGGTCAGGGGAAGGAAGGAGATATTTGACATAGAACACAGAGCCTTCCTTCAGCAAGTCAGAGTATTCAGTCACCTCTGACCATTTCCTTTTCCAGCAAGGGTATGAATTAAGAGTCTCAAAGTCATCTATTCTCTGGACACTGTCTTCAGACAAAACATAGTATAATATTTAGAACTTAAAAAAAAATCTATAAAACCTAAAAGTCAAAGAGACATTGCAAGAGCTCTGAGCCCATATACAACCGCCTGGGAGCTCAGAGGAAGGAAATGCAAGCCATTCCTGGCTCTTACCTCTAGAGAGCTCTGCATCCCCTGGAGAGAATTCTCCTCCCCGTCTACATAAGGCTGTACTTCCTTTCTCCATGCAGACTAGCTACTTCTGTGAGCTAAGGCTTCTGTAGATCTAGCATTTGCTTATTCAAGATGTGGCACTAAGAATATTATTAATATGCATTCTAGGATGGCTATGCAGATTAAAATGAAATGACCCACAGATTCACAGAAAGTCCAGAGCAATGTGCTTGGAAAAGATCAAAATTCAAAAAAGTCTGGACTCTATTCACTGAAAGGGGGGCTAGAATAAGCATCATCACTCCCAAAAGAAATCATGACATCCTTCTACATTTGTCCAGAACAGCAGAAACTGCATCAAGTCATCCAAATATAAATAAGATGGCTGCAGGCCATAGCAGAAAGGACTGGAGAACATAGGAAGAAAGGACCTACAGCAAGATCTAGAAATCAGCTAGAACTGTGAAGTAAAGAGAATTTGAAAACTTTCTGCAAACTCAAAAGCAACAAGAACCAGACAGGGTGTTGGAGTGTGTTTGTTATTTTCTATAATCCTCAGTATGAACTCTTTCTATGCAGGTCGTTTCACCAGCTCAACTAATTTCACACAGAGACAACAAAACAACACAGAGAAAAGCAAAGCCAGGAAGGAGGCCAGGAGACTCAGCTATTTCTGACTGCATGTTTGCTCTATGATGTGTCTGAACCGACCTGAACAGGTCTCTTAACTAGCCAAAGCAGCTTCCAAACTTACAGTATCAAAGCTGTGTCAGAAAAAAAGCTAAGAAAAAAAAAGTAAGGAAAGTTTTTTTATCTATATTTTTACTTATTCTCATCTGCTCTTAATATTCTTATACTCTGGGAGCTCAAAAAGAAGACAAAATAAAAGCATAATTACTATTCCCCACAAATCACATCCAATTAGATAGTTTGACCATGCTCAAATACTAATTTACTGAATGGCAGTTTTAGTTTTTAGCAAAACAAAGTTCTTAGAATTAAGCAGAAAACATTCGAAAGGTATAGAAAATGAATGAAAAGCAATACTACAAAATTATATTCAGTTAACAGATACTACTTAAACTGCAAAAACTTGGATGGGTGTGGTAGCCACACACCTTTAATCCCAGCATTTGGAAGACAGAGGCAGGGGGATCTTAGTGATTTGAGGCCAGCCTGTTCTACATAGCTGGCTCCAGGAAAGCCAGGACTACAGAGACCCTGTCTCAACACACACACACACACACACACACACACACACACACAAATGCAATAGTAATACCTTGTTTTGATACTTTAAGAAAGTCAAATAATTTCAATGTGAATTTTAAAATTTATAAGAGAATTCCACCAAAACTTCTTTTCAAAAACCCTTATATCCAAGTTTGAAAACATGAATCATTCCAAAGCAGATAAATATTTGCTATTGTTTTGAATCTTAAACTATTTGTAAGTTCACCCTCAGAAAGTTGTAACATAGAGGTTTTCAAAATTAGAAATTATAAAATAATACTTTATATTTGAAGATCCTTTCAAAACATTTACATAATCTGAGTTATATGGAAACTAAATTATTATCAAATACTTTGAAGCCACTAAAAACAGTAAAACAATTAATCTTGGCACATTTATAAATTCTTCACTGATTCTTATGGATTAATATACAATAAGAATGCAATGTCGCAGGTCGTTGGTGGCGCACGCCTTTAATCCCAGCACTCGGGAGGCAGAGAAAGGCGGATGTGAGTTCGAGACCAGCCTGGTCTACAAGAGCTAGTTCCAGGACAGTCTCCAAAGCCACAGGGAAACCCTGCCTCAAAAAACAAAACAAAAAAATAAATAAAATATTAAAAAAAACAAAGACTTCAATGTCTTTAGTTAACAAACTGTCTTCCTAGTTCCTATCTCTCTACCTGTTGATTAGTGCAACTCTGAGACTTCATCAGAGCAGTCTTTGAATAGTGGAAAACAATAAAGGTACAAGTTCACCATTGGTCAAAGTAGAGAAGGTGAGCGTCAGGAGAAGGCTCAACCACAAATGAGATATCTATACCAGCTCCTGAGCCTCTGGGAATAGGGGATGTCAAGACTGTAAGAGCCATAGGTCAGGAAAGACCAAAACAGTATCTTCTAGACATAACAGGACCAATGCACTCATGAACTCATAGCAACTATGGATGCCTGCACAGGATCTGCACAAGATCAAGCCGTCAGCATTCTACCATGGAGCAGGGTGGCGCTCATAAGCCCCCAAACTCAACTGAGAAGCTACTGATAACTGATGGCTTCTGGGTGAGATCAGTTTTCTTTAAGGGTATATATGGCCCCTGGTAGGTGGACCACACTCCAGTGGTGGCCTTACACATATGAGTACATGCGCACCACAAATTGAATTATAAAAAGGGAGGATACAAAGTTAGAAAAGGATAAGGTGGGTGATAGAGCTAAGCTAACAAGCAGAATGCTGGGTGAATATGGTCAAAATACATTGTATGCATGTATAAAATTCTCAAAGAATTGATAAAAATACTATATTTTTTAAAAAGCTACAAGAAGTAAAGCATGGACTCCTTGTTTTTCACTGTGATGGAAATATTACTTCACTAGACAATAATATCTTTCAGAAAACAAGGATGTTAACATATAAAATAGTTCATAGTTTTGCTTTATCAAAAATAGTAATTATATATCCAAGTTTTCCTCTATGTCCCAATAACTTTGCATGTTAAAAACATTAATTTTAGGAAACATTCTTTGCAATAAAGTATAGAGCTGATAGTGTAGCTTAGCTGTACAGCCCTTGCCTAGCATGTGTGAGGCCCTAGGCTCAATCCCAAGGAAGCAAGGAAGGAAGGGGGGGAGAGTGAGGGAGGGAATGAGGGACACCAGAAAGAGGGAAAGAGAAAAGAAAAAAAAAAAGTAATACTTTCAATTATCATCAACAAATTATTGATGAAAATGTATTAATATTTTCATTTGAGGATACAAAGCAAATTTATTCTTTCATGGAGAACTGTTTAAAAAGGAAAGGATCAATCAGCACTCATTTTCTGTTAAATCAGCTTCTACCACTATGTGGAAAAACACTGTGCCAAGGCAGCACCTGACATTTTTATCCCTTTTAGGCATTCCCAAACTAGAGACAACTGGTCTACCTGCCAAGTCCCTTTGTTTAGCAACTACCTCAGATGCACACAGAACCAAAGTTATTGTTGAATCAGGAGCCTGTGAGGCTTGTGATGGGTTGGCCAATGCATAGCCACCTTGTAGGCTAAACTCAGGCTACTGAAGAGTTGCCAAACAACAAACTCTTAAGGATAGAACATGGCAGTATTTTATAAAAAGTATATGCTGTGTCTTTCGTCTATTTAAATCCAAATTGAGATCATATTTTTCACTCTAATTAAAAAAAGGATTCACTTTTACTTTATGTACATGAGTATCTTGTCTGCATGTATGTATGTATGTATGTATGTATGTATGTATGTATGTATACTACATGCATGCAATGCTCCTGGAGGCCAAAGAGGTCACTGGATCTCATAAAACTAGAGTTAGAGATGATTGTGAACCAACTGATAAGGGTGATGGAAAATCATCCCAGGTCCTCTAAAAGAGCAAGTGCTCTTAACTACTGAGCCCTCTCTCTCCAGTTCCTTCCCTAGTGTTAAGTATACTCTTATTTAAACCAAGAGTTGGCAAGCTGATTCTATAAAAGGTCAAACAGTAAGGATTTTAGGCTGTGCTGGCCACACAGCTTACACTGAAATGCTTTAGCTGTCTCCAAACTATGAAAGCAGCCACAGGCACTATGTAGATAAATGGATATGGCTGTGTTCCAATAAAACTTTATTTATAAAATAAACAGAGGAGAGATTTGGCCCTTGGGCAGTAGCAGTTTGCTTTACTACTTTAGCAAATGTCCAAAATTAAATTTTCAAATTGAAGAAATGGAGAAAGGGATCCTTGGTACTGTCATTTTTCCAAACAAAATCCAAAATTTCAAGTAGATATGCGGAGAACTAGATTCATTAAAATAACACTTCTAGGTGATCTAATAGTGACTGTCTAAATGAAAACAAATTTCTCTTACCTTAATGTCAGCTTTGATCAATATTAAATGGAAAACTGGGGGTACTTTTACAAGGCAAGAAGAGATGAACTAAATTGGCCATTAGTCATAATAAAAGGTGCATCACAAACACAAAGCAATGTATCTGAGGAGGAAAACATATCCAAGGAAGAGTTTCTTCCAGCTAGCCTGAGCTCCCCCCATTAAACAGCATCTCATTAACCTCAACACAGAGAGAGATGAGGTAAGGTACTCGTAAACTGCAAATGAGCCCTAATGCGCCTGCCCTGTGACATGGAGATTGGAGCAGATTACAGCACACAACAGTACTGCAGTAGCCAAAGAATTTGCACTTTGTGAATATATACAAAAACCATCTCAATTATGACATCAAAGGAAACACAGGAAGGGATACGAACAGATCAAGCCAAGACCTGCCTACCGGATCAGTACATTTTCAAAGGCTATCATACCCATTGCTCTGGGGAGTACTGACAAATGGTATCTCTTACACTGTTAACAATGTGAAGACTGCGCCACTTCAGATTGTTGGACCTAGAAATTCTATTAGTTTCGAGTCCATGTCAGTAAACTAGTTGCACTAACCATGGTTTGATAATATAAATGTCAGATTCCTATAACATTATCTCCGAGAGGAATATCTAACAAGCAGATGGTCACACACCATAACTAACATTTACTCAGGGCACTATTTCCTTTACTATTTAATGCAATCTCACGCGGTGATGACATTTTCTAATGCTGTAGATAGCAGCCCTAACTGTTGCCCCACATTTTTCTTAAGCAAATTTTCAAAACAAAGCATGCCAAAAAACAACAGTGGAGAGTTTAACCATGCTCTATTCTCACGCAGGTATTTCATCAGAGTTCATCATCTGAACCTAGGAGAACAAGTTGGAAATTATAGAAATAGTATTACACCTACTGTAAGTGGGTGTGGGTGTGTGTCCCAAAGCATTGTTGAAAACCAAAGGAAGTCATTCCATATCTAAGGAAAAACTCAAATCCTATCATCTCTAAAGCATTGGTGGGAGGGAAAATAGTGATGTCACTGGAAAAACAGGTATCACATGGCATGTGTATGGAGGTCACCATTTTTTTAATTAGTATTGGTGATGACAGTCAGCTCACTGAGTTACATGCCACAACTGAATGTTATAGAAAGTATCTGAAGCCAGGCAGTGGTGGTGCACGCCTTGCCTTTAATCCTAGCACTTGGGAGGCAGAGGCAGGTAGAACTCTCTGAGTTCAAAGCCAGCCTGGTCTACAGAACAATAGGACAGCCAAGGTTATAAAAAAAAACAACAACAACAACAACAAAAACTGTCTTGAAAAACAAAAAAAAAAGTATCTAAGAAGGTAATTCCTCTAGCAATCTGTTTACCCAAATGGCCATTTCACTTAGAGTTCTATTGAGCCACCTATAACTACCTTCAAAATTACCAGGTTCAGGCTGTTTGTGTTACAGATGGAACAGTTCTCTGGTATTTGAGACTAAAATAAGACATAGGAGTTGAGCCATGCCATTACCATCCTAATTAAAGTTTTTGACACAAATAGTAGATCAGGACCAGGAAGCAACTTCACGTGCTCAAATATTATGAAAAAATAAGTGGAGTCTTGTATGACTCTATTTCAAGACCAATGAAGGTTTAACTATAACCCCCATGCTGTCTTGCCAAATCCACTCCTCCCTATAAATGCCATACAAAATTACACAATGGGTCCACACTAACCCTATTTACATGGTAATTATGAAAAGAAGCCTTTAAACCCATTTACGAATAAATTTGTTTTTCTCAGCCAAGTGTTAACAGCAATAAATAGAGGATTTGCATGTAATCCCTAACAGCAGTTATGAAGAAATTACCACCCATGCTAGGATTTAGCAACTAAGCATTTCACTTAATCCCGCTGCCATAATAGGGCAACTTAAAAGGTGTATTTTTAGTAAAATACTACATGCAAAATGAAAATATTATCTCTGATATTTTAAAGTAAATTTTCCAGGACAGAATAGTCAAGAAAATGTTTTTTTCCTTCAGTATACTCACTAGAAATGACTAAATAAACAATACTGGTATTTCTCAAAAACTAAATATATCTGAATCCTTCAAAGTGAATTTATAAGTTTTATTTTTTCTAAATTTTTGCAAATGGACACCACACTAAGGAAATGTGATTTTATTCACAAGTTATTCATAGTATGGTTAATGGGCTATGTGGTAAGACTAGGTATTATACCCACTCATTGGTGACCCAGCTACCCAACAACTGGATTCTCTTCCTGGGATTTCATCAGCATCTGCCAGTGAGACTTCATCCTCTGGCAAATAATTGAAGACTTAATCAAAGAGAGAATGGGCATGACTTTAAGCTGTAAGGACCAATTTGTGACACGTGTGACACATGTTATATGGTGACTGACAAAAACACTCTTTTTAGAAAAATGAATTGCTTTATCCAACCTTTACACTCTAAAAATACAACCAACATCTGTTCACACATGAAGTTAGGATGGGAATATACAAGATCCCAACTGTCCACGGAAAAATGGTAGAGAACTGACTGATAACAGTTGTGATGAAGTTTAACCAATGAAATCACTTTGGAAAAAGGACCACACCGAGAACAAAATAAAAATACCTTTTATGAAGGCTTAAGGTTTCAAATATTCCAATATGTTCTCTCCCATCAGTAATATTTTCGTCTGCTAAATACACAGCCAAGTGGCCGATATCACACCTGCCACCAACACTCTCTGATGAGTCAGGAAGAACCTGTTTACACAGCACAAGCTCAACTACCGCTAAAAGGACTCTCTTCGTTTCTTCTAATACAACCCTAGAGCTAAGAACCAACAAGGAAAAAAAAAAAAAAAACCACTCATTAGCCTGCTGACCAAACATAACAATCTACCACTGTCTCTCTGAGGGAGGAAGGAGTGGCCGCCAGCCAGGCCTCTTTGCTTGAAGACATCCTACCTTTTCCTGCTCTTCCTTCCACTGACATCCCCACTACAGTCAGGTACTGAGGTATCCAGACAGGGCAGCAAGCATCACTAGGAAACACCTTCATGAAGAAGCTACATATTCTAGCAAAGAGTCCCTGTGGCACTCTGGTTAGAGCTCAACACTCTCACACAGGTGCGACCTGCCAGACCTACCACTGCCAGGCTGGGCTGGGGCAGCGACCTGTGGGCAGCATTGGGTGCCTCCTGCAAACATCACTTACTGTGCCTGGCATGTGGCTTCTCTCGTTCCTCCCATTCTGAGAGCTGCCATTCTTGAGCTTCTTCTTCTTCTTGGCTGTCTCTTTGTGTTCTTTCTGCCGGTTCTGCACTTCAATCAGAGCAGAAATAAAGCTGTTTTCTACCTCCTTCTCAAACTCCAGTTCATCTCTCAGGGCCAGCTGCTGCACCAGCTCCTCAGAGTACTCCTTGATGGCTGTCTCGATCTCTTCTAGCAGTTCATTTAGTTCAGACACCGAGAGCCTTTTCACTCCTGTGGCCAGAAACAGAGAACAGAGAGAACACTGAGACACACCTGTGTCAAGGCAGCATAGTAGGGTGGTTTGAACAAAGAACAAAATCAAAGTCTAAGCAGTTACACTGATTGTTTGGGATCTTCTCGGGAGCTAAGAAGTTCTGGAGGGTAGATCTAAGTAGAGATGAGCAGGCGATGTCACTCAGCTGAGATGAAAAAAGCCTAACAATTTCTTACAGGTATCCACCACGAATAGTACTATAGCCAAGACTGAAATGAAGCTGGTATGGGGGGAAGAACAAACGCAGAAGCAGAGGGAGGGCCCGGAAACTACCTGCTGGCATGTGTGGGTGACAAGCAACCGGGCAGGGTTCGAAGAGAGGAGTCCATCTGAAAGGATTAAACCGAATGCTTATTTAATCTTATATGCCCCTCTCATGAATCTGGCTGGAGACTGGGAAGGTGAAAGGATGGACAGTTCACGGAAGTCACCCCAGCTAGCATGGGGGATCCAGGAGGACACTGCTGAAGTCCTAATGCCTGAGACTCACCCTGAGACTGAATGAGCTGGAAGGTAGGATTTAGAAAGGTCATCCAACAACAATGATTTTATTAGATGGACTTTAATCCAATGTCACTGCTGTTCTTACAGGATGAAGAGCATATAACACAGAAGGCAAAGAAGGCCAGGTGAAAACCCAGAAGGGAGAAGACATCTGCAAGCCAAGCAGTTGGATTTTTACACCTGACCTATAGAGCTGTGATATGGTAAATCCCTGTCCCAGCCACCTGGTCTGAGGGACTGTTTATTATGGGAGTGCTAACTAACTAATACATACTTCCTGTACCTCAGTGCTGGATTTTGGAATCAGGACTCCAGGAATGCTAAGGGCTTATCTACAGAACTGTGGCCATATCACATCAGAGGGAAAAAATGCAGTGTGTCAGAGAACCTTCCACAGGTTAAAAAGAAGCCACATAAAACAAAGGGATTGAGGCAGCCCAGCCTCAGACCTCTGGTCAGGCCACAAATACAAATCCAGATCACAACAGGGGTGTTATCCAGCAGAGAACCAGGCATGGCGACAGTCACCGATACACAGAGCATTCTTGTGCTGGGTACAGATACTCAGAATGTTTGTGACAACCAACCCCAGATCCAATTCTAACAAATTCCACTTCCAAAATCCTTCAAAGCTCTAGCAAAGACAACTATTTGTCAACATAAGAACTATTTTCAATAAATACATACAATCTTGCTTTTTATGGGCCAAACGGTCGCTCCCCAAAATGCATGCTGACATCTTAACCCATGGTACTGCAGAGCACACCAGCATTTGGAGTATTTACAGAGATAAAGTTAAAATGGGGGCCAAGGCTGGTCCTCAATCCAGTGTGACCTATGTCTTAGAAGATGAAATGTGGATACAGATAGGGATAGCAAGAAGGCCAGGGAAAGGATAACCACCCACAGGCAAGGAAGGAGAAACAGCCAACCCTTGACCTTGAACCTCAGGCCATCAGAACAATCAGGAAATAAATTCAGACTGTTGAAGCTATCCAGACTGCAGTAAATTCTTCTAAAAGCCCCAGTAAACTAATCCAGGGTCTGAAGAAAATACAACACAGTCCTGAACAATGACCAAAGTATGTACAGAGAATTATACAGCCAGAGGACCCAAGAAGATGAAAGCTCTCTGGAAATGATGATGTCATGTGTTGACATAGACAGAAAGCACAGAGACAGAGGGAAGGAGGCTCTCTTACTCTCTTCATAGCTGCTCATGCTAGACCTCTTCAGAGTCTGAATCTCCTGGGAGAGCATGGAGAGCCGGTCAGACTGTGTGGGGGTCTCATCATCTTCTGGGTCCGGTGATTCCTGCATCATTTCTTCAATTTCTTCAATAACCTTCCAAAACACATGTACCGCTGTTAATCAAACGCATGGAGAAAGGCCTGACTGTACCGTAGCACTCACCAGAATACCCAAGTGGAAGGTACACTAACTCCTTATATGTGCAAGAAAAACAGATAAATATAAACAAAGCTCATCAAAGGGAAATACTTACAGAAAATGAACACAAAATTAAACAGAATATGATCTGGTACATCCATTACAATTCAGCAGACCCTAGTAAATGTCTAAAAAATGGTGCCATGATTTATGCAGACATAATAGAGTTATAGTTAAAAGATGGCAAATAAGGGCAAATGTACCGTGTACCACATGCACGCACTCAAATGTAATCTAGCTTAACCAAAACTTACACAAAAAAACCTATAAAATGTAATATTCATAAAAAATGTCCATGTATAAAGCAGGGAGTTAGCTCTCTGGCAGCAAAAGAGTTTTATTTATTAATTCAGTGAAAGACAAAGGGGTATTTCTACATTACCAAAAACAGATGGGGAAAAAAGCTGCAAGAAGGGGGCTGAGAGATGGCTCAGCAGTTAAGAGCACTGGCTATTCTTCCAGAGGTCCTGAGTTCAATTCCCAGCAACCACATGGTAGCTCACAATCATCTTGAATGAGATCTGGTGCCCTCTGCTGGCATGCAGGCACAAGACTGTATACATAATAAATAAATAAAATAAAAAAAAAAAAAAACTGCAAGAAGAAGGAAGATTCCAAGAATACATGTGCCTTTAATTAAACCCTGACCACTGTCAAACACAGTATGACTCAAGCATTGCAACTGTACTTTTGTCTGGTTCCGAACTCTAAGAGAGAAAAGGAAGTAGACACTTTAAAGGAAAGCAGAAAGATACTAAATATTTTTAAAGGGTGAGAGGTCATTTAAGCATTGAGAAAAAAATTAAAAATACAATTCAATAAAGATAAAAAAAACACCATGAGTATATTTAACAGTATCTATAAATAAGCAAACTTAATATGTAACTCTTCAACTGGTGAAAAGTCAACCCAAGAAGGACTATGCCAAGGAGGAAGGAAGCCCTCCCAAACAGAAATTGTGAACAGTACAATGAGACATTCAAGGAGGCTATAGAATTCATTTCTAGGGAAGACGGGACTGCTCAGGATCATATCTCTTTCTGGATTTTCATGCCCTCCATAAAAAGCATTACCTGTCTCCTTCACACCAGTTTTCCAAGCCTAGAACCACCCAGCCACAAAAGGAAGCAGGGACCATCAGAAGGACATTCTTAGTGTGTACATTTACGCCTCTGACCTTGTCCGTAACGTATCTCCTTACTGACCTTCTCATCCCTGCCTAAAAATAAAACATGACAGAATTCACAGCCCACAGAGCCACGGAACATTTTATTTCAGGAAGTTCTGCTGTCACACTCTAACAACACCGTAGAGGTGGGAGGAATATTCAGAAAATGACAAGGCTGACTTGACCAGTTTCAAACGAGTACAGGGTTGACATAACACAGCACTACACAGGTAAAATGTTTGCTTCTTTCTACGGTGTATAACAGATACTTCTATTATTTGTTAAAGATGCTTCCCCGGGGTTCTACAAAACTATGCCTTGGCAGGGCCAGGCATGGCAACTCAAGCCTTTGATTCTAGCACGCAGGAGGCTAAGGTAAGTAGTTTGTGGCCACCTTGGTCATAATAGTTTCAGGTCAGTCAGTGCTATATGGTAAGACCTTGTCTCAAAATAAACAAAAACACCAGCTCAAATATAGTCCAGTTCACTCATGTTAGGGTGACCTTGTAAAAAAACAGGAACTTCCTGATTTAGGGGGGTGGGGTTCACTAATAACCCTCCATTAGTAACTTGTAATCAATCACAGACAATGCCTAGCATGGAAAGCTCCCCAATTCCTTGGACAGCATATACCTTATTTTACCCTCTTCATTGAAGACTGAGTGTCAAGACTGCATTAGTCACACAATCTAGGACATATGTGGACGTTCTGCCAAGCATCATCTGCATAGTAAGAAATGGCTATCTATCAGCTCCAGGCTCTGCTTCCCCTCCATACCTGGTCTGCGGTGAAGAGGGGCTCCTCGTTGACACAGGAGACGATGATGGAATGCATATCCAACTGCTCCCTCAGCTCCTCCTCATCTGAGGTGTCAAAGAGCAAGCTATCACTCATCTAAAAACAAAAGTACTCCCATTTAAAAGCAAGTCCTTCTGATGCAAATGTCAACATTTCTGGGTCAAAGAAACAACAGGAAACAGCATGCAGGGGAGCTATTCCTTGGAAAGGAATCCTTAGTCACCCTAGACCAGGCCACACAGCGTGTTACACACTCTGCCAGCAGCAGTAAATACAGTACAGGACAAACTTTCAAACAACAAGGTATGGCATGCACCCCTATGGTCTGACACATGGAGGCATTTTTCCAGAGGCAACAGCAACAAGAGCAGTACTAAAAACTGATATTTGAATAAAAGACCAGAAAAAAGTATTTATTAGAAAATTGTAAGGCATTAGAATGAATAGAAAGTAGCAACAAGTGCATAGTTAATGAACTAGAAAGTGTTTCAGTTCTACAAAGCTATCTACAAAGTACTTTCTAATATTTAAATACTTAGAACAAAAGTAATCAACATCCTTGGAGACAGGACCTGTCCATGAGACATCAGTCCTTCCAAATGAACATCCCTCCTTCCAAAAGAAGAAAGAATACTTGTGCATTCCTAAAACACCTTTAAGCCTAACTATGCTGGAGTCTCCAATCACCTCAGCTCGCTGTTATACTGTGCTCTGTACCCAGGAGGCTGGCCGTATGGACCAGATCTAAGGATATGATGCCCTTGATTTCTGGCTTCCACTTGGGTTACACATCACTGGGGGACACCAGGAGACTGCAAGGTGAGAAGGAGAGAGCTGAGCACTCATCCTGTTGTCTTCCTCTTTGCCAGAATGCCATTTGTCAGCTCTGGCTCTGTACCAAAGAACAGGGCTCTTGTCAAGCAGAGTTCTTCTCAGATTCTAGAAACTTCGCTCTCTCTCGTTTCCTTTTTGTCTTGGGGCTGCTAAAGTACCAGTAGCTGTTGCCATGCCTGGAGTACTGCATCGTCCAGTAGCTGTAGCCACATCTGGGGCACTGTATCATCCAGTAGCTGTTACCATGCCTACCCAACCCAATACAAACAGCCCCTATAGCAATACTGAGAGTTCTGTATCAATAGCAGCTGTAAAGCTACCTGAGGAAACTCAACAGAGTCAAGGGATGACTAAATAGATAGCTGGCTATGAATCACTAACTTCTTGTCACATGACTATCCTGCTGGTGAACAGAAGTAAAATTGGAACGCTATTCTCCAAGAATTAACACACAGTAACAACAACAGGACAACAAGGACTACTGAAGAAAAAAGAAAATGCCACATTAAATAGTATATCAAGATGGTAGATTAGTCAATTGTTTTATATAATATATATATATACACACACATATATATATATAACACCAAGAAACTGTAAACTGAAATTATTAAGTAAATAAATAAAAACCTATAAAATTCAAATGTCCCAAATCAGAAGCTTTTGAGAAGCAACATGATGTCACCAAGGGAAAATTCCTCATATGAATGCTATTTCAAAACATAGGTACACCAAAAGTATTACATAAAATTGCCATCAAACTATATACATAAGGTATATATGAAACAAAAAATATACTCATGCTTCTATCTGGATTCCCAACTCCATATCCCAGTCTGTACCTACAAATATTCTAAGTTTTTAAAAATCCAAAATCGGAAATACTTTAAGTCCCAGGCATTTTGGATATGGAACATTCAACCATTATAAATGTCATATATTTAGTGTAACTAAATGAACATGTTTTAGGCAGACGTGGTAACACAGGCCTGTAATGCCAGCAAGAGGCTGATGAGGCAGGACAATCTTTTGAGTCAGTTCAGAGCCAGTCTAGGCAACTTAGTAATATCCTGTCTCAAGGTGAAAAGTACAAGAATGGTTAGGGATCTAGCTCAAACGTAGAGTGCTGACACAGGCTGCTTAAAGCCCTGGGTTCAAAGCCCAGGACTTGGGGGAAGGGAGGTTTATCTGGAAAAACGATTTTATCTACTAGTACATAGGATATATTTAAACTTCAGGACACAATGGAGCGGATGCAGGTCCCAGAGCTCCCAGGTTCCTTACACAGGAGCTTTCAGATTAATGTCAGCCAGAATAAAGCTGATGAATGAGAAAGCCATAGGAAGGAGCCACTGGCACGCTGGCTTCCCATGGGAGGATGGGGAAGGCCTGCTGTTTACCAGGTCCACTGTCAGCACTGACTGCAATTCCCTGAGGCTCCTCAGGGACAATGCACCTCCTCTTTCTGTTTCTCACAGTATCTTGGGCCAGGAAAGGTCTGGCAGTGCAGAATCTCTCTCTCTCTCTCTCTCTCTCTCTCTCTCTCTCTCTCTCTCTCTCTCTCTCTCTCTCACACACACACACACACACACACACACACACACCTGTGAAATTTCAGAACACCATGTGTAAAAGACAAAAGGAAAGCAGACAGAAGAATCAGGAATTAATATATCACTTGAATTTGCAACAGCAACAACAGATGCCAGAAAACAATCAATGCAATTTTCCTGTTAAAAAAAAAAATTCCATCCTGGAACCTGGAATCTAATGTCCAGCCAATTTAACAACTGGGAGGAAGCTAAAAATAAAGACATTTTTAGATGTGCAGGACTCAAAGAATCTACCTTTCCTGCACCCATTCTCAGAAAGACACCCACAGGAGATTAGTGAGGAAACTAGGAGACAAACACAAGGACAGAACAACGCAGAAGTAAAGGTCATTCTTGCAATGACAGAGGAAGTCAAAATCACTGAAGGTAATAGAAAGCAAGCGATTCACACTAGAACTGCCACTGCACAGGCATGGAGGAATGAGTAGAAGACACTGATAAACTCAGGGTCTTTCAAACTGTCTAACGAGCCACCACCTTTTCACCCAAGAAATTTTCACATGGCTGTGGGTCTATATAAAATAAGTCTACAAACCCAGGGTCTACTGATAATAGGACATAAGGAAATTTAGAAATGTATTTTACAACACTTCTTTTAGTAAACATATATTTCCCTGTATTTATAATTAAAGTAAACCTGCATGGTAGCATGGTACATAATCATGTTTATTTTTATATAATGAACTAAATCTTAGCCGAAAATTTGATAGCCCAAGACACACAATATCTTCAATGCTTTTCAGACTCAATCAAGCTTTTGATTTACAATCCTCACTGCTAAGAATGCCAAACATAAAATACAAAAGGCCAGGAGCATGTTAAGGGCCGTTTCAGAGACTACTGGAAACCTGTCCCAGTCCTAAGCCAAATTCACTGAACAAGTTCTGATGGAACTCATGTCAGCAACTCAAACAATAGCTACTAAAGTCCCACACTTAATGCATTAATCTGAAGATACACTGCTGTGATACCTGCATGGTGCCGAGGGAGAACAGGAAAATGTCACGTCCTTGGTTTCTGTAATCAAACAATTACATTTCTGTGCATCCAAAGAAACTGCAGTGCATGTTTTACTAGAATAGTCTCAAATCTGAGCCAAGATGTTACAGGTGGCATTAGTAAGTGCTTGGTGGCATGTGCGGGGCAAAGTGCACATGCTATGTGTTCAGAACCAAGGCTACAGTAAAGTCACACAATGCAATGAGTGAACAATGCCAGAAAGACTTTGGATTCATTCCACATTTGATCCTGGATTGTTTTGGGATGTGTTCAGAAACTGTTTACTGTAGCCAGATTTCTTCCAATTCCCACATTCCCTTACACAGCTCCTTTTGGGGTCAGATTCACAGCTTAAGAAGCTTCGGACCTGCTAACACACTATTGAAATGAGGTTTATGGCCTTGTGTGGGCGACTGACGTGTGACTGTAAGTAATTATGCCACACGCAACGCCAAGATGAACTTTACAGAGGATTCTGACAGGGTTACACTGGGAGAGCAGGAGGACAGAAAGTCTGTGTGGGGGTTAGAGTTGGAGAATGGAGGACAGCAAGGGCGCAACTTCATCCTCTGGCAAGGTCAATTCGCAAAGTCCAACCACAAGAAATGAAATTGGCCCAAAAGGTTATCTGCTAGAAGCAGCAGCTGAAGGCTGTAGAGGTGGCACTAGACAGCGAGGATATGGGGCAAGAGCGGCCTTCAGGTCTCAGCCCCACAGTGTTCACTACTAAACAATGACAGTTACTTCTTTAAGAACTAACTGAGGTAAGAAAGGTAAAGAGCCTAGGCTCTTCGTGAGAGGATGCTTGACAGAAACAAGGTTGGGGAGGCTGGTATGGTCAAAATGTGATCACTAGAGCAGATGACACCCATGGCCTAGAATGTCAACAGGACTCTCACACTGCAAACCCACCTGCCCTATCATCCTTCCTTATAGCTTGAACATCAGAATTTTGTTGTGCTTTTCTTTCCTGGCTTATAAATAAAGTTTTAATTTTAAAATCACTGTTAAGGAATACATTATCATATTTGTCCTCGTTCTACTGTGAAAGATATCATGATACACTAGCAGATAGTACCTCTTGTACCAGGCTTGGCGGTGCACACTGATCCAGGCCTGGGGAAATAGAGACAGAAGGACCAGCAGGTCAAGTTCATCCTCAGCTAGGTAGCAAGTTCAGGGCCAATCTGGGCTACTCAAACCCAGTTGAGAGGTGAGAATGGAGAAGAGGAGGAGGAAGAGAACATCTGATTCTGCACAGAAGAAATGGGAAGATTCATGACACACTCCACGCCAAAATGACAGAGAAGCATTCCATCACCCAAATACACTAAGAAAGTGCACCCATTCAGACCAGGTTCCAAACACACCAGGAATGCCATCAAACCTCACTACTAAATTTCCATGACAACAGAAATAATAATCCCAGATCATCTTTCTAGAGAGGGAACCGGGCCAACCCCCACAGAGATGAGGTACTAAAAGTGCTTAGGCCTTTGAAAGCTACCCATGACTGACAAGGGACTCCTTAGTTACCCTCCCACCAAGCAAGCATTCCCCTCACTCCTCCCATGCCCGGCTTAGACACAGAACTGATCCTACTGTTTCCCTACGTTAAACTGCACACACAGCAGATGGAAAAAATATGCCCATGTAAGAATGTGGAATATGCCAAGCTTCGAGAAAGGGCCCAACAAATGCAAAAAATGTGGCCATGACTGTCAATGAAAGAAAGCAAAATCTAACTGTTGTTTTCCTGAATACTGCTAACACAAAAAAGCAAATTATTTTCTTATTATTGAGAATAAAAAATTGCCCATATAGATCCCATTTTATAATAAGGATAATCTAAAGAGTACTTCTAAAAGCTAAATTTTACTCAGTCACGGAAAGAATACAGCACCAAAATGGCAAAGATAAATAATACTAGTTTCCCAGGTTAAAATTTTTCTTAATTATATACCACCTAAAAGAGTAACATGATTGCTTTGATATAATTCTTGCACATTTGTTTTTCAGGGACACCAGGCATACTATAATCTTTCTGTGGAGTGGAGTTCTAATTCAATTCTATTCAACAAAAGAATAGCCATAGCATGATACATGATTGACTGATTGATTACCACTTGTCTATTTTAATATACTGAGTCTTTCCAGGTAAAGCCTTTTACATTCAGTCCTAGTATTAAACGGCAAGTCTTTACTAGACACGAGCATGGCCACAGCATTACTCTGGCATTGAAAACAGCATCCGAAGGACAACAAAAGGAGTGGAGTTACAGAGTAAAAACAACCGAAGATTTATATTTTATTCAATGAAGCTGGATCAGAGTGCTTGATTCATGGTGCTAATGTGCTTCTTTTCCAAACTATGAAATGAACTGTTTTATGCGACTCTTTTAGCATGTCAATAAGAAAATATACCCATGGGTCCCTTCAATCCACACAAAAAGAGAAAAGGAATTAAAACAAGGCAAAATTTCCATCGTGGTTTCTGACTTCACAGTCTCAGTGATAAGGTTATTTGCTCGTTTACTTACTCCACAAACAGGCTACACAGCCCTCACTAAGTGTCAGGCATAGAGACAGTTACTAGAAAGTCACCATCTAATGACAGGCTCAGAAACATGCTTAGTAAAACAGCACAGTGATGATTTGAAAGACACATGGACGCTGCGCTGTGGGGACTAGCGCCCATGAGATAATAGCGCTAAACTCCATGGGACAGGAAACAAACCCTATAAACATGTGCATGTCTCCACAGGGCTCTCCAGATTCCACACAGGAGTGTGTTTTCTTCCGTGCAAGGATTTAGGCCATGGCAAAGTAACCATCTGTCAGTGATGCTGTAGGTGGGGTTTCTCCCCATCTGAGACACTGGATTAAGTGTCCTTTAAAGATCCTTCCAACTCTAAAATTGTATAATTCCATGAGCTCAGCAAAGGCTAAAACAGTAATAGGACGTTTAGGGGGTGAGGTTGGGGGAGGGGGGACTTGGACAAAGCCCCAAATGACAGCTAGGCCCTAAATAAACAAAAGATAGAATGAAAGCTATCTAGCTACTGTCCTGTTTAGTACATGTATGTCAGGTCAGCCTGCAAAGCTTAAAGAGGTTAATGACAGGGAGAAGCAGTGAGGCTACGAGAACTCTGGCAGACAGAGCCAGAATTCCATATTCCACTAGAAATTGAAAGCAACAGGCTTTTCCACGTCAAATATTTAAGAAAAATCATTTCATGAAACATTAACAATGCTATTTAACATACTGACAGCCCCACAGCACAATCACACTTAATGAAATAGAGTGTGCCAGGGGATCTGACATAAGCTTACATTGTTCTCTGCTGAAGAACTGAAAACAGGGTGAATGTGAGATTTAAATAATTTGGCTATGGGGCTCATCATCTTTAAACAAATGTAACTCTGTGAGTGTCTACTTCAAACCATTCCCTTTTCTGGCCCCTAGCCATGGCATCACTGTGCTCACATTGTTACATAAGATATCTTCATGTGGCAGTCAAAAATCAACAATGGGAAGGCATCTGGGTGCTAAAGTGGGGAGACACAAGCATGAGGACCTAAATTCAGATCCACAACCCCCACATGAAAGCCAGGCACGGTGGTGTGTAACCTGTCATCCTAGAGCCAGGAAGAGAGATGGGAGGATACCTGGGGCTCGATGGTTGAATCTGAATTAGTGAGCTCCAGATTCAATAAGAGACCTTATTTCAAAAAATAAGGCAGAAAATAACTGAAATGAATACCCGATGCCACCAGATAAAGGTACAAAATGTACATATGCATGCATGTGCACACGCTCCAACACACCTGAGTGTATGGATACATATATGCACACAAAAACTCAAGAACAGAAATGGCTTTTAATGGTTCCCCAGTACTCACAGGAATGTGTGTCATGCCTAGCATCACTAAATTACATAACTGCTGATATTCCAGTACCCCAAATATATTAAATAAATAAAAGGGTAGGAATCTGACTGATCTCGCCATATCACAGTTTGGTTGTATAAACAGAAGGAGATGGAGATCGTTGGTGAGAGAATTTAACGGCCATGCAAAAATAAACACATGAGGAACAGCAGGACTGCACCAGCAAAGAGACAGCAGTGAAAACAAGATAGCAAGAATGGGCCGGCCAGCCAGTAGCTTGAAAATAAGACGCTGTCCGTCCGTTCCACAAACTTGTCCCACTATCAGCACTGGCTCTGCAGCCGCTCTGGTCCAGCTCCTCACTTACCCCTTTCTCTGAGAGGTTCAGAGTGAGCAAATGCAAAGCCCTCGTATGGGACGACTTCCAGTCTACAGGCATGACATTCCCATAATTATCTGTCAGGGCATTCCAAATCCTTAAACAGAAGAAAACAGCAATCAGTGAAATGGAACACTCCTCATGGCTTTTTTTTTTAAAATCCAGTACTACTGTTAAGGGACCCAGAATAAGAGTCGGTAGGGGGCGAGGGAGGATGGAAGGGAGAGGGAACTGGGACTGACATGTAAAACAATCTTGTTTCTAATTTAAATAATAAAAAAACATGTGCAGATGGTAGAAGGGAAACTTTGAAAAAATTTAAAAAAATAAAAGGTGCATTGTTTCTTAGAAAAACATCGACAAAGCTAGAGTCATGAAAAATCACATAATCAGATGGACTACGCACAGGATACTGTTCAGTTTATAGGACACATACACAGAAGGATGACAGCACATAAACACACACACACAACGAGCGATTAAATGTAAAAAAAAAAGTGTAGATAAACGAGATATAGACTCAACACATACACACGAAAGTATACGAATTCATTTCATCCTCAAAAACATTAGAAGCAGAAACCTTTATTATCTTCATTTTCCAAGTGAAGAGCCAGGAAACACAGAAAACTGCAGTATTATCTTCAGAAACACAAAGTAAACATGCTGTGCTTTCCAAAGACATGCTGTATTTTCTAGAACAAGGATTCAGTCTCAGTGTGAGAGCAGGGATTCATATCTATTTGTAACGTAACAGGATAAGGACTGGGGCTGATGAAAGTTGAAAGAGTGAGAGGTCACATAAATTCAGGCAAGTTATACAGTCAATGCAATTACCACTTTCTTATCAAACAGCATCTGAGGTAGGGAGATGGGGTAAAACAAAGAGGCACTGAACTCAGACTCAGGAAACAGATTCATATATTCATTTTCCCTTGGCCAATCTTTGGCCAAGTTCCTTAAACTGCCTGGGTATCAGCTGCCCAGCCACAAAAAGAAGCTTGGACATGAAGTAGGCACCTTTTCTAGTTCCAATGAACAAAGAGGGTAGACTTCAGGATCAAAAGCCAGGGTTTGGTACAAAAATAATAATCACCATAGTAAAACATGATGCTTTATTGGGGGGAAGGAGCCTAAATTCATAAGCATCAATAAGATGAAATTTAAGTAGGGTAAGTGAGGTTAAACACTACACATCTGAGCTACTTCCTAGGAGACTACACTAACATGTCACCTTTGTTATGTTAAAATTTGTAAAAGGTATCTAATTGTAAATAATAATAAATCATGAAATAGTTAGATAAGCCTTTTTTTTCAAGTTGGTCAGCAATCAGGATAAAATCCTAGCAAGGGCAAAAACATAACAAGGTAAGTTTAAAATTGCCAAAGTGAGCTGGAGAGATAGCTCATCGGTTAAGAGCACTGACTGCTCTTCCAGAGGTTCTGAGTTCAATCCCCAGCAACCACATGGTGGCTCACAACCATCTATAATGGAATCTGATGCCTCTTCTGGCCTGCAGGTGAAAATGCAGATAGGGCACCATATGCAAAAAAAAAAAAAAAATTAATTTAAATAAAATAAAAATAAAACACAACTGCAGCAAAGAAATAACACTTCTTTTAGCCAGGTGGTGGTGCTCTCTGTGAGTTCAAGGCCAGGCTGGTCTACAGAGTGAGTTCCAGGACAGCTAGAGTTGTTACACAGAAAAATCCTGTCTCAGAAAGAAAGAAAGTAGAAAAAAAAAAAAAAAAAAAAACTTGATTTAATAAACAAGGATTCTATGCTTAAGAATAGAAGTTTCCAGACGTATAACATCCCAAGGGGTGTGTGGCTTCCAAACCACAAGAAAAACATGAACCCAAAAAGCTCTACAAAGTGGGGTCTATCACCCTACAAATATCCCCTATGTAAGGCTCCCTCAGACTGCATCATAGCTGGAACCTGATGTTCTCTAGTGTCAATGAACCAGAACTGGGAACAAGGGCAGCTACTGGCTGATGGTAATGGGAGTTACTTACTATCCTGGGTCACAACTTTCAAACCCTAACAGCTGATTATATCCCTAACCCTGGCCAAGGACACAGACTATTCTAAAAGGTGAGGAGTCCCGGGTTTGGAAGAGTTGTTTTGTCTGTTGGTCACACCCTTCTTACAAAAAGCTGTAAGACAAAGATAGTGGAGTACCTCTCCTACTAGGAGCAGCTGTGGGTTCCAGCTTCCAAGAAAACAGCACAATAAACAAGGCATTCTCTCTCCCAAGGTCAGAACAATTGCAGCTAGAAGGATATAAGGCCAACTTCCCCTAAGGTTTCCCGAACTCGCCAGTCAAGACATCTGAGCTGCCTTGTCTTTATCATAAACACTGTGACCTGTCATAAATAGCTGGTGGAAGCGCTCCCTCCCAGCCAAAGTCCTGTGTACAGTGGCTCCAAGGGACAATGTCCTGAAGCTCTCAGCAGATGAGTAAATCCATAATGACAGAAACTGAAAGCAAAGCTCAAGGAAGTTAAGTAAAAATCCAGTCATGGTGGGAAGCGGACAAAGGGATTTTCTGACTGTTGAAGGAAGCTGGAATGGACCCTATAAAGCAAAAGTATACCAGAGAAAGGAGACAAAAAGGAGTGAGCCCTGGCTCTTAAAAGGTTTGCTATGCATCCCCAATCAGGAGACATGCACTCTCACCAACACAGCTCCTATCAGGAGCAACCAGGCTAAATTTATAGCACAAATGCTAAATGCTTGCCCGGCATGTATGAGCCCTGGAATCCAACCCCAGCAACACAGAAAACTGGGTGTGTTGGTGCATACCTGTAATCTCTGCACTCAAGAGGTGGAGGCAGAAAGATCAGGAGTTCAAGGTCAACCTCATCTCCAAAATGAGTTTGAAGCTAGCCTGAGCTACATGAGACTCTATCTCCAAATTGAGGGAAATGGGTAACAAAAGGCTTAGTTTACTGGTTTATTCCAGGAATTCCAGCATTTGGAGGGCAGCAGGAAGGTCAGGAGGCCAAGGTCAGCCCTAGCTTCATAGCAAGTTCAAGGCCAGCCTGGACTACAAGAAGCAAAACAGGAAAAGCAACAAAATAGTTTAGATTTTACAGCCACCTAAGTTTGAAGGACAGGCTAAAATAAACTTTGCAGAATGTCCAGCTGAAGCAAAAATAGGTACTCTAAGAATCTCAGTACCAAGCCACACTCATCTGCTTTAAGTTACTCATGAGGCTGGGCGTTGGTGGCTCATGCCTTTAATCCCAGCCCTCGGGAGGTAGAGGCAGGCGGATCTCTGTGAGTTCAAGGCCGGCCTGGTCTCCAGAGCCAGTGCCAAGATAGGCTCCAAAGCTACACAGAGAAACGCTGTCTTGAAAAACCAAAAAAAAAAAAAAAAAAAAAAAAAAAGTTACTCATGAATATAACCTTAAAACCCAGAATATTCAGTAAGTCTCAATAATTAAAGTGTATAAATCCACAAATAGATGAAGCTATTATCTTCTCTGGGAAATTCCACACAACTCACCTTTAGTTACGAACTGCATGCTCATCTCTTTGTTTTAAACCCATCATAAACTTAGCCCTCCTCTGCCCTTGGGCAACAAGAATGATAAAAAGGAACGGTGTTGGAATGAAGCTCTTCAACCATGTTTACATATGCCCTCTCTGTGTGTATGTTTGCTCTTTCTTGACAAATATCCTAATTTTTGAGGAATTAAAACTTTTTTTCATGAATCCTATCATCATTCAAGAATTCCTCACATGGCTTGGTCCCTAAAGGTGGCTGCCACCGAGAAAAACAAGGGGGTGGGGGGGGAGACCATCCACAAGTGGCCGTTTGACTTCCAAGTATGTGCCACAGCAGTTGACAGGCTTGCTACACCCACCCTCACTCACACAAGGACTCACAAAATTAATAAAATGTAATAAAAGTGTTTGTATTTAATTTTCCTCCCACTAATCTCTAGTCCCTCCACATCTTCAATGCCTGGAAACGGTCCCAGCCATCACCTTCTCAGAGTCCTTAGTGTCCATATGGCTTCTAAAGGGCCTCGTCTCTCTACAAACAAAACACTCCAGCTTGCTGGCTCTCACCACTCTTTCTTTCAGCTATCTGACAGGGGAAAAACTACGGTACATAATTGCAACTCTCACTTAACCAAACGATAATTGGGGTTCAAGGTGTTTAAATAAAGTGCTCTCATCAACCCCTGTGAATGTCCTCACTGAAACTAATCATATACAAGATTCTGTAGCCATTGCAGGCCGTGCACTAGTCTTCTCGATTACACTATCGGGTCCTTGTCATTAGTAACTGCCGCCCTTCACTTTTTGCCTCTGTGGCAGTTTGCTCTTATGGTCCCAACAGACTTGTGTGACTTCAATGGTACCTCACTCCCCTGCACCTTGGCACCTAACTCCACCAGAATTCAATTTGCGGGTTCTCTATAAAGTCTTCATTCGGACATCCCCTTTGAAATAAATCATCCATATCCGGTACAAACATCCATCAAAGCACTCATCACACTCATAAAACATGTGTTTAACAAATCCATGTCCCATCCCACTCGGTGTCCTCTTTGAAAGGAGCAATGCACACTTTGGCAATGGCAGTGCCAAGCCCTTGGCAGGGGTTTTAACAGAAGTGAGTTGAATGAATGAATGAATGAATGAATGAATGAATGACCCACACATGCCCCAGGAGGCAGGATCTCCCACAAGTAAACACACAGGGAGCTGCAGGGGGTGATCCAGGGAAGGCAGGGGCAGCGGGCTTTTAAACTCCAGCTGACCAGGCCGGCAGCTCGGAGCGGGGCGGGACGGGACGGGGCGGGCGGGGGGCGGGGCTGGGAGAGTCCCCGGAGGAAGGAGGGCGGGGGGCGGGGCCTGCTCGGACTCCCGGGGCCACGGGGACAGGGCGAGGTAGGGACGGCTCCCGCCCGCTCCGGGGCCCGCACTCACTCGTCCCCTTGCAGGAGGCTGTGCTCCGTGATGGGCCGCACGGTCGCCCGCGGGGACTCGGCGTCCTTCGAGGGGCGGAAGCACAGGCTCAGCTTCTCCTCCAGGCTGCAGGCCAAGGCCGGGAAGCTGTCGCCGCCCGCGGGTGCCCCAGCTCCGGCCTCGGGGCTCGCGTTACAGTTCTCCTGGTCCTGGACGCTCCGGGCCGGCTCCTGGAACTCATAGAAATCCTGCCAGTCCCCATCCGCCGCCATCGCGCCCGCTACCGGCCCGCACCCCGCCCCGGCCGGACGGCCACGCCCTCTGGCGCCGCCCACTCGAGGCCACGCCCCTTACCCGCCTGTTCTGGGGTGAGTGAGTCCAGAATCTTCATTTCCTGAGTCTTTTGGAGCTGAGCACCAGTTCCCAGGGGAAGGAAGAGCTTAACTGAGTTGAGTCACTTCCTATGTTCTTGATCATTTAGAAATAACGTCCCTCAGCGTCCCTGGCTAAAAGTGGCTAAAAGGAAGATTGTTTTAAACCTAGTGTCAGATTTTTTTTTGCTCCAAGGGAACTCTCATAACATTCCATCCAGAATGACAAGAGGTACTGGCAAATATTTAAGTGGTAACCGAAATTCATTCCACAAATATATCTCACCCACGTGCAAAGCATATACTAGCTTCAGCTAGTATATGATTGTGTAATTCATGATTGTGTAAGTGAGTAGTATTCTCGAAGAATTTGGAAAATGCCTGAAGAGTAAATACCCATCTGCTTGCTCTCCAAGGGCATTCCCTTATTACTGTAGCTGGAGTGTTAAGGCTAAGTGAATTTTAAATCTTGTAAAAGTGTGACTGAGGTATGGGAAGTTTTTGTTTCATGGATATAGCATCTCTGTTTTGCAAGTTGAAAAGATTTATGGACATAGAGAGTTGCGATGGTTGTATGCAGTATGGATATACTGTGCCCTGAAGATGACTAGAATTGCAGTTTTATGTGCATTCAACTACAGTAAAATTTAGGGAAAGTAGGTAGAAGCATTAAATGACTAGGAATTGACAAAACCCGTATCTCTTAAAATGTGTCATTCAGGGGGTGAAACATCAGTAAATAATATATTATAAAACGTTTTATATACCCACATACTCAAAATTCTATAAAATTTTATTGGGCATCTCTATTTACCATCGGACTTGTTTTTATGTGTGATTAAATAAAACAATGAATACAAAATGTCTAATAAATTTCCTAGCATATAGTATTTTCCCCCTTGGTCAAAAGGAGGTATGCAGTAGCATCTTGCCTTGCCAGTGAACTTGGTGGTAGTGGCCACACCCTTTGGGCATGGTTTTCAGGTGCAGATGTGACCCTTTCATTATAAGGTAGAGGAGGGGCTGGCTAGCACTCTTTTGGGTTGCAGAGAGATCTAAAGGGCAGAGACTGCATCTTCTAGAGCAGGGAGACCTCATAGGTTATTTACTCTTATCTGTGTAAATGCTTACCTAATAAATACCTATTTGTCATTTATGTTGAGTCTGGTGAACTCATTTAAACCCCGCCTTCAGAGGTGGAGAATGGTTGACGTGTAAGAAGACATCCAGTAGGAGACCCATTTCTGCCCAAGCTGTGGCACTATTCATGTCCACCCACCCCTTCTTCAGAGTCCTTCCACTCAGCCTATCTTAGAAACTATCCAGTCTCAAGTTCCTGTTCCCTGCACTCCTCCACTTAGTATTTCCTCTCAACAGTCTCACTCTCCTTCCTGACAACACTCCTACCCCTCAACCAAATTTGAGCTTCCTTCACTGCCACCCATCTGAACAAAGGAGCCCCAGCCTCAGGTGTAGACAGCCCACCAGAACCCAGAGGCCTCTGAGGAAAAAGCAGGCCTCCTTTAACCATGTCGTACAGCCCAAGTCTACCAACTGACTCACTCAAACTTATTTATTTTATACCTACTATCTCCTACCAGCTCCTAGAGGCCCTATGAAAATGAACATTTGATAGATTAAGAAAAGTCAGGTGGTGGTGGCACATGCCTTTAATCCCAGCACTCGGGAGAAAGAGGCAGGTAGATCTCTGTGAGTTCTAGGCCAGCCTGGTCTACAGAGCTAGTTCCAGAACAGCTATGGTTATTACACAAAGAAACCCTGTCTCGAAAAACAAAAACCAAGCAAGCAAACAAAAAAGTTAGCTTGTATATGTACCAATAATAATGAAAGAAAAATAGGCCATAAATTTGAGGGCGGGACAACCGAGAGGGGAAAGCTGTAAGGTTCTAAATTAAAACTAAATTTAAAAAGAAAAAAGTTATCTGAGAAAAATAACTTATAGCACTTGGTTCAAAATTAGGGAAGACAGAAAAACAGCTTCATGGTACTTGAGTGATATGTTCACATAAAGACTGAGTGGAAACATCTCAGATTTACAGTGCATTGAAATTTATGCATATCACATGTCCTGGTGAAAACTTACAAACATTGGACAAGTATATTACTTAGCATGTAAATCACCTAAACATACAATTAATCTGAAAACATAAAACAAAAGAGAAAGGAAATATGGGTTTTCACAGAGACTGGGAAACCCAGGAGCCTTCATGGGTCTGCGACAGGATCTTGCTTACATACTGTGATTGTTTAGCAAAGAGGTGGGGGTGTGGGGGGTTTGTGGGACCCCTAACAATGGGAGTGGGGGTGTCTCTCTGACTCTTTTGCCTGCTCTTGAGACCCTTTCCTCCAACATAGCGGCCTCATTCAGCCTTGATATGAGGGTCTATCCTCGTCTTGCTACTTCTTATTCAGCTGTCATGAGTTTACATCACTGGGTGGGCTGCTCTTTTTATGAAGGGAAATGAAGGAACAGTGGGCATGATGAAGAAGGAAGGTGGGGGGAAACTGGGAGGAATGGAGAAGGGGAAATTGCAGTTAGGATTATTGTATGAATGAAGACTAAATAAAAAGAAATTTGGAAATATATGTATACATATACCTGTGTATATATATACCAAAAATGTCTAGTCAACAAAGTACCATGCTGAGCAGATGCTAAAGGCTCATAAAGAAACAGAGAAGAAGGTCTATAAATGACATTTTCTAGAGAAAAACTCAAAATGGCTAAGTTTACTTAGTAATTACAAAAAGAGAAAACAGATAAAGACAGACAGACCAACAAGTAGACAGAGAAGAAAATAAAAATAGAAAGAACAGAAATCTATATTGACCCATGAATTTAAGGAAAAATTGTTTACTTGTCAAAATTGAAAAATGGCTTCTTTCAATTCGTTTCCCTGTTTAAAATCTTTTGAGCAGTCCAAGACCACACACAAAGAAGCCATATTTTTTAAGAAGTTGGAAATGTTAATTTACCCTGATTTGATTATCACCAAATGTAAGCATTTATCAAGTTACTACATTTTACTCCACAAATATGTATGTATTATATGTCAATTAAAACTAAGACCACACACAATCTAGCATGTGTTAATAAAGAGCATTCGTTACATAAATTAACTTTACTGCAAAGTAATAAACCATTAATAAAATAGAGTATTGGCATTGGTGAGCTTGAGTTTTCAGAACACTGGAAGCTATAACTCCAGTGTTAGAGTTATAGAGAAGAAATTCAATGGAGCTGGGACATCTCTTTGGCCCATTCAAGAAAGAAAGAAAAGACTCCCACTGTCAAGAAACCAAAGAAGCCCACTCCCTATTCATTTGGGGGTGGGGTAGGAAATAATTTTCTTCTAAATTGCACTAAGTACAATGACAAATTAATACTAAGTGGCATCTGGGTAGAAGGGGAGGTCTGGAGACAAGTGGCATCAAAGTAGACACCAGTGGGTCTCTAAGAGAAACTGATAATTCAGAGGAGTCTAAAGCAGAAGAGAAGCCAAGCGGCTGGGACTAAAGCTCCATGAGGTCCAGGGAATGCAGCTCTTCATTGGAGGACTACAATTGGAATTTTCTTTGTGCTGCCAACCAGCTTCCCAAATAAAGACACAGAGACTTATTATTAATTATGAAGGTTTGGCTTTCATTCTGTATATCCTACTTTCCTGCTTCCTTGTCTGGCTGGCTGGTCCCCAGCATCTCCTTTTCTTTCTTCCCTGAGCCTAAACGCCTCCTCCTGTGTACTATCCCTGCCTAGAAATTCAGCCTCTGTCTCCGCCCTCACTGTTGGCCGTTCAATACTGCCACACCAAAATAGACTCTTCAAATGGTCTGAACCTAAACGGACATACTATTGAAGCCAGACAGCAATTGGATCCACAAAAGCAAAACAAAGTGGACTGTTAAGATAATTGTTTGTGTAATTTAAGCAAACAAGTAATTACTCAATTTTCTGCTCAATTTGACTAGGATAGACACAGAAGTCACTAACTCTTTCTAATTTAGTAATACAGGGTTCAAGCTAGGGGGGCTTTGTAAAGTCCTTGCTGTGCCATTTAAAGAAAGAAACCTTAGTCTTCTCCCACATTGTGGGGAGAAACTTGTAACCCTCAAGAGACTATTTGCTGTTTGAGAAAGCGAATCAGTGTGTCTCTGAAGTCTCACGGGATGGGAAACTTACAAAAGTCCTGAATTAACACCAGACTCCGAATTTTAATAGCTCATTCAACTCTATGAACCTTAGTGGGGTTCCAGGAACCCCCTGAGTTGTGTTTTTATACATCTACACCACTGAGTCTTCACATGCCGGATTGAAAGAGCATTCTCTAGGATACATGTGCCCAGACTGCCAGCTAATCCCAGCCGCAGCCATTTCCTCTTGTTCTGGGATGATCTACATCCCTTGAAACTCATATGCAGGCCGGGCGGTGGTGAAACATGTCTTTAATCCCAGCACTCAGGAGGCAGAGGAGGCCAGCCTGGTCTACAGATCGAGTTCCAGGACAGCCAGGGCCACACAGAGAAACCCTGTCCTGGAAAAACAAACAAACAAAACCAAAAAATCTCAGATGCAGAACCTCTCAGACTGGATGGATATCTCAGTATTTGAAGATAATATTTTAAAGATGACTAAGGTAGAGTGAAGCCTTTAAGGAGGCCGTAGTCCAGTCCAGCTTTATTGAAAAATGGTATTTGGGCCCAAAGAGAAACCCCAAGGGTGCACAGGCCCCGAAGGAGACCACACAAAGGCAGGGTGAAACGGAGGTAAGAAAACACTGCTAGCCCTGCGCGCGCTTCAGTACTGGACCTGCAACTTCCAGAAGCAGGGGGAATACATTGTTATGGTGTAAACCACCCATTATCTTGTCATGTTGGCCCTGGCAGAGTTATGCCAATCCATCTCCCACAGCCACCACAGTAGCTTCAAGAAGTCCCCAAAAGGTGCCTCACAAGTTCAACAAGAGACAATTCCGCCTTTTCTTCGGGCTTCGATGGTGGCCCTGGGAAGGTCTCTCAGGAGTGTGTTGAATGGGTATCTGGTGTGTAAAGAGAAGAACTAGTTCTTTCTGCTCACAAATACCTCCCACAGAACAGGGAACTGGGCATTCTGAAGAATTTGAGACACGGACAGAAAGAACTGTGGGGCAGACCAAGAGGGTTTTATGCGCTCTCCAATCTGTCCCCATTAGAGGGCTTCCCAGAGACCAGAAAGTGTGTCTTTATCTCCAGCTAGGTGGTTTCTCAGATAAAAGCCTGGATCCACATCAGTGGCCCCATGCGCCCACAGCATGACATCAAGTGACTTCACAGAAGAATCCTAGGTCCAGGTCTGGAGTTTAGAATCACATGAGATGTTAATATGGGGGACTATTTCTTACTTGGAGAATTACTAAGGCCAGAGGCTGGAGCAAGTCCTCTGGCGATGGCATCTAGAGACAGGGCATGGGGCAGGTGGGTTCCACACTTTCATCATGTGTTGGGCAAGGATGTATGAGTTTTCCTTGGAAACCCAATAGACGTCCCCAAAAAATACTAGACTCAAGTCATCCTTAAAGGGATGCACCAGAGAATCTAGCAATACTGGGGAAGAAGAGAGACTACAGGGATGAAAGGGATCAGAAACAGAAAAAGAAAAAAATCAGACTTAACCCTACCTGTCTGCCAGTCTCAGCAGGAGCAGGGAGATGGGCACAAATATAAGACAGAGTTACTTATAAATAAAGCTGAGCTTTCTCCCGGGTGTGCTCTGGCAAACTCAGCCTTTCCAACATGTTACATCTGTGACTTGATGCTCTTCTGGACTCACATGCCAGCCCCTCTGTTCTCTTCCTCATTGGACTGCTCCTACTCACGGCCCTGTTGGTGTACAGAGATTTCCCGTTTTCTTCGAAAACCAATGGTAATGGCTTAACAAATGCCAATTCGGCCAAATATAAAGGCTGGAGGGGTTTGCTATCCCAGTGCAAGCCAAGTACAACCCCCTGAACTGGGGTCATCTGGCACCCCTGTGCTGTCAATGGGTTGATACTTAACACGCTAATGAATAGAATACCAAGTGGAAACTGCTTTTAGAGAAGGCAAGCAGAGAGAGATACAGATCACATAAATGAAAAGTGCCCCCTAATTCTAGGCTGAAATAGGCACACAGGCTTCTTGCTTAAATAGAACAGAGATCAAGAAAAAAAAAAAAAAAAAAAAAAACAGCCACCAGTTTTTCATCTGCCACGAAAGAAGGATGGGTAGAGAGAACTGAGAAAACGAAGGACAAAAGCCCTGGGACCAAGTAGTTACAGAGAAGGTTCAGTTCAAAAGGTGACAACAGCAGGATGCCTTCTGATTCTCTTTCAGAAATCGAGTGAAGAGCAAACATGACAAGGTCACCTCTGCAGTGAGAATCTTTGATTTGGGTCAGGCAATGCGCCTGCCATCCCCACCTCCAGGTTAGCTTGGCATTTGACAAGTCAGAACGCTTCTACATCACAGGGTCTCTGACACAATGCTAGAACATCACTACTTTTATCTGCCAAGCATGTTTTCAAATTGATTCATTGACTCTCCTTTGTTATTCGAGTTTGCTTTGTCTCAAACCTCAACTTCCCAGCCCTCTAACATTACATGGGCGGGGGAGAAAGTTAATAAGGAGAGAAAAATACTAGGTCAGTAGACGTAAGTCTCTCACTTCTGATAAGCTTTCAATCCTTTGTTGGATAATCTTTGACTAAGAAGACGTTGGTCAAAATGCACACAGTAGCAGAGGAAATCTCTTGTTATTGGTACCTGAGAAATGTTTGTTATGTTTTGAAACAGGGTCTCTATATGAGGCCTCATCCAGCTAGGACCTAGGCAAGTCTGGCCTCAAACTTCTGGTGATCCTCCTGCCTCTGTTTCCTGGGTGCAGGCTAGGGCCCTGGTATGCCCCATCACATCTGACTCAGGGCCAGAGAAAGGTACAGAGAACTGAAAATACTTCTCCAGGTTTCCTGGTAAATGAAAATGATGCCCTCTGTGACTCATACTGGAATGAGAGAGAGGTTAATCCAAGTCCCTGCTTCTACAGTGCCCCCTGCCCATGAATGATTTATAATGTGTCGCTTGTTCCCATGAATTGTTTTTTGAAGATCGATCTGCTCCTAAGTCTGTCCTTTACCTAATAGTGATATTAAAATGGTTTCCCACAGGCAAAGGGTGACACAAGCTAAAAACCATGCTCTTAATAAATCGAGACAAAGACATTGACATTGATTTTTTTTTTACATTAAGTGACCCTGGGAGGACAGGCTTGTCTCCACTGTCCAATAAAATAAACAATATTAAGTTCTTCAAAATTACATTATTTAATTGCAGGCCTGATATATATACATATATATCATCCTCCCAAGATGTCAGGAGAGTAAGGAAAGCTGCCAGATCACTAAGTTCTGCACATTTTATTTGCAAATGATGGTGACTATATATACATCAGATTATTTTTTAGTCAAATTTACTTCTTATTGGTTTATTGGTTTCAGGGAACAATGCTATTTTCACTTATAATTCTGGGAGTTGCAATTAGCCCTTGAGTTCTTCCAATCACACAATATTCTTTTTTAGATTTGGTAATTGCATTCTCATATTGGCTGCTTTGGTAACATCTACCTTAAAATGAATGGCTGACAAAATAAACCACAGGAAGTAGTTAATGGTTTATTAAAATTAATACATGCATTCATTCATTTGGCCCAAATAGCTCTTCAAACAGTACTCATTTCTCACACCCATTCCATACATACCTTATTTTATCCACTGTTGTTCAGGCCTTTCCTATATATGTGTCTGTGTGTTACATGCACATGTATGTGCACCTGGGGGGGGGGTCACATGCACCTACGTGTGTGCATGTGGAGGCCAGAGGTTGAAGTTGGATGTCTTTCTCTGTGGGTTTCCATCTTATTTTTTTGTTTTTTCAGTTTTGTTTCCTTGGTTGCATTTTTTTTTTTTTTAAAGTAAGGTCTCATACTGAACCTTGGAGCTTACCATTTCAGCTAGACTGGCTGATTGTCCTGCTCATCAGGTCTGCTAGTCTCTGTCTCCTTTCAACCCTCCCCAGCAGACATATTCCACATCTGGACATCTATAATCCACATCTGGGTTTCCTAGCTCAGGTCATTGCATTTTTACAGCAAGCACGATACCCATTGAGCAATCCCTCCATCCCCTCACTCTAACGCTGCTCTTAGATTGGTTGCTTCTCTCATCTAGAGGTTTTTGATTCCTTCCTATTTTTCACCCATTTATCCATTATTTTTCTCTTTTTACATGTGTTCCCTATAAATGTTTTTCATAAGACTTGGGGCTGGAGCCAGTCAGGTGCTCAGGGCGACACTCATTGTTGTTCACAAAGATATTCAAAAACGTTTTCATTCCAAGTCGAACCCAGGCTCAACCTTAAGGGACAAAAAGAAACCTGTTATTTACCTAGGGCACTTCCACCTTTTTCTGTAGCCATATCTAGGGACCAGCCTGTGAAAGCCTGGTCAATCAGTGCTACTGGAAAAGTGGGAGTCTGAGAAAGGCCTGCCCCTGGGATTTGCCTAACCAGCAGTGGAGGGCAGTGGAGCAGAAGGGATGCCCTGGTGCAGAGGCCAAGCTTACATCCCGATCATTTTTGGACTAAGCGTTCAGCAGACAGTGATGGCCTCCATATCAGTGTGTGGGTTTGAACACGCTCTGCCCTTACAGATGAAGACAGCGCAGTGATCAAGGTTCCACCAGAGCAAGCAAACCCATGCAGACAAGGGAATTTCACTCAGAATAGTCGGCTAGCAAGCAGCTGGACCTCTGCAGGTTGTGACTAGAGACCTGATGTGTTGCAAAGGAAGCTTTGCCGTGAAAGTGAGGAAGTTTAAGCTTTGGGGGCCTGAGAGAGGCCATGCAATACACAGTAAGGGATCCTTACTTACTGTTAAGGAGTTTGTGAGCCCTTGGAAAAAGGTCATAAACTCAATCCCGTTATAATTAAAAGATTATTGATTGGCTGCTAGCAGGATGAACACTCTCTGAGCCAGATTTGAGATTGCTGTGGAGGAGGGGCAGGGGAAGGGTTTTTTTCAAGGCGAAAACCACAAGAAGACCTTCAACATGGATACAAGCAAACAAAAACCAGTCCCTTCTGACAAGTTTAAGTGTTAAGACAACTCAAAACAATCTTTGGGTATCTGCGTAAGCAAGTTACAGAAGCAAAACAAAAAAACAAAAGGTTCGTCATATCATAACAATAGATAATAATGGCTGTATGTTTTGGGTGTGTGAAGGGGGTGGCTGAGTCACCATTACTGGGAACTTATCCTCCAGAGACTGAGTCAGACACAAACGGCTGGTGGGCACCAAGGTGGGTGCCTGGCATAAATGAAGTTTCTCTAGCCATCACACAACTGAGGAGTGATGCCAGTCACGGACAGAATGCCAAGAAAACCATTTTCGTTGTCCTTAAACCTTAGCTTACACATTCTCAAATCCCACAATAACCTTACACAGTCACTGTTAATATTGCTTATAAGCCACAAATCTGAAATTTTTCAAAACCACTAACCACAAAGGAAAGCATTTTCTTTTATTGAAAATTGATTTTTTTCACACATTATATTCTGATTATGGTTTCCCCTCCCCCTACTCCTCCCAGTTCCTCCCTGACCTCCCCTTCCACCCAGACCCATATTCTTTCTGTCTCTCCTTAGAAAACAAACAGCAATCTAAGGGTTAGTGATAAATAAAATAAGGCAAATAAAAAATGAACAAATCAGAATATGACAAAACAACCTGTTAGATTTTTGCTTAAATTAGAAATAAAGAAGAAAAGAGGTGGATGAGACATAAGACTAAGAGACATATTAGACATATTAACCAGTTTATTATATGCCCGACAGAGTAGGAAGACTAAGAGAGAAAAGGAACATGGTTAATGGCTGACTGCCATGGCCGGTCGCCATAGAGAGGCAGAGAGAGCATAAAGAGACAGAGAGAAGAGAAGAGCAGAAGCAGAGAGAAGAGTAGAGAGACTGTAAATGGACAGGGGTCTGTCTTTTAAAGGGTCCTTTGCAACTGCCTGCAGACTTAGTTCCCATGGAACCCTGGGCTGACCCGGGTACTGCCTGAGTGGATTCTGACAGGTAACAGGGGTAGGCCAGCATAATGCCTAAACCTTTCACAACCAATCAAGAAAAAGATCCAAAGGAAAAGCTCAAGAGACACCTATCAGCACAGAGACACACAAATCCACAGGCACAGAAATCCCATAAAAACCCCAAACTGAAAGCTATAACATATACACAAAGACTCTAAGGTAGGCTAAACAAAACAAAGTAGAACTCCCTGTTGTGACATTATGAGATAAAGAACATCCAGAGATGACACGGAGTTCATTTTCTGTTAGCCACCCACTGCTTGGCATGGTGCCTACCCTTAAGAGTGGTTTGTTTCCCCCGTGAGACTCCCTGGGAGAAAACTAAGTTTTTGTTTGCAAGTAGCCAGCAACTGGAGATAGCTTCTGGGTTAGGGATGGGGCATGCGTCCACTGCCTACAAGGAAATACATTTTGATAAGCCACATCAGAAAGCTGGCTCTTCTTCCTATAATCTATGGAAAATAAGGCTTCACATGTATAGGAGGGGAGTACTGAAGCTATGCATTAAAAAGTTGACTATTTTAAAATATGATGGTATTGATGTAATTTAAGAAAATCGGCACACGGGAGAAAGACACCATGAGATAGGGTTCAAACAGAGGTGTTATTTATTAGGGAAAGGTATCATAAAAAGGGGAAAGTGGGGGCGAGACTGGCCTCTGGGGACAGGAGCAGCAGGAGAGAGGAAAGGGGGGGAGAAAGAAAGAGAGAAGGATGGGAGGTGGGCAGGGCGCAGTGAATATGCACAGGTGGTGCTCTTAGTGGCTGCAGCTGAGGGCGTATCCTGTCAGAACCCCGAGGACAGGCCAGTACAGATGCCTGAATACTAACAGTTAGAATGTTGCTTTGTGATATTTGTCATGTTTAAATGTATATTTTATCATTCAACATAATATTTAGTATAATAAATAACTTTGTATTCTCCTTACACAAGTCTCACCAAATTATACATGGTTCATATGCAAAAAATAAAAATAAAAAGTGGCCCCACTAATGTAATGGATGAAATCAGCCAGGCAAGGCCTGATTCTCATTGTTACTTGCCAGTGCTTAATACAGGAACTAACAATTTTTAAATCTTAGATTAATAGCTCAAAAGACTGGAATATAATGCAATATGTGCAATGTGTTTCTGTTTTAAGAACTATTTTTATTTATTCATACGTATGTGTGCCTTTGTGAGTTTATGTAGGCCATATGCATTCTGGTGCCTTCAGAGGCCACAGGGTGTCTGATCCCCTGGAACAGGAGTTACAGGTAGTTGGGATTGTCGGCCACTGGGAACCAAACCAGGGTCTTTGGCAACAGCAGCAAGTGCTCTTAACTATTCTTTCATCTTTCCAACCCATTCTGTTTCAGTACTGGGGCCTGAACCTAGGGCCTTGGGAATGCTAGACAAGCCATCCACAACTCAGCTATGTCCCCAGGCCTGCCATGTATTTTTTGTTGTTATTGCTTGGTTGAGATTTATGAAGTCAATAAGCATGGTGTCTCTACTGCTAGCCTCAAACTCAGAGATCCACCCACCTCCACTCCCTGAGTGCTGGAATCAAGGGTGTGTACCTTGATGCCTGGCTCAGCTGGATTTTATTTCACAAGCTCACTGCAGTTCCATGGGTCCTGAGAATGAATTCTAGCCAAGGAGCTGTGGTAGAAGCAACATAACCCACATGCAGACTTGAGCAATGCAAACCTCCTGCATATAAGCCTGTGCCTCTTCCCACCCTTAGGCTCAACACACATGACCATGGCAAACCTAAAACCCACTGATGAATTCAGTACAGCTGCAAAATAAAGAAAGGTGGGTCCCTCTACTGCTTAGAAGGAAGAGATGTGAGGACTTCCAGCTAGTGAGAAACAAGCTTTTCTTGGTTAAAGGGTCTGGACGTTTTCTCTTGCAACAGTGCACTGTATCTTAGTAAATACTATTCCTATCAGGAGATCAATAGCAATCATTTCAACTGTGTTACCCATAGCTTTAATTAAATCTTACTGGCTTCATTGTAGACATTCATAAACAAATATGTGGCTTATTTTATGAATTTAAATATGGATGTCTAAAGTTATATGCATGGGTCAGGGGTCTTTTCTTGTTGCCCTGAGCACGTGGCATGGGAAAGGAGTTCTGCCATGTGTCACGGGTTAGAATATGTTGTGTTGGAGTCCCCCGAGGCTGCTTTTCTGAACTCGAATCACTGCTGTGGCCCTTACAGCTGAGCCTGGCCGATGTAGGTGAGTCTTTCCCTATCCCCACATGCTGGTCTGTGAGACATGCAAAGTGGGGCTCTCTCTGCCCCAACTACCATCCTGGCTTGCGGCATGAGTTTCCCTGCTCTGAGGGAACATGGCTGCAAGGCCGCCATCTGCCTAGCTGCCTGACCTTCTTTGTGCTCCACATACGTGGTATGTAGGGGGACTGCAGGGGTCTTTTTCCCACCCCTGCATTGGACAAGGGTCTGGGATTACCAGCAGCACCGCCCCCCGCCCCCGCCCGCAGTTCTCTTCCCTGAGCACATGGAGCTAGTTCAGGCGGGTGAACCATCTGTCCTGATCCGGATGTTCTAAAAAAAATGGCCTTAAAGTTATTAAAAAAAAAAAAAAACCTTAAGAAGGACTTTGATAAGAGTATATGTTGACCAAGAAATGAGAGAAAATGTAGGAGACTAAAGTAATAGAGAGAAAGAAAAAAAAGAAATTTGTTTAAGAATGTCTATAGGAAGTTATAGAAGTTATAGAGGGTTAAAGCAAGTTGTAGAAGGTCAGAGGAAAGTTGTCGAAGGTCAGAGAAAAGGTTGTTGCAAGTCAGAGAAAAATGTAAACTGTAAACTGTTATGCTTTCTCATGTCTACAAATAGTAAATTTTAAAACTGGTAATATATGTTAAAATTTTAACCATATCAAGTTAATTCAGTTTTAAAAGTTCTGTTTATTTCTCAAGTAAATTATATATACTTGTTTTAAAATGTTCTGTTGCCTGGCATTGAAGGAACCAGCTTCCCTTTTGGCAGCCATAACGGCCGAACATGTGCTTCTATGACCTTGTCCCAGATACTAGAAAGTCAGATTCCTGTCTTGTGACAAGGAACCAATCAGAAGTTAGCTGGTGGTGCTATGCTTTACGACCCTGGGTGTGCTTTACGGATAAGCGCACAGCAATGACGTAGAGAGCATAGCAACCACCCTGGGAGGGCCTGTGGGCTATAACAACCAGTTGACCAATCAACACAGGGCAAGCCCTCCAAGCCTGGAGGCACACCAATCGTGAGCCTGTGCGTACCCCTAGACACTCCCCTTACGCTGCCCTATAAAGATCTGTGCACGGCGGCTTCAAACTGTCTTTTCTGCATGCCATGGCGGGTGGGTGAAAGACCCGAGCTAACATGGGGTTAGCTCGTTAAATTACAATAAAGCCTCGTGCAGTTTGCAGCAAACTCTCAAATCCGCCTGGTGTGGTGATTGGGGTGACCGCGAACGTGTCCTGGGACCCCGGATACTTGAGTTTTCAGGGGTCTAACAGCATAACCTAAGTTTTGTTACATGGCTGACTGGTAGCCATTTTGTTGAAGTTGAAAAAAGACACTTAAATCGCCATCTTGACTAAAGATGATTGCATGGAAATTAGAGGAACCATCTTAGAAACAAGTTTTTTAATTAACGCTTCTATATATTATAGAAAGACTTTAAGGGAATTTAAACTTCTTTTTAACCATTTTTTTAAATGTTTGTTTTTATTAATGTTTGTACTTCAAGAGCTTCAATTTAGAATTATTTTTAAGCAAAGCCTGACAATGTAAAGTTCTTGTTTTATAAAAGATGCTAATCTATTATAAGATGTTACAGTTTGTGTTTTCAGAAGTTAAGTTTAGGGCATTGATGGCACACGCCTTTAAGTTTAGGGTGTTGGTGGCACACGCCTTTAATCCCAGCACTGGGGAGGCAGAGGTGGGTGGATCTTTGTGAGTTCAAGGCCAGATGGTCCCAGATCAAATTCCAGGACAGGCTCCAAAGTCACAGAAAAACCCTGCCTCAGAAAGAAGTTAAGCTACTGTTTAAGGAATATAAGGTAGCTCTATGCAGTTTTAAGTTCAGCTGTGCTAAGTTTCAAATATTTTACTAAGTTAAAACCAGTTACAGTCAGACTGAAAATTAGTTACAGAAATAAGACATTACCTAGCCACTTGTGTGCTTAATGTGTGCTTAAGGAAAGTAACTAAAACAGACAAACAGACCTCTAATGCTTCAGAGTTCTGCAGAATATGGCATTTAAATTGTTATTTTAAAAGTTTATAATATCAGACAGACTGCCAGATCCTGACAGTGACCCAAAGTCTCCAAAGAAGATTATGAGGCACCCCAGTTCCTGCACCTAGATGATGATGATGCTGACCAGTGAGCGAGATGCTCAGATGTGATACTTGTTGCCTGTCACGACCTGGCTGAGACTGTGGACAAAGCTGCTGGACACTGGAAAATTGATTGTACCCCTTTGCCTAGACAAAACAAGGTCAGTCTTTTCCATGCCCCTCTTCCACAGAGAGGGAAAAAACCTCTCACCTTATAGGCCTGGCAAAGATTGCTGTTCTTTGAGACATCTGCCTCCAGCAGTAATGGAGAGAATTGGGTATGGCTAACTGTATATGGACTGGCTTCTAACTGGCTTTTGTCACTTTTTAGTAGATTCAGACAAAATATACCCTTCTCAGATCTCTGAAATATTACTGGTTGTCAGCTTGACAGCATCAGGCAGTCAGATCCACTATAGACTAGTCAGTATGTTAGCTAATAAAGTAATGACTATCTACTGTTCAGGTACAAGTTCAAGGTTTTTAGGTTTATTTTGGTTGTCATCTAAACATAAACTTAAAGGGCTTTTCATCAGGCCAAAGGCACCTCTGTCCAATCCATACCTGGCTCTCTGGACAGAAGAAAAGTGGACATGCTTCTAGCCCAAATCTGTCGTTATTGCTAGGACTCAAAGTTATAAATATGTTCCTGCTGTTTGAACAGATATCCAGATATCTGCTTTTTCTGCACTGTGGGCTTCAGTAAATAAGTTTTAACCTCTGTTCCTAGTTTAAACATGTCTTAAACAGGTTTCTGCTTCTGGCAGACATCTGAGTATCAATTGCTGACTACAGGCTGTTCTAAGTAGACTTCGAGCCCTGGACTTGCTGTGGATGTGAACCAGTCCAGCTGATATGGACACCCCCTGTCTCTGCAACAGTGTCTGCTAACCAGAAGCTCCTGATGGATTCCCCATTGCCTAAATTCCTTTTTTTGCTTTTGACTAGCATTTCAACCTTCTGGGGTCCCTAACTTCGTCCCAAAGTCAGCAGGAAGTAGCTTGGGAAAGAATTTGCCGCCCATTTTCCCTGGTTAAAATGCTAAGTCAAAAGGAACTCCCTTGCATGGGGATGCCAATATCTATCACTCCCTGATGGGGATACTAGAGAGACAGCAATTCCATGATTGGAATTTCCAAAAAAGAAAATGGGGGAATGAAGGGACCAGCTTCCCTTTTGGCAGCCATAATGACCGAACACGTGCTCTATGACCTTGTCTTAGTCACTAGAAAGTCAGATGCCTGCCTCGTGACAAGGAGCCAATCAGAAGTTAGCTGGTCGCACTATGCTTTACGACCCTGGGTGTGCTTTACGGACAAGCACACAGCAATGATGCACAAAGCATAGCAACCACCCTGGGAGGGCCAAAACAACCAGTTGACCAATCAACACAGGGCAAGGCCTCCAAGCCTGGAGGCACACCAATCCTGAGCCTGTGCGTACCCCTAGACACTCCCCTTACACTGCCCTACAAGATCTCTATGCAGCCCCTTCGAGCTGTCTTTGCTAGCCATCCACCATGGCAGGTAGATGAAAGACCCGAGCTAACATGAGGTTAGGTCGTTAAACAACAATAAAGCCTCGTGCAGTTTGCAGCAATCTTTCGCCTCCATTCTGTAATTGGGGTGGCCGAGGTCCTGGGCTAAGATTCTGGAAGCCTCAGCTTTCCGAGGGTCTTACAGTAGATAAATGATAGAGATAAATAGATATAGATAAATAGATATAGATAAATGATATTGATTGATTGATTGATTGATTGATTGATGATAGTGTCGTGGCTCAGCATGTCTCAGCCCCAAACCACAGAAGCCACGAGGTCCAGCCTGTGTTGAGGAGCATGGACTTGGAAATTCCTAGCTACCCAACAGCGATAAAGACCAGACACAGGCATCTTGTCATCTTTAGAGAGCTCTCGGTTCCATGCTGCAAAACTGGAGTCTCTCCTTTATTCAGCATCTTCTTTGCTGCTTTCTAACCATTCTTCCCTGACCCCGAGGCCATTTCTGTCTCCCTAGACCCTATCAGCAGATCTCTCAACCATCTCTCCTCCTCTAGCCTCTCCTCAGATACTTCCTCACCATCTCCTCACTGTCAACGTAGATCTAGCCCTCCCCCCTGGTGCATGCCTATTCAAATGCTTAGTTCTGTAGAGATGCAAAACTAGGGACATTCTCCACTAAGGCTATGCCATTCAACAGCAAAAGAGCTAGTATCTGCAATACAATGCAGACCAGAGCTCTGGAGGTGGACCTCAAGAAATTCCCTAATGGAATCAGTTTTCGGCTCCCGACATGATAGATAGAGGTAGATAGATGATAGAGATAGATACATGATAGAGATAAATAGATACAGAAAAATGATACAGATAGATTGATAGATTGATTCATAGATAGATGACAGAGATAGATAGATAGGTAGGTAGATAGATAGATAGATAGATAGATAGATAGATAGATGGATAGATAGATAGATGTGGGAAGAGAAGGAGGGTGGATTATAGAGTTCATGGCATTCTAAGCTTGCCTTCCTTATCTAAATATTTGCTTCAGTAAATTACCCTGACTCTCTCTACCCATGAGATGCTTTTATTCAAGGAATCTTTGCACTGATGGCTTTGGGAAGTGGGTCAGCTGTATTAGAATCTCTAATAGACCTTGAGTGTAGTAAGTTTGAAGTAGGGGTCCAGTTCGTGAAAATGTTCTGCACACAGGTGAATCTTCAGGAAAAAGGCCCTTGAATGTCTGTTACATTTCTTTACACTTCTCTGATAACATGTGATGATTAATCATGATTATGATCTTGCTTGGATTAAAAGACACCTAGGAGATCAGTAAAATAGACCCTGGGTGTGTCTGTGATGGCTTGTGGAAGGATGATTAGCTAACAGGGACTCTGACTGAAGGAACCGGCTTCCCTTTTGGCAGCCATAATGGCCGAACATGTGTTTCTATGACCTTGCCTTAGACACTAGAAAGTCAGATTCCTGTCTCGTGACAGGGAACCAATCAGAAGTTAGCTGGTGGCGCTATGCTTTACGGCTCTGGGTGTGCTTTACGGACAAGCGCACAGCAATGACGTAGAGAGCATAGCAACCACCCTGGGAGGGCCTATGGGTCATAACAACCAGTTGACCAATCAACACAGGGCAAGCCCTCCAAGCCTGGAGGCACACCAATCGTAAGCCTGTGCATACCCCTAGACACTCCCCTTACGCTGCCCCATAAGATCTTTTGGGAACCCATAGGAGCCGTCTTTGCTAGCCATCCGCCATGGCGGGTGGGTGAAAGACCCAAGCTAACATGGGGTTAGCTCGTTAAATTACAATAAAGCCTCGTGCAGTTTGCAGCAAGCTCTCGAATCTGCCTGGTGATTGGGGTGACCGCGAACGTGGCCTGGGACCCCGAATACTTGAGTTTTTTGGGGGTCTAACATGACCTGATACATGGTTTGATTCACTGATGGGTTGAAGATATAAACAGACTTTGTAGAGGTGCTAGCTCTACTGTAAGACCCCCAGAAAGCTCAGACTCCCTGATCTCAGCCCAGGACCGCAGTCACCCCAATCACCAGGCAGATTCGAAAGCTTGCTGCAAACTGCACGAGGCTTTCTTGTTGTTTAACGACCTAACCCCATGTTAGCTCGGGTCTTTCATCTACCTGCCATGGTGGATGGCTAGCAAAGACAGCTCGAAGGGGCTGCATAGAGATCTTGTAGGGCAGTGTAAGGGGAGTGTCTAAGGGTACGCACAGGCTCAGGATTGGTGTGCCTCCAGGCTTGGAGGCCTTGCCCTGTGTTGATTGGCCAACTGGTTGTTATGGCCCATAGGCCCTCCCAGGGTGGTTACTATGCTCTGTGTGTAATTGCTGTGCACTTGTCCATAAAGCACACCCAGAGCTGTAAAGCATAGTGCCACCAGCTAACTTCTGATTTGTTCCTTGCCACGAGGCAGGCATCCAACCTCTTAGTAACTAAGGCAAGGTCAGACAAGCACGTGTTCAGCTGTTATGGCTGCGGAAAGGGACAGGCATCTGGCCTTAGTGATTAAGACAAGGTCAGACAAGCATGTGTTCGGCTGTTATGGCTGCCGAAATGGGGAGCTGGTCCCTTCACTACAGAAGGCAGGTCCTGGTCCGAGAAAGTAGATCATGGGGATTTGCCTTCAAAGAGTGAATCTTGACCCTGGCTCCTCCTCTGACTTCTTTCTTTGCTCTCTAAGTGCCATGGGATAAATAGCTTGCTTTCTCCATGTCATCTATTGCCTTTCTGCCTTGCTGAAGACCTAAAAGCAACAAATTTAGTCTATCATGGACCCAAACCTCCTAAAGCAGCAGTTCTCAACCTGTGTATCATGGCCCCATTGGGGGGGGGGGCTAACAACTCTTCCACTGGGATTTCATATCAGATATTTACATTGTAGTTCACAGCAATAGCAAAATTATAGTTATGAAGTATCAACAAAAATAAATTTATGCTTGGGGAGGTCACCACAGCATGAGGAACTGTATTTAAAGGGTTACAGTATTGGAAGGTTGAGAACTGTTGTCCTAAACATGAACCTAAATAAACTTTTCATCATCTAAGTTGTTTTTTTTTCAAATATTTGTCACAGTTATGAACAAGAAAACCTGACTAATACAACACTTATAGACAAATGACAGTCCCTAACAAGAAGTGGACATATACAAGCTTTCAAAACACAAACCTATAGCAGGGTTCTCACAGTCAGTCTAGTACCTGTAAATAACAGTCTAAAATGAGAATGAAGTTAATATTTTGTTCTATTACTACTATGGACCAGTTGTAACAGAGCCCTAGACCTTAGTTGGTCCTGAGATCTTAGCACTACTGACTCCATGATGGAAGTACTATTCAGAGTGTAAAACTCAGCATGTAGACAGTACCACAGTGCCAAAGCTAAAATGAAGGCCTAACCCATCAAAGTCCATAGTTCTGGGAAGTCTCTAAATGTTGTAACCTTGCATTTTGGCTCTGTAGCTCCACTTCTGGCCTTGTTAACTGAAGTGTGTCAACCCAGGACATGGTTTTTGTACTTAAAAGCTCACCTGAAGGAAGGCTCGGTCCTACACTGGGATCCCAAACACCCAATGTAGTCTCCAGCCATCTAACAAAGACTTTTTATTGGCCAAGCAGTCTTCTGTAGTGGATAGCTCACAACACATTTATTAAAATTGGACTTTTGAAATAAGAAAGGAAGTTAAGAAAGAATGGTGAGGAGTGAAGAGAGGAGTGGGGCCAGAGATGAGAGTGGAATGGAGAAGGGGAGAGGAGGAGGGGAGGAGGGAAGAAGGGGAAGCAAGAAGGAGGGGAAGGGAGGAGGAGGGAAGGAGGCTATAGAGTCTATCCACTGATTTATTCTCTTCACTGATAGGGAGAAAAGACTCTGAACAGATGATGGTGACCAGAGGATGGATTCTAAGATGAGGGATTCACCTTCATGTTGTTCTTATTCCATTTTCTGATGTGTAACAGAATATCTGAGACTAAGTGGTTTGTAAAGGACAGAGATTTGGACTGATTCTGGAAGCTGTGAAGTCCAAGGCTGAAAGACCAACTATAGAGAAAAGCAAAAAGGTTCCGAGAGCCAAAATGTGAAACTCCAGTGTGGTGTCGTACACCTCTAATCCCAGCACTCTGAAGGCAGAGGCAGGCGGATCTCTGTGTGTTCCAGGCTATCCTGATCTACAGATCGAGTTCCAGGACAGGCTTCAAAACTACACAGAGGAACCTTGCCTGGGGGGGGGGGGAAGAAAGAAGAATAGAAAAGAAAAAGAAAGTGCTCTATTTACTTTTTATCTCAACAATTTTCCTATAAAAGCTTCTAAAATTGTTTACATTGTATGCATATGGGTGTTTTACCTGCATGTATGTCTGTCCATTATGTATGTCCCTTATAAAAGATTTGGAGAATATACAGCAAAAAACAAAAGATTTGTGTTCAAAGACATTTTTAAGGAAGCCAGATGAACAGCACTTGTCCTGTGTAGTGATCGATTCCCTTCCTAGCCCCCTTGTGGTGAGGTGGGGCCTTGCAACCAAATCTGACCAACCAACCTGCTAAGAAGCGATGCACATCCCTTCCAGGATGTATTTAATTGCCAATGTGACTCTTAGGAGCTATATTTTCCCTCTGGCAAGGTGACCAGTGACATTTGAGATGGCAGCTGTTCTGCTAGATTTGGTTCCAGTGTGATGGGGATGTGCAGAGAGCTCTTGCTAACCCCTTATGTAAGTGAAAAATAAATGTTATTTTAAACCATTGCGATCTGGGAGTATTTTGTTTTAACAACATAGAGGAGCCAAACATGACTGACAGACATTGATGTATGAGGGCAATTACAAATAGCCAATGTGTTCTTTCTTTCACACAGGAAAGTGAAATAAATGATTATGAATACAGATTATAGATTAATCTGTTGGCAGTGAAAACCACTCTTGAATAATATTGAATGAGATAGAAAATTACATGGGAAGAGGGTATAAAACAGAATATATTAAATAAATGCATACATAAAATTGTATAAAAAGTTTGCACAGTAATTGCTAAGTGGTATTAGTTATAACAGTATCACTAGAAACACATAAATAATGAGCCATCCCAGATTCAATGTGAGTTACATCCTAGTTGAGGCAGTCCTAAGCACTGGCTTGTGCCGTCTTGTAGCTGTAAGGCAAGGGATTCTGGGATGCGAACCTCACTCACTGTACTGACTTGAACATCTCACTTGCCCTTGGTGCCCAAGGAGCTGTGGTTTGGAGCTAAGTGATGCCACAGCACCCGTTTGGCCAAAATCCCAGGGTTGCAAGCTGCAGGCAGGGGATGTGGGAGGGGCCACCCACCCACACCTCCTCACCAAAGCCCCTAGGTTTTGCTGCAGATGCTTCAGCGGCTGTCTTGAAGCTAACCTCTCCAACAGCTGATGCCGGGACCAGATGACGCAACCTGGAAGTGTGGGGGAGTAAAAGCCTATGAAGCAAGTGTTGACCAAGTGGACAGGAGGCCAGGTGATGACGGCTTCCTTGGAACCCAGGAAGGGAGATGTAATTACTCCATACCATCTCTCTGCAGACATCCTGCGAGACCCAGCAATCAGCTTCACTTATCACCCGCTGTGGTCAGCTTTCTCACCCACTTTCTAATCTACAGTCCCCTTTCTGCTTTGTCACCTTCCTCCTCACAGGATTTGACACCCCCCCTCCACCCCAGTAAAGCATGTGAAGGAGTGGCCTCAGGCACAGTCATCAAGAGTGGCTCCACAAAAGGGCAATGCTTAGTCTGTAAAGTGATTCCCATGTTCTACTCTCTGCCATCCTTACTGCAGCCCACAACACTGTTTTCCTCCAGCATCAGCACCAATCCATTCTAGGGAGAAGCAGGGGTGAGGATGTGACATAGCCTGAGCCTACCAATGGAGGTTCTCGAGGAGTGACTGCCTAAATCTTGGCAACGCTGTCAGGATTTGAGATGCCCTGTTACAGGCTTTAGACATACAGAGACGAGACTAGAACATCATACCACTTCTTAAAGCTCTACAGCAGCTTGAAGCCTTGCTAGTCGAGTATGAGTAGCTGTAGTTTGATGATAGCTCGACACAAGCTACAGTCACTTTCGGACAGGGAACCTTGGTGGAGAAAATGCCGTTGGTAGGTGGGCCTGTAGGTCAGCCTGTGGGGGCATTTTCTTGACTTCTAATTGATGTGAGAGGGCCCGCATCACTAGTGGTGGTACCACCCCTGGGCTGGTGGGCCTGGGTGCTGTAAGAAGGCAGTCTGAGGGCTAGAGAGATGGCTCCAAGGTTAAGAGCACTGGCTGCTCTTCCAGAGGTCCTAAGATCAATCCCCAGCAATCACAACCATCTATGATGAGATCTGATGCCCTCTTCTGGTGTGCGGGCATATATACAGAGAGAAAACTGTATATATAATGAATAAATAAATCTTTAAAAGAAAGAAGGCTGACAGAGCAAGCCAGGAGCAAGCAAGCTGTTTCGCAGTTACTTCTAGTTAGCTTCCTGCCTCAGGCTTCCTGCCCCGGCTTTCTAGGGTGACAGAGTGTTACCTAAGAGCTGTAAGATGAAATAAGCCCTTCCTCCCCAAGTTACTTGTAGTTATGGTGGTCTATCACAGCAAGAGGACCCCTAAGACAATAGCTTTGTCATTGCTCTGTTGTAGAATGTTCCTTCACTTTTCTGTAGATGGCTTCCAACCCATAGAAGCCATTAAAAACCCAGCACTAGTGATCAGCCAAATCTCCCTGGCACAGAGATACGTTTTCGTTTCTCAGGGCCCCTGGCTGGCTCTCAAGACCTTCGGCTCTGGCTTGGCTTGCACCAGCTCTGGAGTGGAGCCTTTTGCAGTGGTCAGGCCAGATACCCATGTGGGTGTCCTGTTAGCTGGGAGCCACCTGCTCACCATCGCTTGGCCTGCCTTCACTTCCTGACTACTGAGCCTGTGTGGGTAACTCTCACCCTGAGGTACTGACCCTTGGCCTATGGCAGATGTTTTCACCCCCACTTCTTGACTGGTAACTCCTAGATGCCTGGAGCTTATTGCATGCAACTCCATTCTTTTTTTTTTTTTTTTCAGACTATACCACTTTCTCTTGTCCACACTAAGTAAGTAGCAACTAGATAAGACTGGCCACAGAGAGATCTGCCTGCCTTTGTCTCCCCAGTGCTGGAATTAAAGGCGTGGGCCACTATACCCATTCTTTTTTTTTTTTTTAAAGATTTATTTATTTATTATGTATACAGTGTTCTGTCTTCATGTGTCCCTGCAGACCAGAAGAGGGCGCAAGATCTCATTTTGGATGGTTGTGAGCCACTATGTGGTTGCTGGGAATTGAACTCAGGACCTTTGGAAGAACAGCCAGTGCTCTTAACCTCTGAGCCATCTCTCCAGCCCTACCACACCCATTCTTGCATCTGAAAAGAAAAACTAGTTTAGTTTCCAATTACCTTGTACTTGATGGAAGTAGAAATTCAGAGGAGGTACTTAAAATGTGACCATGAAACCTAACAGATGGCTCATATAAATGAGAACAAATTCCTTTTGTAGAAATACCAGTAATAGTTTATTGAGCACCTATTGCATATCAGGGACTATTTGATCATCAAAACAGACTTATCTGCCTGTTTGCACTCTCTTTTGGAAAATAATTTGTGTTGCCTCTGTGGCAGCTTGGATGTGTTTCCCACAGGCTCTTGAGTTTGAACACTTGGTCCCCAGCTGGAGGTGCTGTTTTGAGAAGGTGTGGGACTTTTAAGTGATGGGACACAGTGGGAGGAAGTGGAGGTGGGGTTGGGGAGAGGTACTGAAAAATTAGAGGCCACCCTCTCTTCTGTCCCCTGATGCTCAGTTGCCTGGTCCCTTGCAGGTGGATAGGAGATTTTCACTGCCACCCAGTCTTCCTTGTCATGATATGATAGACAATATCCACCCAAATGTGAGCCTAAGTGCATCTTCCCTCCACTAAGCGTCTTCTAATCAGGTGTTAGGCTATAGTAATGAAAGAAAGTAATTTATACATGCTGCCTGTTGTACAAGTCAGTCAAGCAGGGTGGTGGTGACACACGCTTTTAATCCCAGCACCCGGGAGGCAGAAGCAGAAGCAGGCAGATCTCTGTGAGTTTGAGACCAGCCTGGTCTAGAGAGTACCATGTGGGTTCTAGGGGATGAACTGACATCATCAGCCTTGGCAGTCTGTGCCTTCACCCACTGAGTGTCTATAGACATCAGTTTAAATGTGGCTTTAGTAACTTATACTATTGATGATCTCCCAAACTCTGAGCATTGCCTGGCAATCAGGGCCACAGTCTGTGCTTGTTGAGAAAATGAATAAGGCTTGTTCACACACAGTGACCCGATTCAGGAAACAGAGGCTTACATGTTAGCTCATTTCTTCAAAAGGGTTTTTGCAAACCTTACGTACATCTTAAGACATTGGACCCCGCCCCCCATTGCTTCTATAAGGACTTGAGAGGTGAGGAAACAACAGGGTTTGGTTGGAAGGTAAGTGCACCCGAAGAACTCAGCCTTCTTAACCAATTTGCAATTTCATTTATATCTGGGTTCTCAGGGATGCTTTTCAATTTATTCGATTTGATTTTACGTGTTCACGTGAGTGCCTGCATGCCTGTATGTGCACCACAAGCACAGATGGTGCCCAAAGACACCAGAGGAGACCTCCTACAACTGGAGCTACAGGCAGTTGAGAGCCACCTGATGTGGTTGCTGGGAACTGAACCTGGGTCCTCTGCAAGAACACGAAGTGCCCTCCAGCTCTCCAGCACTATATTTTAAAAAGAAACTGAATTATTTAAACTTTAGGATGTTGATTTAAGGATGATTCCTGATTTTCCTTTTTGTGGAATTCTACTCTTGTTTTAGGGAGATTCCCCTCAACAGTCTTAGATAAAATCATCTCACCATAAAAACGGTGAATAATGGTATTATTGTTATTGTTGCTGTTTCCTGTATTTACTGTGTAGCTTACATTTACTGTGTGCTTTAGTGGGAACATTGAAATTCAAAGCTCACAGAAACCTAATCTTCTTGAGAAATCTCTATTTATCTTTAAGTACCAAAGAAATCTACCAGGCCCTTCCTGTGCTTGACTCTAAGCCAATCATGTCCAGGTAAAGAGATGATATGCATACCTTAAAAGTGGCCTGGGATAAATGGATTCCATTGCCAGTGCCTATATACTCGAAGTCTCTGAGAAAAAAAATAAACAATGACAATAACTAATTCTGAATGTACTGAGATATGAAAGTATCAGTTAGGGTGCTTTCTTATTCCTAACTGTCCCCTAGATGTTGAGTTTAAGGAAGATAGTGTTGAACCTACAAGGCACTGAAAATACAGCCTCCTCAAGGAACATACAAGAAAGCACATTTCACCCAATGAGGGGATGAGTGAGGCGGGACTGACGGAGGAAGGAGTGGCAACTAAAACCAACTTGGAGAAAGGAGAGGCACAATGATATGCAAGCAAAAGTATGTACTTAAGATCCGCCTGCTATATGTGACCCACATTACACTAAAATGTCATTTATTGGCTGGAGCCATGGTGGCACACCTTTAATTTCAGCACTCAGGAAGCAAAGGCAGGCAGAGATCTCTGTGAATCCTAGGCCATCTTGTCTACAAAGCAAGTTCCAGGACATCCAGAGAAACCTGCACGCCTTGAGTCCCAGCACTAGGGAGGCAGAGGCAGATGAATCTCTGTGACTTGGAGACCATCCTGGTCTGCAGAGGGGACAGGCTCCAAAATTAGAGACAAACCCTGTCTCAAAAAACAAAACAAGAACAAAAAAGCAAAATAAAACAAAGGGTTATTTATTTTTGTTTGCTTGGGTTGTTTTGCTTGCTTGTTTTGTATTCTTTTGAGAGAGTATCTCAGCAGTCCAGGCTGACCTCAAACTCACTGTGTGGTCAAAGCTGACCTTGAACTCCAGACCCTCTTGCCTCAGGCTCCGAAACACTGAGATTTCAGGTGTGAAACATAAACTCCCAGCAAATTTCTTTTAAACAAATTTTGAATTCTAGTTAAAGATGTGTATTTTGAAAGTGTTAAAGGTAAATGTGATGAAGACAGCAACTTATTAGGAAATATATAAAAATATATCCAGTGAGCTAACCTAGACCCAGAAAGACAAGCATGACATGGTCTCTCTTACTTATGGTCATAGCTCAGGTTCTTAAATGTATGTAACTGGAATAACCACAGAAACTGGAAAAATGAGATTATCAGACAGAGGTATGAACAGATGGGTACAGGTCATCAAGGCAAAGTTGGCAACATGTTAAGGACAACACCTCGGTGGTTAAGTACATAGTTGTGCCCTGGAAAACTCTCTTAACTCAGCTATAGGTTTAGAAATTTCCATATTTAAAAAGTTAGGAGAAGCCAGGCCGTGGTGGCACACGCCTTTAATCCCAGCACTTGGGAGGCAGAGGCAGGCGGATCTCTGTGAGTTCCAGATCAGCCTGGTCTACAAGAGCTAGTTCCAGGACAGCCTCCAAAGCCACAGAGAAACCCTGCCAAAAAACAAAACAACAACAACAACAAACAAACAAACAAAAACTTAGGAGAAAAGGGAGAGAGAATAGGATAAAAAAAATAAGAACATAAATTGCATCTTGGGTCACAAGAGGGAGCCTGAGGGATTATTGATGCTGACAAACTCAATTACAGGGGCCTAGGGGTGCAAAGATAAACGCTGTGGAAGACACTGTCATTGATAAAAGTTGGAAAGTGGAGATGAGACAAGAAAGAATATTGAAGCTAATTTTATTTTGCACCAAAAAAAGAAAAAAGCCTAGACATTTTCTAACGAGAGATGGCATTGCAAATATTTGTATGTATAAAATGAAAGAAATGAGATCAAACCAGGTTATAACATTAAATATAGACAAGATTAACTAATCTAGGATAAAAACACAATTGAGTTCTATGCTTTATAAAAGATATTTGCACGCACATGCATACACACACAAGGTGAGTTAGAAAGGCTAAATATTTTTCTTCTTCCAATTCTTTTTTATTTAAAGTTGTTTTCATTTTACATACCAATCCCAGTTCTCCCCCTCCTCTTCCTTCCACCCCCTACCTCTACCCCATTTCCTACCCCCCATCCACTCTTCAGAGGGGGTAAGGCCTAGAAAGCCTAAAACTTTTAAAGTAGACAAAACTATACTGACCAAAAGTAAACAAAAGCAAACCAAAGAGTAAAATGTATGATATCAAACAAAACAAGATTCAACCACAACAGCCTCGATAAGTCAAAGAGGGTTCCATAGAACGGGCTGCCTCGTTCAGCAGCCACTAGACAAGTGCATCTTGAGCATTTGGAATGTGACTTATGTGTCCAAGGAACTGAATTTTAAATTTTATTATATCAAATTAAATTAAATTGCTATTGACATTGAATTTTTCAGGGAGGATTCTGCCATGGTTCTAGTGGTTAACATTTGCTTTCAGATGTCCACAGCTGCCATTCATAATGAGTTACGTCCATTACAAATATCTCTGCACAGTCACACAGCCCCTGTGGTGTGCTTGTTCATTTTTGTCAACCTGACACAAACTTAGACATATCCAGAAGAGGGACTCTTCAAATTGCCTCCCTCAGATGAATCTGTGAGAATGTCTGTACAAGGCAGTTTCCTGATTGCTAATTGGTGTGGGAGGGTCCAGCCTACTGTGGGTGGTGTTATCCACAGGTAGGTAGGTGATCCTAGGTTGTATAAGAAAGCAGATTTGCAAGCCATAGAGCTTGTGGTTCCTTTGTGGTGTCTGATTCAGTGCCTGCTTGAGTTCCTGTCCCGATTTCCTTCAATGGTGGGCTGTGACTCAGAAGTGTAAGCCAAATCAACCCTTTCCTTCCCACGTTGCTTTTGGTCATGGTGCTTATATCAGAGCAACAGAAAGCAAAGTAGAACGCATGGTCATAGAGCTGAAATGAAGAAAGATGCAGACACCCTACAATCAAAGATTTTAAAATCAAATTTACCAATATAAGTAAAAAAAAAGGTAGCATGTAATAATTTTAAGTGTTCAAATTAAGAAATACAAACTGTAGGGAGGCTTTGTGTACTGATCAAGTTTTAAGTCCCTAAAATATCCCTAAATATTCTCTCCCTCCAAGCACCAGGGTTGGATTTGCAGACCTTGAGTACATTTGGCGATGTACGCAGCACATTTTCAGCTTTGTTTCTTTAAAATCTAAGGGTGACTATCAAAACTTTGAGCTCCCATCTCCCTGCCCTAAAAGCACGTTCGCATGCTAGACACACCCACCTACAGCATTGTGGTGAGAATAGAATTAATGGGAATTTTTGAAGTGTTCTGAATTTTTGGCAGGAAAGTCATTGCATAAGCATTTCTCTTTTAGCAGAGTACTCGGGTCCCCAAGGGGGGGCATTTCATCTCGATTCACCTATTCACCTTAACTAAATCCTTCAACCCCCAAGTTCACCGGAGGAACAATGCTCTTGACTCAGATGACAGCTATTTGGAAAAACACTTCTTGAGACTTCCTGTCTGAAGGCCTGTTGCCTGCAGAATAATCTAAATATTTGGCACTTTCGTGGAGTCTAGGCAACAGAAGGGACAGTTCCGTTCATCTTTCTCCTGGTTAATAACCCATTGATGAGTCATACGTCCCAGTGTGGGAACAAGCTTACGGCTTACAAAGAAACAAGTACAGCACAAGATAGACCTCACCAAAGCCATGAGGTCCATATCCTCTTCCTCCTCTGATCAAAACAATGTTCCTCAGAAATATTGCCCCAAACCTCCAAGACCATAAAACCACCTACTTTAATTGGTACTTTGGCAGTAACTGTCCATGTATAGTCCAGCTGTCTCTGGGGCTATTCAGGATCTAGGACTGCCTGCATGGGAAGGTTGCTTGCCCCTCAATAGTATTTTCTAGAAGCCATGCTATTTTTATTTTTCAGTGTTTGACAAGAGAGGGTTTTGATGAATCCATGGGTTGTGCCTGCTTGAGTTGCTGTCCTGATTTCCTTCAATGATGGGCTGTGACTCAGAAGTGTAAGCCAAATCAACCCTTTCCTTCCCATGTTGCTTTTGGTCATGGTGTTTCTATCAGAGCAACAGAAAGTCGGACAGATGTGAGGAGCTCAAAAGATTCTCTGTGCTTTTCCAAAATATGATGCATTCAATTCTCTAGGTACAACCTCCTTGTGCTCTGTTTGCTATAAATCTTAAGTGGAGGGAGGCGTGTGATCAAAAGTAGGTAGTGTCCTAGAACCTGAGATGTGTACAAGGGAGCGTTGTTTTTACCGGAGGCTGCAGAGCTTGCAGAATCAGAATCCAGACAGGTGACTTGATTCCTGTGCCAGTACACAAGCCTGGATGGAGACATCTTGGATTATTCATTTTTTGTATGTCTTTTCGCTTAAGAAATATTCATTTAAAGTTAAGTATCCATTGGGTATTGTAGCATAAAACCCAGAGACAGATATTGGGATTCAAGCTGAAGATCAGGGAAGCAAAGCAACCAGCCAGTTGCTCTTACCTCTACCAAGACTGAAATGGAGATCCTGTCTTCCCTGTGACTGGAAACTAAATCTCACATGAGACCCTTTGTCTCTTCCTTATATACCTCTCTAGTGCTGGGATTAAAGGCATGAGCTCTGTTACTCTTTTAGACTGACTCACTCTCGTGTAGCCCAGAGTGGTCTTAGACTCATAGGAATCCATTTGCCTCTGTCTCCTGAGTCCTGGGATTAAAGGTGTGTACCACCATAGCCTGGCATCTATGGCTAACTAGTGTGGCTAGCTTTGCATTGTGAACCCCAGGCAAGCTTTATTAAATAAACAATATATCACCACAGAGTGTTATGCTAATTAGTTCTTATGAATAACTTGACACAACCTAGAGGGAATGTGAGCTGAGGAATTACCTAGATCATATTGGTCTGGGGCCGTGTCTGTGAGGACGGTCCTGATTGGTGATTGATATTTGAGGCCCCAGCTTACTGTGAGTGACACTGTCTCCAGGTAGGTGGGTATGAGCCATATAAGAAATTGAGCTGAGCATGAGCCAGTGAGCAAGCCAACAAGATGCATGCTTTCTGCCTAGGTTCCTGCTTGAGTTCCTGCCCTGGATTCCCTCAGTGATGAAGTATGACACCAGAAGTGTAAGCCAAATGAATCCTTTCCTTCCCTAGATTGATTTTGGTCAAAGTGTTTTAGCACAGAAACAGAGAAGCAAACTAAAACAGGCATTATTAAAGGTTCACTTACACGTTAAAAAGAGCTAGAAACAAAGATTCTCCTTTGTGGAGTTTACATTGGGCAAGGAGACAATAACCAAGGAATGTACCAACAGGCAATAAAAAGCAAGCTGAAGGATGCCCCACAAGCAGGCAGGCACCTGCAGCAGGTTAACATTCCAGCCTGCATGGGCATGATGGTTGAATAAAGCCAATCAGTCTAGAACCCTTGTTTTTTTTCAGATTTTTCCATTTGTGAACCAGGGATAATGATATCTGTGTTCAGATGCTTTGAATTCCAGGTGTGAAAAATGATCCCTGACCTGAATGCAAAGTTGTTCTCACTCCAGCATGAAGGATCTCCTGGCATTTTTGATGGTGTCACATTTCAAAAGCCTGGTGCTCAAGTAGGATGACCGCCCCCACCATAGGCTCCAATCAGGAGACCTACTGGTTCTGACCCAGCTCTGCCAACAGATGTGTATCCAAAGCAAGATACACCAGCCTGTTCATCTGGAAAATGATTGCAGCTCATTTAAAGAATACAATATTTTTATTATTGCATTGAGAATTTCATAATATAATATATATGATCATATTCACTCCTCTCAGATCCAATCCCCAACCCTCACCCCTTTCCAAATTTGTGTCCTCTTTGGTTTAGAGTGTGTGTGTGTGTGTGTGTGTGTGTGTGTGTGTGTGTGTGTGTGTGTGTAAGTAACCAATCCAGTTTGTGCAGCTCTTACACTCATGAGTATGGGACCATTCTGTAGCATGAATAGTAAAAACCCAGGTATTGGAGTTCAAGCTAAAGATCAGAGAAGCAGAGCAGCCAGCCAGTAGCTCTTACCTCTACCAAGACTGAAATGGAGATCCTGTCTTCCCTGTGACTGGAAACTGAATCTCACATGAGACCCTTTACCTCTTGCTTATATACCTCTCTAGTGCTGGGATTAAAGGCATGAGCTCTGTTACTCTTTCAGACTGACTTATTCTTGTATAGCCCAGGGTGGCTTAGACTCACAGAGATCCATCTGCCTCTGTCTCCTGAGTCCTAGAATTAAAGGTGTGTGCCGCCATAGCCTGGCATCTATGGCTAACTAGTGTGGCTAGCTTTGCATTCTGATCCCCAAGCAAGCTTTATTAAATCATAAACAATATATCACTGGAGCATAGGTTGACCTACCATGGGTTATGCTCTTAAGATAATGTCCCCCAGAGGCCACAAACTGTCACCAGCTCCTCAGCTAGGGGCAAGAGCTCATGAGCCCCTCTCAGTCCAAGCTGGAGTGTTGACTAGATTGATCTCGCATAGAAAAGCTTTCTTTCTGATCACATTACTTAAACTGATGTCATTTCTTAAATCGGAGTTAGCAATATAAACGAAATATGAAGTTCACAGTTAGAAAAATGCCTGGACCAAAGGCAGCTGAGGGAAGGAAAGGTTTGCTTGGCTTACACCGGCAGGTCATACAAGAGTATGTGAGCTTGGCTTTGTTGGTTGAGTACAGTCATGAGCTTTTCCACATTCCCTTTTCCCATGTATCGTTGGCTTTGGTTGGAAACCACAAGGCTGATAAAAGCAATACTCTTGTTTTCACCATTTCAGTGTTACTATCTGGGTCTATTTAGGAAGCAGCAGGACAGACAGAGGAAGCTCTCCAATCTTCCATTCTGAAGCTAGATACTTGGTCCGGTGTCAAGGGCAGCGCAGGCAGCATGTGGTTCAAGGTCAAACCCCACTGAAGACGAACCAAAGGCTCAGGTCCCAATAGAGAAGAAAACTAATTCACAAATTCCGTGGCAATAAATCCTCACTCTCAACCTCGAAATAGCCCATTCTGTTTTCAAGTAAGGTCAAGTTAGGAAGCCGAATCAGGACAAGAAAGATCCAGTAATATTCTTGGCTGGAAAGCCTGCCATTCATCAGCAGGTCTCAGGCTCACCATGCTCTCTGGCTTACCTCAATTCATGACCATTTTGGGGAAGGTATGATGTTTGTCTAAAGCCTCAGCTTGTCTCCTGAGGCTTTGGTGCCCCAGCCAGGAATTGTGGGCAGTCGATCCTCTGTGGAGGTAACTTCTGCAGGGGTTGCCTTAGCTCCACGATGGCTGCCAAGAGGCTTTACACTCAATCACATCTATTGACAAGCTGGAAGCTGCTGGGTCACCAGTTGAAGGCTTCAGCAAGGTTATTTATGAGTTGCTACAACTCCAGGACTTTGTTTCATGCAAAGATCTGAAAGACAGAAACAGCTTTATTCAGAGAGAGAGAGCGCTTAGACAGAACTGTTTAGTACTTTCAAATTCTTTCTGTTATGATGATCTCCAACACTTGAACAAATAATTATATAAGTTTATTCAACTTCAAGGATCTTACCCTCCCTCCCCTGCAGCCACTTCCATGGATTAGCAACCCCACCCCCACCCCCAAGCATTCTGAAGTGCATGAATCTGGCAGGCAACTTCTACATCTCATTTCTTTAAGATCAGTTTGCCAAAAAGTAAGCAAGGACTATTTGTCAGCCGAAGTTATGGGGTGTTGTTCTTCCTCTTTGTTTTTTTTTTTTTAAATAACAACTATTAATAGACATGCTAACATAGAAATGGAGAACCTCACTAGGCTCCCACCCCTAGACAAAGAACTACAGCAACTGCCGAGAAGGGAGAACTCATCCCTCCCAAGGATGAGCCCCTTGCTGATTATCCAGCACCAGGTTCAGCCCTGATATCATATAAAAACAAGCATCACTAAATGGCTCATCAGTGTGTGTGTGTGTGTGTGTGTGTGTGTGTGTGTGTGTGTAATGGTTATAGAAAAAGAGACCAGGAATTTGAGAGGGAGTCAAGGAAGGGTATGGGAGGGGTGAGAGGGGAGAAATGATGTAATACACCCTAATTTTAAAAGGGTTCCCTTTTCTGTTGTCATGTCCACATTGAACACTTTGGGTGTGTTGTATAGTATTGGTTTTTATAGGAATGATCTCCATAACCTTTTCAGCTTGCAAAGGTATTTTCACCTGCAAACAAAGGTTTTGATTTGGTCATCCTGGCATCACCGTTCTGCTTTCCAGGAGGAGCCTGGGTACTTCCACAGTGCCCATGGAATCCAGAGAGGGAGTCGAAACCCATGATGCTGGAGTTACAGACGCTTGTGAGCTGCCATGTGGGTGCGCCAGGTGAACCTGGGTCCTCTGGAAGAGTGGTCAGGGCTGCTTGAGTGGTCTCTCTAGCCTGTGAGTACTATCAGTAACTTGCTGCAAGTCAGACCATACAGTGTAAGTCAGTGATTCTCAACTGTCCTAGTGCTGCGACCCTTTTACACAGTTGTGGTGACCTCCATCCATAAAAATATTTTTGTTGCTACTGCATAACTGTAATTTTGCTACCGTTATGAATCATAATGTAATCATCTGGTCTTAGGTAACCCCTGTGAAAGGGTCACTTGATCCACAGGTTGAGAACCACTGGTAGGTCTCCCTGTGTCTGGGTTAGTGTAGTGCTCTCCCAGTTTGTTTCGTAGCATGTGGTAGGATGTCCTCTTTTAAAGGCTGAATAATATTCCATAGTATCTACATGTCACTTGGTTTATCCACTTGTTGATGAACGCACAGGGAATGTCAACCTCTTGGCTATTTTAACACTGAGATGTGAGTGTGCACATCTCTCAGAAGTCCTGTTTTCAGTTCTTTTGAGTAAATGTCCAGACATGAGGTTGCTGGCTCACATGACAATTCTACTCGAAAGTTTGGGGAAGCTATACTGTGTCCTATAGCTTATGTACACTTTATGCTTCCACCAGCCTCAAGTTTCCATTTCTTTGAAGCTCTGCCCTCCCCCATCCCCGTTGCTTCTTTCCTGTGTTGCTTGCTTTGCTCAGCTGTGAGGCGCCCTTTCTTTATGATTCTTCACTGGTTTTATTGAGGAGCGAAATAGCCAAACAATTTTAAGTAATTCAATTAAATGTTCTATCAAATCAATCACATGTGTTGCTTTTTTTCTGACATGGATTTATTCCTTGTTCACTAATAGAACGCTCTATAGCTTCACACACACACACACACACACACCACAGGGGCAGGCATAGAGGCAGAGACACACAGAGAGACAGAGACACACAGAAACCAAGAGAGGAAAAAAAAAACACACAGAGACAGACACACACACACACACACACACACACACAGAGAGAGAGAGAGAGAGAGAGAGAGAGAGAGAGCGCTACCCTTACAAAATCAGTACATGCAGCCCTTCTGATGCACCATTCAACACGGACAAATACTTCTGGGTGCCATGTATGAGAAAGTTCATGGCAACTTCACCCTCAGCCCGAACCTAGAGACTCCGAATTCCATCAGTGGATAAATAAACTGTAGTGTAATTACACAATATAATGCTAAATAGCCAGGAAAAGTGAACTGCTGTTGCTGTGAGCACACACATGAATTTGACATAGACAATGCCAAGTATAGAGGTGAGATACAGAATAATATGCTTGGCATGAGTCAATAGGTATAAAGTTTAAAATGGGAAGACCCTGTAGAGAGAGGTCGATGTGGTCCTTAGTGTGGTCCCTAGTAGGGAGTAGAATTATTTGGGGTTCACCAGGAGGTGGTGGAGCACACTTTTAATCCTAGCTCATAGGAGGTAGTGAGTTTGAGGCCAACCTGGTCTACAGAGCGAGTGCCAGGACACAGGACAGCCAGGACTACCCAGTGAGACCCTGTCTTGAAAAGCCGAGAGAGAGAGAGAGAGAGAGAGAGAGAGAGAGAGAGAGAGAGAGAGAGAGAGAGAGAGAGAGAGAGAGAGAGAGAGAGAGAGATTATTTGGGTTATAAATATGTCATTTCTCTACCTGGATAATAGTTGTACAAGTATATGTGTATATGTGTGCAAAAATTAGTTACACTATAAAGTAATTTAAATCAGTATGCTTTTCTTTATAAAAGTTATAACCCTGAGGAAATAAAAGATTAAGTCTTAGCAAGAAGACCCTTTTGCTCTGATAAAAAAAAATCCCTTTATATTTAAAAGGAGCTAATATCAAAAATAAAAAAATCAACTACCAAGTGAATTTGGGAAACGTTGGAGAGGGGAAACAAATCGAGGCTCAGAAGTGACATGAACTTCCAAAAGTGTCAGAGAAATGGGGGAGGGTGTGCAGAGACGAAGTAGAAGTAAGGAAACTCACTCTGCAGCTTAACCAGTCACACCCACACCCTACTCCAGTGAGTCAATTGGCCAGTGTGCTATGTGAAGGTTGTTGGCCCCAAACTTACTCTAAATGTATTAATTTTAAGAGTTAAGCCCCATCACTCAGCTGTCATTGCCAGCAACGGACTGAGGCTTCGCCTCGAGCTCGGATCTGCAGTGTTGGGCGTCCAGTCGAGTTTGTTTGTGTGCATTCCGGCACCGAGGCGATGAGGTGACGTCAGCGGAGCATTGGAAAGCAAGTGGCCGCTGAAAGATGGGTGTGCGGCATAACTCAGCTCTAAATAGATCCCGTCAACTCCTCAATATTAAAGGAAGGGCTGCCTCGTGAAGTCACGCTAATTTATAGCCAGGGCTCTTTATTAGTGATAATAACAAGGCTCCGTCTAGATTTCGAGATATAAAAGCAAGCCATACGATAAATCCTAGTTTAATTAGCTCGTGTTTTCCATTGTAAAAGGCCTTTGCTACCAGCACCTACCCTCAAACAGACAATTAAATGGCGCTGGATTCCTCCAGCACCAGAAAATACATACAATTAAAGGCAGACTTACTCTTAGCATGTGGAGCCAGGTGCAAACAGTGACTTTGCCTCTCGGGGGCACCCTGTCCCACCTCTGGCAGCTGCCACCTCCACAATTAAAGCCTCTCCACCGTTCCTGATGCCGGCCTTGCCTTACTGTGTTCTCGGCAAGGCCATTAGAAATGGCTCCATAAAACCTAAATCAGATCCTAACTCTCCAAAAACCTTCCAGAAGCTTCATTCCAAATAAGATCCCAAGTCCCCCTCTTATTTCCAGCTGGCCCCGTCCTGGTTGCCTGACTCTAACACATTGCTTCATCCATCCCCCTCTCCATTCATTTTGGATATTTACCATCGTTCTAGTACCTTCAAACAGTATCTAACTGTTAGTTCGTTTTTTTGACTTCGTTTTGTTGCAGTTTTTCACAACAGTTTTCATCACCTTCCAAGCTTTAGACATAGGTGTGTTACCGCCTCTGGTCCGCGAGCTCCCCCTGCTGGACAGAAGTGACAGTGCTTTGTTGACTTGTGTCCCTGCTGTTCAGTCACCCTCCTTGAGACAAGGCCAGGGTGTCCACTACAGACTTACGGATTAATCACATAAGGAATGATGTCACGAGCAGTGAGAGATGGTGAGCCCCACAGGTATTTTCAATTTAGGAATGTGAATAATTTCTGAGTTACAGACTTCCTTTGCTGTTACACGGCCATGGACGTTCTTCAACATAGACAAGTAAAAGTGAACAGGTGTTTGCAACAATCTAAAATGCCCTAACATGTCTGCGGAGCATCCTCCTACTTATAATAATAACTTGGTAGATCAGCATATGTTTTGTCTCCCAGACTCAGTGGAGAACAGCAAGCATGCCTCCACCAGGATCACAGGGCCGGGGCACTGCTCAGATGGAGCAAGGGGCTCCTTGGGGTTGCCTGATAGCCACCCTCTGGTACGATTTCTCCTTCCTTGCTGTTCAGAAAAGCATACGGACCCACAATAATGCCTTACTGTCTACAGCGGGAGACAGCAAACCATGACATATGCACCAAATCCACGCCGGCTGCCTGTTTATGTAAGCACAGTGTGTAATTTTTTGCATGGTAAAGAATTGAACGACAAAAAAAAAAAAAAAAAAAAAAAAAAAAAAGTGAGTCCGGAAACTTGCTGGTGATGCTCTGTCTGGGTGCATCTGGCTTTGGGAGAGGGAATGGGATCTCAGAAAACGAATCTCAGGACAGACACACGTAAATGCGGAGATACAGTCTCGCTTTCCCACACAGGTGGAAGTGAAGCCTGAGCTTCAAAACCGAAAAGAAAAATGTAAATAAAACAATATCTCAATTACTATAAGGCACAACGTGGAAAAGAAGAAAAACACAATCTCAGCCATACTGGGCTAAGTGGCTCCTTGTGAATGGAAAACCAAACCAGAGTCAATAATTAGTTTCAATGTTGCAATGGTAGAATTTCTGGAATTCTAAGGACTATATTGCCAGCAGCTTGCTTTCGCAACAAGGTCTTGCAGTGTTCCCCTAAGTGGACAGAGAGTAAAAAGGCTGCAAGGCGTTCTGGAACTCAAGTTCCTTTATCAGGATGCCCCTGATAAAGTTTCTATAAGCCTGATTGATAAGAACTTTGTGATTTAGGAGAGTTGGAATGTTGCAGATCCAGAGTCAAATTTATCTTGTGCTATCTTCTGACCTAGCATTCTGTGGTTATGAAGTGAAACCTCCTGGAATGCAGACTGCCAGCTCTCTCAACAGCCAAAGGGCGTGGTTCTACATACGTGTTTGAAGAAGGTCTTGCTTTCTGACTGTCCTGTAACTAACTATAAACTTACGTTAAATATGTCCCAAGTTGGTACATATAATTTGGAGTAACTTGGGTTCATGTTCCTAGGTCACGGCCACTCATACTTGGCTCCAGGATAAAGGAGCTCTTATTTCTTTGGACGTGAGAGCTGGATTGTCCATTGACAGCATCTATGGGATCATGGCCAGCCATTCTCCATGATCACCTGTCTCCCTTTGTCCCGCCTTCTGTCCAGTGGTTGGAAAATGGAAGATGGGGGTTGAGGCTGAATGTTAGCCTGTTAGCCTTGAACTGACTAGGCTGGGGCATTTTTGTAAGAGCAACTGTGTTACAATTTGCTGAAGTCGGTGTCCTTGTGTGGTCTCTGATACAGAAATGTATGCCTAGTGGGGAACAATGCTATTGCATGTGGTATTGGGTTTATGTGAGCAACACAAGAAAATCAGACTGTAGCCTAAGATGAAAGCAATGCCTTGGCCATCACCTGGTCTCCTTTCAATATTTTACTCATTCAGCAGCTCAGAGGCATCAAAACATTCGGGTATGTTTCCTTTGGGATGTGTTACAGCTTCTTTAGCGCTTGCTCTTTTTGGGATCTCCTGGCCTGGGGACTGATGGCAAGACCACTCACCCCAAGTGGATCCAGACATCCAGAGTCTGCTGACATCACCTCATGTCTGCTAGGATAGCTATTATCCAAAACATAAGATATTACAAGTGTTGGTGAGATTTCTGAGAAATGGGAACCTTGGTGCACTTAATGGGGGATACGTTTGACACAGCCATTGTGGAGGGTCCTCAAAAATTAACACGAGAACTACCATATGAACTAGCTATCCATTCTACTTCTGCATACATTTCCAGAGTAAAGGAGCTCAATGCCCCCAAAAGATGCCTGTAGCTTACACTCGTCCCAAGATACCCTTCACAATAATCTAATACAGAACTGACTTCAAAGATCACTGGAAGAGGAAGAGATTTAAAATGCAAGTTACATATACAAGTATTATTCCATTACTGTAAGAAGACAGCCCTGGACTGCTCAGTTTGCAGTATGCTCTGGTTTCCTAGGATAGGAGGCTCCTCACTCTCTAGGTTCTGGTGCTGATGGTGCATGCCTTTAATCCCAGCACTCAGGAAGCAGAGGCAGGCCTGGTGAGTTCAAGGCCAGCCTGGTCTACAAAGCTAGTTCCAGGACAGCTAGGACTGTGACAGAGAGAAACTCTGTCTTGGACTTCTGCTTGCTCTCTTTGGGATCTCCTGGCCTGGGGACTGATGGCAGGACCACTCACCCCAGGTGGATCCAGACATCCAGAGTCTGCTGACATCACAGGGCTAGTCCCGCCTCCACCCACCAGGAGAGGGAGTGTCTCAGACCTGCCTGCATCGTGAGACCCATGGAAGTACTGGACCTGCTTGTAACCACCGGAAGAGAACATTAGACCTATACCCACGAGGAAAGGAAGAAACCCCACCTGCATCCACTGGAAGAAGGGATGGGAAGACAACAATATAAGAACACATCCAACAACAGGAAAACCAACATGAGTCTAGGGACTCTATACCAGCAAGACCTGAACATCCCGACACAGATGAAGCAGAAGAGAGCAACCTTAAAAATAACTTCAAGAAGACGATAGAGACCCTAAAAAGAGGAAATGAGAAAAATCCTTTAAAGAAATGGAAGAAAACCCAAACAAAAAAAAAATTCAAGAAATGGAGGAAAAGACAAACCAAAAATTGCAAGAAACAATTAAAACAGTGCAAGGTCTGAAAGCTGAAATAGAGACAATAAAAAAAAAAAAACCCACAGACTGAGGGAAGCTGGAAATAGAAAAGCTGGGTAAGCGATCAGGAACTACAGATGCAAGCAAAACCAACAGAATATAAGAGATGGAAGAGAGAATCTCAGGCATTGAAGATACACTAGGAGAAATAGATTCATCCACCAAAGAAAAACTTAAGTCCAACAAATCCCTAACACAAAATATCCAGGAAATATGGGACACTGTGAAAAGACCAAACCTAAGAATAATAGGTATAGAAGAAGATGAAGAAGCCCAGCTCAAAGGTGCAGAAAACTTATTCAACAAAATCATAGAAAAAAATTTTCCCAAACTAAAGAAAGACATGCCAATGAAAGTACAAGAAGCTTACAGAACACCAAATAGAATGGATCACAAAAAGTCCCCTCGCCACATAATAATCAAAACACGAAACATACAGAATAAAGAAAGAATATTAAGAGCAGCAAAGGAAAAAGGCCAAGTAACATATAAACACAAACCTATCAGAATTATACCTCACTTCTCCATGGAAACTCTGAAAGCCAGAAGGTCCTGGATATTCTACAAACACTAAGAGACCACGGGATGCCAGCCCAGACTACTATACCCAGCAAAACTTTCAATCACTATAGATGGACAAAAGATATTCCATGACAAAACTAGATTTAAACAATATATACCCACTAATCTAGCCTTACAGAATGTACTGGAAGGAAAACTCCAACCTAAGGAAGTTAACTGCACTCACAAAAACATTGGCAATAGATAACCCCACTTTACCAAAAGCCAAAAGAAAAAAGCAGCCTAAATCTACACACAATACCACCACCACCAACAAATCCAAAACAAACAAGAATTAACAATCAATGGCCCTTAATTTCCCTCAATATTAATGGTCTTAACTTGTCTACAAAAAGACACAGCCTAATAGAATGGATACGAAGACAGAATCCATCCTTCTGCTGCATACAATAAACACACTGTCCCAGCACTCCGGAGGCAGAGGCAGGCAGATCTCTGTGAGTTGGAGACCAGGCTGGTATACAGAGCAAGTGCCAGGATAGGCTCCAAAGCCACAGAGAGAAACCCTGTCTCGAAAAAACCAAAAAAAAAAAAAAATACTGGCAAATCAAATCCAAGAACACATCAGACAAACCATCCACCATGATCAAGTAGGGTTCATCCCAGGGATACAGGGATGATTCAGCATATGAAAATCCATCAGTGTAATCCACCATACAAACATACTGAAAAAGAAAAACTACATGATCATCCCAGTAGATGCTGAAAAAGCCTTGAACAAAATCCAATACCCCATCATGGTAAAGGTCTTGGAGAGATCAGGGATAACAGGAACATACCCGAACATAATAAAAGCAATATGCAGCAAACCCACAGCCAACATCAAACTAAATGGAGAGAAAGTCAATATGATTCCTTTAAAATCAGGAACAAGACAAGGCAGCCCACTCTTTCCATACCTCTTCAATATTGTCCTTGAAGTTCTAGCTAGAGCAATAAGACAATAAAAAGAGATCAAGGGGATACAAATTGGAAAGGAAGATGTCAAACTTTCACTATTTTCAGAAATATGATAGTTTACATAAGTGACCTGAAAAACTGTACCAGAGAACTCCTACAGCTGATAAACACCTTCAGCAAACTGGCAGGATATAAGATCAACTCAAACAAACAAACAAAAAAATCAGTAGCCCTACTATATACATACATTAAATGGGATGAGAAAGAAATCAGAGAAACATCACCAATTACAATAGCCACAAGCAACATAAAATATCTTGGAGTAAGGCTAACCAAACAAGTGAAAGACCTGTATAACAAGAACTTTGAGTCTTTAAAGAAAGAAACTAAAGAAGATACCAGAAAATAGAAAGATCTTCCATGCTTTTGGATAGATAGGATCAACATAGTAAAAAATGGCAATCTTGCCAAAAGCAATCTACAGATTCAATGCAATCCCCATCAAACTTCTGACACAATTCTTCACAGACTTTGAAAGAATAATACTCAACTTTATATGAAAACACAAAAGACCCGGGATAGCCAAAACAACACTGTAAAATAAAGGAACTTCCAGAGGCATCACCATTCCTGACTTCAAGCTCTATCATAGAGCTATAGTCCTAAAAACAGCTTTGTATTGGCACAAAAATAGATAGACCAATGGAATTTAATCAAAAACTCTGATATTAACCCACATACCTAGGAACACCTGATTTTTGACAAAAAAGCTAAAATTATACAATGGAAAAAAGAAAGCATCCTCAACAAATGGTGCTGGCATAACTGGATGCTGGCATGTAGAAGACTGCAGATAGATCCATGTCCATCACCATGCACAAAACTTACGTCCAAATGGATCAAAAACTTCAACATAAATCCAGCCACATTGAACCTTTCTGAAGAGAAAGTGGCAAGTACCCTTGAACAAATTGGTACAGGAGACGGCTTCCTGAACATAACACCAGTAGCACAGAGACCGAGATTGACAATTAATAAATGGGACCTCCTGAAACTGAGAAGCTTCTGTAAGGTCAAGGACACAGTCAACAAGACAAAACAGCAGCCCACAGAATGGGAAAAGATAGTCACCAATCCTACATCTGACAGAGGGCTGATTTCCAAAATATACAAAGAACTCAAGAAGCTAGATCCAATTAAAAAGTGGGGTATAGAACTAAATACAGAATTCTCAATAGAGGAATCTAAAATGGCTGACAGACACTTAAGAAAGTGTTCAACATCCTTAGCCCTGGGGAAATGCAAATCAAAACAACTCTGAGATACCACCTTACCCCTGTCAGAATGGCTAAAATTAAAAAACACCAAGGACAGTTTATGCTGGAGAGGATGTGGAGAAAGGGGGAACACTCCTCCACTGATGGTGGGAGTGCCAACTCGTGCAGCCACTTTGGAAATCAGTATGGTGGTTCCTCAGGAAAATGGGGATCAGTCTACCACAAGATTCAGCAATTCCACTCTTAGGCATATACCCAAAAGATTCACATTCATACAACAAGGACATCTGTTCGACTATGTTCATAGCAGCATTATTTATAATAGCTAGAACCTGGAAGCAACCTAGATGCCCCTCGAGTGAAGAATGGATGAAGAAAGTGAGATACATTTACACAATGGAGTACTACTCAGTGGAAAAAAACAATGGAATCTTGAAATTTGCAAGCAAATGGATGGAACTAGAAGAAACCATCCTGAGTGAGGTAACCCAGTCCCAAAAACACAAACATGGTATGTACTCACTCATATATGGATTTTAGACACAGAGGAAAGGATTGCCAGTCTACAATCCACACTGCCAGAGAAGCTAGGAAACAAGGAGAACCCTAAGAGAGACATACAGGGTCCCCCGGAGAAGGGGAAAGTGACAAGATCTCATGAGCAAATTGGGAGCGTGGGGGGAGGGGTAGAGGGAGTTAGGAGAAAGAGAAGGGAAGAATAGGAGGGGAGAGGAGGACTTGAGGGAGCAGGAAGATTGAGTGGGGGAAGAATAGAGTAGAGCAAGATAAGAGATACCATAATAGAGGGAGCCATTATAGATTTAAAGAGAAATCTGGCACGAGGAAAATGTCCAGAGATCTACAAGGATGACCCCAACTAATAATCTAAGCAATAGTGGAGAGGCTACCTTAAATGCCCTTCCCCGATAATGAGATTGATGACTACCTTATATGCCATCCTAGAGCCTTCATCCAGTAACTAATGGAAGCAGAAGCAGACACCCACAGCTAAACACTGAACTGAACTCCTGGAATCCAGTTGCAGAGAGGGAGGAGTGAGAACAAAGGGGTCAGGACCAGGCTGGAGAAACCCACAGAAACAGCTGACCTGAACAAGGGGAAGCTCATGGACCCCAGACTGATACCTGGGAAACCAGCATAGGACTGATCCAGACCCCCCTGTTCCTAAGTGTCAGTTTGGAGGCCTGGGCAGTCTAAGGGGCCTCTGGTAGTGGATCAGTATTTCTTCCTAGTACATGAATGGACTTTGGGAGTCTTTTCCCCATGGAGGGACACTCTCTCAGCCTAGACACACGGGGGAGGGTCTAGGCCCTGCTCCAAATGACATGACAGACTTTGAAGATTTCCCCCCATGGAAGGCCTCACCCTCCTCAGGGAGCAGAAACGGGATGGGAGAGGGCCTTGGTGGGGGGCAGGGGAGGAGGGGAGGAAGAGGGAACTGAGGTTGACATGTAAAACAGGCTTGTTTCTAATTTAAATAAAAAGAAGGGAAAAAGAATGTTAGGGAAGATCTTTTTTAATAAATACATTTAAAGTAAAAAAAAAAAAAAAGTGTGTCACACACCATGATGCTGCACACCTTCAGAACACAGTTGTGTTCATTGTGCCTCAGAAGGGTGTGTGTGTGTGGGGGGGGGTAAGACAATAAGACAACATTATACTTTAATATTTCTTTTGTTTTTTTGTTTTTTGTTTTTTGTTTTTCGAGACAGGGTTTCTCTGTGTAGCTTTGGAGCCTATCCTGGCACTCGCTCTGGAGACCAGGCTGGCCTCGAACTCACAGAGATCCGCCTGCCTCTCCTCCCGAGTGCTGGGATTAAAGGCATGCGCCACCAACGCCTGGCTATACTTTAAATTATTAAATTAAAAGTTAGACAGACTTTAAATTCACTTTTGAGTAAGAAAATAAGGAATCAGCGCTTTGTTTTTTCAACAGTCAACTTCTTACATAAGTTCTTTAGCAATCCCCCCTCTCCCCCATCTACTCCTCTCCTCTCCTCTCCTCTCCCCCCTTCTTCTCCCCTTCCCTCTCTTCTTCCTTCCCCTCCCCTCATCTCTCCCATCTCTTCTCCCATTCTTTCCTCGTCTCCCTTACCCCCTCTCCTGAGAGGACAACCTCAGGTGTCAGTCATGGGGAGCCATCTGCTGTGTGTTTAGAGACAGATTCTGTGTCCTGGAGCCCCCCCCCCCCCACTTAGGGCATCGAGTCCCAGGGAGAATTTCGTCTCTCCTGTGAGAGCTGTTCTTTTTATCCTGTATAAGGCCACAGCTCAGAGCACCCATCCTCACACTAGGAGACTATGTGACAGTCCACAAGGCAAGCAGCAGCAGGCTAGTGGCCTTGCCAGTGTGTGTGTGTGTGTGTGTGTGTGTGTGTGTGTGTGTGTGTGTGTGTGTGTGTGTGACTTCAGAATGCCATTCGTTTTGTTTTGAGACAGGGACTGTCACTAATTTGGCCAGGCTGCTGGGCTAGGGAGCCCCAGAGGTTGGCTTGTCTCCACCTCCTTAGGACTGGGGTTTCAAACTTTGGCCACCATTTTTAGATTTTTAATGTGGATTCTGGGGAACCAAACTCAAGTCCTTATGTTCCCACAAATCATTTTATTGACAAACCCATCCCTTCAGCCACAAGTTTTGGATAAGTTTAATCCAAAGGTTTCTGTAACCCTGTTGTGTATTTAGGCCATGATTATGGATATTTGGGGGAGGAGGCTGGAACGAGCTGATAAGGAGAAACAGGATTTAACAATTGAGGAAAACTCAAGACATCTGTAGAAGCAACGTGTTCATATACCTACAGTCTGTTTCAGACCTGCTCTGCCCAACTGTTTCAGTTTTTATTCCCATTTGAATCTTGTCTAGAAAACTTCATTAAATATTTTTTGATTTACAATACAGCAAATTTCCTGATAACTCCCAACTCCAAATTCCCTAACATCCCCTCATGTTTACTTTTCTGTTTGATCTTTGGGGTCATATTGACAAACTCCACAGATAATCCTGGTAGGATTCTTTCTAGGTGGGATTGCGTGAATTTTACAATTTAGGGACAATTAGGACTTTTACAATATTATTTTCTTTTTTTTCTTTATTTTATTTTTTTCCCAAGACAGGGTTTCTCTGTGGCTTTGGAGGCTGTCCTGGAACTAGCTCTTGTAGACCAAGCTGGTCTCAAACTCACAGAGATCCGCCTGCCTCTGCCTCCCCAGTGCTGGGATTAAAGATGTGCACCACCACCACCCGTCGAAATATTGTCTTCTTATCATTCCAAAAAGGCAAGTCTGTGCATTTATTCCTGTCTTTATTTCTGACCTTTGTAGAACTGTGTGTGTGTGTGTGTGTGTGTGTGTGTGTGTGTGTTGTGTGTGTGTGTGTGCATGAGCATGTGGCATGTGGAAAGCAAAAGTCAACACTGGATTTCTTCTTCTATTGCTCTCTGCCTCAAAGTGATAGAAATTCTCTCCTTGACCTTGGAGTTCACCCATTTGGCCAGGCTGGCTGATCAGTGAGCTCCAGTGAGACATTGGTCTCCATTACTGTCATTCATGTTATAGACATGCCATACTCAAATATCTATTTATTTTTGTTTTATATGTATGTCCATTTTGCCTTCATGTGTATCTGGGCACCTCATGCATGTAGTACTCATAGAGGCCAGAAGGGGGCATTGCATGCCCTGGAACTGGAGTTACAGGTGTTTGTGAGCTGCTGGGTGGGAACTAGGAATCGAACCCAGGTCCTCTAGAAGAGCAACCAGTGCTTTTAACAGCTGAGCCATGGCTCCTGCCCTCTGCCCTCAGCATTTCACATCATGGTGTTGCAAATCTGAACTCGAGGTCTTCATGCTTGTCCAGGAGCTTCACTGTCTGAACCATCTTCCGAGACCTTGTATTTATTTTTTATACTGATATTCTATACATCACTCATATACTTTTCTTCTGAAGTTCATTACTTGATGAATTTTGTTCGTGTTGCCATAATTAGAATCTTTCTGTGGATATATTTCCTGATATAACTTTTGCCATATTTCTTTATTTGATAAGATACTAGCTTTGGAATTAAAAAGCAAACTTTTTCATCCTTTATCACCTACATCCATAAAAGCTTCTCTTGAAGCATAGATACCATAGATCCCCCCTCGCTTGACCCATATGGAAGAAAAATGATGAGAGTAAAACAGAGTATGGGGAAAAATAAGCCAATTAATACTTCAAATATTATTCTACTGTGTTATACATAAAGTATACATCTTAAGGACCAGTATGCTAAATAGGACATTTTTATGATACCTTATATGATATGACCGCTAAGGACAAAGCAGTACAAGGTATGTCCTTGTTGTAGTGCAAACACACACACACACACACACACACACACACACACACACACAATAATCCTCTGTAGGTTCCAAATTTTTGCCAATGAATCAATTCTACTTTGGGGATTAAAAAAAAATTAAGCAGCAAACCTAAGATTACTTGAAATAAAGTAGAGAGAAGGGCAGTCCATGCTTTTTCAAAGAGTATTTGGCTTCAAAGTAAGGTGTGCATCTGACACTGAAATCTGAGCACAGTATGATCCCTGTAATTGCAAATGGACAGAAGGACAGAAATGGGGGAGAGAAAGAGAAGCAGATGAAAGGAGGAAACGACCACATAAAGAACCCAGTATGATTCTGCACAGAGCTCTTTGATGCCCAGGGCTATGATTTTTCAGTAACTGGGACCATTTTCATAATGAAAAGTACAGCCCTCAACAGCCAGGAGGAGGTAATATGCCAAAGCAGTTGCTCTCTGGGCTCAGATGACTGGAGTGCAGAAGAAACCTGTCAATGTCACATCAGAGCTGCTTTGGGTCAGAGTTTCAAGATCACAGCAGATGGGAGGAATGTCCCTGGCTGCAGAAAGACATGCAGCCTGAGCTCCAAAGAGGAGAAGAGCATTGCAACAAAATAACAGACAGGTGAGTCTGATATTCATTCCAGCTGGGGCAAGAAGCCAGGGTTATTTAAAAGTGGCCTTAATCCTTTAAAAGTGATATTGTGTCAGCTTCTAAGTCCCCGAAAGAATAGCCCTTGCCCTCTCTCCACACATTTCTTTCTACTACTTGGTAAATGCACAAGGTAATCTTGAAGGACCAACTCCACTGCACTCAAAGCAATGTTGTGTGGTTGGAGGCCCACGCTATTTTAGCCTCAGATCTCAATATAGCAACCTGAATTTCTTCATGGACTATTGTTTGCTAGACCCTCTGCAGGTGTGCCAATGACCAATTCTTTTTCCAAGACATTCCCAAAGGGGAAATAGGTCACAGGTGCCATTGACACTTGGGGACTGAAACAGCCTAACAGTCAAATAACTCTTCAAGACCAACAGGGAAAGACTTTTAAGAACTTACCATTGGAAAGGCTGTCTTGGATAGCCATGCACTCACCTTTTCCTGGGCATAGGTCTCAGATGCCAAATGTCCTTTCTGAGATAGTCTAGAAGCCTTGGATGCAAAGGAGGGTGTCTCCTGAAGCCTCTTGTGTGTCTACATATCCCGTTTCTGTAAGGGCTGTCAAAGCTTGGAGAACCCAAAGAGGCTTCTCAGGAGGAATGGAGACTTAACTTTGAAACCAAGACAAGCGCAGAATTTTTAAAAGCAAGATGTAGGATGCAGGCCACATTATTGCATCTCATCTCACCAAATGTCTGCAGGGCAAGTGAGTTAGATGGGAAAGCAGTGGATCCTAGAGGAATATACAAATGTTCTACTAGAAAGACAGCAACAGACGTTCAAAATCCTCATGCTGGGGAAAAAAAAAAAAAAAACCTGAAATGCTGGAAAAAAAAAATCCGGACATGCTGCTGAATACTGATAACTCCACTCATAACACAGCACCTCCATCCAAACAACTTCAGAGAAAGAATGAGTAAGAATGAACAAGCAACATCCTGTTAGAGCCACATGTGTACCAGAGAGTCCCTAGTTCCGTGTGTCTGTGTCTTGTGCTCTACGGGGAAATGTTCTTGTATACAGATGAAGACTGGAGAATATGAAATGAGGTGAATTAAGTGTGAACCCATGTCAACTGGATGACCTAGACAGGCTGTCCAGATTTCCTGAACACAGAGAAAGAGAAGAGCAAACATATCCTCAGGGCAGGGAAGGGATTCCTCTGGATGAAGTCTATAATAGACTCAGCTCTGTAAATAATAACCACTGTCATGTCTCCAGCAGAAATAATGGCCCCTAAAATTGTACCTAGTTCTTTCCACTAGCCTTTTACAACCTGACCCTTTGATAGGCACTTTTACTTATTTAGTTAAACGGTTTTCTCTTCACCCTCATAGACAGACAGCAGAGGCCTGTTGTCACATCCATGGTTGCTCATCTTCTAATGGTCCTTTCTCTGGCCCAGGAACCCTCCACATTATAATGCCCTGTTCTCCAGGGTGAGACTCAGAGCTAAGTTTCCCAGCTAGACTTTAAACATGGAGGCAGACACCTGGACTGCTCATGAAGAATTTCACTTCCTGAGGGAACACAAAAAGGTAGGTTGTTTTGTTGTTGTTGTTTTGTTGTTGTTGTTGTTGTTGCTGTTGCTGTTGTTTTACTTCTCTGGTTGGGACAAAGAAGATGCAGAGCTGTAAGGCCTCCTTGAAGCAAGAAACGGTGTAAGTTCTTGGGACCAAGCCTGAATGCCATCAGTTTGAGCTGCACACAGAGGCCACACTGTGAGGGGCAGAGCAGACCTGGCAGTGGGACAGCTTCAGGGACAGTGGTGAGGGCTTTCTGCAGATAGTCTGGTTCTTTTGATGCTCCATGGACCTCTCAAGATTCTCTACAAAATCCATGTCTCTCCTAAACTAGCTAGAGTGAAATCTGTTTTCTAATTACTGTAGCTGATTACCACCTCGGCTCAGTGGACATCTTGTTGACTTGTTGGGTTCCACTTTGACCTTGCCTTCTTAAGCCTTAGGCCTACTCTGTGTCATGGAGGTTACTGATTATGGTTTATAATCACTGATTTGGGACTTGTGGAACATTTACACTACTGCCCAGAACAGTAGGTTTTCACCTGTCTTCATTTCTTACCAAATATACCGTGTATCTCTAATGTATCCATTGCCAGCTGGGTAGTTTTGACAACAGGCAACAAAAGATAGAAAAAAAAATGTCATGGTACACATGTTCCCCCCCTGAAGCAATAAAAATAGATAAAAGTAACTTTTATATAAGACAATATTTCCCCCCTTCTTTTCAAAATTGCTTAACATTTTTCAATACACTTATTTATTTGTGGGAGTGTGTGTGTATGTCATGGTGTATGTGTGGAGGTCTAAGGACAACTCGAGGGAGGCAGTTCTCTTCTTCCACCATGTGAGTTCTGGAAATTCAACTCAGGTCATAAGACTTGGTGACGAGCAACTTTACCTGTTGGGCCTCCTCACTGGTCCCTAAACTGCTCTATTTTGTAGGTAATGATAAATCCTCAGAGAAGAAAAAGTATAGGTTTAAAAAAATGTATACCCAAATACATTTGTAAACTCCTTAGTGGTAACAAAAGAATAATTTTAAAATAAAGTTAATAAGCCAGTCACTTGGCTTCATACAGAACACCAAGTAACCTGGGTAGTTGTCTTCCTGCCAGTCTCGGATGCCTGGGTTGCTGAATATCACATGATCTCCAGTTAAGCTCAGTGCAAACTGCCACATTTGAAGGGACTGCAAATTGATGGGACTTTAGAGATTTACATTACTTAAAAGTAATCTAATGACCCAAACAACTCTTCCAGATTTATAATGCAAAGCTTAAGAGAGCATTTCTAGATTGAATCATGTACCAAATTTTCCTCAAAGCTTATTTTTACCTCCAGAACATTCAGACTCATTTAATATCATTCAGCTGGTGATGGCAACACTCCGGAAGTGACTTTATCAAAATACACACACTTATCTCTAAGGTGAGAACTTCCCCCCCCCTTACCTTCATTTAAGAATTACACACTACACACTCGTTTATGAGAAACAAAAGCATTGATTTATCACAATCATCCGTATTATGGTTTCCTTTCTGCCCATAAAAGGGCAACTGGCAAAACTCAATAGTGCCCCTTTGTGGAGCTGGAACACAACTGCCAGCCACTCGGGGCTATGTGAGTTTAATTTCTGTTTATTTTGTTATAAAGAGAAACTTTCTTTAGTGTGGAAATAATAACTAAGTATTTTTAGGAGCTGGCCACATACAGGAGTGAACTAGCCGTACACTGTGGATTAGTTTATATTTCTTAGCATGTATACTTCAGTGACTATTCCAAAGACAACAGAGAAAACAAAAGTTACTGTCCAAAATGCTGCTTTGTATTTTCTATACATGCATGATACTCCAATATGAAGATATTTAAATTATAAAAAGAATATTAGAGACATCACAGAAAATCTTTTTCCCTAAGGGGAAGAACAAAACCTGGCATAAAATAGAATGGCATTTTGCCTCCAAGCTTCACCCTATGAATAAATCAATTGAAATTTAAGAGTCTATATATATAATAATTCACACCTCTAGTTTTATTCCTACTACAGAATGTATGTTCTGAAAGTCTAAATGGAAGTAAAACGCGGCGTCTGTACCTGAAAGTCATGCCTGAATCTTCACGTTGAAAGAGAGTATTTTATCTACAATTTTATCTATCTTGTCATTAAATGGGCTTCAGTGCAACTTCCTTTTTCTAATCAAAACTAGACTTTCTTCATTGTTTCCCTTAACATTATGACTTGAGTGTGAAATGACCCCAGGGCTCCTGTGTCGAAGATTTAACCTATAGCCAGTGATTCTATTCCCAGAGGTGATTGGACCACAAGGTCACTAATTTTGTTCATTGATGAGTTCATAATAAATGGCTCTTAGGAGGCAGGGCTTGACTGGAATAAGTAGGATACAGGAGGTATCGTATGAAGGAAGGGTGTGTCTTACCCCTGACCTCCTCCTGTCTCTCTCCCTGCTCCTGGATGCCAGGAAGTGAGTAGCTTCCTTCCACTATGGCCTCTGCCATACTATATCTGCCTTGAATAACCCTAAAAGGAAAGGAGCCAGCCAACCATAGACAGGAACCTCTAAACAGAAACAAAAATAAAGTACAGAGTGGTGAACACGTCCATTGTCTGGATGTTTGAGGACACCCTTAAGGGTAATTCTAGGTTTTTTTTTCTCTTTCTTTCTTTTCTTTTCTTTCCCTCTTTTTTTTTTTTTTTTGACTAGTTATCTCCAAGACCTTAAAACCCCATGCACAAGACATATGAAGGGGATATTCCCTCTGAGCTAAAAACTAAACCTCAAAAGCAAAAGCATGATAAACAAAACAATAACACCCATTCAGGGACATTTCTAAAACAGTGCCAAATCTTCAAAAGTATCGGGTTTCCATTAAACTATATTAAACCATCACTGAAGCAGAAGTTGGTAAAAATCCTGAGGAGAAAATTTCTATAATGGTATCCTATCCTAACAACAATGACATTTTTGTCAATATAATCATGTTATAATAAATGTTAAAACAAGGTAGGCTCTGATACTGGATGAATGTGCAACCTTCAAAACACTAAAGAGAAATTAGAAGCATTGATGAAGCCAGGAGGAAGTTGAGCACACTCTGCAAAGATCACAGACCCAGTGAATTGTGTTACCAAAGTGCCATGAAATCCATCAAGGATGATAATGGCTAAGGAGGGAGATTAAAAACACAAGTGCCTATTACAGCAGAAATGGGTGCGCTGGATAAATCTCAACATGCCAGTCACAGATGAAGACACAGCAGGGAGACTTAAAGAGTAAAACAAAACCCTGCTTGTGGATTTGAAGGTTGATTTCAGCATAAGAACCCAGCGAGTCCCACTAGGAAATACTTCTCACTGGTTCAGACTTGCAGTCAGCTTTCACTGTAGCTACAGGATTTCTTGGCTGGCAGAAAGAATGTAAAGATGGAAGAGTGAGAAGAGTGAATCGGAATCTTCTCAGGCTTTTAGAAAATGAAGCACCTGGCCTTTGGGGGAGCCTATGACGTAGAAGACCTTGGTGTTGAGTTGTGGATTCAGCACTCATTTTAGGAGACTGGGCCAGTTGCTGGCCTGGCAGTCCCTAGAGTGTTCTCTACAGGCAGACTTCTTATTGTTCCCCCTGCTAAATGCCAGAGGCCTCTGGCTCGGAGACTATTTTTGTTAATTTCCTACCTTGGGATTCTCTTGAGTGGAGGTAGTATAATTTGGACTCCAAACTTACATGATTTCAGGTTCTTTGATTGCAAATTCTTAAAATAGACATCTTTATCCAGAAACTAAACCAAGACAGTTTCATGTCACCATGGTGAGTCGACCACATCCTGATCCATCTTCCTCCCTCTGAGGTTGCCATCCTGCAAGAAGTCTGTCTGTGTGCTGGAAACCCAGTTACCCTCAGGAGGCCCCAGTTTTTGCCATCCTCTCTTCACTTATTTAAACCTGAACCACTAGAGTATATAAACTCACAGCCCCTTTCAAACCCTGTCCCCCAGGCCAGCTGCTGAAACAGATCATATATTTATCCTGATTTATTTGTTTTGTTTCCTTCCCTCCTGTATTCTGGAGATTTCCATACTTTCTGGATTAAATGATAAGAGTATTTGTTCATCATTCTAAATAAATGCATACCTACTGTCTAGACATACCAAAATTTATTCATCCCCCTACTGAGTTACTCAATTTTCTTTTTGAGACATGGTTTCATGTAGCCCAGGCTGGCCTCAAACGTGATAAGTTGTGAAGATGGCAATGAACTCAGGTCCCCCTGCCTTAACCTCCCAGTGCTGGGATTATCGTGTCTTATCGTGCTAGATGCTTGCTTGATTTCCCTTTGACAATTACAAGTAAACCTGTAAAATATGGAAAGCAATGTGTAACGACTTCCCGGGATTGATTGCTGAGTCAAAGATACTCACTCATACCTTATTTTTTTCATGTGTGTATGTAGCTGTGTGTGTGCATGTGTGTGTGTGTGTGTGTGTGTATGTGTGTATGTGTGTACTACATGTATGTATATTCATATGCAGGTGCAAGTGTGTTGCCCATTGTGGTAGTTTGAAAGAAAATGGCCCACAAATGGAATGACATTATTAGGAGGTGTGGTCTTGTTAGAGTAGGTGTGGCCTTGTTGGAGGAAGTGTGTCACTGTGGAGTTGGGCTTTGAGGTCTCATATATGCTCAAGCTATACCCAGTGAGACAGACCACTCCCTGTTGCTTCCAGGTTGAGATGTAAGAATTCTCAGCAACCTTCCCAGCACCATATCTGCCATACTCCCAGCTGCTATGCTCCACGCCATGATGATAATGAATTGAACCTCTAAAACTGTAAGTTGCTGCCTCAATTAAATGTTTTTCTTATGAGAGTTACAGCAATAGAAACCCTAACTTAGGTACCCATGAATGCACTTGTGAAGGCCAAAGGTTGATCCTCCTTATCCATCACTCTTCCCCTTACTGCTTGAGGCAGGGTCTCTCACTAAATCTGAAGCTCACTGTTTTGTATGGACAAGCTGGCCAGGAAACTCAAGGAATCTACTTGTCTGTGCATTGGGGGTTACAAGTGCATGGTACAGTCCCTGGATTTTGAGTGGATATTGGGGATTCAAATTCAGACCAACACTCTGGCACAGCCAGCCCTTTCCCTACTGAAGCTTCTCCCAAGCCCAACTCCTTCTTTACTTTATGTTTTCTGCAGGATTCTGACATGTATACTTCATTTTAGATGTGATAATCAGTCGACCCATCATATTCCAGTAATCTGAACAAGATGCTTAATAAAGGTATATTGGTTTGAGTTAAACCAACTATTAGATTTAATTCTCAACAGTAATAAACTTGTCCTTGGGTTTCATTCAAGTTTCCATTTCAGAGCTGAAAATGACCTCTTGAAATAAACCCTGTCTATGCAGGTTTTGTGCCAGCTATCCACAAAACCTGACTAGAGGAGCAGAGAATTAGAAAAAAAAGGAATGGATATAAGAAAGTGAGAGAGACAGGAAAACAAAAGGTTAAGGACATCAGAGTCAGGTGAGGTGGTACACAATTCCACTGCACTGGAGCTACAGACAGGAGGAATATGAATTTGAGGCCAGTCAAGGCAACATAGCAAGATAACCTGTCTCAAAAAATCACGCTCAACTTGACTTTTCATCATGGAAAGCAGAGGGCTCACTAGGGCTAGGAGAGATGGCTTGGCAGTGAAGAGCACTTGCCGATCTTGCAAAAGACCAGAGTTTGGTTTCCATGAGGTAGTTCACAACATTCTGTAACTCCAGTTCCAAGGAATATGACACCTCTTCTGACCTCCTTGGGCTAGTCTCCTGCATGCATAAGGTGGACAGATACACTCAGGCACACAATACACAACCAATACGATTTTTTTAAAAAAACTATTTAGGAAAAAAAAAAAACAGCCACAAGTATCATCACACCCACAGAAAGAAGTATCAATGAAGATATGGGATATAAGAACTACCACAGTGCTCATGGAAATGTACATTTGGACAGTCACTTTGGGAAATAGTTATCACCTCCTCAAAATGTTAGGCTGGTAGCCATATGACTAGGAATTCTGTTCCTAGCTATTTATCCTGAAGAAATGAGCACATTATACCCACAAAAACTTGTACATGAATGTTCATAGCACCACTGCTTGTAATATCCTAAAAAGGAAACAAATTAAATGTTTATAAGACAGGGCAAACAAAATGAATGTCTACACAATTAAATATCATTTGCTGGCATTCTATTGCTGTGAAGAGATGCCAACACCAAGGCAACTCTTATAAAAGAAAGCATTTAATGGAGGGTTTGCTTACACTTTCAAAGGTTTAGTCCATTACCATCATGGTGTGGAGATGGCAGCATGCAGACAGACTCTGGAACAGTAGCTGAGAACTACATCCTTATCTGAATGCCAAGAGAGAGAGACTTGTTCTGTCATAGATTTTGAAATCTCAAATCCCACACCCAGTGACATGATTCCTACAACAAGACCACACCTACTCCAAAAGGCCACACTTCCTAATCCTTCTAATCCTTTCAAAAAGCTTCACTACCTGGTGACTAAGCTTTCAAATATATGAGCCCATTGGCCAGGCCATTCTTAGTCAAACAACAACAGACTATAACAAGAATGATGTGCTGATGCATTTTATTGCACAGATAAGTTGTGTGAGCCTATCAGTAAAAGAATCCAGATGTAAAAGACACTGTATTAAATTATTCCATTTGCATGAAATGCCCAGCATAGGTGAATCCATGGAGACCCAAAGTAGACTATTTGCCAAGGGCTGGAAGAAGGACATGGTCAGGAGGGAATGACAATTCTGCTGAAGATTCTTTGAGAATGGAAAAAAAAAAAACTCTAAAATTATGGATAGCTGTATAACCCTATAAATACCTTAAAATCATTAATTAAAAGCATTAAAATGATGCTTCAAATGAACAAGAATTATGGAAGGATTCATGACAAAAGGAAGTTAGAATTGGGGGATCCAGCATACCCCATCCTTCCTGTAAAGCTCCATGTTCAATTGCTTATCATTCTTATGCAAGTTCAAATTCTGTATGGACTCGATGATAGTTTGAGGCATTCCTCCAAATTACAGAGATGAGCCTTTACTTCCCCAATCTCTTTGTTTGTTTGCTTGTTTGTTTTGTTAAAGACAGGACTACATAGGCTAGCCTCAAACTCACAGAGATCCAACCTGCCTCCACCTCTCGAGTGTTAGGATTAAAGACGTGTGAGACCACATCTTGTCTGTTATTTCAGTCTTTCCTGAGATTAACTCTCAATCACACGTGGCACATCACACAGTAATCATATTTGTATTGATGTAGTTGCAGCAATGGCTGTAAACATGTTAAAGAGGCATGACAAAGTTCAAGGAGTGTTAGGCGTCCTTACTGGAGGCAGAGGCAGAGGCAGAGGCCAATAAGGATACAAAGAGAGTCTGGGTGGAGTGAGTGATTAGATAGCAAACCCACTACAGAGACAACTCATGAAGTCAGAACAGAGCTGAGCCTCAGGGTAGAATTGAACTGTGGAGGCAAGGTGCAGAATTGGGTCTGTCAAGGTGAAGTCCAAGACTGGGTGAGGACAGATGGATAGGTGGGCAGATGGGCAGATGGACAGGTGGACAGATGGACAGGTGGCCATTTGAATAGGGCCTGACATCAGTAGGAACTGACCTAAGCTGAAGCTCCTGAGACAGTCAGGAGTTGTCCTCCTCTTAGTCCCCTTGATGTCCCACTAAGTGTTCAGATGACAGGTGGGATCAGACTGTCTCTTTGTAGAGTTAGATGTGTTCTGCTTTAGGAGGCTTTGGTGAGAGTGTTGGACTCCTCTTCAGTCCGTTCTGGTCCATAAGTTCTTCAATCTGGTCTTAGTACACTTGAACACTGTGTGGGCCCAACCTACTTTGATATGTTTAGAGGGTAGGACCCTTTTTATTTTTAGGAGCAAGCTATTCATCGGTCTTTCCTTCATCAGTGGTGTTGGATGGGTGTCTACAAGGCACATGCCCACCTGCTTCTGTATTTGCACTCAAAACAGAGTCACAGAGCAACATGCAACAGAGCATAGTATGGACTCAACACTTACTAAAGAGTATTTCACTTCTCATTCTGCATCCACAGGCAATTGAGAAAACAGGCATAACATGGTGCTAGGGGTGGAACCAAGTGGCCTGTGTTGTTGGGCGATACCTCTGAGCAACATTCCCAACCCCAGACACCGAATTCTCAAAATCAGACAGCCCCTTTCTCCTAACTGTAACTCCCACAAGCTATCCTTTCTAGTTCCCCAAACTTCTAGCAATCTCAAGATGACTCACAGTGGTAGCTGTTCTCAAATATGCCTACAGTTTCCATGTATGAGCACTTCTGTAGCAGTTTCCAGAAGAGCAGCCAAGCATCTGGGCGGGTCTGGAGTCAGGGAGGCCTAGGAAAGTGATTGTGCCTCCTTTGGCCTCAGGAGAGTGCCCAAGAGAGGGCAATAATGATTGCATTATGCCATAATGATTATGACATAGCAAAGGGAAACTTTAACGAAAAAAAAAAAAAACAAGTCATATACTTAGAAGGAAAACCGGTTGTTCAAAAAGACGAGAGTAAACAACAACCTGAATTTTGTAGGTCCTAGGATGCTTGATAAAGAAAGCCTAACATTATTGTTGTTGTTTATTTTTAATATTTATTTATTTATGGGGGTTGCATACCTGTCCAAGTACACACATGGAGGTCAGAAGACTTCAGGAACTGGAATCTGTTCTCACCTTCTACCACCTGGGTCCAGGCGACAAAACTCAAGTCATTAGCTTTGTCATCCTTTATCCATTGAGCCATCTTGCTAACCCTTCATCGTCATCATCATCATCATCATCACCATCATCACCATCATCACCATCATCACCATCATCACCATCATCACCATCATCACCATCATAAAATGATTCTTAGAGATGTTACAATTTTGGCCCAGGAGTTAAATAGATTAGTCTTTTTCCTCAGTCCATTCTCACAGAGCATGGTTTCTACATCTACATTTTCATACACGTGCTTGGGTAATTTTCTATTTCATCTGCAGGGTTTCTCACCATAGAGAACCACTCTGACCCACACAGGATAATGACTAGAAATGTACATTTATCAAACATCGCATAGATGCAAAGTACTTTTACTGTTTGCTTCATTTTGCCCCAAGGAGAGCAATTTTTTTCCTTTTAAGGTGTTTGCAACTACAAAATTAAGGCAAGAGGAAGGATGGACCACACACGAAGAATCTGCACTCTGGTTGGCTTGACCTCACTCTTAAATTTTGAGCCAGGAAGTTTGGAACTAAAACAAACTGCAATGTATTTGACTGTGTGGTAGGCAATGACCTTGCCTATGCTGAAATCATAAATTAAGGTACTATAAGAAATTCTTCTCAATGATAAGTAATAGTCATTGTATATAACGTTTCTTATTTTTAAACTGAGTTTCCAACATAATATCTCCAGACAGAGTCTACCTGTTGATCGGCAGGATGCCCACCCCATGTGACAGAACGCAAGAGCTCTTAGCATAACTCCCCACACTGGAATCAGAAGCCTGCTTGCCCTGAGATAGAGATCTTCTCACAGAAAAGAAGCAACTGATGTTACTGGGTGAGAAAGCAAACCGCAGGAACTGATGATGGGAAAAAGAAAAGAAAGCAACAAAGAGAAGAAAAGGACCCACAAAGCAAGTCCTGAGGGTACAGAGGGACGTGGAGAAGGAAATGCCAGTAAAAGATGGAATAGGAATCAACAGGACCAAAACCAGGGAGTGTGTCATGAACAGATACAGTTACATGTGGGCCACCTACAGGCCTTGGACAGAAAGACCAAGTAAGAGATGGGCAATAATAGGGGCCACCCTCCATCCCCGTGGAGGTTCTCGGTGTCCTCCACAGAGGCATGGCTGTGAAGAACTGAAACCCACAAGAGGAGGTAGAGGAGAAAATGAGAAAGGGGAGGGGGTGCGGCATGCATATGAACTTCCTGGAGACTTTGTGAAGGGTGACAAGGTGACCCGCATCTAGGTGAGAATGTCAAAGCAGGGTAGGGAAATGTTGTGACTACTGTTTTTGAGACAGGATATTCTAGAGCACGTGGGGTATAGTGAGCGCAGAGCTTCAGGGAAGAGGAAATTGATAATGCCAGACAAAAGGGACAATGCCAAGATGGGAACATCTAACTCCATGAGAAGAAGGCAGGAGAGGGCGCAGATGTCAATTCTGAAGCAGGAAAGAAAGATGTCCCTCAGCATGCAGACATTTTGCAGAGTTATTTGTTTGCTTGTTTGCTTTTGTGGAAAGATGAGCTGCCTTCCTCTAGGATTGCTTTCTCACCTCAATGAGGGGGACTCAAGAGCTAACAATGGAGGCTGTGTAGGGGCGATTCTGATGGTTCAGGAACAGACTGGCCAATGTGAGATAGCCCCCTCTGGAGAGTGGCAGAGCTACCCACACAGGGGACACTAGCTGAGACAGACATGTTAGCTGCTCCTGAGAAGTGTGGCTTTGATTTTACAATAGGAGACCACTGAACATTGGGGGCAGGGAGAGTTTACAGACTCCTTGGGCAGGGCTGCATGGAAGAGGACTACTTGAGGAGTTGGGTTCAGTCACTACTGGAATTCAACTACATTGCTATAATGGGGCAGAATGAGTTTATAATATGTGACCATAGAATTCATTCCTGGGAGATGGAGAGGTGGCTCAACCATTAAGAGCACTTGCTGCTCTTGAAGGGGACCTAGATTCAGATCCCAGCATCCAAATAGTAGCTCATAACTACTCTTTAACCCCAGTACAGGGGGTCCAATGCACTTTTCTCAATTTTGAGGGCACCAGACACACAGTGCACATACATACATACATACATACATGGAAAACACTCATAAATAAAAAATAAAATAAATATAAACAATTTAAAAGATAATTCCTTTCTGGGAAGGACAGAAGTGCAGACGTGGCTGTTAGCTAACAGTACAAAGCAAGCTAACAAACAAAAGCTTGGGTCATTGACACTGAAGTTTGAATTTAATTCTTTTATTTATTAGAGTACAGATATCAGAGCACTTGGACGGAAAGGTGCAAAGAGGCGTCAGGGAACAAAATAGAAGATGCTTAGCATGTCTTATTGTTTAGCACAGCAGGACTGAGTTCAGAGATGGACTTGGGAGCTGCACCTGGCAGCACACACCTGTCACCTCAGCACTTGGTCAACTAAGGAATTTCCTAGTAAAGGCCACTAAGGAGGATCTTCTGGTAATAGTGACATTACAAAAACATTACCAGAAACATCATGACAATTTCCAAATTCACAGAAGATGAAGATGAAGACACATCACAACTCACTGCCATCCATGACCCTTGGGAGGATCCTGTACTGAAGAGCCAACAGTCTAGAAAACACTGAGTATGGACTGTGCATTAGATGGAAAAATTATACTTACATAAACTTACATAGTTGACGGTTGTCCTGTGATTAGGTAAGAATACATCTCTATTCTTTTTGTAATTACATGTACCTATTTGTTTATTTCTTTAGTGTGTGTGTGTGTGTGTGTGTGTGTGTGTGTGTGTATGTGTGTGTGTGTTCGTGCTCATACATGCCACACATATATGCCAATAGTGAATAGAGGACAAAAATGAAGGACTCAGTTCTCTCCTTCCACCCTCCGGGTCCTGGAGAGTGAAATCAAGTCTCCAGGCTTAAGGGCAATCATCTTTCCCAGCTGAACCATCTTGCTGGCCCCAGAACACATCTTTATTCTCATGAAATGCACCCTGAAGTGGTGTAGGTGAGCGGGATGACTCCATGCCCCAAGGTTCCCAGAGAAAGAGGGAAACCTGCCACCACAGCCTGCCCTGTCAGGCCACTGAGAGGCAGCAGCTTCCATATGCTCCCGCCTTCCCGGTGCTCTTGGGGTTTGGAATCCAGCACTCCCAAGACCGCCTGTAGCCCTTGAGAGTTCTCTGGTTAGGATTCTGAGCTCTCACCACCACTGCAAGCTGCCTTCCTGCCTCCTGGAGACTAGTCAAACAGCGGCAGAACCCAGGCAGCTGGAGGTAGTGTTACGAACTTCCATGTAAACTTTACAAAAGCTTGAAAAGGGATTTTAACAGCAAAAGATCAGAGACAAGCACAACTTCTTGTTAGCAGCATATTCTTGGGTGGTTTCTGTTTTGCTAGAGACAAGCAGAGACTTGAGTGGTTGCTTTAAGAGAGATTTCCTGACTCAGCAAAATCGGAAAAAAATCGAAGACAGTGGCTAAGAAAGCCGCTACTTTAATTTTGGCGTTAATTTGGTTGTTTAACAGTTAAAAGACTGGTGGCCAGAAAAAGGTAAAGATTTACAGTAAAGACAGATCCAGATAAAGAAAATCCTCTAAAGGTTTACACTACATTTAAAAATATATGTAGGCTTGTGAGAGAAAAAACAACAGGAGGAAATAGAGTAGCCGGTTGTGGTGGCGCATGCCGGTAGGATTTGCTGAAGGAAGCGGAGGCAGGCGGATTTCCACAGAGAAACCCTCTCGGGAAAAAAGGAACAAAAGAAAGTAAAAATAAAGTAATAAAAACGCCACATAAAGATGGAAAATACACAGAGAATCTGGATACTATATACCATATTGTTGTATTTAAATTGTTTGATTGCCGAGGAAAGACTTACTGCTACTAAAATACATTTGATTATAAATGCTGCTAAATTAATCCAACTTATACATTTTTAAAAATGCTTTGACTTCAAAATTTAGGTCTAAGGACAGGCTACTTGGAAAAAAAGTTTTTCTTGTGTTTCCACAGAAAATGAAAAGCTGTGGATTCCTTCCAGACTTGGTTTGATCAAACAAGACCCCCCTGAAGCTTAGATGATATAACCTTACAGACTACAAAAACAAGGACTTGGTCAGATTTCTGTGTTTTATCATGATCCCGATAGCATGAACATCACCCCCAATCAGCAGGAAGCAGTTTAGAAGGAACGACGCCTAAATTCCCAAATATTGTTTATAAATGTTTGTTTTCATTTAAATGGGTTTGGTTATAAATGATAATGAGCATAGTCAATTTTTTTTTAAAGAAAAGGGGAATAGGATATAGGAATGAATACTTTGCATTGGTATAGATTTTCATTTATTGATACAACTTTAAGGTCAATTTTGTGATATGTATATGTCTCCTCTTGTTTAGGTATTGTGTTTATACAGATCTTTTAAAATGATATGCATAATTAAATACAGGTTATATAATCGCCTATGATAGTCAGAACTTATAATTAGGTTAGTTAGGTTTTCTAGATATACAGAGATGTATTTGAGATGGTTAGGTATTCTTCAAACCTTTCAAAGACCTACAGAAATATGGCATTTAAATGGTTTAGGGTTTTTCTTGGCAGTGAGACACAGCTGCTCCTAGCACACCAATTACATCAGAAAGGAGGATGGGCATTGAAGAAACTCGTTATGGAGTTTGCTTTCAACATGGCAAGATTAGCCATTTGGGCAAGAAACTGCTCTTGCCTGGACTGTTTGTTGCTGTATAAACTGGACATGCAGGACCCACAATAAAGTGACTGCTGAACTTACAAAACAAGACAGTACTGAAGGGTTCCTGTTGAAATGGAGAAGTGTGCCAGACACACTGTGGCCTATGGGCTGAAGATGGATGCCCCAACATTACAGAGGAACTTTGGGTGACTGTCCAGGTAGCAGATGTCTCTGTCAATTCTAGAGTTTACATATTATCCTTCTGTGGTCTTTGATAGAGTTGAAGACAGATAGTTATGGTTATAGTTTTCTTCAGTTATTATAAAAGATAAGTTATCCTTCTTTTTATTTAGACAGAAAAGAGATGATGGGGGAAGTACTTCTGTGTATGTTTATCTTATTGATTGTTTAATAAAGTTCTGTTTGGCCAAAGAGGCAGCAAGTTAGACAGGACTAGAAGTCAAAGAAAATTCTGGGAAATGTAGTAGAGAAGTGGTGATCCAATCAGGAAGTGACATAGCAAGGAGACTCATATTTAAGCAAGAGAAACAGGAAGTGTTCCCTTTTTCCCCTTTGCCTCCTCCTCCAGCGGCAAGATATGAGCCTCCGGCAAGAGAGGGCACCAGCGAAAGACATCCTCCATAAGATAAGTCTTATAAAATATATAGATTTATAATCATTGAGACTGAGCTAACAGATGAGAATCCTAGTCATTGTCCAAGCAGCATTGTACCTAATACAAGTCTCTCTGTGCATTAACTGGGGCCCTACTCAGGCAGGCGGCTGGCGTAGAGTGCACACGTGGCAGTGGGGCTCAGTGCCTTTTGGCGGAAAGATTTATCGTAACACTGAAGGATTTGGAGATAAAGAGCCAGTGTGTATAACTTACCATCAAAGAGATGAGGGAATGTGCCTGTAAGTGGGTTAGTGTAGCCATGCCTGTTTAAAGATAGCATACGTGACTGGGTGTTGGTGGCACACGCCTTTAATCCAGCACTCGGGAAGCAGAGGCAGGTGGATCTCTGTGAGTTAGAGGCCAGCCTGGTCTCCAGAGCAAGTGCCAGGATAGGCTCCAAAGCTACACAGAGAAACCCTGTCTTGAAAAACCAAAAAAAAAAAAAAAAAAAAAAAAAAAAAAAAAAAAGGATAGCACAAGTGGTAAAGAAAATGGGATGAAGGTTAACAAAGGTGAACCCAAGAAAAAGACATATGGAGATATGTATTATTTTTGTTTATTGCAACACTTTGCAAACTTGATACTATTTTCAAATGAAGTTAACAAAGATACTAGAACAAATATAATTGATAAAATTATAGAATGTGATAACAGAAAGCTCTTAGAGATGACATCACCTGAATCCTTACTTATACAGACAAGTATTGTGAGTTTTTAACAGGAACACAACGAAACTACAGCTCAGTGCAGCTTGTAAAGTCAGTCGTGTACATCTGTCCTATGGAGTAAACATTATACTCTTGAATATTTACACATACCAGCCTGACACCCAGGGCCACAAAAGGCTTTGTGTGAAACTGAGAATAACATCTGCAAATTGTTGTAAAATCCATAGGTTGGAATGCTAAAGAATACATTTCAGATACACAGCACACCATATGTCTCAAAACATTTGGAATGATTCCCTCTTATTTGTAAAAGTTTGAACAATAGTAATATTTATTCCTTAAAAGTTGTTGCCATTGTTTTAAACTAAATTCACAAGGGAAACTGTTTTCACCTGCAATTTACTTTATGGAAAGATTGTGTTTTGTTTTGTTTTGTTTTGTTGGTTTGGTTTCATTGTTGTTTGCTTGGATAAATCTGGTAGCAATTTTTAAAATGGCATCCTTTGTTGCTATAACTGCAGATTGACATGCGGAAATCTCGTTAGCCAATTCCACTGATGGTGATATTGTACAGAGCTAATACAAAATCATAGCCAGGGTGTTTACAGCTAATCTTTGTAAATATGTTTTATTCCTTCAACATGGAAATTCCTTAATACTTGACTTGTGCTTAAGCCATCAGCCATCTATGAAATAACTCCTGGAAAAGAGTAATATCCTTGGTATTTCTTCTGTTCCTCATATCTTCCTGAAAATTCAGATCTCAGGGCTGGAAAGATGACTCAGCAGTGGACCCAAGTTCGGTTCCTAGCACCCACATGGCCGCTCACAATTGTCTTTGAATCCAGTTCTAGAGGATCTAACATCCTTTTCTAGACTTCGATGACACTGCATACATGTGGCACACATACAAACGGGTAGGCAAAACATTCACACACTTTAAGATAAATATATGCTTTTAAAGATTCGGATTTCTGGGCAAGATAGATGACTCGGTGGGCAAGCACCTGTGCGCTGCTCTTCCAGACGATCTGAGTTTGCATCCCAGCACCCATGTCCAGGCAGATCACAATCACCTGCAACTCCAGGTCCAGGGGCTCCAACTTTCCTTCCCGGCAACTGCAGGCCCCTGCGCTCACAGGCACAGGCCACAGACATGCAACTTAGAAAGTAAAACTTTCTGAAAAAAAAAGAAAAGAATGTTGCATCATTCCACCTTGGAGGAACTCTCTTGAGCATTTTCTCAGTTGCTCATCAGTGTTTATTTTTACTTTGCTTTAATTTTAATGTGATACTCCTATTGGACTTCAACTCTAGGTAACCTATTTTTTTCCCATTACCTTCACTGTGTGTCTGCTTGTGTCCAATATCTCTGATGACAATTTCAGGCTAATTTTTATCATAGTTTTCCTGCATGTATTGTTCCCCTTTGCCCCTCAGCATGTATTTTTAAGCAGCTTGGCCTGATGTTCCTAAATGTATTTTTTTTATGTCTCTATTCTATTGAGGATTCCTGAGTCTATGGCTTAAGAATATTTGTTTTCTTGTTATTTCTTAAAAGTGGAATATTTTAATGATTTTTTCCTTCTTTTTTTCTACTTAGAGACTCCACTTATATGCATGCTGGTCATTTGATGCTATCCCAGAGGTCACTAATGTTCTCTTCAATAACATTCCCATCTGTTCTCTCTGCTTCAATTACAGTTACTGTTGACATGCCTCCCAAACAGATAACCCTGTCATGTGCAACACATGCCAATCCAGTTCAGTGCATTTGCTCTTTCAGATATTATTCTTTCATCTCCAGAACCTCTGTTGGTTCTTTTCTTTGACTTACAGTTTTCACATTGTCATTATCTATCTACTGCTCTGTAGATGTTTTAGTATATTTCAAGGATATCTTATTGACTTTGTCTTCTAATTCCAAAATGGAGTTGTCACTCAGTCTGCTGCAATTGGATATTCTGCCCCTTTTTATAGTCAGATGGCATTTTCCTGTGTCAATCATGTCTACATTTGTAAAACTTGTGCAACGACACAGACACACCACAGATGATACATTTAAGAATTCTGGATTTCATTATTTTCTTCTGAAGGGTATTGCATTTTATTCCATCAAAAATCATTGGGGGATCACATACCTCTTGACAGCTTGATTAGGTTTTAAAGGGGCCACCTGTGTAAGCATGATCATTAATCTTACGGTGATCTTCTTAATTTGGGAGAGCCGCCTTTGCTCCTACATCACAGTCCTTCTGTGGGCTCAGTGGGGAAGCCGAGATGATTTCAAATCTCATCTAAGTCATCAGAGCATGAGCTGCAAGATTCAGATGTCGCCAGAGGCAGTGTTTTCTGCTCAGAGTTACCAGTCCTCCTCCTCACGTTCACTTCCCTCTCTGGCTTCTCAAAAGCTCTCCCCATGGAATCACATTTAAACATCAGCCCCAAGTCTGAAGGCCGTTTGTAGCTGTTTCAGCTCCCTGACTATGGGTTTCTCAGTCTAGCATAGCTTTATATATGAGAATAAGGTTCTATGTCATCACTGGAATTATTTCCTTCAACAGTCTTTGCTTGTGGCATGGTATGTGGGAAACAGTTTTGAGAAGTTGAGTACTACGATGAATTTGACAGTCTAAAATTTTGCAGTGGCCTAATGGTTCACAGTCATGCAAAGATCATTTGACAACAGGCAAGTTCTCCTCTCAGTTAAGACTCTGAAAACAAAGTTCTTTACAGAAATTCATTATCTTTTTGTTGCCTTCGAGCCTTCACTCTCCGCAGGCTCACCCAAAGGAAGCATTTGAGAGAGCCGAGGGTTGTCTCAGTTTTTGGCTGTTGTTCAAATGTGACTGCATGGGATGAGACTTCTAGGAACTTCTAGAGAAAAACAACATCAACAGTAAGCCCTCAAAGGTTTACCAGGCAGCTCTGCAGCTCTGCACTGCTGGGGAGACCTAAGTTGGGGCTCATGCCCTGCCTAATTAGGTGCACTTCACAGAGCCCTCAGATCAGGATCAAACATCACATTGTTCACCATGAAAGCAATGCTGAAATATATAATGCTTGATTAATCAAAACAAGAACAATAAGATCTAACTAGCTAATTCAAGTAATTTTCTAGGAAACAGAAACGAGACAAGTACCTAGTAAGGTGGTGCATACTTGAACCCCAGAACTAAGGAGGATGAAGTAGAGGGACAGCCATATATTTGAGGCCAAACTAGACTACCTGTAAGATCTTGTCTCTAAGTGTGTTGGGGGTAGGCACAGGAAAAAAAAAAAAACAAGGGAAAATACTTGGATAGATTTTGTGAAATTTCACTAAATCTTGGTATTTGGGACTTTCCCTTTATCCGGGCTTCTTATGTGTTTCCACATATAGAAGATCGGGTATGTTTGAATCTCACCTATCCCATGAGCCTGTTGGTCAAAGCCATAAATTTTTACAATCCAATCATCGATGCAGAATTCCAAAAGGGCATTCCAATACTATTGCTACATATTAAAGAGAGTATGAATTCTGCAAAAGCAAGGTTTCTTTTTAATTCCTCAAATGACAGTAAGCATAAGCCATGGAATTAAATTCAGTATCAGAATGAGTTAAGAACACTGGTCAGTAGGCCAAGGATCAGCTCTGGCTTCCTAAGGACAAACTCTGTTTTGGCTCCTTGGGTTTAATATGTAGCAACATATTCCTTTGGCACCAGAATCTATTTGCCATGCAGTGGTTCCAAGGATTACATGATCAGAATTCACTGAGTTTGGGTGGAAGGAGCTTCGCCTGGTGAAATTCAAAAGCAATTTTTCCCTTTAAACTAGTTATTTGCTGAGATATTTGAGTTACTGATATGAAAGAAAAATAGTGTGACCAGTGAATTTTTGGTCAGTAAATTAAACCAGGCAATAGAATATCTGTGTTTTTAATGGTAGTGTGAGTTTTGTGTTTGCTTGTTTTGTTTATCCCAGACAAGCCTGGTGTTTAGTAGCCTATTTTCACATACGTGTTGAGATGAAGTTCTTCAAATTATTTATTATTTTGTGGGCTATCAGAAGTACCTAAAATATTAAGCCTTTTCTGTATCTGACCATTTATTTTACTTTTATTCTAAGCTCCATATCAGATCCTGAAGTTAGACAGGGATAAAACTTGCTTTGGAGTTTAAAGAGTTCATGAAAACTTCATTATTATAGCAAGTGACTTGTGCCCTTGCAGAACTGTCTTGGATCTATTGAGCACAAAAGAGTGCGTAACGATGGTAGAGAAGGACATGGAGAAATATACTGTGCAGAGGCTGAGGGAAGAATGTTCCAATCAGATAGGAGGTGCAGTGCCATCCAGAGCAAGCAAGCAGAGCCAGCAGTTCCTCAACTCTGCCAGAGGCACAACAGAATGGGAGAAAGGTGTAGCAGGCCAGATGAAGCACCCAAGGACTAATAAACCTTGTCCGGGATATTAGATTCATTAGAACAAACTGGAAGGACTAAGACTGGAAACAAAGGAACAAATCAGGAATTTCTACACCCATCCAGATAAAAATAGTGTGGCAATGGAATATTATTTGGCCATGGAAAGAAATAAAGGACCAGCCCATGTTGCAATACAGACTATAAAGATACCTTGCTAATCAAAAGAAGATGACCACAAAGACCATATAGTGTCTAATTGTGTTGCTGTGAAATGTTAGAACTGGCTAATTTATAGAGACAAAGTTAATCAGAGATTACTATGGGCTGGTACCTAGAAGGAAGTGAAAGGGTGTGGAACTCTTCTTAGGATGGTGAAATGTTCTAAACCCAATTGTGGTGATAGATATGCCACTCTGTATTTAAGAGCCTTTGAGTGAGTTGTATGTGACAGACAGATGGATTTGATGGCAGTAGCTCAGTAGAAGAATACCCAACTAGTCCCAGAGTGTGATCCCAAACCCACAAATCAATCCCTGCCCCCACCCACCATGCATTTATTAAGAAGAAAATGAAATGGACTCAAGAGGTCCCAATGCTCTGATTCTGTCCTGCTGGTCTGTGTGGATGGACACTGAATATATGATCCAAGGTATCTGTAGAGTGTACCTATAAGCTAAGAATGTCATAACAAAGACCATGGGCTGGGTGCTTAAGCAACAGGAATTTCTTTCTTATGGTTCTGAAGGCAGGAGAAGACAAGGTCAAAGTGCCTACACACCAGGTGGAAGTTCCTTTTTGTGCATTCACACATAGGGGAGAGAAAGAAAACTAGTCTACCTTATGCGAACACTAACCCCGAGATTGTCATCATATGACCCCATCTAAATGTAATTGCTTCTCCAGGACTCGTCTTCAAATGCCATCACATGGAGGCTTAAGGCTCCAGTACACCCAATTAATGGCAGAAAAAAACATTCAATCCACAAAAGAATTATTGAGATGGTGATGAATAATAGCTAAGGAAAGTTACAGCACGTCCAGAGACAAGACAGGTATTCCCTAATGGTCTAGCTCCTGCCTTCTTCTTTCCTCACATGTACTTAAACTTGTTTATTTGAGGTAACAAGAAGGCTGGGGCTAGACCATCAGGGAAGAGTCCTGCTTCCTAGGGAAAATTAAGGAACAGACTGAAGTATCTTTGAAGATGAAAACCCGTCAGCAAGCAAATGCTAGATAAACACACAGAAACTCATTGAGCCCACTGATGTCATTGTCTGAGTTTTGAGAAACCTCTCAAAATTATCCTTATGGAGAGAACATGGCACTCAGATTCCTGGGCTCCTTGAGATTGCTATGACATGACGACAACATCCTCCACACTGACCACAAACCAGCTTTGTGTTTTCTGGGAAGTGTGTATCCTGCTCACCACCTGCTCTGTGGCCATGACCATCTTGCTCTGTTCACTGTGCCCATTCTCTTGCTCATCTCCTAACCAAGTGCTTACATCTGGCTCTCATCCGCCATTTACTTCATTTGCTTTGTAATTAATCTCTGATGCTAATTAATTTTAAACACCAATACATCCCAAAATATGTGAAAGCAAAGCATTTGTTCTTACCAACAAGTTAAATGAAGCTTCTTCAGTTTAAGACCAGGGTAGAAGTGAAGAATTGGATCAGGCTCAAATATAACTCTCACTGCTGGAACCCAGCTCATAGGTTAACATTAATAACTGTACTTGGAGTTGTTGGAGCAATAGCTCAACAGTCAAGAGCACTGGCTACTCTTTCAAAGGGCCCCGGAGTTCAATTCCCAACATCCACAAGGTGGCTCACAACTAACTGTAACTCCAGTTCCCAGTTCTGGCCTCTTCAGGTACAGGCACAGATGTATATGCAAGCAAAAACACCAATATACACAAAATATGCCCTTGAAAAAATGAAAAGCAAGCCAACCCTAAAATATACCTTTGCTAGTGCTTCTCAGCTAGAAAAGTAGCTTTCCTCAATTAGCCTGTAGTTCCTAATGAGAGCTCAGTGGGAAGGGAAGGGTCTGATGGATGTCACCTGTAATCCCAGCATTTGGAAGGCTAAGGCCAGAGCATTGCTGAGCCTAGGCTATCTGGTGAGTTCCAGGTTCCAGGTCAGCCTAGGCTACAGAGTGAGACCCTATCTCAAACCATAAACAAACAAAAAACATGAGGGGGCTAGGGAAAGAGGGAGGAAGGTGGGATGGAAGGAGAGAGAGAGTGCAATGTTGTATTTTGTACCTAGTGAGCATTTCCTCACTAGAATGAGGATTTATGCAGCAAACAACACTGCTGAGACAGATGCTGTGGATTTTGCCAGTTATTGTTATTCCATCAATAGAGGTCTTCTGTGACATCTTCTTTTTATTGTACTTTATCTTATTTTCTGTCCTTGAACTTATTTTCTGGGCTTGAACTCATCTTCATGCATGCAAGGCCAGCCCTCTACCAATTGAACAATATTCTTAGACAGACATTCTGCTTCCTGATCCTAAAACATAGGATTACCACTGTATTTCACCTGCTGTGACCCTGCCTGTGGCCTGGAGTGCACTCCTCACCTCAGGGGACACTATAACTTTGTCTTCCTGGCTGTTGTAATTAGCATATCACTTTGTGTTTTCTTGTTTGTAATATTGTTGGCACTTTGGGGTGTTGCTTGAGGATTAAATGGATTTATACAGGAAATGTGCCTAGAACTGTACCTGGCATCTGAATGTAGATTGAAGCCACAGTCCATACTGCCAAGATGAGAAACAGTAAGCCAAAGATGCTCCAGGGACTGCTGTAGCCCTTGGACTGTTGAAATTGGTGATTTCCACACTGCAGTCACTGACGTCATGAAGTCATGAAGGCACCTATGAGGACAAGGATGATCATGCTTGCCCTAATCTTGGGGTCTCCAGGGTCATAGTTCTCTTGATCCAGGTGACCTTCAGCCCAGGGACTCTGCACTCTCCATACTATCGATGTAAGCCAGGGCTGTGATGGTTGGAATGTGTCCCACGAAAACCATGAGATGGGAGTTAAATCCCCAGTGAAACAGTGTTCAGAGGAGGAACCATTGTGAAGTGATTAGATCACAGAGGAGCTACAGTGAATTGATGTTAACTGAAAAGGACTTGAACAGGTTGTACTGCCATGGACTGCAGCCACTGCTACTCCAGATGTGCACAGGAGATCGAAGCCAGCATTTGTAACATTCATAAAAATCTAATGCAACACAATAAACAACACAGACTTGAGGCTGTCAGTTTGATCTCTTGCTTTCATGCCCCCTTTCAAGCCTGCTACCTTCCATTGTGGAGACATCCCAGGATATCCCAGGTTAGAGGTTACCACCTTGCTATTCCACACCCTCCCCCAAACTCCGGCCCTGTGAGAAACTCCTTTATATTATAGATTATGCAGTCTGGGGTGTTCTGTTACAGCAATGCAGAACAGTCTATGATTCCTAGAAGGGTCAAAAACCGGTTTTGGTCTTTTGGGTTAGGGGTTATTTTGTCATTGTCGTCGGTGGTGGTGGGTTTGATGGTGATCTTCATGCCGCTGCTTGCCCAGTCATTTTGTGGAAATGTTGCAGTGATGTCATTCATTGTCTGTTGCAAGTATGCATGGGCCAGGGACTCTGGTCTTCACCTTCCAGATACTGAATATTTTCCTTAAAAGTATAAGTGCCAAAAAGGCAGGTTAAAAATAGTGTTTCAATATCATTTTAACTTGTATTTCTATAATGTTCTCATATGATTAAAGGGTTTATTATCCACTTACAGTGTGTGCATTCATGCTGGTGTGGGTCTCTGTGTGTATTCATTCCCATTGTGCACAATGTGGACACACACACACACACACACACACACACACACACACACACACACACACTGGCCTCTTTTCTTCCTGGTAGTTCACTTGGGGTTTTCTCATTGATTTTTAAGTATATATATTGTTAGTCTCTTCTTCTTTTATTATATTTGTTGCAAGCATTTTCTCTCATTTGATCATCTGCCTTTTAGTTTCTCTATAGTATATGTACAGATTTCTTTTCTCTTTTTCTTTTTCTTTCTTCTTTTCTTTTTTTTTGAGGGGGGGAGCACATTGTGGTTTTAATGCTAATGTTGCTAAGCCTATTGCACTTTTCTTTTGTGGCCTCTTCTTGGCTTGTATGCAATTTCAGTCACGTCTCCTCTCAGGCTTTGCCCTTCCAAACAGAAATCCTATTCATTGTACCCTGATGGGAATTCTGAGGCCAGTCTCCACAGTGTCACTGACACCCCCTGGCCACCTCACCCAGACACAGATGTCACCTATTGTACATGTCTTCCCAAATAGCAGCATTACTTTTTTTTTTTAAACATTAACACTGAAACATCATGAGAAATATGTTGATGTGTGTGACTGGGTTTTGTGCAGGCTTCGTTGAATCCCTTCTATAAAGAGACCTGGGCCCTCTTTTGTGTCATTTAAAAAGCACTTGGAGTTCCTCATTTGTGCAAGTGACAGGGGATTTGTTTACTTCCAGACACATTCATTTCATTAGTCCCACTGGGACCTGACTCCCTTTGCTTCTCATCCATGTAGACTTTCAAGCCAAAATAGGTGGGTACCATTAGAAAACCTTAGAATTTACCATGAACTTCATCTCCACTGTAGCAGGAAATATTTAGAAAAAGAATTTCTGAAACCTCTGATCTTCTCCAATTAAAAGGCATGTGAAAATGTAATTAGTAATAACCATTTGCACAGCATTCCAATGAATGGGAATTTTTTAGCCAACATTATCCCATCTGTTACTCAAAAAAGCAAATTATTTTTCCTTCTATAAATAAAGCCAAAAGTCATGAATACAGATCTCCTAAAACAAACCGAATGTTATTTCTTAGTTATTTTTCTACTTCTCATCCTATTTCCACTCACGACATCATCTTTTTAATGTATGTTTTTATATTGGAATAATTTCAGATTTATGAGTAAAATCTTGTAAACATAGTTCAGAGAATTTTTATGCTATTCATCTGGCTTCCTCAAATATTACCATGTCATGTGGCTGTAGTATTATCAAAATGGAAAATTACCATTGATGGGTGCACTACCATCCCTGACTCCATCATCTGCATTTCACTGGCTTCTCATAGCTGTGGTTCATTTTTGTGCTCCAGGGTTGCATTTAACATTGTGTTGTGCTGAGATGTCACATTGCCTCAGTTTCGATAATCAGTCCTAACCTTTCATGACTTTGATATGAGTTATCTACCAGTCAAGTCTGAAAATGTCTGCTTTTTTTCTGCAATTTACTCAAAATTGAAGCTATTTAAACATTTTGTGGCAATGATGTGACAGAGGGGATTTGGTGTTCTCTATGCTTTGGCTAGATATACACTACCAACTTCTCTAATTACTCAGATTGTTAACTGTTGTCACCGAGTTAACAGAATCCTCCCAGGCTTCTCCACTATACAGATCCTATTTTGACAGGGTTTCACTATGTATCCTTGACTGTTCTCTAACTCACAGAAATATGCCTGCCTTTGCCTCTCAAATGTTAAAATTAAAGGTGTATATGACCCTTTAAAGAATGAATTAAAGCAATCTAGTTTTATATTTTTAAAGAGTAACACTAAAATTGTCAACAAAATGATAGAACATAGAGGACAGAATTAAAGTGGTCTGAGAGTCTTATCAGGGTAAAAAAGAAAAGTAAAAATAAGAAGTAAATTGAACAAAAAATTGTAGCCACAGATACAGTTTGAAATTTAGAGGGAAACCCTAGCATTTCAGAGACATAATTTGCTGTAACAAAACAGTGGTGAGCAAGTGATGAACATAGAAATGTCATTAATATAACAGAAGACAGAAAATGATAATCAACAAAGACAGAAAGTTATTAAAAGATACAAATAAGGTACATAAATAACATCAATCATGTTAGTAATCACAATAAATATAAATGGATTAAAATTTTTAATTCAGAGACAACCTAGAAAAATTTAAAAATCTAACTGAATGCTGTTGACAAGGTATAATTCAAGCAAAGGGACAAAAAAAAAGATAACAGTGAATAAATGGCATGGCCAGTTGAATTACTGATCCTGATTTTTCCTTCTCTCTTCAACATTCATTCTCTCTTTTGCCAAAGCCTCTCCTGTCTCTCCCATTCCTTCTCTACCATCTCTGGGCTAGAACCCAGGATCTAGAACAAACTAGTAAAGTGCTCAAACACCGAGCTGCAGCCCCTAGCCTTTGCCATTTCCTCTTCATGGGCAACTAGTCCCAGGCCTTTGACTTTGTTCTCATAATGGAATTTAAGCTGAAAGAATGGACTGGACCCATCAGACCAGTTCTAAGAAACCTCACCTTGTTCCTATAACCGTCTTGCAGCATTACCTTTGCTATGAGAAGATCTTCTCTGGTCTATGTTGTCCCCAAATGGGAGAGGACACTAGATAGCAGGCATTTTTCAGCTTGCCAAAGGCCTACAAATAGAAAGCACACAGTGGAGTAGAACACAGCTACGGCAGCAGAGCCCCACTTATCCATGCTCCGTGAATCAGCCTTTCATTTCAGACTCAAATGTGCTTACTGGACACAATGGGGAGCCATGAGGTCTATAGTCTCCCACTCCCCGTTGTGAACCCTGGCTGAGCACCAGGTGTTTTATGCTTTACAAACCTGCCAGGTCAGCAGAGCTGCACAGTGCTGGGATGAACAGGCAACCCTCCAGTTCCTGCCATCAGCCAACAGCTAGATCTTTCAACCACTTTTATGCCATGGAAGTCACTGTGACTTATCTGGATTTATTTATTTTTTGTCTGTTTATCCTAGATTATTGTGAGTATTGTCCAGTATTCACAGTGGGTCCAACTCCTTGGCTTCCAGGAAGCATTTTGAGAGTAGGAATATTTTCAACATTCCTTTTTTTGTAGTTGGCTTTAGCGACCTGAAGAAGATGTATTCAAATGCCCAATCATCTCCTTTCCTTCCGAGCGTTTACCTTTTGCTCACTATTAGTGGCTCATGTTCAATATGTAAGCAGCTTTTCCCTTAGCATGCTCTAACCCTCTTTCTTATAATTTTACATTGCTCATCTATTGCCCACATCTGTAAGTTGCTCCCACTCCTCCCGGTTTCCTGGAAAGGTATATTTTTCTCATAATAACCTCTTTGCTTCTGACAACAGTGATGACTTAAATTTGACAAAGGTTAATTGGGTAGGCGAATTTTCAATTTGCATTGATTGACACCGCAAAGGTGTGTGCTCTGCACTGCTCTGCAGCCCCTGGGACACTGAACTGGTATCAGATCCCCACAGTGGGTTCCAGCCACCAAAGGGAGAGACTCAGAGCTGTTATAGAAGTCTTCAAAGCAAATCGTCTTTCTATGAAAAATTGATGTAGCATCAAACACGATAAAGCCAGAGATATTTCAGTGTGCTTGTTTTATACCTGCACACAGTAAAAGTATCAGGAGTGTGAGAAAAGGCTGCCTCATTACATAGACTTTTAAATTGCCAGCCTGCATTTTTAAAAGTCCCATAAAAGAATGGATGTGTAATGTGAAGACTGTACCGATCACCTCACGTGCTATGGAGCGAAAACAGAAAAAAAAAAAAAATGAGGCAGTGTTTTCAAGAGCCATCAAGTTCACTGCTTATGACAATAATAAAAAGTTTCAATAGAGGATGTTCTAAAGAGAGATTGGAGGAGTCTTTTGTGCTGGATACAATATAAGATTAGGGCACCACGCTTTTATGGAGTAACAAACATTTGAGAAAGAACAAGTGCTTTCAAGCAACCAGGGGTGACTGACAAGCAGCACAGAACCTTGAGGAAACTGTGTATCACAGTTTCACTGTCTGCCCCTATTTCTATCCATCCAAAGGAGCCTTCTGCAACCCAGGCTGGCCTTGAACTCACTATGTAGCTGAGCTGACATTGAATTTCTGGTCCTCCTGCCTCCTCATCCCAAATGCTGATACTACAGACATGTGTCACCACACCCAGTAGATGCAGTGCTGGCCATGGTACCCAGGGCTTAGTTCACACTAAGCAAACACTCTACTCTCTGAACTACATCCCCACCCAGCCCCACAATTTTTGTTCATATATATATATATATATCGTCTTATGCCAAGCAAACAGCAGCCTCAAGACTCTAAACCTGGAAATTGTGATATTGTTACTCTAAAAAACAAGTGAGAATTTTCATACCAGCCTCCAAATTAATTGATTAAGTTGTAGGCATCGTTGCTATTGCAGATGTCCAGGATGGGGACTGGACTCCCCTCCCAGCACCACTGACTCACACAAGGTTCTAGGACTTTCCTTGAGTGATTTTATTTCACCGATCCTGGTTGCTCACTCTCTTCACTATAGGTAACCATGGAATGTATTCCCAGTCATGCATTTAGTTCATATTTATTGTATACTTAGTATATGTTGTATTGAAGAGTCAAGAATGTGTACTTGTGAGTAAAATTGATTAAAAAAAAAACAAAACTCTTTCATTCCAGAGCCTATAAAATTATCTTAGTAGTGTAGTATTCAACAAAAACAAAATCAAGTGGAAATGTTAAAGTCCACAGAATCTGTAAAAGAAAAATGAAACAGAAGAGGAAAATGAGTGAATGACATTTTCTTTTTTTATTTTATTTAAATTCTTTAATTACTACTCATATTTACATATCCATCCCCCCCCATCATTCCCTCACCCTTCCTTCCTCCCATGTTCCCCACCAACTCCCCAACCCATCCCCCAACTCCTCCCCAGGGATAGTGAGGCCCTCCACCAGGGACCTTCAAAGTCTGTCATATCATTTGGGGTAGGGCCTAGGTCCTCCCTGCTGTATCTGGGCTGCAATAGTATCACTCCATAGGGAATGGGCTCACAAAGTCCATTTGTGTTCTAGGGATAATAACTGACTCCACTGTTAGAGGTCCCATAGACTGCCCTGGCCTCCTAGTTGACACCCACATTCAGAGGGTTTGGTTCAGTCCAATGCTCTTTCCCCAGCTTTATGACTAGGGTCTCCATGCTCTCACGAGGTCAGGTCAACTGTTTCTTCGGGTTTCTCCAGCACCATCTTGGCTCCTTTGCTCATCCCTCCGACCTCTCCACAACTGAATTCCAGGAGTATGGTCCAGTGCTAGGCTGTGGGTGCCTGTTTCTGCTTTGAAAAACAACTGGATGAAGGCTCTCAGGTGGCAGGCAGAGGGCCATAAGTGACATTTTCAACCCAGCATTTTAACTGGCCTTACATAGCTGACATTTGAGCAAAGTCATGAAGGAAATGAGAGTGAGAGCCACAAGAAGGAACACTGTGGGGACCAACGTGCAACGTGAGCTCTAGGCCTTCACTTTGGGAGTTTCATCTGTCATTCTGTACATCCCTCTCACTTGGTTCCTGAGTTCTCTGTGTGGTCCTGAGCTCACTGTATTGTGCACAGAGGGGAGTCTGGTGGGTAACAGTGGGACACATGCATTCAACCAAGTGCTTTTGGATTTCTGTCCAGAGGAGCCATATTTACCTGCCATCAGCTGCCCAACAAGGCCACAGCATGTCTGCCATGTAGTCTAGATTCCTATTTTTTTTTGCCAATATTACTAAAAATCAATGTTTCATTACTCTGTAAAGGAATTATTCCACTTTGTTCTTTTTAATTCAGTAAAACTATATTACATAAGTTTTGCTAGTGCAATTTTTTTTTCAGGTCACAATTCAGTAGCACCAATCACATCTGCAACACCAGGCAACCATCACTTCTATTTCCAAAATTCCCTCACCCCAAACATTATGGCTTTCAATTTTTAGCACATTTCTATTTTATTTGTCCTATATTCACCGTGAGGATTTAAATTCAAAAGTATCAAAAAAAAAAAAGGCAATTGTAAGCATTAAAACAGCCTCATTGATCGAGAGTCAGGAAGCCTTAAATATAAATCCAAGATCTTGTTCCAATATGTTAAAGACCTTGGGGGAAATGCTCACTCTGAGCCCAAGTTTCCTTACCTGTAAAACGATACTGATATTATTGGCCCTTAAAGAGTCTTCTATTAGGGAACATGTTACATGTAAATAATAAGCACCGCTCCCAGGAAAAAGTGCCTGAAAAGTTTCAACTCCAGTATTTTTATTAGCTCCATTTAGATATGCTTCAGATGAACCCACCCTTTCACGAGCATCAGGACCCCCACCTTCCCGGGGAAGCCTTGTCCTGTCCATCTTCTATGAACCTGGCGCCAGGAGTTGTTGAAAGAAGAAACAAGATTGAAAAATAATTTCAGGACACAAGTGGAAAGGAAACAAGAAAGGCTAAATGGCATGACAACAGGAGCATTAAGTAGAGAGGTCCCCCCACCCACCCCCCGATGAGGACGGGGGAATAAAGGTAATGGGAGAAAGTTCTCTTCTCCAGCTGCTTGAGTGCACACTCCCCAGCAGGAGGAGGAATGGTTCTTCTCTACCCTCTGCCTAGCTGGAGAAACGGATGTCACATCACATGGATAGACAGTGCAGCCTTGAACAGTGCCAGATGGGCTCTTATTTTACTTTTTGTTTGGATTTTAGTTTTTAATGCTGAGATATGTTTATGTATGTTTTGGGGCCCAACTTTCTTTGGCTTAGGTGATGTCACTAATGTCTAAGGGCAGTTTCCCCCAATGAGGTGAGATACCTAAGTAGAGGGTTTTTTGTTGTTGTTGTTTTGTTTTTTTGAAACGTGAGTCAGAGTCTACATCCCACTGTTATTACCATGTGTCCTGTTACCAGCAGCCTACACTGCAATTATTTCATGGAGCTTGCCCTAAGCAGCAAGAATGGAAACAAAGCAAAACAAACAGTAGCTTCCACAACAAAGAGAAATATGTGTTTTTGGTACAAAAGGGAGAGTCCAGTAGAATAAGCTTGGCAGTGGTTGCAGTTTTTCTGTCTTCAAACAACTTAATCCAGCTGCGTTCATTAGTGCTCAAGGAAGAAAAAAAATCAACTGCCCCTGCTCGGATAGTTTTAAAAATATATTTTAAAAAGAAATTAAAATCCCTATCTAACTCGTCTGCTTCTGCATCGAGTTGTAGAATTTGCTTACTGAATGTGTGCTTTGGGTTAGAAAAGAATATTTAGAAATCCTTTCCCAAAAGCAGCAAGTGGGAGTGGAAATTTGAAAGAGGACCGCCTAATTCAGCACTAAACCCAGTATGAGAGGCGTGTGTGTGTGTGTGTGTGTGTGTGTGTGTGTGTGTGTGTGTGTGTCAAAATGCGCTTTCCAAAGAGCTGAGAGGTGGATGGGAATGTTTGCTTTGCTCGCCTGAGAAGAGAAAGGTTCCTGGACCTCCTCTTGCTTCTCCTTTAGAATAATTTGGATGGATTTGTGATGCAGAAAAGCTTAAAGAAAAAAGGATAACCATTCCTTGTGGTGGAAAGTTTAGGGGGAAAAAACACTGCTTTCTTCAAACAAGGTATGTCTGACGACTTACTAAAGGTATACATATGGCTACTTTCCATTCATTGTTATAAAAACATTAAAGAATACTTTTCATTGAAAAGCAAGAGTAAATGCCTGAGCCAGCTGATAAATTTCAATTTAAAGAGAGTTGCAATAGAAATAAATGCTAGTTGGTCATAAATAACCATATTGTGTATATTAGAAATAAATAATGCTAAGGTATTACTATTAGAACAAAGTTTTTGCTGTGTCACTAAAGCAACTTCATCATGGTTAAAGTAAGTTGGAAAAAAATGTGTCATTTGTGTGGAAACTTTAAGTAATTTACGTCTTTCTTGCTTTCTTTAATTCAACTTGTTTCCGATAAGGAATATAGTAACACTATAGCAGCTACTTAATGTATGAAAAGCCTTATAAGGAATGGGCACAGTGATGCTAAAAGGGAAATGATTCCCAGTGAACCTCCACCTCTCTCCATTGAGGCAGGTCTCTGTGGAATGCGGCTGGATGTGCAAATCTTTGACTGTTTACAAAGCAGTGTTTTCTTAGGCGGAATGCTTCTGCCATTGATAAACCCAAGAAGGGATTGGCATTGTTAGCCTTGCCATTGTAGCTCGACTTTGCACAAGGAGAAAGGACACACAATGTCTTTTAAGCCTGATTGTGTGGAACCAGTGCAAACATGAAATAAACACCCGAGGTGCAGGTTAAACAGAGGGTCGAATTGAACAATTAGACAGCAACCTTTGCTCCAAACCACAGCATTTCTAACTGTCCCCAAATCAAGAGTGGAATTCAAGATTTTCTTGGAGTTTATTGTGAAAACAAAACCAGGCATTCCTGGCTGTGGTTTTTGTTCTAAAAAAAAAAAATGTGTTTCTGCTAAGAAAATAATATTTTGCCATTACGTTGTGTTTCAATAAATTTGGAAGTTTTGGTGGTAAAGTTATGAGGCTGTTTTTCCCTGGTCTCTTGAAGGATGAAATGCCCCTGAAGCAAGGCAGATCAAAACTGTTTATTTGTGTTGGTTTTTTTTATTTGCTGAGTGAGTGTGTGTGTGTGTGTGTGTGTGTGTGTGTGTGTGTGTTGTGTTTGTGTAAGTGTGTGAGTGTGTGTGTGTGTGTGTGTGTGTGTGTGTGTGTGTGTGTGTGTGTGTGAGCGTGCCTGCTGGTAAAAAGCTGCAAGAGTTTGTCTTTTATGTATTAAATTAAAATATCTTCTTGTATTAAAAATATGCATTAGACAAGGACCTTTTAAGACTATGAGGAATGCATTTCTACTGCAGCATGCTAACTTACCAGGCTCAACTTCATTTAAATATACCTCCTACCTCCCTCCACGGGAAAGGCTGAAGAGGAAATGCCTCAGGAAGGCTGAGAGCTCCTGCTCCGCTCCCTAGCTCCCTATCTCTGCTAAAATCATGTTTGTGGCTGTCCTTCAGCAGATCTAATTATCTCCCCAGCAAGTTAGACGAAGGAAGAATAGGTTCTTTCAGGGAAACTACAGCAGATAGTTTGAATAGTGCCACGAGAACAGCAAAGCTTGTGCTGTTCTCCACTGTAATTCCTGTAAGACACGTGGAACACAGAAAAGCTGTGTGGTCTGACCCCGTGTGCCAAGCCAGGAGCCTGGAATAACCAGAGCAGACCTGCCTGTACCTCGCTGCACTCCCTCGAGAAAGGCATGGAACATTGCTTGCCTTTTGTTCCCCCTTTTGAAAAGAGAGACATGGCAATGCAAGATCTCCTTCTTCCCAGGGCAGGCATGAGGCTTAATATTGACTGGCAGCTCCAACAGGGATTTGGAAGGTGAATGTTTTCTGTAGGATGGTATTCTACTATACAGTCAGAGAAAAGTTCCAGTGGGAAGAGTCATTGCTTGATAGCTGTGTGTGTGTGTGTGTGTGTGGGGGGGGGGTTACAGCATACCTAGGACAGAATGGTCCAAGTTGTGAAGCTGTATGGCCAATTTTTTTCTCATTTCCTGGCATATTTCTATTACTATCTACATGTCTTCATGTGAAGATAATCAGATGTCTGAGTTTAAAGTTGCTGTGTGAGACCAAGGCTGAGGTCAACTGGCCTTGCTGTGCTATAGGCTTGATAGGGGTTGTATAGTCAATGGGCTGTGACACTTCTTCAAACTTTGGTAAGTGACTTAAAAGCATGGGCCCCAGTGTTCTTATCCATGAAGGGGACCTTAAATTAGTCCCTACTTCATACGGCTGTGTCAAGGAGCCCTCAATCAGAGCCTGAAGCACCAAATGTCACCCAGTCAGTACCCAAGTGTTAGCACGTATTTTCAATGAAATAATGACTGAAACAAGAAACTGGAGCTTCAATGGAGCCAGTCATTTGTGATTGTCTTTGAATTTTTAGACATTAACTCTTTGGGCGGGATAAGCAAATGACTTGTGGGTTTCTGTGCTGTCCTTGTACTAGAAATCAGTTGCCATTACTTCACTCAGAAGGTCTAAACTTGTCCCTCACTCAGCTAAAGATAAGCCAAAGAGGCAACTTCTGTGGTGGCTGAGAAAGCTCTCTGACTCTGCTTTAAGATGTGTCTCTCTGTGGTGGCCAGAAGACAGGGACGTTTTTGAGCCTCCAAATACAGGGAGGACAGGAAAAGGAGACCCTACACAGAGAAACTGCTAGTTTACACAGGGGTGGGCAGTACTTGGACAATAGAAACACACAGATTCTGATCTTAAAGGAAATGCATCAAGGAACAAGGTAATCATGACAGACATCAGAAATCAGTTTTTGTTTGTACTGGTTGATAGTCAGTAAAAATCTTCATTAAACACCACACACACACACACACACACACACACACACACACACACACACACACCAGCCTGAAATCACCCAGGTGACCTCCTATTTTGTGGTTCACCAGTAGAAGAACTGAAAAAAAGAAAATCCCCCACCCCCGCCCCGGCAGCATGCCCACAGCCACATGTTCATAGCCGAGCAAGGGTTATTTCTGTTTTGTTTATTGCGTTTTCCATGGTTACCTCATCCCTAACACAAACAGTTGTGAATACTGGCTGTAGGATTTGTTTTTAATCAGTTAGAAAGTTTGCTGTAAGCCTTCCTGAGATCCTTAGGGATGGGTAGGAACTTTCAGGCTGCCTGGGAAGTATCCAAAGCAGGCACTATAGGATGTTTGATGGAACCATCTATAAAAATGATGTTGCATGGCAACCCGGAAATGGCAATGCTCCACATAAAGCAGATGTGATGAGGTATAAACCCACTGCTGCACTTCATGGGACAAAGCTGAACTGAAAGAAGGGATGCCCAAATCCTGTCCTGAGTCAAATCTGCAGTCAGAAACTTGCAACAGAGAAACCCTAGCGTGCTTTTGACTCAACTTGAGAAAGTTTTTACAGTTGTGTCTTTGGTTTTTTTTATAAAACAAAATAAAAACATTTATCTCCATTTCTAGTTCTTTGGGGGTGGTTGTTTGTTTGTTTGGTTAGTTGGTTTTTGGTTTTTCAAGACGGAGGGTCTCT